>NC_140580.1:132770650-133517525 GCF_964204655.1 Triturus cristatus | reverse complement strand
CAGTATAATGTACAAGAAGTCATCTCAACTGTGCTAACTCAAGGAACTTTGGCTATAGGCTCTTCTTAAGTACAGGGCCTCAGTATCTGCTGCTCCAGCTGTGCGGGTGGTCATGGTTACACCACATGTTTGTTAAATGTGTTTCTTATTTGTGGGCAATGTGCATATGCTATTGGACTCCTATACGGCTCGGATTACTTCCCTCTGTCCATGGTCCTATATGTCAGTGATGTGTGGAACATGGAGTACATTGTATCCTCATTAGCTGAACTTAGGAGTGTTGCGTTGCACTCTGTAATTTTCGTGATTGTAAGTATTGCCTCTGCTGCGATGAACACCATGGAGCTGGTTCTCAGGTTAGCAAGGAATCACCATTGATAAGTTTACAACTGATATTTATTTATTTACTTATTCATTTCTTATGTATTAATCCGTTACGCTGATTTTAATCAGAGTGTAAAGGAGTGACTTTCTGCTGAAGTCTCTGGACCCAACATAGTCATCACATTACTGATGTTAGTGCCAGTGAGGTGCGCAACAAGGAAGATTCAAAATGGTGTAAATCTCTGGGTCAGTTGCACCCAACGCCATTGAAGTCTGACCCTTTCGTGCCATGATCAAAAATGAAGCTTCTGTCTCATACTGTCTGCCTCAGCAGAAAGCAGCCTCGATTGTTTCTTTTTATTACTCGAGGTTGAGCTTAGTTGCACTAATAAATAGCTCGTTCTGTGTTTGCACGCCTTTCCTCGTATGTAGCCCTGCTCCCACTCTCGGAGAGACGGGCACTGGCTAAGTAACCTTGAAGCTAAGATAGTGTGTACCCGGTCTCAGGATGGTAGCTCATCCTTCTGTACCTCCTTCGTTCATTTGTGCCCAGGCTGGAAAAGTTCCAGTCTGGGCGTGTCTTAGGGGTGTTGAAAATGTATATCTAACTTTACCTTGAGGATGGGGGTTAGTTCTTCAGCAGCTATCTAAGGAGGCTGGCCAGACTTGACTCCGCTCGAGCAAAAATTCTAATAAAATAACTTTGGTTTGTATTCTCTACTGTTTGATCGACTCTTCATTTGTATGAAAGGCTGAGACGTGGTCGTGAGTGACCTGGGTGGCCCTAATCGGGTCACTTCCTTCAGTTGGCGCCCGAACAGGGACCCCATCGGGGAGTGACCCATCTTTGCCGGTGGACGGGTGAGGAGGACGGGGCCACATCGAAATGGATGGGTGGACCGGGGATCCCTGCATGATAGAGTCTGGTACTCGCAGCTTCCCCGTCTGCCTGCCTCGGCCAGTGGTCATCCCGGCTGGGGTCCTAAATGGCGAAACTCTTGGATCTGACCATTTGGTCCGAAGAGTCGAAAGTGGAGAATACCTTCGTTTGACCTGTGTGCACCAGGTGAGTTTGCTTTGGGCCATTGCGCCACTTTTGTATGAGTTTGGTACGGTCTGAGGATCGTTTTTGGACAAGACCTTGAATTTGTTTGAGTCCTTTGTGAACATGGTATTGTTTTGATCCTGATTTGGTGAGGTCTGTGGACCTGTTTTGGTAAGATATTTGCAAATATCTGCTTGGCATAAATAGTGGAAAAGTTTTGTTTTAAGATGCCTTGCTTTAGTAAGCTCTGTTGTGTGAGTTGTTGTTGTTGTTCTACTGATGCTGGATTGTAAGAGAGTCAGCCTGCGCCTCCAGAAGGCACTCCAATCTTTGAAATGTACATCAAGCATGGTCATGGCCCTATTATGTTTAGTACATTATGGCACAAATATACGAGGGACAATGCAGAATTGCAGTGGCTGTTGACAGGCACTTTTGATGAGAAAAAGCATAATTTCCTGCAGGATAAATTGTTTGCGAATAGGAGAAGGCAGTCAATGTTTGATTCCCTTAGAACATGGCAAAAGGAAGCTAAACAGAGGCGAATGAAAGCTGAAAAGGAGGCCCGAAAGGGAAGGATGCAGACAGTGACTCAGAAAGCTGTTGCGTATGACAAAGGGAAGACTGAAAAAGGTATAGAATGTGCTGATAGAAAGTTTTCATTGTAATGCGACAAATCCTATGTTGCCCCAGAGGAAGGTGATACATGTGTGGAGGAGTTGTTAGACACCCGACCGCTGCCTCCACATGCCCCGCAGAGAGTATAACCTGTTTTGCCACAGCCCCAGTAGTCTGTATCTTCTGCCCCTGCTGTTTCTGTCTCTTCTGTCATTGACTCAGTTGCTTCAGCCGCTGGTTCTCCTGTCAATTCTGTGGCTTCGCCCTCTGTGCCTGCTATGACTGCTGGCCTCCCTGCTATGACTATCGTGTCCATGTCTTCTCTTTCTCCAGCCCTTAAGCCCACAATGCAGCCGTTAACGACATTGGTGCCTACTCATTCGGTTACTACCCCTTCCCTCTTCACTCACTCCCCAGCAGTACTAGGTGGTGGAAAGCCTGTACGTGGACTGGTGGACGGGGGCTCGGCGACAGCTAGGAGCAGCTGGGACGAATTTTAATACGATCTGATGTGGGGGAGGAAGAAAAAAGGGCGGTAGCGAACCAGGCCGCTCAGTGGGCCCATCATCCCATCTATAGTACTGAAGATGTGTGGAGTGTAATGAGGGATTATGAGCTGTTTGTGGAGCATCGTGCTCTTGATCACATGTTGGCTACACTGATCGGCTTGTGGAAACAGTGCTTCAATGCTATAGCGTCCCAGATTATTTATGATATCAGAGAATGTTGCAATAGTGGTAGCTTACCATGGTAGGCTATTTGAGAAGAGCCCGAACACAGTATCCCAGTTTCCAATGAGGGAGGTCCCCCCATATACCTGAGTTGCCAGAGCTTCGAGATCAGCATGATTCTGTCATTTGGCCAAAGGTAGAGACCCGCTTCCAAGAACAGTGGGTCTATACCCCGTGGAAGAGGAGTGAGGTGTTATCCCTTTAGACTCAGTTACTTGACCCTAGGAAAAATCCTACTGCATATTATAAGGAATTGATGGAAGCCGCTTCATTCACAGTGATAACACTTGCGGATATTGAAATGTTTTTTGGGTTACTGGTGCCCGTTGACATCTTGAAGCAGGTGCACACGCAGGACCACGCTGTAGAATTGGGTGGTACATGGGACCAGATTAAAGCATGGGATAAGGAAAGAAAGCCTGTGGAGAAGCCAAAGCCCGAGATTCTAGCTCTACCCGGCCTAATTATTACCTATATGCACTCCCTTATTCCTCCGAGGAGGGTAGATTGGAAAACGTTAGCAGCATGTCGTCAGAAGAAGGATGAGAGTGTCTCAGATTTTTTCACGTGGTTCAAGGGTGTGTTTTGGGATTTCAGTGGACAGGATTTGTCAGCAGAAGGGGGTGTCCGATGGTTTGTCAATAGATTTGTCACGAATCTGCTCCCAAAGATCGTGACTCAGTTGGCAGGCTTCGGAGAGCACTTGGATGACATCCTCCCCTTCCATGATTTTGAGTATTATGAACACAGGGAAAATGAGGAGAAGGAGAGGGTGGAGAAGAAGCATAAGGCGTTGAAGACGAAGGTGTTGTTATAGCAGGCGTCTTGGGGAAATGGAAGGGGACATGGTGCTGGTCTGGGCCAGCAGCTTCCCCGTACTAGCAGGAATGCTGCGCCTCGATCATTAAGGAGGAAGTGAGTCGGGCTATACATCGGCTCAAGTCGGCCAAGAGTCTGGGATCCGACGGGCTCCTGGCAGAGTTTTACAGGCATTTTGCCCCAATACTGGTAGATAGAGTCCTGGAAGTCTACAACGAAGTGCTGGGGAGGGAAGTTCTGCCACTCACCATGAGGGAAGCGCTGGTGGCCATGATACATAAAAGTGTCAAGGACCCTGACTTACCCAACTCCTACAGGCCAATCTCGCTGCTGAATATCGATGTAAAAATACTTGGTGGGATCCTGGCTGACCGTCTCCTCTCGAGGATATCTCGGCTGGTCCATGTAGATCAGGCAGGGTTCATACCGCGAAGAAGTACGGCTCTGAATCTGCGACGGTTGGCGCATGTGTGGAATGCCCCTGGTCTGTCAGAAACTGACTATGCTATAGCACTGTTGGATATCGAACAAGTGCTTGATTCGGTAGAATGGCCCTATATGTGGCAGATCCTTCAACGATTTGGGGTGGGTGAGCGATATCTCAAGTGGGTGTAGTTGCTCTGTGCAGCCCCTAGCACTAGAGTATGCGTGGGGAGGACGGTGTCTGGCCAGCTCACACTTGGTCAGGGCACCCATCAGGGATTCCCTCTCTCCTCTCTACTATTTTTGATGCTTATGGAGCCTATGGCCACGCACTTAAGGAATGTGATGGTCCCCAGAGGTATCACGCTAGGGTAGACCAATCATATTGTTTCTCTATACGCAGATGACACCCTAGTTTATTTGACACATCCAGAGCGCTCTATACCTCTGCTCCTCATGGAGCTGTGGTCCTTTGGGGGCATTTCGGGACTTTGCATCAATCCTGGAAAGTCCAGGGACGTCCCTGGTCATGGTCCCTGAGGCAAAGCGACCACATGCCGAATTGCCGAAGGTGGGAGAGGGAGCACGGTATTTGGCAATTCTTCTAGCCAACACAGCCACTAGCTATCGTGAACAGAACATGGGTTGGATCATAACAGAGATTCAGGGCACGATCCATTTCTGGACAGAATTACAGTTGTCGGTCATGGGGCGCATCGCAATCATTAAGTTGAATGTTCTACCACACTGCCTGTATGCAATGCCACACTCACTCTATATCATCCCACGGCATTATTTCCAGACGCTGGAGAGTCTGCTGGTAGACCTCTTATGGGGGAAGAAACGTAGGAGGGTACACTTAACAGCGCTACAGAGGACATGGGAAAAGGGCAGGCTGGAGGTGCCTCGATTGGAGTTTTATTACATGGCATCTCAATTGCAGCGTGCGGTTCACTGGCTGGATGACTAGGACAATTGGGAGAAACGATTACTGGTGGGAACTTACAGTGCCAGTTCACTGACGGAGCTGCTGATGCTGGGAGGCGGAATCCCTACGGAATGCCTGTACATTGTGCGCCATGGAGCAACAGTATGGGAAAATGTGGTGCTAAGGGTAGTGCAGTGTGTCCCGTTCACTCCAGGTATGCCCCTGTGGGCTCTGTGCCCTTTTGCCAGTATTGCAAACTCCATGTCGGTCCGTCATTGGAGAAAGAGAGGCTGCCAGATATTAGACCTTTATATTGACAAGAAATTTGTGACGCGAAAAGAGGCACAGGATGCTTTTAATCTAGGACCTGGCCAATTCCTGCAATATGGGGAAATTTCCAGTTTTGCCCGAGAGCTCTGGCCGCGGTTCCCAGAGGAACCTCCCACAACTATTATTTTGAAAGTCATGTTGTATCTGGCGCTGGCTAGATGCTTGATTTCTCATCTCTACAGAGCACTGAGGGATGATTTGCCGGGGGAGACCTTGGGCATCCAGCCAAAATGGGACACATTCATGACTGAGCCCCTGACGGAGTGTGAATGGAGGAAGGTGCAGGGGGGGTGCAGAGGGTGAGCGCAAATCTGTGGTTTAAGCTCCTCCAATACAATCTAATATACCAGATGTACCTCACCCCGTGCACTCTATACATAATCTATTCAACCCGGAGGGATGAGTGTCCCAGATGCCACGGGCGAGGGGCGGATTTCATATGGTCTGGTCCTGTTCACTATTGCTTGCCTACTGGGAGGAAGTACTTACGCTCTTACGAGAAGCTATGGGCTGGACCATTCCCAGAGAAATTCAACAAGTACTATTGGGAGTATTACCTACACCAAAGCACAAGAAACTCAACAGATGATCCGTCAACCTGGGCTTGTTCTGACTAGGAAGCGGATAGTTATAGCATGGATGTCTCCTCGGATTCCGTGCCTCGTGGACTGGATAAGGGATGTGTGCGAGTGGGCGACTGTGGAGTCGGTACGCATGAAATTTGTGCGGAAGGATGATAAGGTTGAGGAGGACTTACTAGCTTGGGCCGCTATGCTAGCGGATTTACAGAATGACCGAACACCTCCATCTCAGGGAGCATCAGGAGCGGGTGAGTCCCCACTAAGGGAGTAAGAGTGGAACACTGTCTAGTCCATGTTTACTATTACAGCAAATATATATAATGTGATATAATACAGTAACCAGATAACCTGACATGGACTGACGAGGGAAGGGAGGGGTGGGGAGGGGGCGGTGAGGGAGTTTGTTTGCTGTGAAAAAATCTCTTTCGGTATTATGTTAAGACGGATTGCGTGAGGCAGCAAGTTGTCAACATGTGGTAGTTGGAAGCAAAGGATGCCTACGCACCCAGATGTAATGCCATTGTCTATAAATGCCAATAAAACTTTATTGAGAAAAAAAAAGAAGAACGAATTACTCAAATGCTTGCAGGCTAACATTAAGAGCAGTTAACATTTTTGTGTATTACATCTGCCATCTTGTCCATTTCAGTTGTTGCTGAACTCTTTGATTAATGGATTCTCTTGATCCGTGGCACCCTCATTGTCATCTGTATAGGTCTGATCTCTCATATTTGTTTCCTAAATAGTTGAAAGGCATTTGCATTTGTGTGCATTCCTACAATAAGTAGTGTAGTCAGTGGAGGGGGTGGGGAGCTTGTGGGAGAGGAAGAATAGATAGAAAACCAAGTGGGTAAAACTGTGATAGACAACATGTTTCAGGGTGATAGACTATAGCCTTATAGCCTGCCGTAGTCTTAAAGGCCCGCTGCAGCGTTAAAGGCCCGAGCCGAAGGCGAGGGACTTTAACACAGCAGAGGGACTTTAAAAGCCGGTATAGCCCTGCTACGAAGGGCTATAAGGCTAATAGAACATTCTGCCCTCTTGTTCTAACAAAACAAAGCCTTCAGGGAGCGCGAGGGGATTCAAATCCCCTCAGGCTCCCTGAAGTCTTTGTTCACAGCCAGAGCTGTGAACAAAGACACATTGGAATGTTGGAGCTCCGGGCTTATACCAGCCATTATAAGCCCGGAGCACTCCATTGTTTTCAATGGAGCTTCCAGCATTCCAATGTTCTAATATAGCCTTATACAATGAAAAGTATATTCCTAGGCAATCACAATAGATATAGATATCAGCCACTAGGTCAAGTGATATAAAACTGAAAACGTTAGAAAGACTTTTAATAAGAACCAGTGTTCTAAAAGTCTTTCTAACGTTTTCAGTTTTATATCACTTGACCTAGTGGCTGATATCTATATCTATTGTGATTGCCTAGGAATATACTTTTCATTGTGTCTGTTGCCCTGTCCTAGGAATTTACCTAAATATTTACAGGGGGTCCTTGATATTTTCAAAAGGTCTAATATAGCCTTATAGCCCGCCGTAGCGGGCTATACCGGCTGTTAAAGGCCCGCTGCAGCGTTAAAGGCCCGAGCCGAAGGCGAGGGACTTTAACAAAGCAGAGGGACTTTAAAAGCCGGTATAGCCCTGCTACGAAGGGCTATAAGGCTATTAGAACATTCTGCCACTAGAGGGCAGAATGTTCTAACAAAACAAAGCCTTCAGGGAGCCTGAGGGGATTGAAATCCCCTCAGGCTCTCTGAAGCCTTTGTTCACAGCCAGAGCTGTGAACAAAGACACATTGGAGTGTTGGAGCTCCGGGCTTATACCAGCCATTATAAGCCCGGAGCACTCCATTGTTTTCAATGGAGCTCCCAGCATTCCAATGTTCTAATAACTCTTATTTGCTTTAGTACATCAGCCTTTTGGTATTAAGATAGCTCCGAGTTGTCTGTCATAATTTTTAGCAGTCAGGCCTGGTAGGATCATGCCCTATATTTCCCGAGCTCTGCTCTTTCTCCTGCCTCGAAGACTGTGGATAACCTTGCTCTTGGCTATTGAGCAGGAATGCTACATCTGTGAAGCTTTCTGTCTTGTTGAGTGGGGTCCTGGCCCGGACGCATATGCTTCGTTCGCACTGTAAGTTTCAGACAATATACCTCCCAGTGACTTCAGTGATCATGATCCAGTAATAATGTTGTGTGGGCAAGACTACAGCGTGTAAAATATTGCCCTCTAGCCTCTATGGACCCACAAGTCGGGGAATTGCTGGGTAGAAATGATGCACTCTAGCTGGTGTCAGATAAGCCTGATGCAGGATTTTGAACTGCATCGTATCATTTTAAACCTTGGCTTTCCTCAAGACCTTGCTAAGGAATTCTAGGACTCATTTCCATTCTCTGTCACCGAGACTTTATCCCACGCTTTTCTCAATGTCGCTCATCTTGTGCCTCTCATAGCCTGCGTGACCCTTGTGCAGTGATATTCTTACTTTTTATTTTTAGAGTTGCCCAATGTTAGCAATCTTGTAATGACTGAGAGTGTTTGTGGTTCATTTCAACCCCCTCCCCCCCTCGAGTTTGGCCAGTTGCTCCACTATCCCCTCAAATGCCGAAGGTATTTTTTTGTTCCTAATAGGTTAGGAGTTTAGTGTTGTAAAAAAAAAGTCCCCCACATGTATTAAGCTGCGTCATTCCACTTCGTTATATTCCCCTTGTTGTCAATTCTCTGAACCCGGGTAACATCCCATCAGCAGGCCAGGGGCTATGCCCCTTTAGTGTGAGTCTGCACGGTTCCAGCAACGTCTTGCACTGTTGTGGTCAGGAAGATAACCAAACTGATCTTGTTCTGTGTCCATTTACAGCATATTGGAGTCTGCGTCCCTGAGATATACAATGACGTTTTAAGGATATGGAATACATGTAATTCTTGACTTGTATTCCTCTCTGTGGGCCTTGATTTGTGAAACATACTGCCAGCATCTCCATCACCGGAGCAAGATATTAAGGATGAGAGAGGACATCCCTGTGGGGTACCTCTGTGCACATAGCTGCTCCTTTCCTTTGTTGTGGGTAGAGTGCATAAGATTCTCATCCACCACAATAATTTGTTCCTGAAACCCATTTCCCTCGGTATCATGTGCAGTTCAAATAGTCAAATGCTTTCTCCGTGTCAATGGAGGCGACCACTTAGAAGGGAGAAGTCTTCTAATGTGATGGGAAGGGGTTCTGTTCGATATAAATCCAGACTGTTTGGGATGCATGAAATAAAATAGTGCCTTGAGTAGTCCCTTCACGAGTACTTTGCTTAGTATGTTGCAATTCAGCTCAAGTATGGATAGTGGGTGAAATGCTTTCACAATCAGGGTGTTCTTTCTGGGCTTAAGGGTTCGCACCAACATTGCCTTTATAGCGAGACAGCCCCGCTCTCCATACACATCTAACAGTTTTGGGATTAATAAGTTCGTAAAGCTTTGATGACAGTCTGTTGCTACCCAGGCGCGACCAGCATTACTCGCAGGTGAGGGGGGCGAATGGGGTGGTCGCGCTGGGGATGGCGTGGCGGGGGGGGGGTAGAATTTAATTAAAAATATATATATATTCCTTCCCCGGCCCGCGCTGGCTCAGCTCCTGGCCGGGTCCCATGGAACAGAAAGCAGGCTGCCTCCCTCCCCTCCCCCAAGCCAATCACAACGCTGCAATGGCAGCGTTGTGATTGGTGGGGACGGCGCCAAGCCAGGCGCCTATGGGGAGGCCATTTTCTCCATGTAGGCTGCATGCAGCCTACATGGAGAAAAGAGAGAGTGCGCATGACTGGTTTGGTCGGCCAAACAGTCAAGGCCTGCAGCATTGGGCTAGCCACCCCTCCCCTCCCCTGCCCGCCCCCGACTAAACCCTTCTGCTCTCTCGCAGTGCGAGAAGCAGAAACAAAATGTGAGAAAGCACTGTGAGAAAGCAGTGGGGCGACACTCCTCTGCCTTAATGGAGGTGCTGGCCCTGTTGCTACCCAGAGTTTAACTTATTTCCAGTCTGTTGATTGGAGGCTTCAGTTTAATTTTGGAAGTTGGATTTCCCAGCTCTTCCACTTATGATGTGGACTACCCTGTTGTTTGTGTCCCTTGGTGCTGTTATTGGGGACGGAATTCTCATATTTTCTCAAACTGCGAGTAGGCGACCTGCTCTGTCACCCTCACTATTTTTCTTTGCTTTATATTGTTAGTAGCAAAATAGTCTGTCCACCTAAGTCTGCATTCAGGAATTGGCTATCTGCATGGTTCAAATTCAGACTTTTTCTGTCTTCTTCCTGGGCTTTAATTTCCCTACATATCACTTATCACACTCCAAATGTTGTTTGTGGCATATGCCTCGATTCACTATCTTAAATGCCTATGATTCTAGTAGAAAGTTTCTTGTGGTGCTTACATTATCCATGGAGTAAGTACTTACAGATTGTCTTGCTTCCTCTTAAAGCTTCATCATTTAGGGATAGCACTTCCTTTTTCCAGATTGTTATTTGGGTAGTGCGATTTAGCAATGGTCTATGGTCAGACCATGTCTTACTCAGATATTCCACTTCCTCATTGCTTCCTCTTATGTGTATAATGCATAGGACCAAATCTAAGGCAGGAATGTAGGCTGAGCACTGGAGAGCACTAAGAGTATTATCTGCATCTGTAGTTTACCTACCTCCTCCAGCATATCGCTATCCCATACCGGGGTTCATTCTGTCAGCTTATTATCCCACTGAGAAACCTGTTGGACCTCTTCCATGCATTTAGCACGGTCTTTGTATGTGGGGGCATAGGCTTCCCTGCCATTCTCTGTTACAGTGTACTTGGTTACCCTTTTGGCCCC
Organism: Triturus cristatus; assembly: GCF_964204655.1. Taxonomy (NCBI): domain Eukaryota; kingdom Metazoa; phylum Chordata; class Amphibia; order Caudata; family Salamandridae; genus Triturus; species Triturus cristatus. The sequence continues at coordinate 133,506,873 of NC_140580.1, read as the reverse complement.
ATCACCAAGTGATCTACATGGAATGCCGGGTCAATCCTATCTGCAAAAATCCAGTCATTAATTGTTATCAACTACAATGCCCAGTAGTAATTTCTAAGGTCCGGTACAGCAAGACCACACTCATATACACCTTCCTGGAGTTTGACCAATGCTATTCTTGCCCCACCCCGTCCCACAGAAGTTTCCACAGTTCACTATTCACTTCCCTGAAGAATCTGTCAGATACCTTATATGAGGTGTTCTGGAGGACATATAACATGCGTGGTAGTGACATCATTTTAAACAAAACTGCTCACCCCATAAGGGTGATCAGCAACGTCCTCCAACGAGCGACATCTCTTCTCAGACGTTCTAGTTGAAGCAACAAATTTCCCTCCATAAATTCTGTTTCTGTTTTGGTGATGGTGATACCTAGATATTTGAAACTATCCCTAGATTGAAGCTTTATCTCCCCAGGAAGGGCTGGTGGCGGTCCATCGGAAAGCATAAGCATTAGGAACTTATCCCAATTGATTTGATACCCTGAATAGCCCTCGAATAGATGGAAAATTTTAATAGCCTACTGATGGAAAACCGAGGCCTTGTGGCATGCAATAGAACGTTGTCTGCAAATAGGGATATTCTCTCTTCCCACTGTCTGCCACCTGTTATTCCGGCCACCACCGGGTTCACCCATGCCGCAAGTGGCTCTAACACCAGTGCGAATAGTACGGGGGACAGAGGGCACCCTTGTCTCGTCCCCCTGTGTAGGGCAAAAGAGCGGGAGACAGAACCATTCACCTGCACCCTAGCCAGTGGGCTCTTATACAGCAACCTGATCCAAGACTGGAACCGGCGTCCAAACGCGAATCGTTACAAAACTGTGAATAAGTAGTGCCATTCGATACTGTTGAACGCCATGCATGCGTCCAATGGCAGCAGCACTGCCTCCTCCCCCGGGTGGGATTCAGTCAAGTACATCACACCGTATAGGCATCTAAGGTTTAGCATGGTGGTCCGGTGCAGCATGAATCCTGACTGGTTGGGATGTATCCGCATTGTGATCGTCCCCAAGAGGCGAGTCACCAGGACTTTAGCCAGTATTTTATCTTTCATGTTTAACAGGGATATGGGCATGTAGGAACTACATTGGTCTGGTGGTTTACCCGCCTTGGGTATAACCATGATGGTGGCTGTTCGTTGGTCCAGTGGTAGGCAACCCCTTTAGTTGGCCTCATCAAATATTTTCAGGATATGCGGCGCCAATACGCTTGTCATGCCATCCATGAGTCTACTTATCACTCATTTTCCTGTAAGTTAGGTTTTGCCCTTTCTTTAATTTGATCGGCTAGATCCTTATTCTTAAAGACCCAGGGATTTATTCTAGGCAGCAGTACGTTAGTTCTTATCGGGCCCTGCAGAGCCACCTCCACCGGTGAGTGGTCCGATATTCCCCGCGGTCCAATTTGGGCATTATGAAACCACCCTCCACTACCCCTATGTGTTAAGACATGGTTTAGACGAGAGTAGCTGCCATGCACTGCTGAATAAACAGTGTATTGTCTCTCTCTGGGATTATGCAAGCGCCATGTATCTGTCATGCCCATGGCCTCTACAAATGCTCGAAGTGGCTCTACCCCTGCCCCCTGTTAGGCTTAGTCTCCCTGTCTCTCTCCGGGTCTATTGTGGAGTTCATGTCTCCCCCTAATATTAAAATCCCTGGTGGCATGTCTACCAGTAAGGCCCCCAATGCTGACAATGCCTGCGTGTGCTTAGCCGGTGGTATGTAGCACAAGACAATATTCAGGGTCTGTCCCTCCCATGTCCCTGTGAGTGCCACGTATCGTCCTAGGGGGTCATGACAAATCTTCCTCACTACCAGGGGGAGAGCAGTCATAATCACTATCCCTTCCCCTCTCGATCCTGTTGTGTAGCCTGAGTGTAGTCTTATCTATCTAGTGCTTTATAATTGTTACCCTTCAGGTGCGTTTCTTGGAGCAGCGCCAGGTCCTTGGTATGTTGATGTAGGTATTGTAGAACTATTGTGCATTTAATTTGATTACCCAGACCATTTACGTTCCAAGACAGGACTCTAAGACTGGTGGCTTTCCGGTGTTCTCCCCAGCTCTGTGCCCTTACACTTTGTTCCTCCATTTGGGGTACAATAGCACCTTCAGTAACCATTTATGTATTGACCACATGGCTTCATACCCTAAATACTGTATAAATCCTGTAATCCGACATTCAAATAACAGAGAATAAACATTTCTAGGAGAACTGAAATAACCCTTCCCCTTCATACCTCAACTATACCTTCCCCACTCCTTGCTGCCCTGCTGGCAGGTTCAACAATCACCAACCTCGCCAACTCGCAAAGTGCCTGTCGCCCTTAACCTTGCTAACTAAGTGGGGGTTGGAAGATGCCGAACAAGTATGAGCACCGTCCTCGATCTCCTACACATCCCAAACTTCCCCAGTTCTAGTCCTGCCAACAGCACGTCGGACCCTTGGCAGGCTACCTGTCCCAGTGGGTGTAGTTTCATTCACGTTATCACATCTCTCCCCTCTCACCTATAGTAGGATGTCCAATCTCATACAGTCAGTCACCACTGTATCGCTTTACTTTCTTAGTTCAGCCCCTCCTTTCGGACGTGTCCTATTTCGAAGTATGGATTCCTTCTGACGTTGATCCCCCTTGTTTGTCTTGCTGAGGTCCCATCTTCTCTCTCGTTGGGGGATGTGGCCTACTGTGCGCCAACCTTCCAGCCACTCCCAGGTTCCTCTGCTGTATTAAAGTTCCACGTTTTCCCCTCGGTGGCCACTCTCAACTTTGCTGGGAACAGCATCGAATATTTGATTTCTTTGCAGCAAAGTTCTCTTTTGATGCCCTCAAAAGTTTGTCTTTGCCTTTGGGCTTGTAGCGTAAAGTCCAGAAAGAAACGGATCACTGCGTTTTCATGGTGTAGGTCTCCGTGTGCATGCGCCGTTTGCAAAATGGCATCCCTATCCTGGAAATTAAGGATCCGTGTGATGATTGTTCTGGATGGGGCACCAGGCTTTGGCTTGGGTATGGGTGCCCTGTGGGCACGCTCTATAGTAAAGTAGTTGGAAAGTCATATAGGGTTTAGATGATTTAGGATTTAGTCCTTCAGAAACAGGTCGACACTCTGACCCTCCATGCCTTCCGGAACCCCAACCACTCTAATATTGTTTCTGCGTGCCCGGCCTTCTTGATCCTCTAGCTTAGCAGCAATTGCCTCTTGCTGTTTAGTGAGGAATTGGACTTGTTCTTCGAGGCATTTCATACTGATTTTCAAGAGTGCCACTTCTGTTTTGGTGGCAGCGACTTTGTCTGCCATTTTTTGGAGATCAGCCCGCAGCAGATTCACATCTACTGTCACTGCATCTAGTTTAGGTTCTATTGTACCTTTCAAGTCGTCATTATTGCACTCAGTAAGGGTTCCGCAGTCTCCTCCGGCCGTTGCTCCTGGACAGCTGCCATTTGCTTCGAAACTGCGAATTTGTCCATTTTATTGGTCTGTGTTGCGGGTTGTCCCTTAGGCTTCATCCAGGGACCTTACGTTGCCGTCGATATCTCTGTCAGTGCTCCCTTTAGATTTGAGCCTCCAGGCATCTCACACGCGGTTACCACTTGTCCTTTCCCAGTGAGGCTATGAGGGTTCAGTGTTGCTGCCCACTTCCGTTTCTGATTTAGTGTGGGCTGCAACTCGGGCTGCAGAATGACACTGTCGACCGGGGGGGTCCTGGTCTGTTTCCCTTAGTTGCGGCTCCTCATTTTGTGCCTATTGCCACTGCTGTACATTCCCCGCGGCGTTCCCTGGGCCCTGTGTATAGTGTTCAGCCGCACGCATGTTAGAGTACACTGTTTGTTAGTGCTTTGACTCTTCTTGTGCACCGCGCACTCACCTCATCAACCCCCGGTCACCCCTGCTGTTCCCTGCGGCTCACCTCGATTTCGACCGCATTACCCCTTTACCATGGAAATTGGCTTCACCAATATTGCAGCTCCTTTCTGAATCTGAAGCAACTACCGCCTGACCCCCAGGATTTGCCACGGGTGCCGGTCTCCGCTCCTGGGCCTAACACAGCTGGTCTAGCCGCCTGCTTCCCGTGGTCGAGTCCCGTAATGGCCAGACATAAGGCGTGGGGGGTCCGTTCCATCAGTGGCCACCTATTGTGTGCCCCCTCCTCGCGATGGAGGTGTATTGCGGCCACCCTCCGTCTTGCCGCCGTGAGCGCAATATGTTAGGGCTCCGATACTTCTCGCCTTCTTTTGCACTCCACTTGTGCACTGCATCACTCCTGGTGTCTTTCGCCGCACACTGCGGCCCCCTTCGATCTCAGCCTCGCTGCTCCTTACCTGGGGTGTAAGCACGGCCGGAAGCACACACAGACTCCTCTAAGTCAATCACAATGCTGCTGTCACTATGACAGCAGCGCCGTGATTGGTTTCAGCGTCGTGGTTCAAAGCTAAGACGGGGACTCTGAGCCTGTGCATATTTTCCACCAGGCTGTATGACTGTAATACAGCCTGGTGGAGTAGATGCAAAGTGCACATAACTGTTTGGCCAGCCAAACCATTTTGCGCACTTAAGTGCCCCAACCTTTCCTCCCCTGCTGGCTGTGATGACAGCACAGCCCCACCCTACCCTGTAAACCTGCCTGACAAGAGAAAAATAAAATGATAATACCATAGTTTTATTATCATTTTATTTTTCCTTTTTGCACTGTGAGCAGGGGGGCAGCGCTCCTCCGTCTTAGCCGGGGGAGCCGCTGCTGTAAAAGTGACCACCATTCTAGCTTATTGTGGTTAGAAGCCCTGATTTCCATAATCCAATAGCCGGCAACTGGCTACAAAAGGTCTTATGTGAGCACCCAGTGGCGGGGCAGTTGCTGAAACTTGGGAGCTCTCTCCTTAGTGAAGATAGCTGACAAACCTGGAGGCACTACTTGTGTGCTGAATCAGGCTGACAAATACACTACCATATTTTCCCAATCAATTTTTTTCTGTCAGATCCCTGACGTGTATGCTATTTGGAGCGGCCCTCAGAGTCCTGTAATCCATATTGCAGACTCTTTGTTGTAGATCTGCCACTTGGTTTTGTAGGTCTTGTACAGATATTCCTGTTGAGGGAAGTTTAGATTACCTCCTTTTTTCCTTCCTTGTCCCATTCCTAACTCATTAAGGATTTATCCTCCACCCCACAAATGGTCACCACTTCCCAAGCTTTTTTCCATTTACATGGATTCCGACAGTCCTATTCCTATAAACTCCACTGCCCCCAAAGTTTTCTCTTTGTGTCCTTCCCAGTTTCTACTTCTGGCTTTTGAAAGCTGCAGTAGCCCATTCCTTCGTTTACTGTTTGTTTATCTCACTTTTTTAGGTCTTGCCTGGCGTTAGCAGCGCGCATGCGCTGCCCTCACCATGCGCGGGCTTCTTGGAATCAATACAGATTCCTAAGCTTTCAGAGGCGGAGTTGCAGCCCTGCCTATCTTCTTCATTCGCTGGCATCATTCTCCATGCGAAACGCAGGCTCACGATTGAAAAGGAGGCTTCTTAGTCCGTCCTTGTTACCGCCCTGTCCACTTTTTGCCCCGCCCACCGGGATTGGATCTCTCACTTGCGGCGTTACACAGTCTCCTTCATTAGCTGGGACGCACTCTTTCTTTGTTATTGTGAGCGCGGGCCGCCTGGGTCGAGCTTGTTTTATTTAGGTGCGCTCATCACGCATTTTAAACGGAAGGCTTCTCCCCCGCTACTAAACCACCCCTTATTTGTCGGAGATTAGTGCTGTTTCACATAGCAGCAGCCTGAGACTCGATCTTATGCGTAAAGCTGCATGACATTTCAAGCACCCGCCCCGTCTGTCCTTCCTCTGTGTTGTTCCCTCCCTCGTGGGCTCTTCTCTGTGTTGCTTTCCTTCGTGACAGCTTGTTGCATGCCCCTGACACCCACTCCCGATTTCTTGTTGTGTTGCTTTCTCTCGTGACTGCTTGTTGCATGCCCCTGACACCCACTCCCGATTTCTTGTTGTGTTGCTTTCTCTCGTGACTGCTTGTTGCATGCCCCTGACACCCACTCCCGATTTCCTCGTTTGTCCTCTCTCCCACCACCTAACCCAAAAATGTAAAATATATTAGTACAGAATAAGACCAATGCTATTGGGCAGGTTTACATTGTGGATACATTTGACTGCTAAGGGTTTAGTAATGGGTCAGTAACTGAGGGGCCACAAGCAACTCTCCTTTGTACTCCTTCCCTTAGTATTTTGTTCCTTTTTTCGAGTCACTCTGAAAATACTCTGTGATTTATTTTTTGTTTGTCATTGCGCAGCATCATACTGCTCATATTTATACTTGTTATAGCTTTTTGGAGGTTTTGCCGCTTAGTTCGTACCCGAATAAACCGTTTGGAACAGAACTGGGCAGAGCTGTGGTATGGGATGGTATGGCCCCCCCCGGCACAGTTCTTTCTAATGAGGTAATGGCTGGGATGTCTGCCGAGAGTGTTTGCTTTTCTGTGGGATTTCTCCGTCCACCTATCTGGCTGGGATTCCAACCCTTATTAATACATTCATTCTCGTCCTTCTTTGCCACGAGTTCAACAAAGCTTGGCGCCTCTTAGCTTCTCCCTGTAGGGCGCCGTCTGTCGTTTGTGCTGCTCAGGGAGTCTACAATTCCAATAATGCACTGGGCTGCTACAACCATGTGTCGCGGGCACTTTAATTCGAATGTATGTGGAGTTATTTAGACCCATTCACTAGTGTTAAAATGGGAGCGCGCTACACTTGTGCCCGTTTACTCACCAGTGCCCATTACAAAATCAGGGACATCTGTGTCCAGCCTTGTGTCTGAGTGGTTACGTCGCACTGCGTACCTTGGTGCTAGTTTTATGAGGAGCATACTGCTCTAGGGGTGCTAACGTTGGAAAAATGGACATAAACACAATATGCAAACAATATTAACCTTGGTCTTATAAAAGAGGCTGGCAAACTGCGCAAATACTATCTGTGTCAACGTGAGAGGTGACGCCGTGATACGGGTCAGCCCTTGACCAGCCTTAGATATTTATTTAAGCAAGAGCACTTTGCATGCTGGATTTATAAACTCGTGTTTGCAATGAAAACCAAAACTGACTGCGAATCCCAGAATGCAAAGCGCTGTTGGCTCAAAAATGGTATGGAGGTGGAAGACGTCACAAAGGATATTCAGCAGCTTTGAAGGCATGTGCACATAAGACCCTCACGCCCTAAATACCAACGGGATCCTAACTAGAATTAATTAGCATTAATTTTTAGGTCACAAAAACAGATAAACAACCGGCGCTATTACCCACAACTTACCGCCTCCTGTAGTCAAGAATTCACACACGTCTGTGGACTGCTCTCTCTTTCAAGTGAGGCTCTCACGGAGGGTTCCCTGTTTGAACAAGCATTAAAAATGCAATATGTCTCGCCTTTTATGAAGTTAAAGTCATTTGCTTTGCTATACAATACCATTAGCAAAGCAAATGGCTTTAACTTAATCAAATGCAAGACCTAATGCATTTTCAATGCTTGTTTAAAGAGTGGTGCAGTGGCCTCTCTTATACTATTTTTTAGCCGAGGCAATGCAGGGGCTTGCAGGTGTGGCAGACATGACGAGCTCACAGAATGGATTTTTGCCTCTGCTGGCTTTCGGGATACCCTACTGGTGCGAGGCCCACTGGGAGGTCTTTGAAGGGTCGCTCCTTATTGATGGCTGGGCACGTCCTCAGGCAGGTAGGTGGTGGTGCATGATGAGCCGGGTTGAACAGCTTTGCTACCCATAGGTGCCGGGGAGCAGAGCGAGCTGCTCTATTTACTTCAAGGAGTACCATCCAGAGTAGAGGCCTGGTTATGTTCATTTAATAAGAAGTGAGTGCTCTCGGACCTGCTGGTAATGACACTTAAAGAGGTCTTTATATAAATCGTCCTTATTAATTTTTAAGAAGGCTTTGCTGTTTTTGTTTACATTAACTATCAGTTGGGGCAGCTCTATAACATATTTTAAAGTGCCTTTCTTCTTATACATGTTGTTTTAACTATGTACTGGCTTTAGGTGAGTTGCTTTCTTTTGATATAAGCCAGAACATTAAAACACTGGCCATGCTGATTAAAAAAACCAAAAAATGGACAAGCTACTTTCCACTAAATCAGCTCTTCCACAAGTTCGGGGAGATTGCAGCCATATTGTAGAAACCTCACTGGCGATGCAGGGGGTCCACGTTGTTTTCTTTAATTGGATCAGTGGAATCCACCTATATTAAGGAGAGAGATTCTAAAAGAGAAGGAAGAGGAGAAAAAAAAGGAAGCCTAACATTGACAATAGAACTTCCTTTTTTTCCCTGACATGTCCCACTTGCAGCATAGGGTTGTTCTGAACAAGTGTTTCTTGCTATATTTCTGGAATATCAGAGCGGGGGGGGGGGCACTTGTGATTCTTCCTTCTTGGAGAGAGGTTTGAGACATGCAGCAGATCTGCATGTCGCTTTTGTATCTGATTTTTGAACATGCCTTTTTTTGATACATTATGGTGCCGATTACGATCCGGTAAAAAAATTCCCCGTACGACTCGTATCCGGTCTTTTTACCGTACGAATCGCACAAGTGCCGTACAAACTGCCAACTACGATTCGCATGGGAAAAAGTCCATACAAATCGCATTGGGAATTATTCCCCACACGTCCTCGGGTCGTAAAATGTGTCCGACACGTCCTCGGACGATTTACCGCACAAATGTGAAAAGTGAAGTCCGACCGCGGAATTACGATCCATCCCGTGCGTTCGATGTTACAACCGTATGGAAAAAACACCGTCCGCACCGAACTCCCATAGCAAGCATGGAGACATGTGCCCGCATACGCGCCGACCCCTCCCGCCCCCGTACGTACGTGTCATACCCCCACCTGTGTATGTACACCCGTGTACGTGTCGTACCCCCCCGTGTATGTACACCCGTGTACGTGTCGTACCCCCCCGTGTCTGTACACCCGTGTACGTGTCGTACCCCCCGTGTATGTACACCCGTGTACGTGTCGTACCCCCGTGTGTGTACACCCGTGTACGTGTCGTACCCCCCGTGTGTGTACACCCGTGTACGTGTCGTACCCCCCCGTGTATGTACACCCGTGTACGTTCGAGTCGTACCCCCACCCGTGTATGTACGGTGCTCGCAATGTCTAACTAGGGTGTAGGAAAGTGGGTTTCTGTTGCAGTAACCCCCCTACTTTTTTGCTACTCATACACTTTCACTTGATGTGCCCTGGGTCCCTGCCAATCAGGTTCCCAAGGCCTGTATTCTTTCCCCAAAACTAACCCAATTGGCATCTCTGGCCACTGGTCAGCTCCAGGTAAATGGTACCACAGGTACACAGGGCACTGTGACCAGGGAAGACCTCTAAGGGCTGCAGCACTTATTGTGCCACCCTTAGAGGCCCAGTAGCTTTAAACTCACACACTACCTTTGCAGGCTGAGTGTCTTGGTGCAGAACAAAGTGAAGAGTCGACATGGCACACATCTCTGTGTGCCATGCCTACAACCCACTGCCCTGGCAAAGATCAGTCACCCTTCTAGCTGGGTGCACTATGCTAGTGGTGAGCGTACAGGTGCATGAGCCCTGTAGCCCTACAGTGTCTAAGGGAATTCCTAGACATTGTAAGTGCAGTGATGCCATTAAGAGTATATGGTGCTGGGAGTTTGTCATTACGAACTCCACAGCACCATAATGGCTACACTGAAAACTGAGAATATGGACACTTGATCGTCACAACCAAATGATTCAGAACATATTTCAAACTCGAAAGAGTGGCATCATCAAAGTTAATTGAACCCAGGTCTCTTAATAAAATGGGTATTGTGTGTGAAAAGAAAAACCTAATTTGTGAACATAAAACAGGCATTTGTGTCAAAAGGAGAGGCTTTCCTTGAATATTTAAGTTTTCACAACCTAACATGCAAACCATAACAGGTGTATAAAGCAGACACCAGTGTAACCATGAGAGTGCCAATCCACATACTACTGATGTTGTTAGTATAGCTCACCTTTCAAAATCAACTTTCAAGATTAATTTCTCATTTTTCAAAGCTTCTGCATAATTCCTTGTGTGTTTCATCCAATTTATGATTAAAGCATGTATCAATTTTGCCTATAAATATTAAGCGTTTATTGAAATACCAGCCAATTCATGAATTGATCAAGTTAAAATTATCGTAATAATCAAAGTTTCCATCCAATCACCCTATTTAGTTACACACACCATTCTTAATCTAAAACATGCCATAAGTGCCTATACAAAATTGATGTTGCTTAAAGAATTGCATATAAACAGTACCCTTTACGACACTTCATAGTTATAAAATATTTCACACCCTGTGGTATTCTTAAAACCGTAATCGATTCTAAATTATCCCAACATTATTAACACGTTTCTCCCATATGGCGGCATAAGTATTAATATACCCCTTCAATTCTTAGGTTATTTAACTAATAATATTAACTAAGTCGAAACTATTATCAAACTGTTGCCCACATACCTCGTATGGCAGAGAGTGCTCCTTGTACGTGTCCAGATGGCTTGGTAAACAAGCGCCATCTTGATTCTCCCTTTTATAGGGAGCAGAATGGTAAATCTGAACCGCACCAAATTCAAAAGAATATGTGTTTCCCCATATAATATAAATTTTTATTACCCTTGTATTTATTTGTTTGTTCCAAAACCAAATAAATGATACGATTTAAGCATTTATATCACTGTATCGTAAGTCACTTATCAAACATGGCCGCCAACAACCTCTTAATACTTGTTTAAGGTTTTACCATTATGGCGCTTATGTTTTCCAAATAAAATAAATAGCGGAAGAATATCTATTGTATATCGCGCACATATAACTCTTGAAGGATAAAAACAATACAATGTTCTGGATCGAATATCAACATATATCACTAGCTAATGAATTAGTAAAACCATACGACCGAGCACTATTGTCGTTTTTAATATCAACTTTTCCGCAAACTATACTTACACAATATGGCCGCCATTAGCCTAAAATCTATATAATCGTGGTATTTTTAAATTATTACTCGTTATTTGCGTACATCAATCAGTTGTACGTCTTCCTTTTCAACTCCGTGTTCTTATGTAATATATTCATTCGATGTATTACACTTCCATTGTAATTATCATCATTATAACAAGAAAATGTAAGAATATCCCATGGCTGGAGATTCTAAGGTTATATATTATTTTCTTTCTTAAAGTTCTTTCTATGTTGAAATTACCATTTCTATTTAAAGATACTTAAATAAACTGTGCTCAAACATCAAAGTGGCCAATAATAGATTTTGTCAGAACTTAAATTTAAAAAAAAAAACTATCTGGAATATATGCACTATCTCCTCTCATGGCTACATCATTGTCATACTGCTACAGTTAAAATATTCACAGATGAAAATACAAAGAATCATTTCAAAGGGATATCTCCCATTTACATCTCTTTTATAGGCGTATCACACTGGATGTTTCATACACAAAGCACTGCATTATGAAATTATGAACTTACAGTTAACCCACACTTAAAGCCACCTTCCAATCTCAAAGGTACAAGTGAGTTATATATTGGCATCAGATCACTTATATAACAATCCTGATTAGCAGACGTCATTACAAAAAATACTGCATCTCATGATCAATGTTCAGCCCTAGTTCTACCGATCTCATAATCATAATCCATCGTGCTTCGCTCCGTCTCAACAAGAGTTCTCTATTGCCAACCCTAGGGTTACTCGGTACCATTTGGAGCCCATGGTAACGAAATTGCAAATGTCTCCCTTGTGCTGTACATTCACACATATGTTGCGCAATCGGATATCTCATATCTCTTTGTTTATTGCTCTAAAGTGTTCCGTGATCCTATCTTTCACTGGTCTTATGGTACTTCCTATGTATATCCTGCCACAATTACATATAAGCACATACGCAACATAACGTGTAGAACAATCCATGTGCGTTCTGATTTCAAATTAACGTGAGTTATTAAAACTGAACTCTTTGACCTTATCCAAGGCCAATTTGCACATGGTACAGTGCCCCCATTTGTAGAACCCTTTAGTTCTTGTCTGTAACCAGGTCTCTTGTTTCGGCATCATTGGATAGCTAGTGCTCAAAGTACTCTGAATTGTACTTCCCTTTCTGTATTTGATGTTAGGTCGAGATTTAACAAACTCGTGCAGGTCAAAGTCTCCTGTAAGTAAAGACCAATGTCTGTTCAGAATATTATATAGTTTCTGTGAGTGTGGGTGATACTTGGTGACCATCCTGACCACTTTCTCCTTTCTACTTTTATCAGTGTCTCTCTTGTCCTTAAGGGTGTCAGCCCTGTCCAATTTATGTATTCTAGTGTCTGCTGACCCCCCACGGCCTTTGGTGCCCAAACCGATGCTGCCTAACCAACTCCTAACTTCCCAATTTACCTCTTCAAGTGGTGGTCGCACCCAGAAGACCTTTGTCCCCAAGCCTGCAGTGCCTTTACAAACCAGAGGTTACCCATTGAAACCAACAGGGCACCCCACGTCGAAACAGCACCCTGCACCCGGCCGCCCTAGTGCCGCTGAGGGTGCACCTTTGGTGCTACTTTGTTTCCCCATTTGCCCTGAGCTAAAGTACAGAAGCTTTGTTCCCACAACCAAGTGGCCTTGCTCTAGTGCCGCTGAGGGTGTAACTAGAGTGCATCCTTGACCCTGGGGGACTCCTGAGTCTACCCCCAGAACCTCAACTCCCACTACCAAAAACTTACCTCAAAACCGATAACATTATTTTCCTTCATAGGCTAACATTGACTGTTTTTCTTGGAACAGTGTGGAGTTTGAAAACCTTAAGAAATTCTTTAAAATTGCACTAATTAACAAAAACAACTTTACTTACCTGTTTGCAGGAAATGTCCCAGAGTAGTATCCAGGTATACTACTCTGAGTAAGACAAGTAATCCCAAAAGTAACTTACCTGCAATTTTACTGAAAAGCCTATTCAAGTCTATGTTCTGTATTTACAAAGTATTGCATTTCTCTGAAACCATACTGTAAGTCAAAACAAAGTGCATATACAATTTCAATTCAAACTGTTTACAAACTGCATTACTACTGTAAAGTATGTATTGCTTACCTGTGCCACGCTTACTTGGTTCTAGAAAATAAAATAACTAAAAAAATATTTTCATACAAAAACAATTGGTTTGAAGTTCAGTCTTTGAGTGTGTACAACAAATGCTTAACACTGTCCTCTGATACTGCCTTACTGCTCGACCACACTACCACAAATAGAGAGTGAGGTGCTATCTAACTTTACCTCTGCCTACCTTTGGGGATCCACTGGACTCTGTGCACACTATACCTCACTTTGGTATAGTATATACAGAGCCAGCTTCCTACATAGGGTTTTCCAGCTCACAAGACAAATCACCCCATACTACATAAAAATACTCCTCCAAGGCCTACTGGGACCCTTAGGTCCGCTTACGGATGAGCAACTGATAAAATGGCAAACACACTCCTTAGAAACGGTGGGAGACCTCTTCCAAGATGCCCAGATCCTTACATTCGAGCATATTCCTCAGAACTATAATATTCCACTGGTACAGTTACCAAAATGCATGCTATTGCTGGTGGCACTCAAATCATTATGGGGAACACTGTATGACGAACCACCTTACCATGTGGTGATACATACTCTATACCTCATAGGGGGAGGTTGACATCTCATCACATGGCTATACAAAGCCATTAGGGAACACATGGACTCTTATTCACCCTTGTTGCCTGTGGGAGGAAGAAATAACAAGACTCTTCACAACACCGAGTGGTCTAGAGCCCCGGAGTCCCCTAACGCTGTTTCGAGGAAAGCTTATTTTAAAAACATCAAATATATGATACTTCACAGGGCTTTTCTTACACCCTCTCAACTAAATCGTATGTTCCCCGCAGCCAATTTCACTTGTCCTAGATGTCTCACCCAGGTTGCCGGCTTTTAGCACATGCTCTAGTCCTGCCCCAGCAGAATCCAGTTTTTGGCATGTAGTACATGCTTCATTGACCACGGTCACAGAACTCACCACGTTAAATCCAAGCGTGGCTAATGCCCTAGGTTTTTCCACAGACAAAAAAATCTCAGGGTACGGGTGTGCTTCACAAACCTCGCCCTCATGTTGCCCAAGCATTTACTAACCATGCACTGGAGGGGCTAACACCCCACTGCTCTCTCTGAATGCTGTAAGGCTTTGCTTGGATGGGGAAAGGCAGAAAGCTCTGCACTGCATTGGGAGGAGGCCCGTCATATAAGCCGCCGCCATATAGACGCTGCGTGGGACTCTATGCTTATATAGTACAAGGTGCTGAGTGAAGAGGACCTCCCTCCTTCACCATGTCAACTTTAAAGGCCTCAGGTCCCCGGCTAACCTCCCCCTCCATCTCAATCAATCAATCAATCAATCAATCAATCAATCAATCAATCAATCAATCAAGATTTATAAAGCAAGGCTAATCACCCAATAGGGCATCCAGGTGCTTGCAGGCCCCGGAGGCTTATTTGAACAGCCAGGTCTTGAGGGCCATTCAGAATTTCAGAAGTGAGGTCATGTTGGGAGTATGGGCAAGTGAAAGGGAGGTGGAACGTAGTCTTCCCGATGGTTGGTGGAAGTTCTGGCAATGGTTAATGTAGGCGAGTCCTTGGTTGTGTAGAGTCTTGTATGCTTGAATTGTCATTTCTTCTGTACGGGGAGTCAGTGGAGTATCATGAGGTGGGGTGTGATGTGGGTCCATTGGGGAAGGCCGAGTATATGACTGGCTGCAGTATTCAGTATGGTTTGAAGCCTCTGTAGAAGGTGTGTGGCATACCTACGTAGAGGGCATTGCCATAGTCCAGTAGGCTGGTGTTGGGGACTTGTGTCACGGTGCGTCTCATGTGTAGGGGTAGCCACTTGAAGATCTCACGTAGCATGCGTAGAGTGAGGAAGCAGACGGAAGAGACAACATTGATCAGTGATTTCATGGTGAGCTTGTAGTCAATGACTATTCCGAGGTTTCTGGTGTGGTTGGAGAGAGTGGGCGCGGGTCCTAGGTCTGATGCTCACCAGGAGTCGTTCCATGTATTTCTGCTATTGCCAAAGATCAGTACTTTTTTCTTGTCTGTGTTCAACTGCAGCCAGTTGTTCTTCAACCAGTCAGCGATGTTTGTCATGCATCTGTGGAAGATGGTTCTGGTGGTGGTGGCCCTTCGGTGAGTAAGAGGATGAGTTGAGTGTCATCTGCATAGGAAATTATTTTGAGACCGTGAGATCTGAAGATGTTGGCCAGCGGGCCATATATGCGTTGAAGAGTATAGGGGTGAGGAATGAGCCCTGGAGGACAGCTCAGGAGATCTCCTTGGGTTCCGAGGTAGGAAGTGGATCCTCTGGTTCTTCCAGTGAGGAAGGAGGTGATCCATCTGAGTGCGTCCCCTTGGATGCCAATGTGGTGACATCTTTTGATCAGTGTGTGGTAGAATACTGTGCCGAAGGCTGCTGAGAAGTCAAGGAGGATCAAAGCTGCTGTTTCTCCTCGGTCAAGGGGGGGTTCAGATGTCAAAAGTAGCTGCAATCGGGGCAATTTTGGTGTTGTGATTGCTGCGATAGCCGGATTGGGAGGTGTCAAGTAGCAGGTTCTGCTCGAGGTGTGTCTTGTGTTGATTGTTTTTTTTTTTTTTTTATTCACATTTTGGTAATGCAATCAACATTTCAACATACAAAACCAAAACAATTAGGCCGTGGTACAATATCATCCGGCCTCTAGGACCTTCCCAGCTCCCCTCAGGCAGTATCTTTATGGTATTAAGCAGGTCATACCCTCCCTCCGTTGCCCAACATTATCACACATTTTGATGCATTTGTAAATAGTCAATCAGGTACACCCAGTAATCACGTGGTCTCGACCCTCCCGGAAGCTCTTCCTCATAGGTTTTGAGAGTGTCCTTACAGAAAGTTAGATCTTTGAGCCATAGCTGAATAGATGGTGCAAGTCTACTGTTCCAGCAGAGCGATACACGTTGTTTGGCCATCAGAAGCGCAATCACAGCAAATTTACGTTTCATAGCTCGTAGCTCAGGCACTATCCCCAGCAAACACATCTTTTCCGAACACCCCAGTTCCATTCCCACCATTTCTCCTAACATTTCCACCACTTTTACCCAATAAGCCGCCACCCCTGCGCACCTCCAGGCCAGATGGCAGAAGTCTGCCCCCTCCTCCCCACACCTATAGCAGCGCGAGTCCTCCCTTAAACCATACTTGCAAAGTCTAGCCGGCGTGTAATAGGTCTGGTGCAAATATTTGTAATGTAGCATTCTTAAATTACCATTAGGCGTCAGCATTTCAGTTAGTGAACAGGCTATCTCCCATTCCTCCAGTGTCAAGTGGTCCTCTAGTGCACTATTCCATTTGTCCAATGATGCCTGCGTAGTGCACGCAATATCTTCTTGCAATTTACTATAAAGTCTGGACACCAGTTTAGTGGCAGTGGGCGTGGTTAATACGAACTGCAACGCTTGCATTTGTAGCGGCTCCTCAGGGAACGAAGGATAGAGCACCCTCGTGGCTTTTTGCAATCTGTAATATGTAAACCTAAACAGCAATGTTTGATTACTAATATAGGTAAGATCGCTTAGTTCCTGAAATGTCCCATTAGGGAACAAATCCCCCATTGTGGCCATGCCTACCCGTCTCAGCAGTCCCATCCCTACCTCCTCCTGAGTCACCGACAATGCTGGATGTTGTAAAAGGGGCAAACCTGGCGCGTACAAAGGTAGTTTACCCGCTTTCCTCCCCATTACCTGCCACGCTCTGTTCGTCGTATCTATTGTATTGATGTCACGCTTATGCAGCGGTGCTCGCTTGTGCGGAAGTATTGCCTTTAGCGGAACAGGAGCCGCATCACCCTCCTCTACCGCTGTGTGTGTTAGGAACGGTACAGGATGATACCAGTAGTACGCAAACTGCGCCTGTGCGCATAAATAATATAGCAGAAAATCCGGCACTTTAAACCCACCTTTCGCATATGGTAACGTCAGCGTCCTCAGTTCAATCCTAGCGTGTTTACCTGCCCAAATCAATCTTAGTACCATCGCTGTGATTCTTCGGAACACTTCAGCTGGTGGCTGTATCGGTATATTATTGAATAGATATAGCAGTTTGGGTAATACAACCATCTTTACAATGGCCAGTCTATCCGCCAACGAGAGGGGCAATTGTATCCAGCCATCTATCTTCCCTTCCAGTGTTCCCACCACTCTACCATAATTCGCTCGGATCACCTCCTCTGGGTCCCTATGATACCACACTCCCAGATATCGCACCGGGTCCGATTGCCACTCTATTGGGTAGTCCAGCTGATGTGGCTGCGTAGTGTCCGATAACGGAACAATGACCGATTTCGCCCAATTAATGCTTATCCCGGATGTCTGTGCAAAGCGCACATACTCCCTTAGCAATGCATTTAAATGCACTTCTGGATCTCGCACATACAGGAGCATATCGTCCGCATATAGCGAGATGTGGAGCGGGCGCTGAGGGAACTGTAACGCCGAGTAGTGATGTTTCTGCCGTATTCTACAAGCCAACGGCTCCATCGCCAGTGCGAATAGCAATGGGGACAGTGGGCAGCCCTGTCTCGTCCCCCTGCATATAGGTATCGGGTCCGACACATATCCATTTACTCTCACTCGCGCCACCGGGGCTGTGTATAGTAGCTGTATCCATTGCAGAAAGCGCAGCGGAAATCCCATCCGCCGCATCACCTTGTGCAAATACGGCCATTCCAGGGAATCGAACGCTTTGGCCGCGTCCAGGAGGACCGCAGCCGCCCTAGTCGTTGGTTGCAAATAGTGTGATAGTGCAAATAGGGTGCGCGTATTGTGCGTGGTTGATCTGGTGGGGATAAGTCCCGACTGATCCGGTAGAATCAATCGGGTCATTAGCGGCTGTAGCCGTTTCGCCAACAGTTTGGCCAGAATCTTGACGTCAACATTAATGAGGGAGAGTGGCCTGTACGATTCGCAGTATTCAGGGTCCTTTTTAGGCTTTAATAATGCAATAATAAGCGCTTCACGGAGGGTGGGTGGTAACCGCATCTGGTCATGCGCAGTTCCGTACATCTCCACCAGATGTGGGGCTATTTGGTCAAGGAATGCCTTGTAAAATTCAGCCGTGAACCCATCAGGGCCCGGTGTCTTCCCATTGGGGAGAGTTTTGATCACCTCCTTCACCTCCTCCACTGTAATGGGTTCCGCCAAATACTCTCTATGTTCATCCGATAGCCAGGCTATCGCTACCTCCTCCAGATAGTTCCCTGTCTCCTCTACCGTCGCTGTCTGCTGAGTCTCGTATAGCTTGCCGTATGTGGCTCTGAATTCCCTCAAAATATCTTGTGTCCCATATTGCATGTCTCCTTTCTCATCTCGTACCCCGCGTACTATCTGTGGCTTTTTCCCCGCGCATATTTTGGCCGCCAGCGCTCTACCCGGCCTACCACCCTCGCCGTAATTCCTGGCCACGTGTCGTTTCGATATATATTTCAACTCATCGTCAGCTAGCGTTTGGTATTTAGTTATGTTGCATCGTATATCGGCCAGTAGTGTCGTGTTTTGTGTACATTCATATTCTCTCTCTAACTCACGGATTTTCTGCTCACGGGATGCCAATTGTTGGCGAATATCTTTCAGTATGCCCGCACTTGTTCCAATGCAGATCCCCCTAATGGTAGCCTTAAACGCCTCCCATAGCAACCCGGGGTCTTCTGTGGTTGGCGCATTTAGTTCAAAGTATTCCGTCACGGCCTTACCAATTGCGTCTTCATATAAAGGGTCAGTTAGCGCTCTAGCATTAAATCTCCAGCTAAATGGGGGGGGTGTGTAATTCGGTATCTCAATGGTGAGCTTTACCGGATTGTGATCCGAAAGCGTCCTAGGCAAGTGGCATATGGATCTCGTCCACATGAGCACCGCCTCATTTCCCAACCAGTAATCTATCCTGGACCAGCTACTACTAATCGCTGTCGTATGTGTCGCCTCTCTGCACTCCCGGTTCCTGGCTCTCCAGATATCCTCCAGTTCCCTATCCTCCATTATGGCCAGCAATTTTCTCCTAGCCCTAGTATGTGGTTCAAGTGTGTTACTCGACCTATCCCATCCGTCCTGCAACGCTATATTAAAATCTCCCCCCCAGATCAGTGGTATTTCAGGTAGTTCCCCCAATCGTGTCCATACCTCATCATAGAAGTCTGGGTCATCTATATTTGGTCCATAAGTATTCACTAATGCCACTTGCTGACCTCGCAGTCTTCCCATCACTAGTACAAAGCGCCCCATCTCATCTTTATGCGTGGACTCCACATCAAACTGCACCCCTTTCTTAATCAGTATCATGACCCCACGGGAATAGGAAGAGTATGACGAGTACTGCACCGTCTCCGCCCATCTACTACCCACTCGCATAGGGGCTGCCGGCGTCGTATGTGTTTCCTGTAACATTGCAATATCAATGTTATGTCGATCTAAATATGCCAAAACCTGCCTTATTTTCTTGGGGTTGTTCAGCCCCCGTACATTCCACGTCAGTAAAGATAATCCAGTATCACGTAGCGCTCTACCCTCCATCATACACCCATTCGGTCCATAATGTCACAACCTCTGTTCGGACGGCGCCCCCATTGCAGTCAGCCTCGCAAATCCTGCCCGCACCTCGTGTTTCAATACCACCCTTCATAGTGTTTTTGCTTCTGTCGTACCAAAACCTAATAAACAAACCCCAACACCCCCTCCTCCGCCCCCCACCCACTTTAGCAACCCAACTCTGCCAAAGACATTTCCCATTATCCTGTAACATTACAACCCAACTGGATTTGGGGAACACCCGCGTGGGGGATCCACCAAGAGCGCACTCTTCCATCCAACCTAATGGATGTGGTCAGTTGTATAATCACAATACATGCCAGATCCCAGCACACCCCTCAGCTTCCATCATAACGGTTATATATCCGAACATTTATGGTGCTATCAGGGAGTCAATATCTCACACGACGGGAGTTCACTCCGGCCCTCTTTTCCCCACAGAGTTCTGGTACTCACGCCTGCCATGCCTTACTTCTCCGTGCACTTGCCAGAGAGCTTGTGTACAATAGATTAATCAACAGTATCTGCCTCTTACCTCCCCCGCACGCTCTCTCTTGCAGTATGCTTTCCGGTCGACACCCACCCCCCAAAAGACACATGGACCAGCCGGCAGCGTGTAGTTCACCACACTCAATCTCCATCATATCCTCGACCTTTATCGTCTATTATAACCAACAGCGCACTTATCCATGTATTAGTTCTCAGTTCGAGTCTATGGCGGGATCAACTCGACGTTGTTCCTTTCGCCGATTAACAGTCCTTTTGATGAAGTCCTGTGCTTCCCTAGGCGTCTGTAGCAGCGTTGTTTTCCCGTCGCAAGTGACCTTCAAACGCGCCGGGTACAACATAGCATAGTCAATTTGCAACTCCCGGAGCTTCTTTTTGACCGGGTTAAACTCCCTACGTGCCATCTGCACCGTTATTGTGAAGTCCGGGTAGAACTCCAGCTCGTTGCCCTGATAGTTGATCTTGCGTTTTTCTCGGGCCATACGCAGAATGGTGTCGCAATCCCGGTAGTTCATGATCCGCGCCACTATAGGTCTCGGAGGCAGTCCAGGTTTCGGTCTTGGTGCTAGTGTTCTGTGCGCGCGTTCGACTAGGAAGATGGGTGAGAGGGATTCCACTCCACACACAGTTTTGATCAATTCCTCCACATAAGTTTCCATCTTGACTATGTTTGTGGACTCCGGAACTCCCGCTATTCGTACGTTGTTGCGACGGGACCTCGCTTCCAAATCCTCCGCCTTGTTTTTTATCACGTCCAGCAGTCGCTCCATGTCCGTACACTTTCGGGTTGTGGCGTGCGCTTCGTCCTCCACCGCCGATATCCTGGTCTCCGCTTCCACCAGACGTTCCCCGTGGCCATCCAGCTTCGCCGCCATGTTGTCCACGCGAAGCGTGATAGAGTCGAGCTTGCCATGTATGTCCTGCAGGCTTTGCTGTATGGCCTGAAGGGCACCCTCCATTCCCGCTGGCGCCGACTGTACAATCTCCGCAGCCTCCTCAGATGACGCCGTGTGCGCTTTTGTCGATTTTTTCGCGTCAAATTGGAGCTTCGTCTGGCCTCGGTCGGCCTTTCCCATGGCGCCACACACCTCCCCGCACGCTTCAAGCCTCGTCCACTGCGCACTTCGTTTCGTGAGTGGTCTCTGCGGTGCTCGCGTCTGCACTACACTGCAATATTTAGCACTTCAGGTGTTCCTCCTCACCTCAGACGGCTCTCCTGGTTCCCCGACTGCCGCTTCGCACCCAGTGCCATTCAACTGCGTCAGGCGCTCAACTCATCCTACGCCAGTTCTGCAGCGCACACCTTCAGCCGCCCTCTCAGCACGCAATCAGCCCTGCACTACCTGCATCCGTTGTAGCGCCCGGTTCAGCCGCTCTCCATCGGTTACCGCCGGTCTCCTCCAAGTGATTTTACATGTAACGAGGCCGCGTCTCACTCGTTGCCTTCAGGAACCACATGTCTAGTTCCTCTTTTCGCTCCTCACTTGTGTCCGCCCGTCTGCAGCCGAGCCCGACATGGCGGGCGCCATTTTGCATTCAGGTCGTCCTCTCGCCAGCACCGTCCACCTCTCTCTGCCTTGACGCCGGTCCAGGGCCGCAGCTCCAGAGACCCCCTCCTCCAGCCAGCAGCTCCACAGCGCAGCGACGATAACTCACTTTGTCTCCGTAGGCGATCCCTGTTAGTCTCGTCTCTAACCGCTCTGCTACTCCAGCGCCGCCATGTTGTCCGCACCGCTGCCAGCCACGATCGTCCGGAGTATCGCGTTCGTCGGAGGTCTGCAGCGCCAGAGTTTCAAACCAACACACATTTAGTCCAGCATGTATTAAGGGGCTGTGCCACCGTTTGTAGGGCGCTAGGATCGTTGCATGTCGCCGATATCTGCCATTTCCTCACACCGACCAGCGGAGCCGACTTAGCAGGCGGCCATCTCGCCGTGCGCCCTCTAGCGCCCCCCCTCTTGTGTTGATTGTTGATGATCTTTTCCAGTACCTTCACTGGGAATGGGAGCAGGGAGATTGGGCAGTAGTTTTTGAATTTGCTGAATTGACAGAGGGTTTTTTGAGTAGAAGGCTGACTTCAGCGTGTTTCCAGGCACTGGGAAATGTTGCGATGGTGATAGAGGTGAGGAGTAGGGT
The DNA here is from genome assembly GCF_964204655.1 of Triturus cristatus. Lineage (NCBI taxonomy): Eukaryota > Metazoa > Chordata > Amphibia > Caudata > Salamandridae > Triturus > Triturus cristatus. Next base: position 133,484,521 of record NC_140580.1, on the reverse strand, counting down.
GGTGAATTCCTGGCCAATCCTTTGGTTTCCAAGGTTGAAGATGTAGTGTGGGTATGGGTCTGTGGGAGCTCCCGGGTGGGTGGATTTCATGGTGGAGTTGGTGTCCAGGGTGGAGAGGATGTTCCAGGTGGTCAGTGTGCGGTTCGTGTCAGTTACAGTGATGGTGTGTCTGTGGAGGAAGTCCCATAGGTGTGGGTTGGGGTTTGAAGTTTCTATGTATGGTTGCGATCTTGTCATGGAAGACGTGGGCGAGGTTATCGCACAGCTCCTGTGAGGGTGTGATGTTGTTTTTGCTGGCAATCAGGTTGGAGAATTCCTGAACGATGTTGAAAAGTTCCTCGGTGTTGTTGGCTCTGATTTCAATGCGTGGCTGTCTTCTTTGTTGCCCTCAGCAGGTGGTGGTAGATGTTGAGGGAAGTCTTGAAGGCTGCCCTGTGGGAGGTGTCTTTGCTGGTGCTCCATTTCCTCTCCAACTGTTTGCTGTCTCATTTCACTGTTCTGAGTTCTTGGGTGTACCATCTGGCCTTTTTGGAGGATTTTCCCAGGATGTTGCTGTTGATGGGGACGATGCTGTCTGCGCAATGGGTTATCCAGGCGTTTACATTTTTCACTCCCTGTTTGAGGTTGGTGGAGGTAGCAGGAGGTAGAGGTGTTGGAAGAGTTCACCCAGCTGGTCTCTGTGATTTAGTTCCACCTCTGGAGGTTGGTCATCTTGGGGGTGGCAGTGCGGGGGCTGGAGATGCTGTACGGGACGATGGAGTGATCAGTCCATGTGATTTCTGTGACATGGCCGTATTTGATGCAGGTGCTGAAGGTGAAAATTAGGTCCAACATGTGTCCTGCAGTGTGTGTAGAGTTGTGAACGATCTAGGTCAATCTGAGGCTTCTCATACTGTCGGGAAGGTGTGCGGTGCTTTTGTCATTGTGGTCGTCGATGTGGAAATTTAGGTCTCATAGGAAGATGAAGTGCTTGGAGTCTAAGGCTAGGGGCACAATGAAGTCTGCAATGGTGTTGCAGAAGCTGGAGCACAGGCCTGGGGGTTGGAATGCAAGGGAGCCTCTGATGGTTGTCTTGTTGTCTGTGTAGAGCTTGAAGTTGAGATGTTCCATGGCGTTGGTGGTATTGTTGGTGGTACACTGTATGGTCTCTTTGTGGATGATGTCTGTTCCTCCTCCTGGCTTCTTGGTGCAGTCCTGGTGAGTGATTTTATATTCGTCTGGGATTTCTGTGGCTATGCATGGGGCGGATGTGGGTTTGAGCCAGGACTCAGTGAGGTTCACTATGTCAGGTGCGAGGGTGTCGATGAGATCCCATAATTCAGTGGAATGCTTGCACAGTGAGCGTGTGTTAAGAAGGGCACATGCAAGTTGTTTTTTGTTGTTCAGGTGGTGTCTATGGTGTGTTTGGGTGGGGCTGGTCGGTGGGCTTGTGTGTGTGCAGTGGCAGTTGAATTAGCAGTGGGTGCAGGTGAAAGGTCCTACCATGGAGCTTGGGTTGGCACAGTGGCAGTGTTTGTTGCGGCATCCAGTGTCGAGTGTATAGAGCTCAGCAATGGTGTATCTGCGGGAGGCAGGAGGGCCAGGGGGTCGTGGCGCAGATGGGCACAGATTGGCTTGCCTTTGATATGCCTGTTGCATGCGTCCTCTGCACGGTTGCGCTGAGGCCTACATTAAGTAGGTCCTGGGGTGGGTGGGGCTTCTGCTGGCAGGAAGAACGGTGAGTGGGAAAACCTTGTTGGGAAAACACCATCTGGAAAACCCGAGCAGGCGCGGTGTCACTGGATCAGTCTGGAACAAGCAGAAACTGGAGGCCACAGGCAATTGGCAAGCTAGGTGTCCAGGTGCCTGCTCACCAGATTTCACATCTGCTCCAACAAAGTTCACACCCGCTCAACAAACCCCTCCGAATTCTGTTTCACAGCATTATACCATTATCGCTCATGCTCCCCTGGTTTCTTTTTCCAAGTTCTGCAACCCATCCCCATAATTCATTGAGTCCCCCTCATCTTTTAAGGACACATAGGGAGACAATTTTACATGGCAGCACATAGCCGAATGATTCTAACATTTTACATCATTATGAGCCAATGCAATTCAGTACTAGCCTATTGTTTGTGGAGGTACTGAACCTTGGTTTCTTTCATGTACAGAAATTGAAATGTATCTGAAGATTGCTACCTGTTTTTGTTCTTATCCTGAAACAATTGCCAATGTCTAAATAAGAAGGCCACCCATTTTTGTTCTCATCTTGCTGCAACTGCTAATGTCTATAGTTGATAAAACCCAATAACAATTGTTTAATCTAAATAGTCTGTGTCCCTTTTGACTCTTCCTTGAGTGGGTGGAGTATTGGTTCTCGTCTTTTGCTTGCTCAGTCAGTAGAGGTGTTTTCTATACAGGATATTTCCACCTCCTGAAGGAGTTCCTTTCTCAGACAGCTGCAGACTGCCCCTTGGACTGCTCATTTCTTCCTTTGTTTCTCAGACGGGAGGTGGCAAAGCAAGTTCAATGATTTTTTAGAATTCCGATTCATTTTTAACGTGATAAATATTTCTTAAATCGTCATTGATTTTATGATATCTTTGTTTCATCAGGGTGCAATGATTAAGTAAGTGTGGCTTATCTGCACCCAGGGTTGAAGTTGTCTTGGTGGTGTGTATGTTGCTGACTGTTTCTATCAGACAGTGATGAAGGCCTACTGCTTGTGGATAACCTCAATGAGCAAGGAGTGAGATGAGGAAGGGAATAAGGCGGTATTGGAAAAAAGCTTGGAAAGTGGTGACCGTTTGCGAGGTGAAGGATTAATACTCAAAGATTAAGAACTGAGATGAGGAAGGACAAACTGGAGTATTGAAGATTTCCAGTAAGTAATTTAGGCATTTGGTCCCGGAGACTGTGTTTGATTTTTTTTGGTGGTCAGCTTTATGAACACTGAGGTCCAGCTTCACTGTATCTGTTTTGGTCTTCAGAGTATTGCGAGTTTCTTTAACCGTTCCGTGCTCATGACGGGACCACTCCGTCATGAGCCACGGGCGCCGTGTGCTCATGACGGAGTGGTTCCGTCATGCTGCGGCCGCTCCGCCCACGCGGCGCTAATTCCCCGCCTGTGCGGGCGATTAGCGCAGTGGGCGGAGTCATGACGGAACCACTCCGCCATGAGCACAGCTCGCCCGTGACTCATGACGGAGTGGTTCCGTCATGAGCACGGCGCCGCCGCTGTGCCCCCAAACCCCCCCCCAGCGCCGCGGCGGAATTCCTGCCACGGCGAAAGGGTTAACGGCTGAAAGTATGCGGGTCAGTTTCCCATCCCTTCTCGTGTTCGGTGTTTTGGGCAGTTGTCTGTTTCGGTCTGGGTTCTTCATCCATGTTGCTTGCATGGGAACAAAGTAACTCAGTCTGTTTTACAGTTTTAGGGTGGCCCATTTAAGGAACTCGTCAGGTCCAGATTTTGCTTTGCCTTTCTCAGTTCATCTTATCGGCAGGGCCGTCTTCACAGCATTATAGGCCTCCGGGCAAAGCAGTGCACTGGGCCCTGCCTACACAACCACTCACAGGAATAAAAATGTTTAACAGAAAATTAGTGTTAAATTTTGGTCTGCATGGGGCCCCTATGCACGTGGGGCCCCCTGGGCAACTGCCTAGAGTGCCCATCCGTTCAAACGCCACTGCTTGTCGGGGATGTATGACGTTACAACGCATACATTTACATCGCGGTACATTACATCGCGGTTTTTACAACGCAAGTCGTTACAACGACTTGCGTTGGAGGGCGCTGGACTTAGGAGTAGTATAATTTACTATTCCAACTCCAGTCTACGTACAGTAGGGAAGGTGTTAGATAGTAAATTATACTATTCCTTGTCCTAGAGCGCCATCTAGTGCAAGTCGTTGTAACGACTTTCGTTGTAAAAACCGCGTTGTAATGGCATCGCGATGTAATCCCCGCATTGTAAACGATGTTTCCCCTTGTCGGTGCCTACATCAGATCGTCTCTGAACCGGCCTGTGGCAGGGAGGAAGGTGAACAGCTCATTTACATAGCCGTAGGCGGTCCTTAGCATCTGGTGTGGACCTTGGACCTTGGACCTGTACTGGAGTCACCTAATTAACATGCATCTCAGTTCAACTAAGCTTATCAGCACCATTAGGCTGCTCTACACAAAAGGCATCTTAAAGAAACATGTATCATGAAATACTGCGCACCACACAATGCATTATGTTGTGTTTTGTTTTTTAGCTCAGAAAGGGTCTTGCCAGAATGTGAAACTGCAAAAGGCAACTTAGACTGAGGTATCCAAAGTCGGTGCACAGGCCACCGAGCTATCTTACCAGCTTGTGGGTAAATGGAAGGGGTGTTGTTAAAATTCGACTCTCTGATGATGTGGGGGTCTGCGATTGCACACTGTGGTTCATCGCTGCGAAAGAGTGGGCTAATGAGGGAGAAGGCAGAAGCGGAGACAGAAAGTAATGGAATTGAGCATAAACTGCTAAAACAAGCAACATTTCTGCATTCAAAGGTACCTGGAGTCACTAAGATGCTAGATCAGCACTCTGGGGACGGGATCACAGAACGCGGCGAAATGAATTCAGCTACTGGAAGGAAAGGCAAACGGTGTAAACGCTCTGAGGAGTTTCCGGAAAGATTTATTCTGCGTACACTGTTGTAATGGGGGAATAAGTATTTTCTCGCTATACGAGGTCCCCGTAGGACTGCTGACCACCGTGGAACACTAAGGTAGACTGCGCACCTGATGTGTCTGAGAGACAAACACGCTAACATTTAACAAGTGAGGCGCCTGAAGTCTTTTCTGTTTCTTTTTATTTTATTTAAAGTGCGAATAAGGCTCCGAGAAAACACTAGAGTGCCCGGCAGGCAGAAGGATAAAAACAATAAAAATAAAACGATATAGAAAATAAAAAAATGTGAACTATAAAAGCATGAATTCAGTGTAAAAAGTTAATATATGCGACATAACAACAATACAGTTCATCAGTATGAACATGACATAAATATAAAAAAAAACTGAGAATAAAAAATAACCTCACTCTTGTACACAGACACGTTTTCGTTTCCTCTCAATAACCACACCATTCACGCCACACATAACCAGAAAGAGGCTCCAGAGAGATACCTGGCACAAAGAATCACCTTGTGGCAGAGGATCAGCCCGGTTTCAGGCCTAACCATAGCACCCAAGAAGCAATCATCTTCACCCTAGATCAGGGTTCTCCAAAGTCGGCCCTGCAGACCCGGATCCAGGCCAGACTTTTGAGATAACCATATTTATCTAAAAGGGGATATGCTAAAATTGTGGCATGGATCCTGCCCTCCAGGGCCGACTTTGGAGAACCCTGCCCTAGATGATCTACACGTAGAAGATGATTTGACCTGTGAGCATCATTCAGAGCTGCTGTCCACATCTGCAGAAAGTGCCTAAAACATTGCTAGTTGTGTAGGAACTTAAGGTACTCAGTATATCACTGTTCAGTTTCAAAAAGAGCCGCCGAGAGGGTGTATGTCTGCTCAGTTATAGTATAATTATAAAATAACACTTGCACTATAAAAAAGAAAAGAAAAAAACTACCCATACAAAATAGCAAATGCTCTAGTGTGGGTCCTCAAACATATTGGCTTTTCTGTATTGTATTTTTTGAACTTCACTGAGGTGTTAGCCCGGTGTACCTGCGTCAGCTCATGGGCGCGTTGCTTTACATGGTAAAACCTCCCCTCACGACCAGCACTGTGTTACCGTATTTGCAAAAGGGAGGCTTGCGTACGGGCAGGTTTAATGTTGTGTAGGATCGGGCATCAAAAGCATGGAATACTCAACCTCTGAAACACAGATCAGTCAAAGACCATGTAACCCTCAGAAAATACCTAAAACTTTGCTAGTTCTGTGGGAATACTCAGTATATCACTTTTCAGTTTCAACAAGAACCTCCTAGAGGGTGTAGATCTGCTCAGTTATAGTATGATTATAACATAAGCCGAACGTTAGGGAGACTGCCTCTAAAACACATTGCTTCCAATCACATCGACTATGTTGGAACAGTAAAGCAATAATACAATATTGGTAAAACATTCAAAAATCGCCTGTGCTTACACATGCACAGGCTTCCATCTTTGAATGTTTTAACATAGTTTCTCAATATGTTACCATTCGAAGAGGGGAAATGCTTTGCTTCTGAATGCATTGGCCATCTTGGGGGAGTTAAGAAATGAGAAAGTATATCAAAAGCATTAGAAGATGCACCCACATGTATGGAAGCCATACCAAAGCCAATAGTGCAGCCATCTACTAGCATATTAAAGATCAGACCTATTGACTTTGCCACTGCTTCTTTACCGTGCACACTATCCCTCTTTTGAGACTGATAGACTTCCTTGGAATAGTCTTTATAAATAACACAGTTTCTTCAGAAAACACAGTCACTCGTCTTCTGAAGCCATACAGCGTTCTTCATATAGCCAACATGTGTTTCGTCAGAATTGATGTGTGTACATCTCTGACTTCATCAGGGCTTTCCCAGAATCACTAAGTCCATGCGTCACATTATTGTCTTCCCCATTCCTCTCTGTCTTCAAATCCAAAACAGTAGGAATTCAAGATAATACAATTTTTATGATGCCGTCGGGAAGTGAGTGTGGAGTACTCTCCTACATTCAGGCATGATTGTATTATCTTGGATTCCTACTTTTTTGGATTTGAAGACTGAGCGGAATGGGGAAGGCAATAATTTGACGCTTGGACTTAGTGATTTTGGGAAAGCCCTGATGAAGTCAGAGATGTACACGCATCAATTCTGATGAAACACGTGTTGGCTATATGAAGATTGCTGTATGGCTTCAGAAGACGAGTGACTGTGTTTTCTGAAGAAACTGTGTTGGAAATAAAACCATACTGAAAAGAAGATAAACTGGATATTTTTTCAATACACACGAAGAGGTGCTCAGGAGAATTTATTTGACTGTTTAAGGACTGGATGTATCTAGTCCATATGTGTGGGCGTCAGTGGCAACCCTCTTCCTTGGAGCACCCAACTTGAGACTTTGGCATTTAATTGTGGGGGAGTATTGAAAGGTTTGCGCAATAGGCCTTGCCACGCTCAGTTTAAATTTTAGTCCTTATAACTAGTCGGAGGATAAAGAGCTAATTTAAGTAAGGCCTATAGAGCGTGGACCTGAGGAACAGCAAGCATGCTGTCTGCCAGTAATTGACAAATGGATCGGCTACAATAGAAAAATCGAAATAAACTCTCACTGAAAGTCAGAAACAATACATTTGACAATACAATAGACATTAGAAAATGGTTAAAAACCTCTCGGTTTTCATGGGCATCTCAAATCATGTGGCATGCAATTTTAGGTGGTGATCTTCTTTTATTTTTCAAAATGTAAATACAACTTCCTTTCTCAAACTTTTATTTTCATTTCATACTCCTTCTAAGTCCTTTCACATTTTTACAATGTGGCTGAGAATGTGTTTCGAAGATGCCAGAGAGGCAATCGAAAGTGAACACAAATCTCACTGTCTCTGACATTAAAACACAGTCATCCTTCAGTTTAGACAGGCTTACAGGGTCAGACTGAAGATATGTCTGTTAGTTCATTTTGATCTCAGAGGGCATGTACAATTAATCTGGGGGTCATAAAAAGATATGACTAAAGACCTTTAGAAGTCCCCATGACATAACTGCCATAGGAGCAAGTAAGTGCTCTCTGGCAACAAGGGTATGGTGCCTGTGACTGTATCATTGTGGCCCAACCCCATTTTATTTAATACCAGCTTTTAATGTGTTGAAATGCACTTTTTGTCCCCAAACGATGTTTAAGATACAGTACATTCGAAACTATATATATATATATATATATATATATTACCTACTGGCGGTCGCCAGTAGGTAGTTATAGTTAGGACCACGTTTCCATAGGAAAACCTCAACATTCTATTTTGAATAACTTTGGCGCCGGTCGACGAATCCTCGCGAATTTCTCAAAATAGGTGGGGCGCTACGCTCCGCTCCTACCCTGAAAGTCTCGGGGGGATTCGTCAAGCGGGGGCTGAGATAAAAGGGGGGTCCCAAAACGCGTTTTTCCCATGCATTTTTCCATAGGACCTTTAGACAGGGCTACAGCCCGAACGGCTGAACAGAATTACTAGAAATTTGGCAGAGAGGTAGTCCTCAGGTCAAGGAAGTGCCTTTTGTAGGTTTGGTGTAAATCTGTTCAGTAGATTCTGAGAAAATAGCCTTTAAATCAATATATATATCTGAGCCCGCTTACGGTACGCTTACCGTACGCTTACGGTAAGCGTACGGCGGCGTGCGCGAGCGCGATTCTGATTGGCTGTTAGATCTTAGTAAACATTCGAATCGGTCGAAACCAGGAAGCGGCGGCCGCCATTTTGTGTATTTCACTCTGAAAAAAAAGAGTGAAAACAAGGAAAGGGGGCAATGAGGAGAGTTACAGACCCCCTAACATTTGTAAGGGGGTCAAAGAAGGACAGAAAAGTACAAAAAAAACATTTATTGATTTAAAAAAAAATCACGGGGTACGCGTACGGTAAGCTTACAGTAAGCGTACGGTAAAAAAAAAAAAAAATAGATAAATGAAAAGCAGATTTAAGAGTTTAGAAATTAGGGAGCTCTAAAAAGAGCTGTTGTGTTTATGAAGTCATTTTTTTAGTGGTACCTACAAGTAAGTACCGATGCAGAGTCTAAGGTTCAAGAGGAAGACTCTGTTCCCTTCATCATTGAAGTGCACACCATCTCCTCTATAAATGTCTTGCATGTCATAACGCAAGTTGTTGTGGTAAATGCCACCCATACCATAGTCACGGAGGAAAGCAGAAACAGATTTGTTGACGTGCTTTCTTGCTTTGTCAATCTGTGGACAGAAATGATTGGACCAGTTCCATTTTTGCCTTTGGCATATGTTGGAAAACACAAAGGCAGTTTTAGGGAAAAGTGTAAACAGTTGTGCAAAGGTGTCCTTCATAAGCATTTCCAGACCTACCCCAGTCAAAGTGCCTAGGTCATTGCCACCACAGTGCACTATTATGAGGTCAGGGTGTTGGATTTGAATGAAGGATTTCACCAATGGCATCAATTGGTGCCACTTTAACCCTCTCTGACCAATCCATTTAATGTCTACATTTGGCAAAGCAAGGTCTCTCACCATATCTGTTTTCTCTGCAAACTTTTCACTCCAGAAGACATAGCTGTGCCCTACAATCCACACTGTGAACATCTTCAAAGGAGAACTGGGTGCACTCAGGAGGTGTCTTTCAGTAGAATGGCAATAAGAAAAGAAAGACAGTTTGGAAATGGAGGCATACATATTTTTTTAAAACAAAAAGAACTGATTGGCTGTTTCATACCATTCTAGAATAAAAACTAGGCTGTGTGTGAAAATTAATAGAAGCATGTTTTGTATTGGTACAAAAAAATGTGTAACCAAAGAACAGTACTATGGATTTGCTGTAAGGTTTGAAAAGTCAAGCACTCTTGCTCTGTGGAATTGAAACATTGTGTGTCGAACTTCTGACCTAACTGCACACAGCAGTGTTCCATGAGCTGTTGCTATGGTAGCAGGCAGAAGTCAAGTTGGGGGAAGGGTACTAGGCAGAAGTCAAGTTGGGGGCAGGGTACTTTTGGAAAAGGGTTGGTTTTCAACCAATAGAAATGTGTGAATACATGTGAAAAAAAGGGGGAAGCACTGAGATTTGAAACTTACATGTATATGTGTGGAAAAATAGAGGGAAAGTTTGCCATTATCTGGTTCTGCTGAGAGGAGAGAGGTGAACAGAACAGAGATCCTGGCTCTGATAATCTGCTGTTTGAGTGTCACATTTCTTTCACAACTAACTAATTTTAAAGGTGAGTTTACAGTTTGAGAGGGGATGTATGTGGTAACTTAAGAAATGAATAATAGAAATGGGAATTGTTTTTGTTGTAGTTACACATGGTGGTTTCATAATGTGTCAGTGTGTAAAAGTGATTTACACTTGCCCCGAAAAAAAAAAAGAGCAGTAAGTGTGCTTTCAAATTGGCAAAGAAATTTCGTTTTGGCACTAATGTGAAAACATGACTCTGTGTGCATAGAAGAATTATAGGCAGAGATTTATTGCGTCTTGCTCTGGTGATTTCACAGTTGCATTAGATGGAAAGGGGGAGCGAATTTTTGGGGGAAGAAGCAGAGGCTTAGCACACACCCATGTCCTTGCCGTGTATAGTCATGCACAGTATTTACAAGCGAGTGGGGTTTTCAGGTTTAAGTCTGTAATGCAAATACATTCAGCATCACTAAGGCTGGTTGCCCTTGGTGGAGTGTAGGCAGTCACAGAGAATGCACATGGTGGTGGTCTGAAAAAAAACCAGCTTGGACACGTGCAATTAAATAAATCAAAAATAGTGGTTTCATAATGTGTCAGTCTGTAAAAGTGATTTCAAATTGTAAAAAGAGATTTTCACTTGGCCCGAAAAAAAAAAGAGCAGTAAGTGTGCTTTCAAATTGGCAAAGAAATTTCGTTGTGGGACTAATGTGAAAACATGACTCTGTGTGCATAGAAGAATTATAGGCAGAGATTTATTGCGTCTTGCTCTGGTGATTTCACAGTTGCATTAGATGGAAAGGGGGAGCGAATTATTGGGGGAAGAAGCAGAGGCTTAGCACACACCCATGTCCTTGCCGTGTATAGTCATGCACAGTATTTACAAGCCAGTGGGGTTTTCAGGTTTAAGTCTGTAATGCAAATACATTCAGCATCACTAAGGCTGGTTGCCCTTGCTGGAGTGTAGGCAGTCACAGAGAATGCACATGGTGTTGGTCTGAAAAAAAAACAGCTTGGACACGTCCAATTAAATAAATCAAAAATAGTGGTTTCATAATGTGTCAGTCTGTAAAAGTGATTTCAAATTGTAAAAAGAGATTTTCACTTGGCCCGAAAAAAAAAGAGCAGTAAGTGTGCTTTCAAATTGGTAAAGAAATTTCGTTTTGGCACTAATGTGAAAACATGACTCTGTGTGCATAGAAGAATTATAGGCAGAGATTTATTGCGTCTTGCTCTGGTGATTTCACAGTTGCATTAGATGGAAAGGGGGAGCGAATTATTGGGGGAAGAAGCAGAGGCTTAGCACACACCCATGTCCTTGCCGTGTATAGTCATGCACAGTATTTACAAGCCAGTGGGGTTTTCAGGTTTAAGTCTGTAATGCAAATACATTCAGCATCACTAAGGCTGGTTGCCCTTGCTGGAGTGTAGGCAGTCACAGAGAATGCACATGGTGGTGGTCTGAAAAAAAAACAGCTTGGACACGTGCAATTAAATAAATCAAAAATAGTGGTTTCATAATGTGTCAGTCTGTAAAAGTGATTTCAAATTGTAAAAAGAGATTTTCACTTGGCCCGAAAAAAAAAGAGCAGTAAGTGTGCTTTCAAATTGGCAAAGAAATTTCGTTTTGGCACTAATGTGAAAACATGACTCTGTGTGCATAGAAGAATTATAGGCAGAGATTTATTGCGTCTTGCTCTGGTGATTTCACAGTTGCATTAGATGGAAAGGGGGAGCGAATTTTTGGGGGAAGAAGCAGAGGCTTAGCACACACCCATGTCCTTGCCGTGTATAGTCATGCACAGTATTTACAAGCCAGTGGGGTTTTCAGGTTTAAGTCTGTAATGCAAATACATTCAGCATCACTAAGGCTGGTTGCCCTTGGTGGAGTGTAGGCAGTCACAGAGAATGCACATGGTGTTGGTCTGAAAAAAAAACAGCTTGGACACGTCCAATTAAATAAATCAAAAATAGTGGTTTCATAATGTGTCAGTCTGTAAAAGTGATTTCAAATTGTAAAAAGAGATTTTCACTTGGCCCGAAAAAAAAAGAGCAGTAAGTGTGCTTTGAAATTGGCAAAGAAATTTTGTTTTGGCACTAATGTGAAAACATGACTCTGTGTGCATAGAAGAATTATAGGCAGAGATTTATTGCGTCTTGCTCTGGTGATTTCACAGTTGCATTAGATGGAAAGGGGGAGCGAATTATTGGGGGAAGAAGCAGAGGCTTAGCACACACCCATGTCCTTGCCGTGTATAGTCAACTTTAGAATTTTATTGGATTACCATTGGAAATTTAATCAAAAAAGAATTTTAAAATTACTATTTGGCCTAAAGGAAATGGAATCAGATGTATTTTGGAGTTATTTGAGATATAATATTGTGATTATACTTCTCAAACAAACATATCAGACGGTATTTTAAAGAAAAAAGTATTGTTTTTAGATGATATTTTTTTAGAATAATATGCATTTCTGTAATGATAAGTTTAAGTGAGAAGAGATTCTGGGCTTTTTTAATACAATCTTTGTGATTGTTAATTTTTTTTGCCCGCTGTAAAATGATGAATGCAATTGCTTTCACAATTAATAGTGAAATGCAATATATTCTGAAAACAGCAAAAATAAGGCAAAAATATTTTTTGGTAAAAAATGTAAATATGTGTACTGTATTATAAAATGGTTTAAAAATATTAATACTTTTTTCTTTATTTTCAGATCGATATAGAAAATTTTCGGAAACTACAACCATTTTAAAAACTATTTTTTAAAAAAACAAATGAATAAATATTTTTTTGAGTGAGTATGGTAAGTCAATAATAAAAATTGTAGTCTCTCAAGGAGTTTGTAATGTGATAAATGATTTTTAGTGTTTTTTTTTAAAAAATAAAAAAAAGGTACGCTTACCGTACGCGTACGGTAAAAAAAAAAAAAAAAAAGTTTTTAAAAACAAGTAAAAAAAAGATGGAAGATAAGGTTGGCTCTTAAAAGAACCGTTGTGTTCATGCAGGGACAGAGGAAAGGAAGCATGGGAAAATTATTCATAGCTACAAATGTGCTGATCTATTTTGTTGTTCACTAGGGAAACACTGGTCTCCCTATGACAAATTAGACCTTTACAAAATGTGCAATGAATATCAACCTTCCGAAATCGAAGGTTCATTTCCAGAGGGCCAGCAAAAGGAGATTCTCCCCCCACAGATGAAGGGCTCACCTGACCTGCAGAAGAAGGAGTAAGCCCTGCAGGTGATGGTCCAGGCTGAGCTGCTGTGGATGTACTGGCTCGTCTTTCTGAAGAGTTACCTCCAAAAAGATGACCATGTGTCCTTCTGTGTACATCCTGGAGGTGTCTCTTCATGGTGTGATTCCCAAAGGAATACTTCCTGTTAGGATTACCTCTAGAAAGTACACGCTTACACAGCTTGCAAGTAACTAAGGGTGCATTCACCTTTTGCTGGCCTTCTGGAAAAGTAAAATAATCCCAAACATAAGAAGGCTTTACTTTCCTCGCTCTCTGCCTCAAGACAGTGCTGCTGGTGCTAGCCTCACTCTCAGAAGAGCTCTGCTGTTCTGCCATCGTATCCCAAAGACAAACCAGCTCCTTCTCCCAAGGGATCACAAGCAGAAATGAGGGGAATGGGTGTGGTGTAGGAGAGTTCTAGAACTGAAAGTACTTTCAACCAATCAAAAGTTGTGTTTCATGATCACATGACCTACCGTACGCTTACGGTACGCTTACGGTACGCTTACGGCAAAAAGTACGCGTGCGCGTAAAAAATACACGCGCTTCCGCGCATGCGCATAACAGTCACTCCCCGGCACTTCCGCGTAACGTGCGCGTGTGGCGTAAGCGCGCACGCGTCCCACGCGCAGTACGCGCGGCTACGCAAATTGCGTAACTATACGCAAGCAGCGTAGATAGATTACGGACGTTGCGTAAACCGTACGCTTACCGTGAGCTTACGGTACGCGTACTAAAAAAAAAAAAATAAAAAAAAAAAAAAATCTGGTAATAAATTTTACATGTTTATTTTAAAAAATATATTAAAAAAAAAATATTTAAGGATTTTAAAAATTTAAGCATAGTCTTTATAAAATGAAAGAAAATTAAATTAAAAATATGTTTGAAAAAAATGAAGAATAAAAAAAAAAATTAGCATTTAAAAAACCTTGCAAATTCACTGAAAAAACCATGGGTTACACACACGTTATAGTAAGGAATTAGCATTTAAAAAACCTTGCAAATTCACTGAAAAAACCATGGGTTTCACACACGTTATAGTTAGGAATTAGCATTTAAAAAACCTTAGAAATTCACTGAAAAAACCATAGGTTTCACACACGTTATAGTTAGGAATTAGCATTTAAAAAACCTTAGAAATTCAGTGAAAAAACCATAGGTTACACACATGTTATAGTTAGCTGGACATTTTACTCGTAAAAAACCAATGAAATTGCCCCGTTATAGTTAGTTCAGCTAACTATAACTCGCGCGCCCGCAATGCACTGCTGATGACGTCACATATTACATCACTCATGACATGGTCAGTGACATCACTCATGACATCACTGATGACATCTCAAATGACATCACTGATGACATCACTGATGACATCATCCTTGTGATAGAGTGGCAGACCTCCTCTCACCTTAATATAAGCTTTGATACACACATTCAAAAATAGAGACTAAAATTTTCAAAACAATGGACATACCAATACCAGTTACAACAACCTCTTCAGTAATTCTAAGATCAACATACACATCCACTCATTCACCAACAGTCCTATACAGTCACTCATACATGTACTCACTCATCATATGTACTCATACACCTATACATCCTGTTACATAATGCCACTCATCCATAGAGTTACTCACACACATAGTCACTCATGCTAATAAAGAATCAAACATACATTCACCTGCATATACAGTTATACACACACCACCACACTTACTTCTACGGAAACTTACACATACTTAGTCTTTTAAACAATCACTTATAGAAACACATACTTATTCATACAGGAACTCTTTCAATCTCTCCCTCTCACATATACTCACATATATACACCAATAGTCACATATACTAGTTTAAAACATATGTAGTTACTCATAAAGACACTATTCAGACAGTCATTCACTCACTAACACACCAATACACACACGCATCCACCCATGCAGTCCTGCACACATGCTCTGTTCAACACATACAAACAGTGAGTCACTCATTCATGCACCTATGCACTACGTCATACCCCCTACCGAACCATGCAGACACTCAGACTAATACTCAAAAAAACCAACTAATAACCTATATAGACACCCATGTAGCTACTCACCAACCCATGCAGCCACTTATACACAAAGTGAAAAAATGATACAGATATTTACATATTTAAATATTACTCACTAAGCCATGTATTCACTATGATACACTTAATCAGTCAGTTACACAATCAATTTTTCAAAAAGAAATCATCCATTTAGACAGTAATATACCCATTTATTCTTCTATCAACCTTGAGATATACATATATAAAACATATTTAATTTTCAGAAAAACACACATTCACTGGATGATGTCATCAGTGATGTCATCAGTGATGTCATTTGAGATGTCATCAGTGATGTCATGAGTGATGTCACTGACCATGTCATGAGTGATGTAATATGTGACGTCATCAGCAGTGCATTGCGGGCGCGCGAGTTATAGTTAGCTGAACTAACTATAACGGGGCAATTTCATTGGTTTTTTACGAGTAAAATGTCCAGCTAACTATAACATGTGTGTAACCTATGGTTTTTTCACTGAATTTCTAAGGTTTTTTAAATGCTAATTCCTAACTATAACGTGTGTGAAACATATGGTTTTTTCAGTGAATATATATATATACACACATATACATATATATACACATATACATATAATAAATATATATGTGTGTATATATTTTTTTCCCGATGTCTGGCTTGAAAGCACAGAAAGTAGAAAGTGCACCCACGAACACGTTTTATTTCTTCTTTATTAGCAATATGTGTACAAAAGAAACTCCCCAACGCGTTTCGGTCTGCCTTCAGACCTTGATCATGGGTTGGTTTTTTTTCCACTAAGCTTTTTATTTCCTGTCATGACACATTACCTCATTTCCTGTTGCCATAAAGTGTTCTGGTTCTAGTAGTCAACTTGATCTGAGGACAATTTGATTATAAAGTGCAAACGTGCAAAACATGCTCTTAATGTGCAAATCAGTGACTTTTGCAAATGCGCTTTTGATTAAAATGATTGTAAATACTTTCATTTCAGTGGGAGGAATGAATCATTTAATCTTATTATCATATAACAAACACGAGTCCCAGTCTGTACATGTTTTCTATGGCATAACATGAATACATTTCCTGTGATGTTTGTTTCATTGCAAATTACTAGTCATATATACCCTCCAGTGGGTTGGGGTTTCCAACCGATGTTGATGCCATCGTATCGTGAATTGGTTATATAGTAAATTACTAAGTTTTGCCACAAACACCTGATCACCATTTACTAAAAATGGAAACACTTTTCCCTAAATAGTAACATTTTGCGTTTGGTAAATGGCCTCTATTTCAACATTGCCTAGTCATCTTCTGAAAATATATGTTTCCTTTATGGCCTTTTAATTTGTTTGAATAAATAATGTTTTATGCATAAATCTTTCTCACATACTGATTTTCACAAGGTTCAACAACCATGAGACGTTGTAGTATCTGTGTGCACATGACATGCATGTGTCCTGGGCATGACTGATCAATATGTAACGAATAATTGTGCCTGACGTAGTTCAGAAGGATGAAAAATAGGAAAACAATTGGCATATTTCCGTTTCTAGACAGCTTGGGTGGAGGACTAAAGAATTAACAACTTCACTCTGAATTCGACATAGTAGGTTGAACAAACACTGATGCACAATTCAAAACATTCCCAAATTGGAACAGATAGTTCCCAAAAGGAATCATTTTTTTCTGACTCCAAGAGGGCACGCATCCTTTATTACATATAATTCATGGTAAATGTCACATTATCTAACATTATATTTAATGCTTTGGGGACTAAGGATTGGTGTGCTTTGTTTATTTTTTGCATAAATAATTGTTTCTATTATACCATGTTCCTTTTTCTACGTGAAATAGACAAATTGGTACATGTAGAAAGGTGCATAGAACTGTAACATGAGTAAAAGAAGAGACAGCCATATTTTGAGACCTAACAGGGCATATCAACTAACCTTTTGTGTCTTGGGTGAAACACTTTTTTGGCTCAGTGAGATGCAAAATGTTATTTGTTAATTACAAAGCCACGCACATCTAATTTTTCACACAAAGTAACAAAATCCAGCTCACACACCACTGTATTTCATTATTTTATTTTGTGTTAGGGAGGCTTTCCATGGGTGGAGCATGGGCGTTTCCATGTACCCACCCGTGAATTTTGGTGCATTCCCAAATTTGCTAAATTTTAAACTGGTGCGCCCGTTGTGACTGTGTTAGTTGGCGCCCCCATGACCACCTCCGCCATGGATTTCCTTACTACCACCCTTTAACTGTGCGCTTCAAGTCTCCATAACCACTCTCTCTCCCTGATACATTTAATTCGTTTTATACTGCCACTCATACCAGTGTGGAGTGTCAGAGCACATTACATCACGCAAACATTACACAGAAACAATCAATCATACCCGTATAAATCAGCGAATAGGAAATGTTACATAAGATAGAGGACTGCATCATGTAGGAGTCACAAGTCATCCATACTGGTAGGTAGTATAGTTTAAGAGTGTTTGGTCTGAGTAGCACAAACTCAGAATTTAAAACGCAACACCATGGTTGTGGGTTTGCTTTATTAAAAATAATTGATTTCTACCAAAATTAGCCCTTTTTGCAACATTAGGATAATGAAAGACAGGAAAAATCCTAACACTCTAATCCATACCTTGCAGTTTGCATGCAGCTCTTTGATGACAGTTGATCGCTCATTGTTCTAGGTTAGGATTATTACTTCTAAACTACAAATAACAAAAGGATCTCTCTGACAAAAACAGTAACCCACTGACCTATTTACATTATATGCACTTTGTGATCATCATAGTACACTTTCTTTGCAGGCATCTTAACCCTCTGCGCTATCTTACCATGAGTCAAAACTTCCATTAGACAAAGCTTCGATCTCTCTCCAGGAAGAATATTAATCACCAGAGTTATCTTGACTTTTTATTGTTGCCTGAAAAATGCTGGAGGCCAGAAATGTGCAAAAACAACAGTTGATGGACAGAATGCAGAACAATGTCATACATTCACCCCAGTACAGAGATCTGGGCCTAAATCCATCGTTGTTTTGCTCACCATGCCATTCCAGTTTGAACCCAGCCATATGCAAATCAGTCTTGACCCTGTGCCTCATGTGAACAGTCCAGCCCGAACTGCCAAGCCAGGTCCTCCCTGGACTGGAAACAAGCATCCTAGGACCGGTTTCGGGGTTTCACCCCTCTTCAGCCAGGATACCTTGATTCCAGTGGCAGCAGGTGCTTCCAAAACCATAACATACTTGCAAACACAGCACCGCCACGCGAAGTCAGCTCCAGGTGCGGTGTCACTGGTTGCACAGCTCCGGAGCCAGACATGTTTGGGAATGCATCAAAATGCTATGCCTTCTTGAACCAGGAGTAACAAGGAGAAGTATGCTTATTTCTTCTTGTTATGTCTACTTGTTATGCATCCTGTACTCTGCAGTGCGCATAGAAAGAGGAAAATGCCTTTAAGAATTGTTTTTGTGCAGGAAGATATCCCTTTCTGCACAAAAACAATCCTTCCTGTAACCAAGACACCATTGCACCATAGTGCCTGTGTTGGCTCTTGGCAGCACAGAGTGTGCCAGAGCTAGGAAACAGCAGAAATGCACCATAAATTAATAGACATGACACATTTCTGCTGTCTCCCTTTCACCCAAAGAAGCAGTCTTAGGTGAAATGTAAGTAAATCTGCTCCAAAGTGTTTAAAGTTAACCACATATCTGCGTGAGAAAAATGCATTCATAATAATCCAGCAACATGGGGAAACTGCTCCTCACTTTCTGCATTATAGGACTCTCCACTGGAGGAACATACAACATTCAAAGTGCAGGCATTTGTTCAAAATAAAATAATATATGTTGCTATAAAGTTTAATCTTCCTGGCTCACTGGGTCCTTAATTCTAAGCTATCATTCAGTCTGGGTCATGGAACATGAAACAGAAAGGCAGCAGAGTACTTATTGCTACTGGATACTTACTCATGGCTATATGTTTCCAGAATAGGAAGATAGGTGGCGTAAAGTACGAGGTTAGAGAAAAACAAGGATCCAGCGCAGAGTTACACACCTAATGGACACCCCTAGGAGACACAGACCAACCACAGTCAGGGCGGGACATAAACAACTGCTAGGCCTGCGGAAATGCGGATGATGCTTACTTTTTACATTTACATTAATATATTACTAATGCAAACTTTGAGGAAAAGTGAGATTTACGCAGTATTTAGGATCAGGCTACTTAACTATCAAGTCTCCCCTTGAAGGCAATGAATCATATTTCTCTCTGCCATACTGTCTGTTTCGTCATTCTAATAAAGCATCTGCATTTTAAAGAAAAACAAACACATGGGCACATTTTTTCCATGGTTATATTCTGGCTTTCAGTTTATGATGTCAGTATAATAGACTAGCAAACCCTCCTGGATTATTTTCCAATTCATTGGTGTGGGTTGTTAGCGACCAGCGGGTTGGCTTTGGAGAGATCCCATTGGTACAGAGGGATACGGAGGATTCAGGAGTCGGTCTTTCCCAGCACACATTAGATTTGGGTAGGATCAATGGCCATTGGGTTTGCTCACTCTAGACGCTTTACTTGAATAATCTAATCCTTAACGTTTCTGCCAAAGTTTGAATCCAGGTGCTAAAGAATCCAAAGATTGAGACATCTGATTGGTAAGATGTTTCCAAGCATCCATGGAAAATACTCCCTTTCACTGGCTTCTCCAGATACAAAGTATTATATTTGATATTTCTAAATTATTCCTCATGGCCATCGTCCTAAATGTTTTTCCCTGAACACCTTTCATTTATCCTCTTTGGCTAACGTTTATAGCATTATAGCCCGCGACTAATGTCTACACTGGCTATTAAAGGTCATATTCATGAACTATAGGCCCAAGCCACAGGTGACGCTCTATAAAGAGGGAGCGCGACTTTAACTACCAGAATGGCCTCAGGCAGAAGGATCATAGATCCATTTAATCATTCAATCCACTGAAGGCGGAATGTTTTAAATTAGACCTTCAATTTGTCTCTATATATTTTGTGTTTTTGATCCTCCTTTCAAAACTCAATTTTTAAAGTTGATTTAGCCAATCTGTGATTGACATAGCTATTGCATTTTATTGTGTGATGATTTTGATTTCTGGACAAATTGGCAGGGTGTGCATTGTATTGTGCTGTGTTTAATGAGATAGAGTAGCAAGTAACAAAGTGCAACAGTTTTTTTTGTCATGTCTTTGGTTTTAAACATATATTCAAATAATATATTAAATACTCTATAGGTATTGTGCCTGGAGTAGTGCCTTTACTTATAGGGAAGGCGCACTAAATCTAACAGTACGTTAGCTGTCAATGCCTAATTTAAATTGAGACATTGATAAAGTGGAATGCTGTTTTCTCTGTGCAATCTGTCATACTTCCACGAATTAAAGCTACAGATGCCAGGGATGACAGCAAGGCTTATATTTAGCAATGGAATGCGTAGATTTATCAAATATACTTACAGCTTTTATTTGAGTGATTATTTATGCTGAGCTGGAACACATATTGCTCATGTTCTGGCATCATTTCCTTGATGCCAAGGACCTCTTACTTGCTGATATGACAATTATTTCACAACTAAAAGTTTTGTGGTAAATGTTAGCAGATTTTATGAATTTACCATCACAATGGGTCAACTTTTGAAAAACATGTTTTAAAAAGTCAGAAATGCTTGGAGTAGATTGTTGCCTGTTTCCAGATGTAAACGTCTGTATCACTACTCCTCTAAATCTTTGACAATATAACATTTCCTGGTCCACTTCGATTGGCCAATATTTTTACTCATGCAGATTTTCCACCTGTAGTGGAAAATCTGCAACAGTAAATCAGAAACTAAACTTCCTAAAATCTCAGCAAACCGTGCTCTTGAGTGCTCCATAAAGATTAATAATATAAAACAAGTTTCGACAGCAGGAAAGACCCTCAAGGTAGAATTGGCCATGTAAAAATATGTTTGAATAACCAAAAATGTATATGATTGATGGTATTTCATGAATTTTGCATTGTCACCTGCATACCCCCATCCCTGGATCCTCTAACCTAAAACACATAATTTACAATCATCGTAAAAATTCTGATTGAGATTTTAAAATTCAATTTATCCTGATTCAGGAGGATATGAAATTTAGAAACATAAATTTATTTTTGTGACCGAAGTTAGACTCAGATGGAAAAAAAAAACATGTGACTCGTGTCAGATGAATATAATCATGCTGTATGTGTCTGTAAGGCTGTTGTAACCTAGGGCATTTACTTCTGCTGTCTAAACTTCTCTGTACCCTGAGTTGTAGTCGTTAAGATCAGCCTAACCTAAAATATAGTGGTACGGGATTGGAAATTGAAAGGAAGCTGGGGGCAGAAATGAAATAAGATGCTTTATATACTTTGGGAAATAATTGATGGCCTTATCAGTTGCATGCCACATTTGAGGCAATTGTGCTAAAACAAGCACTATTGTCTCACTTTTTTAAAATTGTTTTGGAGTCCCCCCCCCCACCCCCCATAAAATCTCTAAACGGCAGTGGGGAGTGAACAGTGCTTGCGTTGCATGCTAAGTGATATAACATGTCCTAATTGCCCCTCCAGAACTACCAATAAAGCCTATGGATTTTAGTGTATGTGCTTTGCATGTAGTGCATTACAATGCAATAGTTGGCCCATACCCCCCTCTCCCATAAGCCTCTATCCAAGATTGTACTCATTATATACTGGATGCAATTGTAGCAGCAATTTACCCTCAACGTCCTCAAGGCTCACTAACCGTCTCTGGGTGTCAGAAGGCCCAAATGTTGCTGAGACACCGGGGAATTCTAAGTTCATCAGGAATGCTAGTTTTTTATTTGAAGGGGGCAGGAAATGGGAGTAGAGAGATGACCTGGGCGAGGTAAAGACGGACAATGGAGAAGGTATGTTTGAATACTATGGCCCTCCGTTAAAGATTGTTGGAATAGGGTGGGGTATGTACCACACATAGTAAATACTATTACTCAAGGGTGAGTTATTTACCACATGTGTCCAATACTTCCTATTCCAAGTTTTCAACAGGGAAACGAGGCATCGCATGCGGAATTGTTTTTAACACACTCAATTAAGCATGTTTGGGCAGGTTTGACTTTCGCGAATTTTTCAGGGGAAAACTGCAAGGGTATGTTATCACACAACTCATAATTCTGGTCCCTGTGTAAACACAGTTTTGCACAGTGATCACATGTTAGCCCTGAACTCGCAATGTAGGCTTAGACTGCTGAATTTATAGCAGGGCCTGTGATACACAATGAGTCAACCCACCCAATCCCTCTAGTTTGGAAATTATAAGGATTGAAATGTTTAGAACTTTCTTAAGGAGTGCCTGAAAGCTACAGTTGGGGGTGCCTGGTATGAGGCTTTTGAAGTGGTGCAGCTTGCTCAAGTCTAGTGCATTATTTATGGTCTCAGCAATGCAAAAGTGGGCTAGTTGGTATTTTTCAGACCTAAAGCATTGGGGAGCTGGCAAAGGTGGGCATTAAATTGATGAATTTGGACAGCTGCACACTTTTTGATAGAGTGGATAGAAAATGTTAAATGGACGGGTAATCAACTATGGTGGTATGGCTTTATGAGCAAAGGAGCAGGGTAACCAGAAGATATCTACCATGAGAGGTTAAAGATTGATAAGTCCTTTGATATATACAAAGTTGGAAAGTGTAGAAGCAATGGAGTGAGGAATGAAAAGGGAGAGGAACTGAGAAACCTTTGAAGTTGTACATCATAAACAAGACAGAAATAAATAAAAAGGTCAATCCTGTGGAGCCAGAGAAGAGTAAAACCATTATGAGTTCGAAAACTAAAATCAGTCTTAAAGTAAGGATGCTTAGAAATAAGGCAAGAGGATAGAGATTTATCAGCATTACGAAACAAAGTAGATAGGGCGCATTGCAGAAAAAAGTTAATTTGGTGTTCGGTAAGAAAAAAGAGAAGGTTATTTCAGCATCGAAGTGGAACCACACTAACGTGATTAAAGCATGTACGAACTAAGTTTCAGAGACAAGTGAGAAGGAGCAAAATCAAGAATCTGCTTAGAAATAAATAGTGCAGTCACGTGGTTGAAAAGAAATGGGAGATGAAGGAGGCAACCAGAACTAACAAAAGCATCAGGCAGGACATTTTTATATGGATTGATGGGTTATTAAAGGGAAATAAAATTGGTGGCATTTTAGGGCGAGGGATTTGGTGACCAGTAAAGGTGTGTTTACCATAAGGACCAAAGTCAATAGCCGCTGATAGCATCTTAACCTATCTGCTTTTAATGTGTTATGTAACTTCATTAAATGAACTTAACAAATTCCTTTCCACGTCCCCTAAGGAGTCTCATTTCTCTCCCGTGATTATTCTCTGCTCTCTAGTCTAAGACATGACAACAGTTTTTTCAGTATAAACTTGAAAACCTGACTATGTTGTTAAATTGACAGCAGGATGTTACACAGGATGCCCAGCAGAGAATGAGCTCACATCTTCAGCATATAATGCTATCTTGGTGTTAGACTCCAGATGGCCCACAGCTTTTAACTCCAGGTTGAACTTAATTAGTTGTCTTAATGGCTCTAGAAATTAGACAAATAGTAAATGGGGAAAATAGGTCCATCTGCTTTATTCCCTGAATAATTAATACTGCTGGAACTAATTGATTGTTTAAAATAATATTAGCCTGTGGTATTGAATATAAACTTTATTTTCTCTAATTAATTCCCGCCTATTCCAATGCTTTGTTTGATAGGTTAAAGGAAGTTCAGTTGAACCTTGTTTCTTTCTTTTTTTATTATATTTTATCATTTACCATTAACCTTAAAAAAGATGTCCCATTAAGCAAAGCAGTGTGCAATAGAAATCATCATAACAATGAAAACAAAAATATTGCAGAAAAAAGACCATTATTAGCAAGTACAAATAAAATTATAATGAAATCAGAAGGTGTATTCAAGAGTGAAAAGAGGAGTTTTGCTTCCTTCCTAAAAATCCCAATAAATAGGTCACAGAGTACATTTTGAAGATGAGAGGTAAAAATGGGTGGTAGCAACAGAAAACGCTTGCACAGAATCAAGCTTATGAATGAGTGCTTTAAGTGCGCCAGCGCTATCGTATTACTGAAGCGGACGCACAAGTGTCTGCGCCCCCTTCTGTAATTCCCAGGGACACTTACTGATACGACCCCTGGAGTAATATTACCTCGAGACGTTTAACTGACACTTTTAGATCACATAGCTAGTGCCTCCACTCTGCCTAGTCGGGTATAGACGTATTCCAAATCGTTTTGCCATTTCTTATGTAAGACACATAAAGTCATCATTCCAAGTCATAAGGTGTTCACTGAGCTGTATAAACAAGGGCCCACACCATGTTGTTTGGGTTGCATGCAACTGAAAAAGCAACTTTTTATGCTTCTCCTTCCTTTCCTCCTCACGTGTGCACCTTGTGCAAGGTGGCATGGACTGTTACCATTATTATAACTAAAGACTTGTTTTAAGCTTGATGTGAACACATAATTTCACCAGGAAGCAATTTTTAATAACTAAAACATTGTGAACATTCCTGGTTCACTTTGAATGTTGAATATATTTCCCTAACGATGTGGTGAACTCAGTGCCGAACTGGCTGTAGCGGGCATCAAGCGTTTCCACATTGGGCTGCCAGGGAGGGGGCCAGTGTTGGACCCCTGGGGGGCCATTTTTAGGTCTCACCTGGCGAAAGCAGCACATGCGCAGCTCCAGCCAGGAGTGCACCTTTTGGAATCAATTCTGCGAGGGCTCTCATGCACGCGTCTGCAATGGACAAAGATGGCTGCTCTCGCCATTTGTCCATTGCAAACAACATGCGCGTGTCCGTGGAACTGTGGACAGTCCCACGCCATTTTGTTGCCATAGCAACAAAATGCCACTTTGCGTGTTTTTCTTTTAATGTCAGTCCCCCCGGGGCACAAGCAGGCATCCACTTCTGTCTTTTTGCTGAGATCAGCTGTCCTCACAGAAGTGGATGCCTGCTTGTGCCCCGGGGGAACTGCAGGACAGCCGTTAGCATTTGCAATGCAATAGGTCTCGCATTTATGCGAGTTTGAGCTATTGACATTGCAAATGACAATGGGGCCGATTCACAGAACTAACTTAAGACAAAATCCTAAACTTACTACTTTTGGTATTCACAGAAGTTAGGATTTTGCCTTAAGTTTGTCTTAAGACAAACTTAAGACGGACTTAAGACAGACTTAAGACAGACTTAAGACAGACTTAAGACAAACTTAAGACAAAATCCTAACTTAAGACTTATGTCTTAAGTCTGTCTAGCACTCAGGAGAAACCCAACAGAGAGATCTGCCCTCGTCAAAGTCGGAATAAAGGTCTTCCCTAACTGACTATGAAACACTAAGTAAAAGCACAGTCAAAGGTACCAGAACATCCATATCACACTCCCACAGTCCGGAGCCAATCCAAGGAGGACACTTGCTGTAAACCCCTAACTTTCCCACCTTCACACAATTAGGTAATCTGTTTGTCCTTGTAAATTCCATCTTCCTAGTATGCTGGGTACAGGAGGCTCCTTTCACTGTCATCCCTCTACATCTGCCTCCAGCTTTCTCTTCTCAGGCCTCACTATCTAGTCTAATATATAACAATATACCCTTTGTCTAACTAACGAGGAACCCAATAACATACCTGCAGAGGAAAGAAACACAGCATACTGGCAAACATTAAAGGGTGCAATGCTCAGCTCTGGCCCAACCAAAAGCTAAGTTAACTTGAGAATCAAAATGGAAGTACTTTTCAGTGTTTTTAATCCTTAGCAATCAATCATTATTTAACTGTAAATATATTCAGTAAATGTGGTTACTTTGATTATCATTCAACTCAGTACAAGCTACACATGGTTTCTTAACATGCTCAAATATGATGGCCTACTACAATTCTTATCAAGGTAGAACACACAAGTTATTGAAATTAAATATATATCTAGGTTACATGTAAATGCACATAAATTATATATAGAAAGCGGTGCCTAAAGTTACACTGCTCCAGGTTCACTGAGCAGTTCCATTAAGATTCTAACTTTGGCTTTTTTCAACCTCATCTCCATCATGGCTGAATACAACCCAATAGTTCTATTTCCCCAGGGGCCAATGACACACATTTCACTATTCTACATATCACTAGCAAGAAATCCTCAAAATAACACCTATCCTGTTTCTATCCTGTTTTTATCTTAAACCCCATTCCAAAAAGAGCAGTTTCGAAAAGCTAATCCTTGTCTGTGGACTTACCCTCAATGTTCTGAAAGAAGCGGGACTAGTGGAAAGCAAAATAACACACTTTTAAGTGTGCATGCCCACTTGGTAGATTTTAAATAGCTCAATTCCCAGACTGAAGCATGATAAAATTTTGCACACCCTGCCCTCCCAGTAGGACCTATTTAATGTCTTTGCTGCTCAGTTTTCTGCCCTCTGTTTTGCCCTCTTCTTCTCTGTTTTGCCTTTTTGTTAATTTTTCTCTCCTTTGTTTTGCCTTTTCTGCTTGTTTCTTCCCTGTTCCTGTCATTTCCCTCCTGCCATTTTCCTCCTCTTGGTAACCAGCGCCCCGCCCTCCCCCAGGACCTACTTAATGGAGTAATAACAGTTCTCCTGTCCAGCTTGCCACGTCCGCCTCCCTCTTCTGCCTGTCAACCTGCTGCCCTCTGTTTGTTCCATCATTGCTTGTTTCTTGCTCTTCTTCGCTGCTCATATTTTTGCCCTCGGTTTTGCATTTTCAGCTTGTTTTTCTGCCCTCTGTTTTGCCCTCTTCTGCTCTATATGCCTTTCCTGATAATTTTTCTGCCTTCTATTTTGCGTTTTTGCTAATTTTTCTGCCCTCTATTTTGCCTTTTCTGGCCTCTATTTTCCCTTTTCTGCTTGTTTCTTCCCTCTTCCCACCATTCCTCCTACCCCCTAACCCCCTGCCCCCCTGCCCTGCACCCAACACATACTTAATAGAGGCAGCAGCGCAACCCCATTGAGCAGGTCCTTGTGCCAGCTCTCTCTGCAACAGTTCTCTTGTCCAGGTTGTCAGCAGTCCGCTACCCTCTGCAGCCTGTCTACCTGCTGCCTTCTGTTTGTGCCTCCTCTGCTCATTTCTTGCTCTGTTTTGCCTTTTTTGCTTTTTTTTCTGCCCTCTGTTTTGCCTTTTTCTGCTAGTTTTCTGACCCGGCTTTTTCGGCTTATTTTTTTGCCCTATGATTTGGCTTTTTCTGCACGTATTTCTGCCCTCTGTTTTGCCCTCTTCTGCTCTGTTTTGCCTTTCTACTAGTTTTTCTTCCCTCTCTTTTGCCTTCGTCTTCTCTTTTTTCTGCCCTCTGTTTTGCCTTTCCTGCTCGATCGTTTTTCTGCACTCTGTTTTGCCTTTTCCTACTTGTTCATTTCCTCAAGACCTGGCTTTTCAACAGAGACGGTGCACACACGCGCCTATATACCCACAGGAGTGACAGTGCCATGCTCTACAAATGCGGATTGATTGATTGAATCTTTACAGCAGATAAAAACATTCACTGACTCTTCTTCTAACCATGGCAAATGGTGAATCATCCTGTATTCACCCTCAGCTTTCCTGGGCAACTTTCCAAGAGGGGGGACCATCAAATGCTACACGCGTCCCCTTCAACTAACCTTTCATTTCCTTTTGCTATTTCCTTGCCGCCTCAGCAGATTGGTCTGTAGCTGATTTCCCTTTTTCTGCCTCACCCTGTCACCTTTGTAGCTCAACCACCTCCCCCCCCCCGCCCAACTCTCCCTAAAAACGTTTCTACCGCGTCTCTGTGGGTTGTGGGCCAACAATTCCTACATCATCTCCTTCTTTACCAATCTACAAGCATTTTTCCACCATTTTACTTGCTTTCTGATATCTTCTTATACCGGAAAGGAACCAAATCCATCCCCAAATTGACTAAATGATTGTAGGACAAGGTAATTGCTTTCTCTCTTGAAGCATTTGTGTATAAATCTGTATATTATTATTCTCATTCAAGTCCCGAGATTGAAGCCTATCATATATTTGTTTGTTCGGTATCACAGTGTGCTGCAAATCCCAGGCAAGCGGTGCTCCCATTATGTCTTTATTGTTTAGGTATGGCTGTAAGAAGAAAGAGCAATAGGTTAGGGAAACCAATAAATGACTACTAAAGCCCTGGCTGACAAAGGCAACATGGGAAGGATTTTCCACAAGGCTTTGATAAGAGAGAAACTGGAAACATCCTAAACAACAAAGTATTAATTACTACTTACCTGAACAACGAAGTCCGAACAATAAGAAATTCTGAACAATGAAGTTCTAAACCACGACTTTTCCCAGACTGGACTGCTGTTGCTAAGGCCTGATATTAATCTCCGCCCCCCCGGACTGCTCACGTCACTCATCTCCGCCCCCACCCCTTTAATAAACTTGGAAACGGAAGAGAAGCAAACTGGCTGGCGGACAATGCCAATCACCACTGAATGAGCCCAATGTTAAAGAAAAGCAGCTGTAGACTAAAAAAAAAGTGAACACCTCTGCTCCAGGAGATGTTTCCTCAAATAATCTTTGCTGGGACTACATCCAATCAGCATTGAGGAGTGACAGAGTCATCCAATGTGCACAATAATGAGCAGTTTCCTATTGGTGAAAATGGTTTCTCAGGGGCTAGATCACATTGAGACGCCTCCTCAAAATATTCAGAAAAAAGTTACATCGGTTCCTGGGTACGTGCTGTGTGCCCAGCTGGCACGCTCTGTTGTTAGTTCAGTGCACACTATGGTGCGTGGTTCTCCATGCCTCAGATTTTGAAGAGATAGCGCACTATTCTTCTTGCATTAGGCTATGCACGTCTCCCACCCCCAAAATGACATTTGAATGGAGATATCTGGCTTACGGGCACTGAGGAAGGTTGGGAAGCAGCCAGCATTCATAATGCCAGCATGGTAATACGTTGGGGGAACCAAAAACCACGAGTCTCTCCTCCTCCCCATCCATGTTGTCAGGTAGGTGATTTACATTTTACATTGGATTTATTTAATTATTATTTATTTTATTCTTTTGTAAAATAATTAAATCTGTCAAAATTTTGAAAAAAATTTAATGTTAATAATAAAATGATAAGGAATTATTATTAAAATATGTAAAAAAATGCATAAACGATATTGTTGATTTTTCGTATTTCTATACATTTTAATTAAAAAGCATAATATCAATTTCAAAAATTGACAATCATTTGTAGTTCGTCAGGTTTTAAAAAATATAACTATAAATTAAAATATAAGCTGAATAAATTAGCAATGAAATGGATAATGAGCAAATTAAAAAACAATTGGTAGAAGTACTGTTATTACAATAGTGCCATCTATTGGCCAATAACGAAGTTTTCGAGGTTTAGGAAGTCGTAAAAAACAGTAGTGGTTTAGCATAGCTCGTTGTTTAGCTTTCGTGGTTCAGGAAGACGTGGTTTAGGCAGTAGTTGTTTAGTCATACATTCGGGAGAAACAGGTTCCGACTGTTTTATTGACATGTTTCTCCATACTCAGCTTGTTGTCGAAGACTACCCCCAGATTGCGCACTTCAGCCGCTGGTGTGGGAGATGTGTCTGTCTGGATAGGCCAGAATTCATCTGTAAGTGGGCGAGGAACTTTTTTCACTGTGCAGTGCAGTACTTCTATTTTCCCACCATTGAACTGCAGGGAATTATCTATAAGCCAACTAGCAGTCTTCTGCATACATTCATGGAAGTCACTGAGTGACGTATACTCCCTACCTTCCAGACACAGAATGAGCTGCGTGTCGTCAGCATAATTCATCAGCTTAATGTTATAAGATTTAATTATGGGAATCAGAGGTCTTATATAAATATTGAAAAGGATCGGGCTAATGGAAGATCCTTGAGGGACCCCATGCTGAACCGTTCTAAATTTGGATGAAAAGTTGGGGGAGTCGTACCGCTTGTTGCCTATTTTCCAGATAGGACTTAAGCCAATTAAAAGCAAGGTCCTCCAGCCCAAGTTCCGCAAGCCGCCTCAATAAAATTTTGTGGTTGACCGTGTCGAATGCGGCAGACATGTTGAGTAAAATCAACACGGTTGATTGACCTCTGTCTGCCCGCATTCTAAGTTCGTCCAAGACCTCTACCAATGCTGTCTCTGTCCCGTGGCCTGGTCGAAAACCAAATTGCTTGTCTTCAAATCTCAAGTTGGTTTCCCAAAAGGTAGACAGAGTTCTGCTGACCAGGCGTTCAAGAATTTTTACAGGGTAGGGGAGAAGTGATAAAGGACAGTACTTGTTTGGGCACTGAGGGTCAAGGGTAGGTTTCTTCAGCAGGGGTGTCACTAAAGCCTGTTTCCAGCAGGAAGGAACTATCCCGCTGTTCAAGGATTGACTGCAGATCCGATGCAGCTGTGGTATTAACTGTCTGCCATACTCCTTCCAGACCTTGGGGGGGAGAGGGTCAAATGGGGATCCAGATTTAGTGCTCATAGCAAGTTTGTAGAACTCATCTTCTGTAGGTGGAATAAACTGGTTTAGAGTTGTTGGTCTACACTCGCGCGCCCCTTCATTTATTTGACCTGCTGATGGCTTATTGTAAGTCTCAGAGACCGTATCACTAGGATTATCTTGACTTATTGACAACCCAGTTATTATCTTAGAGATTTTCTCCTCGAATAAAATAGCTGAGCTGTCACAGAGTTCTTGAGTTGCGACAGTTTGATTTTTTAGGCAGTCAGGTTTGGATAATTCTTCGGCTATTTTGAAGACCCTGCAAATTTATTAGGGGCCTCCAGAATAGAATTGGCAAAAATCTCCGCCGTAGCTTTGGGGATTTCATTTTTATAGTTATTCATGATGACCTTCAATGCTTCTTTATCAGCGGTAGCATAGCCTTTCCTCCATTTCCTTTCTGCCAATCTGCAGTTGTTTCTGAGAACTCTTAAATTCTCGTTAAACCAGGGGGCAGATCATTTAAGCTTAGTTCTTAAGTTTTTTATGGGAATAAACCGGTCAAGTGTCTTATTGATCTGTTTACAAAATTCCTGGTAATTAGTTTCCACAGGCTTGTTTGCGTCAAACACATTAGTGTCAGTGAATAAGTTTGTTTGGTTCCCAATATCATGCATTTTGTTCCACTCCCTGTATTTGCGATAATTAGGTGTGGTGGCGAGATCTAGGTTTTTTGTGGAGATACCTACTGTGAAGGTAACAAGGAAGTGATCCGTCCAGCACAGAGGCAAAATGGCCTCAACTTTGGCTGTATTTTCATTGGCGAAAATGAGGTCTAGAACATGACCACCTTGGTGGGCTGTGGCCAGTATCAGCTGTTGTAAGTTCAAATTCTCACAAGATTGCACAAGATCGCTAAGTGCTGACCCATTGTTTCCATTAGCCCAGAGGTTAAAGTCCCCTACAATAACCATATTGGAGTGTGTGAGTACCAGATTAAATAAATTATTAATAAAATAATTAATAGCAGATCATGCCAGGAAACAAATGTCCACTAGGGCTCGTCAGGGAGAATCCCATGTTCTCCATGCCCTCGGTGTCGTCAATGGAAAGTTGCATAAAGGTCCTGATGTGTAATGTTGGTGTAATGCTCCTCTCTAAATCACAAAAAGCAACCTAGACCCAAGAAACAGGGTCCGCGCCTGGGAATACCCTAATTATGGAGGGCCCTGGAGCCCCACTATGACATAAGCTATAGATAGGACCAGGAATTATGAAGAATTGCAAAGAGTTACAAATTGTAAGGAATTGCCTCACACAGTGGTGTCATGCTTAATCACTGACCATTCTTGCACACCGAAGAATGTTCTAATGGTGGGCAGGCTTCCTGGTGTTCACTCGTTTCTTGTTTGCATTTTATGATCTAGATTTACTTCGGGAGGATGAAAACGTTGACAACCCACACATTCCTCTTGTTCCCTCAACTCCTTGAATAAGGGTTCTCATAGATTGTGCAATGCTCTGCTCCTTCATACCAAAGAGCTGTGGTGAGCAGTACAAGCTTTGCCATTATCACTGTTCCAACAACAGTTGTGGCGGTAGACCATCTCATCCAAATGCTCCTGACTTTCCTTGCAATAATCATGTTACAGGTTTGTAGGTGAGCCAACAGTGCACCACTGCACACGTCTACCATTAATGCAGCATGTCTTGTTTGCAAGGGCGACTGGTACACGGGATGTACATGCATTTACTTAACTGTCATTTATACTAAATGCCAATAAAAATATGTTTAAAAAAAGAAACAGTGCACCACTGCACATTCTCATTGTTTGAAGGCCATGTGTTTTTGGAAGTGCTCAGCAGATTCAATGGCTGTTGGTCCACTGGTAATTAAATTTTTGATCTCCGTTCTTCTTTTTATCAAGAGTCTTTGTGGTGTGTTTGGGTCTGCTTGCATCTTTGGTTGTCGACTCCTTGGAGGGATTCACCTGTTGCTGCCCTCTACTGTGTGATTGCTGTGGTGATGGATTGATGGCTGAACTTGAGGCTTTCTTAAGGTTTGCTCTCCTTCCTAGTAGACACTGAGGGGGACAATGTTGTTACCTCTTTTTTACTGCCAAGACAAGCACTATACATGACCACTGATGTGCTTACAATGTGTTAGACCTGTCAGCCTTGGGGTGGTCCGCCCCAGACTTTGTCACCTCCCATCCTGTATTGCTGAATTTGTTTTTGTTGCCCATAGGACTCTGTGCACTTTACCACTGCTAACCTAAAGTGGTATACCATTTACCAGGGGCAGGTCAATTTAATGCTACTAGTGGGTCTGCAGCACTTTTTGTGCCACCTACCTAAGTAGCCTCTTAAAACATGTCCCAGGCCGGCCATTGCAGCCTGTGAGCAGCTTGACGTGGCAAAATAAACCCCTTGCAGTCGAAATCATCCTTTTTATTGCAAAAACATCACCCTTTAGGTAGGCCCTAAACAGAACATAGGGCAGGGTGCTTTGTATTTAAAAAGTTGGACATGTTCTTTTAAGTTTTACTTGTCATGGTAGTGAAAAATTCACAAATTTGTTTTTCACTACTGTGTGACCTCTCCCAGAGGATAACATTGCGTTACCTTATTACATTTAGTAAGTGATAACTTTTATTTGGAAGCAAGTAGAAATATGTTTGGTGTCTCGGAAGTTATTTAAAATCCTCTTTAATGGTAAATTCAGATATCTAGGGCCAGATGTACGACCAATTTTAGCATGCACAAACGGGTAAGCGACCCGTTTGTGCATGCTAAAATTGGAATGGCCATGTACTAACACAATTTTGCGAGTCGCAAATGAATTGCGACTCTTAAAAAAGTGTTTAGAGACTCTCTATTTGGAAGGGGCACTCCCTTCCAAATAACGACTCTCTAACCCATGTACGAATGTTTTGTGACCACAATTGCGGTCGCAAAACACTCGCAAATTACCACCCTCTTTAAGAGGGTGGTAATGGAGACGCAAATGGGAAGGGGTCCCTAGGGGACAATATTTTTTAAGGGCAGGCAGTGGTTCCAGGGACCACTACCTGCACTTAAAAAATGAAACGAAAACGTTTCATTTTTTTTTTAAATGCATCCCATTTTCTTTTACGGAAAACGGGCTACATTAAAAAAAAACCTGCTTTATTTAAAAGCAGTCCCAGACATGGTGGTCTGCTGAGCCCAGCAGGCCTGGGAGGGCCTGCCATTCACAATGGGCTTGCAAATTGCAAGAAGCTCATTAATATTCATGAGCCTCGCAATTTGCGACCCCATTGGGAATCACAAACAGTTTTAAACACACTGTTGTACATCCAGTTTTGCAACTCACAAATTGCGGTCGCAATTGCGATGCAATTTGCGAGTCGCAAAATTGCTGGTCGTACACCTGGCCCTAAGTCACAATTCTGAAAATGCCACTTTTAGAAATTCAGCATTTTCTTTTACTGACCATTTGGTGTCTGCAGCCTGTTTCCAGGGTCACATGACTAGGTGTAGTTAACAGTTTGTTGATGTGTATTTCTCCCAGACAGTCACACAATAGAAGGACTTGGTTTTGCCAGAATGGCCATCCAAGCAGGATTAGGGGGATGGAGCACAGGCATAGCCCCACTTGCACTTCAAAGACACTGCCTCAGTTCACATACTAAGACCTCCACACTAGCCTACTGTAACTGTAGACGGTCTGAGGCCAGGGCAGGGAGTCAGGAAATTGCACACACTTCTCTGCGAGCAAAAGTCCAGAACTTTCTTTCACTTCAATTGGCACCAGGTATGAAACTTCGGTTCACTTCTGGACCTGTGGAAGTGTGGAAATGTGGATTTTCCTGGTCAGTTATGTCCCCTATCTTGGACCCCAACGGTTCTATGTGCATGTCACAAGTACATGTATGTTCCCTCCAGTTCCAGTTATGAAGACGCAAATACATGTGCGTCCACCGTCAACATGTCCTCTGTCAGATCCGCCATGAATAGGCCGGATATTCCATTCCTAAGTATGAAAGGCCACCGGTTTTATATGGTTCACTTATGCCATTTTACAGTCCAGGCAAGTAGGCCCTGATTCTGTCATCAAACTCCTCTTGCCTTCTGCCTCTGAAAGCTCCAGTCTGAGCCTGCATCTGTGACCATGAACTTTGTCTCATTCTCTGCGCGGCTCACGAAGCCTGACATCAGCCTATCCTCTGCCAAGAACTGTATTTCACCTTCGAATTATCTGCTTCACTCCTTAGCCGATGCATTCCTGTCTAGCAGCTTAAGTAAACATTCCTCCAGCTACTGAGCAAAGGCTCGGCCTCTCTGTTCTCATGCAAGTAAATTCATAGCCCTGTTACCATGGAATATTCCTACCCCCTCGCATTCAGTGTAGACACTTAGACGCTTGTACACGCACAGTCAGTATAGAATAGGTCTTGTCCGAGAGTCCTTCTTTTATGGATAACATAGTTCTTTAAACATAGGATGTTAGATATGATTTGGGATTAGGTTGACTTGACCCCCCAGACTCTTTGTCTCCACATGTAGAGCTAAATGTCAAGTCCCCTTCACCCCCCTAGTTACACGTCAATTACACGTCATGCTGCTGCGCGCGCATCTATGCCAAGTATTATCTTATAGATCCACCTATGTGTGACATCATAACCAATTATGTTCCTTTTTACTCCCATTTTCGGTTACGCAGGTAAAACGTCAATTTCCTTATCAATTGTTACGCCTACTGCATTCGCTTCATTGTAATGTATGTACTATAAAAGTTACTTCTTGTCAATAAAGTATGTACTTCACTTCCTGAACCCCCGTGGTGATGGAACTTGGAGCATCCGATTATAATCGATTATTGGAATAAAGCCCATTCCGAACCTCTATTATCACGGATTCTGCCTCTCATTTTACTGAGCTATTTTATTATGATTCTGTATCAAATTAAGTCCAGGTAAAGGAATTTTATTTACCACATGATGGCGCCCGAATAGGGACACTTTCTCATCTCACGCGCCGGCGGTGAGTTGCAGGCCCGGTCTCCTGCCACAGCTGGACGGACAATTACGCGTACCAGCAGGATTTCCTGTATCTCCCTCCGGTCAAGCGGGGGCGACTGAGACTGCGATCAACACCCAGACGAGGCGGTGAGAAGTGCGAAGTATCCCGACCAGAGCCTAGCTGAGAGAGCAAGATCCGAGGTATACAGAGACCCACCAGTTCGAAGTCAAGCCCAGTTTCCGACGAGTCGAGTCGAGTCCAGTCCGGTTCAAGTTCAAGTTACCGAGGCCTTCCGTTTCCGAAGCTACCCGGTGAGTACCATTACTGGGGAGGCATTTCTGACGTGCACATAGGTTGTGCCGGTCAAGACGGGTTTGGGTACACAAATCCGGTCTGCACTGTTTTAGCAGTGTATCTGTACTGTTTAGCAGTATATCAAGTATTCCGAAGTATCTAGTTATTGTCAAGACTTATCCTTGGTGATTAGTTATGCAGACGATCATCACTGTTGTTTATTTTAAAGGTTAAAAAATGTTTAATGTTTA
Organism: Triturus cristatus; assembly: GCF_964204655.1. Taxonomy (NCBI): domain Eukaryota; kingdom Metazoa; phylum Chordata; class Amphibia; order Caudata; family Salamandridae; genus Triturus; species Triturus cristatus. The sequence continues at coordinate 133,448,322 of NC_140580.1, read as the reverse complement.
ATGTTTAATGTGTTATACGTCCTGCATATTGTGGTGTGAATGAATGTTCATTATCGTGTTTATTGTATTAAGTTTGTTCAAGATTAAGTATCGGATCAGTTGTCAATATGCCGCTCTTTTCGAAATTAAGACAGATCACTACGAGAAAAGGGGTACTCGAAGAAGCCGTCCCTATTCCTCCTAGGGATACTCCAGGGCACTTCATGTATCACAAACATGGCTTAGACGCTATATTGTTTCTTGATTTATGGGTAGACTACACCAAGGGATTACCAGAAAGTCAGAGGTGGCCCGCAGCGGGGACCTGGGATGCAGAGTGCATCATGAAAGTCGAGGAAGAGTTATGGAAAAGGAAAGTCAGACAGTCACAGAAAGACGCCGTTGAGTTATGGCGTAAAGAATCTCATAGACGTACAGAAAAAGCACGTAGACAGGAAGAGAAGAGTAAAGAGAGTTCAAACAAAGTTCGAGAAAATCTATTAATTGAGGAAGGTATCCGAGTGAAAGCAGAACAAGTAGATAGACAAAGAAATGCCCTTATGAATGGTATGTATCCCTTTCTAGCCGAAGGATTACCTAAGGCTACTCCAGAGATAACGAAAGACTTGCCACCTCCATTATTCCCAATTAAGGTACACCCTAAGGGGCATCCTAGAACCGCAGAAGATGTTTTTCTGTCCTCATATTTAGATGACGCAGCTCCCGAGTATGCTAATTCCGCCCCACATAGACCGCATACCAGGGAGGTCCCACGCCAAGATCCAGCACCCGTATCCCTACAGCAACAAATCGAGTCACAAGTTCCGGCAAGCACATCTGTTTCTGCATCTGTACCTACAGCTACTTCAATAGCTGTGACCACACCTATAGTTGCTGTGTCACGTTCGACGAATCCTTTCACACCCGACGCCCCAGATGGGGCCACGGGAGGTGCTACCAATATTTTTTCTACGCCACCCAGAATAAATAAACTTACTTTTCAAGAGTCAGCGCATTCACGTACACCCAAACTCGTAAGTGCCCGTGCGCTTAAGGAACTTCTTATAGATTGTAGATATGACCCGGTGCCCGGTAAAGAGGACGAAATGACCCTGGCATCATTGCGTATCAGACGAGCCGCAGTGTATTTAGGGAAGTTACCAGGAATGACTGCGCATCTAGATAAAATATATCATTTTGTCCAAACAGGGCGAGATCCAGAATGTATTAACAGAGCTATGGAATACCAGAAAGTAGAGATACAGGGGGAACTGTTACGTTTCCTCATAAACTGTGTGATCAGAAATCAAGACCGACCGGGGGTAGACCCGGATGCAATGCAAATTCTTACAAGATGGAGCCAGAATATATCAGAAGGGAGACATGATAAGCAAAATTGTATAATAGCCATGTGCCGAAAGATCCGTAAAGAAATAGAACGCCTACACGAAGAAAGATTAGAGGCAGACGAGTTCGAACAAAGCGAGGAAGAAGGGTCAGGACTGCCCGCGGGACAGTCGGACACCATAGCCTATGTAGGTAGAGGAAGATCTTGCAATAGAAATCAGACTAGATGTCATACTGACTCAATACGTCCGATATGTCCAGATAATAACAGGAATTTCCAAATACCTATAATTAATATAAGGTCTAACGAGCATTCTTTCCAAACCGCCGACAAACTACTCCGAGAACGAAGGGGTTATCATTTTCTCGATTCTATGGATGAACAAGATTTAGCCAGGGCAGCTGTCCATTGGGTGGACAGTCCCGGAAAATATAGTGATGATACAGTAGTACGCACATTTTTGAATCTCACCCCAGATGAACAGAGGTTAGCTGGGATTTATATGATTCAACAACTCATTATACTATATCGGAGTCAGCATTCGGACCCTGGTCCCTTACCTGACATATTGACTGAATTGCTTATGAATAAATGGAGAGGTGCAGGTACCACATTAATTAAAGAAATTCTAGAATCAAGAAAGCAGTATATTCTTTTTGTATGCGCAGAGCATGTCTCGTTGCCCGTCAAGGAAAGAACAACGTATCACATGGATAGACAGAATCCCTTACGAGAAGTGCACCCAATAAAAGGTGAGGACAACGAGTTTAGGCGCGTATTTGTATATACGCCCATATCAAAAATAGAATTGTTACAAATGAAGAAAGTGGTACCCAGTCATGACAAAGATCCAGCGGGTTTTCACCGAGAAATTAAAGACATGTTACTCATGGGAGAGTATACCTATCCCGACATTATGACAATATTAAAGGTATTGATGCCTGCTGGCATTTATGAGAAACTCAGGGAAAAAGAGTGGGAGGTAGGAGACCAAAAGATAGAATGGTCAGTGTTAGAAGCGGAAGAAAAGGCCCGAACTGCAGGAGCAGGACTTGGGGATAAAACTAAAGCATTACCAGGTTTATTAGTACAGGTACTGCCACGTTTATTAACTACGAAAAAGGAAGATTGGGGTACAATTTCAGCCTGTAAACAGAAACAAGATGAAGACACTAGTGATTACTATGCCAGATTCGAAAAATGTTTTGGTATAAATAGTGGTATAAAAGCAAGTAGCGAATCATACCCACATCTGTTTGTAACAAAATTAGTAGAAAATGCCCTGCCCCCAGTAAAGAATAGAGTATTAAAATTCGAGAGTACCTGGCAAGGTAACACTCCATCACAAATGTTACAAATGTTACAGTATCATCACAATAGAATTAGAGAGGAACAAGAACATGAACACAGACGCATGAAAGACACGAAGATGAAAATGCTAGTTTCCCAGACAGTTCCCGCTGAAGGACATAAGAAGGGTATGACACATTCCGATTCAGCAGGACCTGTAAAAGGGACATGCAATTATTGTAAAAAGCCAGGTCATTACGTACACGATTGTCCAGTTTTAAAACACAATATCGCCATAGGTAAAACACAAGAAAGATCACGGCCACTCAGACAAGATCAGAATGAACAAGGAGCTATGCAGCATGCCCAGGCCATGCCAGTCGCACAACAGCCAATACAGTTTGTGCCAGCTGCACCACCGTTGCCTGTTGCTGCCACACAGACCACAACACGACAAATGTATCAGACCGCACAGTATGAATATCCTGAGTATCAGCGTTACGCATGAACTAGCCTAGAGAGGGAAGTTGACTTACCCCTTATCGAGATTCCTGTAGATCAAGAAGGACCTTATGTACATAGTGAATTATTAGGTCAAGATAGAACATTTTTACTCGATACAGGGGCAAGTCGAACAACTATAAAACGTAGTGAAGTTCCAGGGGCACCCCTCTCAGGCTCCCAGAATATTTCTCTTGGTTTTTCAGGAAAACCTATTGTTAATGAAGTATCACAGCCTCTTCCACTTACGATAGGACCTCTGACCCGAACTACAGATTTATTGCTTACTAAATCATGTCCAGAAAACTTGCTAGGAATAAAAACTCTGAAAGCCCTAGGAGCCATAATATGTTGTTCTCCGGAAGGAGTAAGGTTGTTTTTACGTGATTTTAAAGGTCACTATGTGTCTAGAGACATGGATCCCCGACTGCAGACTTTACCTACACATCTATGGGCACAAGGCCCTACTGATGTTGGTTGCATGAATATTACACCATATCGAGTCACATTAAAGGCAGGAGTGGTGCTACCACGAATGCGACAATACAAGTTACCACCAGATGCTGTAGTGGCTTTACTACAAATCATTGACGAGCTAATTGCCCAAGGAGTAGTTGTGGAAACAGACTCCAATGTATGTAATTCACCGATAATTCCGATTCTTAAACGAACAGATCCTACGGCCCCGCCAGTATATCGATTGGTTATTGATCTGCGCGAGTTAAACAAATGCATTGTGCCACAATTTCCTGTGGTCCCAGATATCTCGTCATTATTGACAGCTATTGATTCCGAAGCAACATTCTTTACTGTAATTGATCTCAAGAATGCCTTTTTCAGCGTCCCAATAGATCCGGAAAGCCAATATTTGTTCGGATTTAGTTTAAATGGGCGCAGCTTTAAATTCTCACGCGCACCTCAAGGATTTACAGAAAGCCCCAGCATCTATAGCCAAGCACTGAAACGAGAACTTGACAGTATCCACATGCCAGTTAACACTGCCCTGCTTCAATATGTCGATGATCTACTGATCACCGCGAGAAGCGAACCGGAATGTGAAAAAGCATCACTGACAGTTTTACAATTTCTAGCCGAAAAGGGGCACAAGGTGTCCCCTTCTAAGCTGCAATTCTGTGTCCAGCGAGTTATTTATCTTGGACACTCGCTGTCCAAGGAGGGAAGGCAGCTTACACCCGACCGCATTCAGTTAATAGCTAACATGCCAATACCCAAGACACAAAAGGAAGTACGGGCTTTCATAGGTCTCACGTCATATTGCAGGCAGTGGATCCCTCAGTACGCATTTCTAGCAAAAACACTCATTCAGTTAACCACACAGGAGGTAGCCACATCGACTGTTCTCCCTTGGACTCAGGAACATACACAAGCTTTTGAAAGCCTAAAGAAAGCTTTATGTCAAGCACCTGTTTTAGCAACGCCATGTTACAGAAAACAGTTTACACTCTTTGTTACAGAACGCGAAGGTACTGCCTTGTCAGTACTCACACAGGAACAAGCAGGAGCACACAAACCATGTGCTTATTTTTCTAGTACATTAGATCCCGTAGCTCAGGCTTTGCCTGCGTGGCTGAAATCAGTGGCAGCAACAGCTTTAGCAATCAGACAAAGCGATGCCATAGTGTTAGGACATCCATTGACAGTTCAAGTACCACACGCAGTAGAGGTTCTTGTAAATAGAACGCAAACACAACACTTGACTATAGCGCGACTTACAGGATACGAACTTACATTGTTTCAGCCACATATAGAAATCAGACGCTGTAACACATTGAATCCTGCCACACTTTTGCCAGTAACCGGAACAGACCCACTAGCTCATGACTGTATTGAAGTTATTACGATAACGACAAAACCCAGACAAGACTTAACCGATGTCCCATTGTCAGATCCAGACCTGACATTGTATGTAGATGGTTCATGTATGAGAACAAGTACAGGAGAGTTAGTGGCCGCTTACGCAGTCACGACAGATACTGAAGTCATTGAAACTAATCGTATAAATACTTTGTCAGCTCAAGCCGCAGAACTCATCGCTCTGACACAAGCCTGTATTCAAGCCACGAATAAAAAAGTCAACATATACACAGATTCACGTTATGCATTCGGAGTTGTACATGACTTCGGCGTGCTGTGGCGAGAGAGAGGTTATTTAACTTCCCACGGTGCCCACATTCAGCACGGACCCCTCATTCATGCCTTATTAGATGCAATACATCTACCCACTGCAATATCAATTATGAAATGTAAGGCTCATACTAAGGTTACTGATATCATTTCCCAAGGCAATGATCTAGCTGACAGAACAGCTAAACAGACTGCTCAAACTCAAACCCCCGACATGACAAAGACAATAGTCCCGACACCGACACATTGTATGACAGTTAAAGATCCTACTCTTGACGTAATTGACATACAGTCACATGCTACACCAGACGAAATAAAGAAATGGACTGAATTAGGAGGGATCCAAACGGACCAAGGATGGATGATGAAGGAAAAGTCTGTGTGGTTCCTTCCTGATTCAATGGTCCAAGTTATAATTAATACTATACATAGTCCAGCGCATCTAGGAGAAAAAGCTATGCTAGACAGCATTCAACACATTTGGTTCAATAAACATTTACGAGCAGCAGCCAAACAAAAGGTCCGTACCTGTATGATCTGTTGTCAATTTAACCCAGGAAAAAGCGTTCCCGTAGAACAGGGTGGATTTCATCCTCCTAATCACCCTTTTGAAGTACTCCAGATGGACTATATCCAGATGGAACGATGTCGAGGATTCAAATATGTTCTTGTAGTTGTCTGCGCTCTGTCCCGTTGGACAGAGGCATACCCGGTTTCAGATTACACTGCCCCGACTACTGCCAAACAGTTGGTTCGAGAATTCTTCCCACGATACGGTTTACCACGTGTTGTTCACTCAGATAACGGCCAGCCGTTCTCATCCGAATTAATGAAACACGTTTCACTTTTGTTAGGTTATCAGTGGAAATTCCACTGTGTCCGACACCCCGAGGCAGCAGGTCTCGTAGAAAGACATAACCAGATACTGAAAATCAGAATGTCCAAAATATTCAGAGAGAAAGGTGTCGACTGGGTAGTAGCGTTACCCGTTGCACTCTTTTACATGAGAATGGTAGCACACTCTCGAACAGGGCTATCCCCGTATGAGGTGATCTTCGGCAGACCACCAAATATGTGGGGGACGCCCATACCACGCAAAATAACTGATATTGACTGTAATATGCTGACAGATTACTTGGCTTCCTTGATGTCTGCACTACAATCTTGTCGTTCACAGGTTGCTGCAGCCTTTCCCGACAACACTGAGGTGAAACCCCATGACGTAGTTCCGGGTGATTTTGTATTTGTGAGAAATTTCGACCGAAAGACTCAGCTGGAGCCCAGGTGGAAGACACCCAAGTTGGTTCTGCTCACCACAAGGACAGCCGTGAAGATCGAGGGCCGCAAGGGCTGGATTCATTCAAGTCATATCAAGAAATTTCATGGACTATCCTCGGATATAGACATTGTGCCCTGCACTCCCTCACAGACTGATTCAAAACTTCCTTTTGTTGAACAGAATAACTCTGAAAACTACAAACTAAAGCTTAGGCCCAACAAGTCGAGCAATTTGATTGTTTAAGTCCTCTCCAAGGTGAAGCGGTTAAATTGTCTCTGACATGTATCCCTTGGACCTGAGTAGAGAAAATACCCGGAAAATGTTGAAACGACAGGCGTATTGTAAATCACTGCGTAGCCACTGCATAGTGACATTATTAATTCTGTTTTTCTTGAGTCTTTTAATAATTACTGCAAGTATATTGTTGCACATATATTACCCTATTTCTAGACATGTTTATAATGTTACTGCTGAACATTCTTTTAGTGACTTACCTCCGCATGAATTGTCTTATAGACTTGCGCTGCGCAATAACACTTTCATTAGTATGTTACATCATTCCCATCAGACTAGTAATGCCACCAATTGTTGGGTGTGTGGCCGGCTCCCTCCCTATCAGAATTATGAAGGAGTCCTGCCTTTCTTTCCACATCCATTCACACATAATGGCTCCTGTGGAGCATGGTTTAGTTTAATCAATTCCATAGACTCAGACACAGCAGTTTACCAAGATCATTGGGTATGGGGAAACCTGAACCTAGTTTTACTCAAGGTCTGCTACCCTGACAAGGAGGGTCGCCCCAAAAGAACAGGAACTGATCTAGAAAATGAAGTATATGGATTAGGTAATTTTACACCTAATCTCATGATTCTAAATGTCGTATCCGAAGTTGAACTAGTCTTACCCACCATGTCTGTATTCCCAGCGAAGGGTGAATTGTGTGTAAGAAAGGTTGGTTCCATACATATGGGCCATAGTAAATGCACTACTATAGTAGAATTCAGTGATCAAGGCAAATCTTCATTTAGAGCTTCTCGCCACTCCTACTTTATATGTGGTCAGACTGCATATATGCGTTTACCTCTAGATTGGGATGGTACCTGTTACATAGCATTCCTTTTGCCACCTGTTTTCCTAGCTCCTCCTGATTATTACAGAAATATTCATTTAGTACACAACAGAGAGCGGAGAGATCTCCCCATTGTCGATTACACTGAGACGGCATGGGACAAGTATGTAGATTTTAATAAAGGCATCTTTCCCTATATAGGTACTGTTACTAATAGCAAGCTGATACGTAGATTAACTAGAACACTTGAAGCAGTAGTGAATGAGACTATTTCCGCCTTAGGCAATTTAACAGAAGAGCAGTCTGCTATGCGGATTGTTGTGCTTCAAAATCGTCTTGTCCTTGACGTCATCCTGGCTGATAGGGGTGGAGCTTGTAGGGTCATCGGATCAAGCTGCTGCGTATTCATACCAGAAAATTCGCCATCTGTATATAAAGCCATCACTCGCCTTCATAAGATTGTAAACCAGATACACCAGAACCCAGGCACTTGGACTTGGTCCAGTTGGTTTTGGAGTGTGATATCAGCCTGGGGATGGAGAGTTTTATCCTTCCTAGGTATTGGCCTTCTCATACTATTCAGTTGCTGTCTATGTCTACAATGTGGACCAGCGATTTGTGGTCTGTGTACCACATCGTGTATTCCACCATCAAGATTTCATTCGTCACGGAAGAAGAAAGAAGAACAAATGATGCTATCTGAACAGATCAATGGATTGATGAAGATTGATATCTCTTAACGGGCAAGTAGGGGACAAGGAGGGAATGTGGAAATGTGGATTTTCCTGGTCAGTTATGTCCCCTATCTTGGACCCCAACGGTTCTATGTGCATGTCACAAGTACATGTATGTTCCCTCCAGTTCCAGTTATGAAGACGCAAATACATGTGCGTCCACCGTCAACATGTCCTCTGTCAGATCCGCCATGAATAGGCCGGATATTCCATTCCTAAGTATGAAAGGCCACCGGTTTTATATGGTTCACTTATGCCATTTTACAGTCCAGGCAAGTAGGCCCTGATTCTGTCATCAAACTCCTCTTGCCTTCTGCCTCTGAAAGCTCCAGTCTGAGCCTGCATCTGTGACCATGAACTTTGTCTCATTCTCTGCGCGGCTCACGAAGCCTGACATCAGCCTATCCTCTGCCAAGAACTGTATTTCACCTTCGAATTATCTGCTTCACTCCTTAGCCGATGCATTCCTGTCTAGCAGCTTAAGTAAACATTCCTCCAGCTACTGAGCAAAGGCTCGGCCTCTCTGTTCTCATGCAAGTAAATTCATAGCCCTGTTACCATGGAATATTCCTACCCCCTCGCATTCAGTGTAGACACTTGGACGCTTGTACACGCACAGTCAGTATAGAATAGGTCTTGTCCGAGAGTCCTTCTTTTATGGATAACATAGTTCTTTAAACATAGGATGTTAGATATGATTTGGGATTAGGTTGACTTGACCCCCCAGACTCTTTGTCTCCACATGTAGAGCTAAATGTCAAGTCCCCTTCACCCCCCTAGTTACACGTCAATTACACGTCATGCTGCTGCGCGCGCATCTATGCCAAGTATTATCTTATAGATCCACCTATGTGTGACATCATAACCAATTATGTTCCTTTTTACTCCCATTTTCGGTTACGCAGGTAAAACGTCAATTTCCTTATCAATTGTTACGCCTACTGCATTCGCTTCATTGTAATGTATGTACTATAAAAGTTACTTCTTGTCAATAAAGTATGTACTTCACTTCCTGAACCCCCGTGGTGATGGAACTTGGAGCATCCGATTATAATCGATTATTGGAATAAAGCCCATTCCGAACCTCTAATATCACGGATTCTGCCTCTCATTTTACTGAGCTATTTTATTATGATTCTGTATCAAATTAAGTCCAGGTAAAGGAATTTTATTTACCACAGAAGGACTACGAGGACTGCCCTGCTGCACCAAGATGACTGCCCTGCTACTTGAAGCCTTCCTCGTGCTGTCAGAGGACTGCTTTGCTGCTCGAGACCTGCTTTCCTGCTTGAACCCAAGATTTCCAGAGTGACTCCAAGGGCTAGTTGGCTGGCCTCTTGATCAGAGCCTCCGGGGCAGAAAAGGCTCCAACCATCTTCAACTTGCGCCTGGATTAACCCTAAGGGAGTCCAGACCATCCTATTGGTGCCCCTCAAGTCCTGGATTCTTGGAAGTAGTGCTAATGTGCCCAGATAGCCCAAATCCCAAACATGACAAAAAGTGCTCTGAGAACCGAGAAGTGACTGGGACCTACCTGCTCGCTAATCCGCCCAATGTGCATCGGCGGTCAGCCTGACTTCGTGGCAGGTACCGCTATGTATTCTCAGCAGCAGCAAATCCTGTTCAGCAGCTTCAAGCAAAAGGCGTATTGTGCCTTGTGGGGCCCTTGTTGGCTACAGTCTGAAGCTTTGTATCGCTAGAAATGTTCGACTTCCATTCAAAAGGCTAAGTTCAAACAGGGAAATCTTCACCACGTCTTCATCCAGTTGCACCCCAATGACAACGCCTTCTCTTTGGACACCTCTGGCTGCCTTGCCCCACTGAAATTTACCTTCTCAGACACTTTTCTTCAAAATGTCTTCTAAGTCCGAAGGTAAGTGAAGACCAGACCCAATCCACTTCATGTATCTGAACCATGCTCCATCTCAGTTGACCATAACTTTCGATTTTTTACTGGTCTTATGCGACTAGATGTCCGCGGTTCACGCTTTTAACTTTTAGATGCTATTTTTCACTTTAAACTTTAAAAATTCAAAACTCCAGTTCTACTAGTTGGATGTTTGTTGTTTTGGTATCAAATCGTTTATTAAAATATACTCTATTTGTCTAAATTGAGGTGGGATTTGTCTCGTGTTGGGTTTTCACTTTATTACTCTTTAAGTACTTTATAAATACTTTACACATTGCCTCTAAGTTAAGCCTAAATGTTTTTGTACCAGGCTACCAGAGAGTTAAGCACAGGCTAATTTGGGGATATTTATGATTTACCCTGACAAGAATTGTGACTTTTGGTTGAGCAGGTTTTCACACCCCTCAATCAACAGCACAATTTCTCACACACTGCTTTTGGCGATTTTTAGCCCTCAAACAATTGTTTCAACATTACAATCTGCTCTGTTGCCTCCCTTGATTGTGTGGTAAAGAGCTGAAATATATATGATTACTAGAGCTTGGAGGCCAACAGATGAGATATCCTGGTCCTCTTCTCACATAAACTGCCTGCACAAGCCTGCCTCACTAAGGCTAGTGGTATCTCATAGCCTCACTTAAAATACCCTCCTCAGATTACCAAATAATTCACAAGGCTTTAAACGGCAGCTGAAACCCAGCACAGACCCACCACGACCCCAACTTCACTCAAACAAAATCTAGGGGCTGGGTGTGTCCCTGATAGCCCCTATAGCCCAAATTCCTAAGATGAAGGCAACATTTCCTTCATCCACCTACACCCTAAACGTCACTAAAAGCTTTATGGCAGATTTATAAGAGCCTCAAACATATGTTTCATCGTGTTTAAGACAAGACCACAGCTAGCCAACTGGACTCCCTCCCTTCATCGTCCTTTGCAATAAAGTAACTGAAGAAGCTTTGTTGTGTTCAAAGGGATGTGAAACAAATTAGCATAGTCTGTCCAAAAGTCATTTGTGTATATATATGAAAAAGGATTATTCAAATTTATGAGGGAGGAGGGATGTTAAATGACTTAAAATGATGTTCAATGGATCCTGACCCTGTGTACTTCAAGGATTCTCTCGTCTGCCTCCTCCCACAACTCACCTCTATCCAATTTCATTCAATGGATGGTTTGACTACGGATACCCAAAGAGGCCATATGCCGAGAGTCTAGTATTGTTACTGGCAAGCCTTGCTTTACATCATTAGCGACACTGGGGAAGAGCCTTGGGAACTGTTAACTGAATTAAATATGGAAAACGGTTTAAAGTCAGTGTGGTATGATTTATTTAACGTGAACTAGTGTATCCATTATTTAAACCAATAAGTCATCCTTGAGTTATTAAAGGGTGGCAAGTCTATCGTTCTTAAGGTTCTAAGGGGCCTGTTTACAATAAAGTGACTGATTGCGACGTAAGCCTTCCTGGCTTAACGCCACACTCCACCACTTCAGAAATGCAGGACTTCACCATATTTACAACAATATGGTGCAGCCCTGCATTTCCCTCTGCGCTGGCGCTAAACTTAGCAGCCTAGCACCAATGCAAGCACGCTTGCACATAGTGCAGGTTTGTCTACGTTGACGTTTTGTAACTTTTATGTGTGCTGCTTAATGCAGCACACATAGAAGTAGCAAAATGTCATTCCATTTTCTTTTATTGTTTATGTGCAGGAAGGGACAATCAATGACAATTTGCTGTTTCTATGTTTCAACGCAGCACACGCGGAAACAGCAAAAACGAGGGGAAATAAAGCATTTCTCCTTGTTTCGCCTGCTTAAGACCAGGTTTTGGTGATGGGTGCCTTATTGAACTGAGGTGGAGAAGTGAGCTAAATAATGATGATGGATTCAACCCAGATCTGTGACCGGGGGTGAGTGTCTGAAAAGTTTCAGTTCTCCGTCCATCATCTCTTTGTGTTTCCTTTGTTCGCCCTAAGTTGGCAGGGTATGCCCAGATGTGGGTCCCTTGCTCACTTTGCCACTGGATTCAAGCTAGCCTGGCTGATGAAGGGTGTTACCCAGAAACCGGTCCCAGGATGCTTGTTTCCGGTTCAGGGAAGACCTGGCTTAGCAGTTCAGGCTGGACTGTTCCCATGAGGCACAGGGTCAAGATGGATTTGCATACAGCTGGTTCTGAACTGAGGTGGCGAAGTGAGTTATAGAAAGATCATGGATTCAACCCAGATCTGTGACTGGGGGTGAGTGTCTGAAAAGTTTTAGCGCTCCGTCCATCATCTCTTTGTGTTTGCTTTGTTCGCTCTAAGTTGGCAGGGTTTGCCCAGATGTGGGTCCCTTGTTCACTTTGCCACTGGATTCAAGCTAGCCTGGCTGATGGAGGGTGTTACCCAAAAACCGGTCCCAGGATGCTTGTTTCCGGTTTAGGGAAGACCTGGCTTGGCAGTTTGGGCTGGACTGTTCCCATGAGGCACAGGGTCAAGACTGATTTGCATATAGCTGGGTCTGAACTGAGGTGGCGAAGTGAGCTAAAGAATGATGATGGATTCAACCCAGATCTGTGACTGGGGGTGAGTGTCTGAAAAGTTTCAGCGCTCCGTCCATCATCTCTTTTGGAAAAGCAGCGTTAAGCCACGTTAAGGATCGCCATCACATTGTCACTGAAAGTGAGGTAGTGGTGGCGATAGGGGCTTGTAAAAATGCCCCTGAGTGGTTTATGGTAGAAGCTGTGGTTCAAAACTCTGGTTCAAAGCTTTACTCTTGTTAGGTGAGTAAGCAACCTCCCTAAATTGACTGCGTTTTGGAGGTGTGCAGAGATTTGCAGCTATTGGCACGTAATTACACAGAGCACACGTTTTTAAGTTTGTTAGGTAAGGGAAATTACCAATTTCCTTTGACAGTATACACTAGACAATTCTCCAAACCCAGAAAATCTCTCTGTGGTTGTATCTCATGAAATGAGAAGGAGCATGTGTTTTTGAGAGACCTCGTCGTTGGAACAGTTTGCTGCTTGAGTTCAAAAGCATCAAGAAACATCTTTCTTTAGACAAAGGACACAAATTCGAGTTTTCTTTCAAATTAAAGTTTGGTGATTTTTCTTAAGTTTCTTTCCAGTTTGGCTATCTCTCCAGCACCAAGAAGCCTTTTAGGTAGCTGTGAGAAGTAGAAATAAAATCCATCTGATTTCTAATCCTAACTTCTCCAAAGTGTGCGATCCCAACCAAATTGTGTTTTTCTCACTGGACGTAGTTTATTTTTTTGTCACTAGTAGGAAGCAGGAGTAATTTAGAATCAAACGAATCCAACGTAATAAGTACTGTAATCAAATTGGACGTTTATGCATACATCTTTTTCCAGTTTTGAAGAATATAACAGTCTTCCTGTAGGCTTTAACAGGCGCGCCAGCTAAGCTGTCTTTGACCAAAACTCACCAGACTCGATTAGAATGAAGAAAATGTAATGGCTGGAGGTTGGAATAGTCTACCTGTCGATCTCCGAGTTAACCATCCTCTCATTCGTAAGTAAACAAAAACACATAGAGGTGTAAGTCTTCAGTTTAAGAAACCAGTGGCATTGGCTGTGGGTGAGCGTCAGGACACCAGGGACGGTGTGCTGAAAAATGACTTATTTATTCATTCATTCAATTTCTATAGCCTTCTGGTCTAGCAAGAAGATTCCGAGCACATCCATGAATGCTACGCTGTTGAGAGAGATGGAAGACCTGTCTCTTGGAGGGGAATTACTGTGTTACTTTTGATGCATTAGCGGCCATGTTAACTCTGTCCCTTCATTAAGAAATAACCACCGGCTATATTAACATTCAAACAGAAAAACGATTTCCACATGCACAGCTAATCAGGTATGCAAGTTAATTCAAGTCCAACTCAATGTAATTGATTAGGTAATCAGGTTTTAATTGTATGCAAGAAATCTAATAAGTAATTAAGTACAGAGTGCTCTGTATTCTTTGCAAAAGTTAACTGGGTTTTCTTAACGATTTTTGGTAATCTAATTTTCTCCGTTTTTTGTTCTTTCTGTTGTCTTGAGGTTTCACAGAAACATAGATTTATGGCCTACTGTCAAGATAAAAGGAACAGAAGAAAGTACAAGGAAACTCGTAGCTGGACATATGTTTCTCCACCATATTATGAAGGGCTATTTCCATACAGTGGCCTAACAAAACTTGTGGGGTCCCCCTGCAAAGTATATGGAGTGTGCCCCCCACACTCCGGACCTAGTCAGGCCCTCTCAGACCAGGGGCCTGCCACCCATTCACAGTGCTGGAGGGGGGCCCCAGGAGCTGAGCCCCCCCCCCACACCGCAGGGGATGATGGTTACGCCACTGTTTCCATTCACTTGAAATATGACTGCAAGTATTTGTTATTGTTTAAGTTAGATAACCAGGCATTATTTCACTGTGAAGAATAGTTATTACTTCTGTCTTTTGTTCATTTTAAGTGCACCGAACTCAACCCATCGTGCTCAATTCATAGAGAATTGGCTTGGGCCATCCACCTTCCTTGGATGAGCGTCCTCCAGCCACTGACTTGAGACATTCCCATTCATATCTAGGGTTAGCCAAAAGAAGTATTTTAGTTGCATTTTTGTGTTATTGGATTTTTGTATGTAAGGCTTTTATTTGAAGGCACGAGAGACCATTTTACATATAGAAAGTACAGTCAATCATAACACCTTTTTGTCACATCGAGTACTTTATCACTTGCATTCATTGTATACAAAAGAACAATCTATTTGTGTTTTTATTTCACTTGAAGATATATAAGTTCACTTTATGGCAAAACAAGTGAATTGCTATAGATGCCAAAAGAATGTTTCTCCAATGGTTTCCATCAAAGTTATGACCCTTTCAGCTTTGGCAAAACCAATAGGTGCGCAGTAACTTAAAATGCAAGGCATACCAACTCACTTTGCCAATGCTTGTTGTTATAGTTATGTCTTTCGCTAAAGTCTGTTTAAGCAATTAAGAAAATTCATACCTGACAACATTATGTGAGCACAAAGAGGTAAGATGTTCAAGTTTTCAAAGCGTCTAACCAGAACATTGATGACATCACAGGATATTACATCACTTGACCTGTTACTCAATGGTGGCATTATGGGAAACTACATCGTGTGAATCTCAAGAGGGAGGGGATGCTCTGGTACAGGCAGCAAACTATGCAATGGCGCTGGCGCACAAGAAGCAGATTTATTTCCACAATTGTTCTGTAATCGAGATACAAAAAGTGATTGCATAGCAAGAGTACATGTACAATTTGGCGTGTTACTCAAAAACCTTACACTGCCAAATCAAGCCAGAAGCCACTCTTTGTGGAAAAGCTTCTTTTACGCCCCCCCCCCCCCCCCCAGTTGGGAAAGTGACTCACCTCTTACAGCTAGACACCCACACTCTTTTGATAAGTGGTGTAGCCATACTGCGTTACCTGTGTTACTCTGACAGTGGATGCTTAGAGCAGCTCCCTGCAGCCTCCTGCAGCCATGATTGCTTTAGAATGGTGTCATCGGGAGTGTTCCTTTACCTGAGTGTGACTGGCTATAACAGTGTCATGTGTAAAATCATGACTAGTCTTCTGGCACTTTTTAAAAACGTTCAAAGTAACAAAAGCCCACAATGGGAATCCGACCTTCTAGCTCAGGATCAAGCCCAACACCTGCCACACAATAATATTTTAGGTTTTTCAACTGCTCAGACACAGTTTCAGTTGTGCTGTAATGCACTTGCAAAACAAGTTAAATGAAAGCTAGCACATGGCCTCTTACATCCACAATTTAAGGAAAAATAGCTCCTAACACAACATCCATCACATCAACAGTGATGACATTTTACCCTTAATATCATATGGTTTTAAAGAAGGTGGCACTGAAATTATTGTTCTTATTAATTTATTTGAAAACATAAGAGGAACATAATGTTTTGTTAGTACAGTAGTACAAGTCCTGGAGAGTGGCGGTATGACAGTCAGCAAAGTGTCATTTCTTACAGCATGAGGTTGATTACTTAGGTCAGACATGGTCAGCTGAAGGGATTTCACCTAAGATTGACCTTATAAATCCCATTAAGGACGCACCCACACTTAAGGGTAAAGACATGTTAAGTTATTTGTGGGGATAAGGTGAGTACTGTGCACGTTTTTTTGCATGGTTATGCTCACCATATTGAACCCTGACATTATTTCAAAGAACTAGGACGAACCAGGACATCACATGACCAATTTAAATAATTTGTCATTTTAGATCATTATTCACTTTCAAAGACAACACCATAATATTTCCTAATACAATGGGATTATCTCAATCTGGTTTAAAAAGTAGACCTAATTTGGCTAAATCTGTCCAGCCCAACAATTCGCTTTCTTTTATAGACACATACAACTTTGTCTGAGTTTCTTTCTAAACATTTATATGAACTTAATAAATAGCATAGCATTTCAATGTCATGGTCACAAAAAGCTTTAGGGTTGATATCTGTGTTGGACAATGGTTTGTCTTTAGACCAATGTTCATCAAAGTTATTGCCAGATACAATAGTGATGGTCAGGCACACCTCTCCAATGTTCGCCTCACTCATTGGCCCCTTGTTTGTTTTATTATTGTTTGTTCACATCCACCAGAATCAATAGTCAGAATCACAGTGCTCATTCTATCTTCACATTCTTCAACAGGCACAATGCTTAACTTCATTCGTTCAATACAAGCTTCAAATACTGAATTGAAGCCACCAACCTATTAGTAAGTGTGCTGAAATCTGCTACATTTTCAAGGTGGCTGTATATGTGAATAAATCTCTGATACCTGTGTGCTTCCACCACACTTTGCCAATATGTAGCGATCCAAGAACACCACAAGTCGTCTGACTCAGAAAATATATTTATTTTTAAAGATGAAAGTAACAAAAGCCCACAACAGGAATCCGGCCTTACAGCTCAGGAGCAAGCACAGCAACTTTCAAAGCCAAGAGCTGTAGAAGTGCTCCAAAATCATCCAGTCAGGTTCCCATGTTGTACTATTGGAGAACCGGTAGGAACAGGAAACATGAGAATACTTCAGACGGGTACGAAGGCTGGTGAGGATCTGGACTGAACAGTAGGTGCGTCCCTGGTGAATCTTTAATAGTGCCTTTTACTTATCCATCCACTACTAGAATTGGTACCTCTTTATCTAATAAAGAGTCTACTGACAATCAACAGTCCCCAGGAGGTTTACATAGTGTGCAGCTATCTATTTTGATTTCAAAACTTACGCATCAGGCTATAACAAATTCTATACATTGGTATTGATGGGACAGCTGTCATCAAAATAATTCCTGATGGCAACAATTAGACAGCAACTCTGAAAGCGCAGGAAAAGTCCACATTTACCCTTCAGCACAAGTTCAACCTTTCACTTACAAGCATGGACTTTGCCACTGTGTATGAATGAAAACCATCTCAAATCAAATTAATCATTGGCATTAATTACAGCTAAATTCAGTCAATGATGAGAGTTTTATGAGAGTTTTAAGGAAGTTTTAAAATCTTTATTTCTCATTTAGAGATGAGTAAAATCTTTTTATTCGTCTTTTTATTCAATTAGCAAATCAAATATTCTGGTTACAGAAATCATAAAAATATGGTTAGAATCATCAATATAGCAACATAACAGTGTGTTCTATAAAGGAATCAGTCCCTTTTAAACATTTGTAGAAAAATAATCTCTCTTGTAACTAATAAAAGAAGCTGTCAGTTGATCTTCATCACTAAGGTATGTATGTGGCTTTGTTGTGTTAACATTTCTATGATCTATTTATGGGGATAGATTAAATCCTATTAAAACTATGATAATTATTATAACTGTTATTATAAAGATTGAACAAATATATTTACACTATTTCTCTTAAATCAAGCTAGCTATCTTCCGGAATTGCAACTATAATCCAGCAGTTTAGCAATTTTAGTAGAACAGCAGATTTTCGTTAATAGTTTTTCTTCTTTTTCAAAGCACTTCAGTTTCTAATTTGACAATCCTTAACCGCTTAACCATACTCCATGTTTTTATATTTTGTTATCCCTACTCTTCTACTACAGACTTGGACCTAGATTCATCTTCTGTAAAATAAGAATTAAAATAACAAGAGACTACCAGGACTTTTCTTTCATTGATCAGTTATTGCTATCTTTCTTTTTCAGTTTCTCTACAGTTCTTAGTTTATTTATTTCAGCTCTTTTCATTCTCTGTTTCAGTCTCAGAATCAGGGTGACTCATACAGTTCAGATCTCACATCACACAGGTCATCCAATGAGACATTTAGTACTTTATCATCATAGGATCTCCATTTAGATGCTTAATACATTCAACAAGACACTCTTGTTCTTCTTGATCTTCTGAGTGGTTGTTTGTTTTGCTCTATACCACTTTCATCACTTGAATACGTTTCTTCGGGCATAGCTTCTGGAATTCGATCAATTGATATACTTTTCCTCAGTCTCTCTTGTTCATAGGATTGTGGCCATTCAGTTGTTCTGGTGTCTTTCCTTATTCCAGTGCTTGTTCCTTCAACCGGATCTTCCAGTGATACTAACGGATTGTCAGTACTCACTCCGTTTTGATGAACAGTCTCTGCTTCTATTTTGTTAGAGACTTTGATGCACCTTGGGTATCTTTAGTCACTTGAATCTGTTTTTTGACTTCCCATCTTCACCACTCTCTTCCTCTTGCTATTCCTGCGGTGGCAAAGTCACTGATCTGGATGGTCTCTCAACTGGTGATACAGTCACCAATACTCTTCACATAGGATCAAAGACCACAACTACTTCTTCTAGATTTCTCACTTTCTTGGTGTGAGAAACCTAGATCCAATTTGTAACTCCAGCACATTTAACAGCAGTATTTGTACCTAGGATGATCTGGTAGGGGCCTTCCCATCTCAGTTCCAAGCAAGTCTTCTGAATGTGCTTATTGATCACACCCCAGTCACCTGGGCACTGTTTTTGATTCAAATCTCTTGTGGCAGCTGTAACCTGATAGGAAACAGAATGGACCACACCAGCCAACCCTTTGTAGTAATTGAATATCTAGTTTATCTGTGATGTTCAAAAGTGCATTTGCAGGTACAGCAGGCAGTCGTATTGATCTCCCCATCAATATTTCGTGAGGTTTTAAATCTGGCTTTCTATCTGGGATACTTTGAATACTCATCAGTATCAAACAAAGTGTATCTGGCCATTTCAATGATGTTGAAGCACAAACGTTTGCCAATTCCAGCTAAAGAGTTTGATTGTCTGTTTCCCCAATTCCAGGGGCTTCTGGTCTGTAGCTGCAATGTAATTGTTGCTCAGTCTGAAATGCTGTACAAATCATCTTTAGGACCTCATTATTGAAATGAGTCCCCCTTATCAAATTCAAGAGAAACAGGTATCCTGTAATGTGGAATCAATTCTGGCAATAACAGTTTTGCTACAGTGAGGATGTCATTTCTTCTGGTTGTGCAGGCTTCCACCCATCTCGAGAAGACACACACTATCACCAGAATATATCTCAGCCCGTTGTAAGCAGGCATCTCGGTAAAATCCATCTACACCCTTTTGAAAGGACCACCTGATCTCCATATATGACTTAGTGAGACATGTGTTCTTTTCCCTACATCCATCTGTAGACAAATTACACAGCTGTGAAAAACCTCCTCTGCCAGTATTCTGAATCAGGGATTAAACCCATTTTGCCTAAACAAATGAACCACAGCACCTCTGCCTAAATGTGTTTATCCAAGATAGTACCTAGTTCATTGGGGGAAACAAACTGTCGGATAACACTGGTCTCCCATCTGCTGACATCCAAATGTAATTTTAGTTTTTCTCGCAACCTGTTTTTATCCAGCTATTTTGCTTTGCTTCTGACCCATTTTTTGTACTCTTTTCAATTTATACCAAGCATCTGTTACTTTCATACGCATGGTAAAAGATGTCTCCTCTTCCGATTCACATGTGAAATTTTCATTAAACATGCAGGCCAACAAAGCACAATACCGTGCCACTGAACCGGCATATCTATTTCCCATGATGATGTACCCATTGCCACTTTGATGAGCTGCACATTTAACCACTGCAATTTCTTCCAGAAACTGTAAAACTTCCAAGAGATTTTTAACTTGCATTCCGTTCCTTATTGGTGTACCTGAGGAGGCAAGAAAGCCTCTCTATGACCACAATTCCCCAAAACCATGGACAACACCAAAACCATACTGACTATCTCATGTTTGCATTTAAACTGCATGCTCTTGTAAGGGTAATCAATTCTGTACCCTGTGCTGATGGAGCCCCTTGAAGCCAGGAAGCTTCAACAACATCATTTATGGTGCGCACAGCATATGCTGCTCTCAATGTGCCTTCATTATTTTTGAGACATGAGTCATCTACAGACAAAACATGTTCGGACTCAATCAGGGGTCCATCCTTAAAATTAGGTCTTGGTTTGGTACATAAATCTGTGATATATAGGCAATCATGCTCAACATTATCACAAACAGTATGATTAATTGCCATCAATGTTGAAGGATTAAGTGTTTGACATCTTTTCAAAATGACATTGTCTGCATTGTCTGTTCATATCTGGTCAAACTATTATGGGCCATGTACAGTGTTTTTGTTCTTGTCAGTAAAAGCTCCACTGAGTGTGGGACCATAACAGTTACTATGCTCTCACTGTTTTTTAAATTAGTGCTCACTGCGGCAACTGCTTTTAAGCTAAGGGGAAGACTGATGGCTACAGGAGTAAGGGTAGTAGAAAAATATGCAACAGGTTTTCGTGCATTTCCCTGCTTGTGAGTCAGCACTGAGAGTGTGCAGTCCTCTCTATCTCTGCAGAACATTGTCAATTATTTTGTCTAATCTGGCATTCTCGGGCGTGACATAATCTTTCTTTCAGCTCTAGGAAGGCTCTCAAGCACTTGTCCCAAGGAATGGGATCAGACACATCTTGGTTTGTCAACTCAGTAGAGGCTTTGCCATTAAGGAAAAGTTTGGTATCTACTGTCTACAGTAGTCAGCCTTTCCCAAAAACATGCTGTCTTCCAGTTGAGTTCAAGGTGGGCTCATTTGAAGAATGGCTTCCACTCTCTCTGGTGACACCTTCCTTGCTCCTTTCTTAATTATCTGTGCCAGATATTGACCATCTTTCTGACAGTACTGCAATTTGTCTGGAAACCCTTTGTTTCCATTCTCAGCCAGGTGATTAAAAAAAAGCGATGGTGTCCTCTTTGCAAGCTTCTCATGTCTCTGAAGCCACTAATAAGTTGTCTATGTATTGTACAAGTACTGACTTATAGGGCATTTTTAATGATTCCAGATCTTTCTTCAAATTCTGGTTACAGATGGATGGACTTTCTGTATACCCTTACGGGACACAACACCATGCTATTCCCCCCTGCTGGAACACGAAGGAGAAGAACTGGCTCACTTCATATAGGGGTACTGAAAAGAAAGCCTGACACAGGTCAATCACTGTAAGCCATTCTGTAGTATATAAAATCTGAAACCATTCTGTGGCTGGATTCAGCACCACTGGACAATATGGAATATGTTACTACAGTTTCATTTGTCCTTCTCAAATCCTGCACTAGCCTATATTTTCCATTTACCCTCTGCAAACCTATAATTGGAGAATTACATGGACTCCCCATCATTTCTCTCAATTTTCCTTTCTGCAATATACCCTCTACAAAAGGAGTTATTCCTGCAATTGTTTCAGGAGTTAAATGATAAGGTGGGGTTCTGGGATGCACTGCAGTTGCCTTGACTGTAATTCAGACTGGTTCTACACCTTTGATTAGTCCAATATCTTTTCCTGTGAGATCCCAAACAACTTCATTTACTGTGCTACTACAATCTGCAGGTAATTCTTCAACTGTCATTAATGGAAATATTTCTTTAGCTGTCTGTTGTCAAATCATCTTAAATTCCACATCCTCATCATGTGTCTGAAGTGCTACACTATCCGGTGTGTAATATATTGTACAATTTACCATGCACAATAAATCTCTCCTTAGCAGGTTTACAAGACTTGATTCACAAACCACAAATTGATGTTTCTCTTCTAATGAACTTATTTTTACTGGGTCCTTTTCTGAAATTGGATTGATAAATTGTTTATTTGCCCCTCCCACAACTTGGATATCTTTCTCCAAAAGAGGTAGGTCAGGGACTCCCAATGTTCTAACAGTAGATCGGATAGATCATGTATCTATTTAAAATGATGCAGATGGCCATACACTTTACCATCTACATATGGACCACTATGGTCTACCGTTAAGACTGCATCTAGTACGCAATCTTCCTCCCCTCTCAGGCACCTTCATTGAGAAGCGCCTGAATTGAAACAATCATTTTCGAAAAATGGGTATTGTTGGAAAACATTTTGATTTGAATCTGGAATTGTCCTGCATTGCATTCTGAAATGAATTAGTATTCATTTTTAGCATTTGATTTAAATGGCATTTATGATTCCCAAAGTTCTGTGGGATCATTTGAGCTGATGGGACTGACATCATTGGAACCTGTCCCTGCATAGGCACGTGCATTTGCGGTGCCGGCTCATTTTGCATCTGAATTCCTCTTGGCATTTCCACCTGCCTTTTCAGGATTATATTTCCATTCCTTTTTTCAATGACCGACCCTATGACAGATGTGACACCATAAATAATATTTTTCATCGAAGCGGCATCCGTTCCTGAATTTCCATTCATCAGAACACCTCTACCTCTACCCTGTGACACATTAAATCCTCCTTGGAGTACCCTGAACACCAACTTGTGGAACAGCAACATCATGCATATTTCCCTGATTTTCTCTAAAAGAAGGATTATGAAAAACTTTCTGAGCCAATTTCGTCTGTGCAAACATAAAACTATCCTAGATCTTATTCTGAATCATTTCAAACTCATCACTGCAGTAGTTAGCATATCTTAGAACCTCATTAAACATTTTTCTTCTATCAGCAGATCATGCTTTGAGTTATGTGCAAAGTAATCTCAGGTTTCAGCCCTAAAACAAACTTAGATACAAATCCTTCATATTCTTTTCTTCTGGGTATTCTCACCCACTATGCTGTTGTAACACTTCCAACAACCTCTCATACAATTCATTAACAGGTTCTTTTGGCTTCTGGGTTATTCGATTAATCTTAACCCAATCCAAATCCTTTGGAGGCACTTGGGCTTTTAGAAAAGTATTCACCACTTCATATTTCTCCATAACCACTGGAGATGGTGCATTAGTCCTTGAATTTCTCACTGGTTCATTTTTCAGCCATTGTACAGCAGTCTTACACTCAGCCCCCAAATCAGTTGGTACTACAATATCAAAGAACACAACACCTTCAATTTTTTAATAGACTGTTCTACTTGTGAGTACCACCACACTGGTTTCTCTATCAATTTTGGAAAATTATTGATAAATGTTGTGAAATCACCAATGCTCGAGGACACATGTACATACATTCCTCCTGCTCTTTTTTTGTAAGGGATAGGTTGTAGTCTTTCCCTTATTATCTTCATCCTTCTTCCCTATAGCTTCAGCTTCCTTCTATTCCTTTTTGTACTTCTTTGATCATTTAATTTCGAACTTGTCAGTTTCACCCCATCTGCAAATGCACTGCACTAATTCCATTATATGCAATGGCATTCCTATTGCATGCATATTTTCAATTGCTGCATCATCCATTTGTACTCAGTAGATTTTCTGCAAATGACATGTTTTGAAAGATCAAGCTCACATTTCTGTGCTAATTCTGTCAGTTTATCATGAATGATAGCTGCTCGTATTGAAATTTCTTTACACAGGTAAATCAATTGTTCTTTTGATATTGTTCTAGATATTCTGGCTCTAAACATCCCCTTATTAACTAATCTAATTCCACTTTTGGTTTGGTAATGTTCAAAATTCTTTCCCTTTCAGAATCTTGGTTCTCTTGCGAAGTCATAATCTATCTTTCTAATCCCTGCTGCTTCCTCCAACTGGGCTGAAATAACTCCCTCTTCAGTCACATTTATGTCTCTAGGGATCACAGGAGCTGTGAAAAATAGTGTCCCTACATCTATAAGAGCTTGTATTGTCTTGGGTGGTTTCCACACACAACAATTTGTGAATTCTGTGACATCTGGACAAATCCTGTTACAGGTGTACCTTCCACTGCTCATTGAGCATTTGGTATCAAATCTATGTTTTACTGGACATTGGGAACTGGCCTAGGTAAAGTTTGTACATTTACTGATGGTAGTGGTACTGCATTATGCAATACAGGTACACAGATCTCAGCAGAATCTGCTATTTGTGGTCGAGCCACAACTGATGGAACAATTTGAAGTGCCTGTATATGTCATTCAATCTGTGCTGTACTTACTTCAACCTCTGCCCACACCACTGTACTGCTTGTACCGGCACTTGATTCTACCTGTTCAATGGGTATCGCATAAGGTGGAGGTCTTGTAGCTAACAATTCTTCTAAAATATCTTCACCTGAATCACTTTTGGTCTCCTCTTCTAGCTCTTTCTTTGCTTCACCCTTTTCTATTGATTTTGTCTCATTTCCTTTCCCCAAAGCTTCCGTCGTAATGACTTGATACAGTCTAGTTCCCTCAATTACAACTTTCCTCCATCTAAGTTGTCCAGCATCCCATTGAGCATCTTTGTAAGTATGCACTGTTCTTTTTGTCCTTCTCAGATATTTTCCTTTCTCTCTATCTCGGGCAACTTTCTTTCACAAAGTTAAATGCTTCCTATTGTGTTGGACTAGGAGATGGCATCATCTCATACAACTGCTCTATGAAATTATCATGAAATCTCATTCTCAAATGTCCCTTTATCTCAGAAAACTCAGTTGACTCTCTTTCTCTGTGATCTTGCACCATTGGCGAAGCCAAAAATCTGGTATATAACCCATGTTCTATTGTCATTGCGTGGGCAGGCATACCCTCAGGAGGTGCCTCTTCCCCTTTCCGTATCGGAATTGTAATATCACTCTTCACTAAAATCTTAAATTCTTTAAAACATTTCATGTTCGATTAAATTTAGAGCATAAACAAACTTCAATTCAGTGTTTTGGTTTTGTTCCTGGATAAGCCAACTTCCTTTTAACTAATCCTATAACAACTAATATTTTCTACAATCCAGCTAACTAATCTCAATGCAAAATTCACTCAACTTCAGTCCAATCTCAGCATGCCACAACTATGTCACCATCCAATTACAGTGTGAAAGTACACCAACCAACCAATCACAGTGCAAACCCCATGATGTATGACTTCTCGTAGAAGTTCACCATCCTTTACATTTTTTTCAAACTTCCTTTAAAGTTTTTGTTTGCTCTTACTAGGGAAATAATAGAATTCCAGCCATTCAAGAAAATCACAAACTTAAATGAAATCTCATACCACCAAAAAATAATTCTATTCAATGTTGTGTCCCCTTTTTTCGCAATAAGGTTCTGCTAACATTATTAGATGTTAAACAATCACAGAAATACATTTGTAGTATTCCTAGCCTTTGTAGAAGTTATGGTACCTCAAACCCTACTTCAAAACCTGCAAACAAGAAAATTCTCCTTTTATCTCATTTATGTATATACCAGGATCTTAAACTACGACGAGTTTGAAACTCTTCAACCTCTTCACATTAAACAAATACCATCAATCTAAAACACAATTACAATTAATAGTGCATCACCTTAATTATACTCACACCTTCAATCATCAACCCCCTTGTCAAATCCTCAGGCTCTGGGCTTTGAACATGCAATTAGGGTATTTTAATCTAACCTGGGAAATTCTTTATATACAAGTTCCACCTTTCACTTACAACAATGGACTCCAACTCCACGCTATATTTTCTTTTCTTCTTCGAGGCCACACATCTTTGCCACTGTGTATGAATGGAAACCAGATTAAATCAAATTAATCATTGGCATTAATTACAATTAAGTTCAGTCAATGATGAGAGTTTAAAAAAAGTTTTTAAATCTTTATTTCTCATTAAAAGTTTAGTAAGTTCTTTTTATTCGTCTTTTTATACAATTAGTATATCAAGTATTCTGGTTACAGAAATCATAAAAATATGTTTAGAATCATCACTATAGCCAAATAACAGAGTGTTCCATGGAGAAATCAGTCCCTATTCTATCTAGAAAAAAACCTAACCTATCAGAACCTATGAAGAGTTCTTGTAAAAGAGCAAGGTCAAAGGAGCCTCAAAATCTAGAGTAGGCCGAACACCCCATAAAGAGTATTTTTTTAAACTCAGAAGAATCTCATCTTCCCAGAAGCGCCTGCAGAGTGTCAGGCAACAGCAATCACTGTCAGAAGTAGTTCACAGCAAAATGGACAAGAGAGAAGGAAGTGGGGCAAAATGGAACAGCACAAAAGGAATGATGCTAAGTAGCTAAAACACACACACTATTATAAAAGACATAAAAAGACGTTCTTACAATGTTGCATCTCTGGACGTTCTCATATAATGAAAAGGCAGGCAAAGAGTTGGAAATGTCGACTTGCACTAATATCGAGTGCAGAACATCGAGATCCAAAAATATCGACTGCAAGAATATCGTGGTCAAGAAATATCGTTTTAAAAAATATCGAAGTCATTAATATAATTTGCAAAACTATTGTTGTTAAAAATATTGTTTTTTAGTTAGTATTATGTATTTTAGTATGTATTTTAAATGCTTGTGCTCTTTTTTTGTCTAAGTATTGCATTTGTTTTTTAATATATGTGTTACATTTTTAGAAGTAATTATTTTATTTTAATTACAGTTTGCGTTTTAGTTTCGTACCGGGTTGTGGGTTTATAGGGGAATAGGGTGGGAAGTAGTTTAATTATAATAAATTGAATATACATTTTTATATATTAGTATTTATTTAATTTTCATTTTATACTGTCAAGTGCGGGAATTAATTTATTATTAATTCATTTTTAATTGGCTGTTAATATTATTTATTAATTTATTGGTAAATAAGTTGTGTCATTTTTTTAGGAGGGGGTTGTGGGTTAATAGGAGAATAGGGAAGGAAGTTATTTAATTATAATTACATTATTAATATTTTTATTAAATAATATTGTTGTATTTAATATTTTATATTGTTAATTGTGGGAATTAATGTATTATTAATTATTTATTAATTGGTTGTTAATTATTATTAATTCATTGGTAATTATGTTTTATTTTGGGGAGGGGGTTGTGGGTTGATAAGTAATTGGGAAGTAATTTAATTTTAATACATTTATCAATATTTTTAATATAATATTTATTTAATTTGATTTTCTAGTGTTAATTGTCTTAATTTGTTAATAATTATTTATATTTTGCTTGTTAATTGTTAATTAATTAATTGTTAATTAATTATGTTAATTGTGTAAAGTTTTAAGAAATTGGTGGTGGCATTTATAGGAGAATATTGTGGGAGGTAATTTATTTACAATTAATTGATTATTTCTTAGATAATGCTAATTAATTAATTAAAATTTACATATGGCAATTGTGTAATTATTTTGAT
This sequence comes from Triturus cristatus, assembly GCF_964204655.1. NCBI lineage: Eukaryota > Metazoa > Chordata > Amphibia > Caudata > Salamandridae > Triturus > Triturus cristatus. The sequence continues at coordinate 133,420,528 of NC_140580.1, read as the reverse complement.
GTGTGAGTTGTGGGGTTTGTAGTACTAAATGGTGGGTAGTAATTTTTTTTAAATTAATTAATGATTTGTTGTTAATTGATATTAATTTATCAATGTAAAATTTGTTATGGAAATTGTGTAATTATTAGTAGGTGTATGTTTTGGTGTTTATTGGGTAGAGGGTGATAAGTAATTTAGTTTAAATTAATTAATCTTTAATTGATTCTTAATATTCATTTATTAATTGATAAATATTTTTGGTAATTGTTTATTTTATTTTGGTTGGGGATTTAGGTTCGATAGCTGTAACCTATTGTTAGTACATTAAATTTTACCTTTTTAAATGTGTTTCTTAATTATTAATAATTGTTTAATTGATAAATAATTGTGTTAATTATGGAGGTACACTTTTTTTAATTTACATGTGTGTTGTAAATTGTGTGGTGTTATAGGGTAGGAAAAAAATATTATATTTATGTAAGAAATATTTTTTTTTATTAAAAATAATTTCTATTCCAAAATATTTATTTGTTAGTTAAATTAAAAAAAACTCTTTTTATGAAAATTTTAGATTTTTTTGCATTATAATATGTTTCTAAGTTTTGTAGATTTTTATATTTTTATATATGTTTTTTTTGTTGTTTTTTTAATAATATTTTGTATTGCAGTTGATGTTTTGTTTGTTTTTAAATATGAATTTTCTTTAGTGGGAATAGTAATTTTTACCCCTCCGCTATCCAACACTTTCTCTACTGCTGCATTCGCAGGAGTGGGAATAGTAATTGATACCCCAACACTATCCAGCACTATCCCTACTGTTGCACTCACTGGAGTGGGAATTGTAATTTTTACCCCTCCACTATCCAACAGTTTCCCTACTGGTGCACTTGCTGGAGTGGGAATGGTAATTTTTACCCCTACGCTATCCAACACTTTCCCTACTGTTGCACTTATTGGAGTGGGAATAGTCATTTTTACCCCTATTCTATCCAACACTTTCCCTACTGTTGCATTCGCTGGAGCGGGAATAGTAATGTTTACCCCTATGCTATCCAACACTTTCCCTACTGTTGCACTCACAGGAGTGGGAATAGTAATATTATCCCCTCCCATAGCCTGGATATATGAGATGGTCCTGCATATGCCTGCTTCTCTTCTGTCTCGTAATCCTGTTGTCTTTTAGTGAGAGCTGTCATGGAGTAGAACAGTACATTTATATTATAAGTGCTTACTATTGGCTTTGACATGGTTTCATGTCATCTTTTTCCCTAGGCTTTGCCTTGCTGCAGTTTCTCTGCGTGCACAGCAGTGCTTGCAAGTTGTTTGGGTTAATTACTATTGGCTTTGACATGGCTTCATGTCATCTTGTTTCCTGACTTTGAATATTGGCTTTGACATGGTCTCATGTCGAATTGCTTTCTGTCTTTGCCTTGCTTCTGCGTGCACAGAATAATGAGTTCTTACTATTGGCTTTGACATGGCCTCATGTCTAACTTTGCCTTGCTCCTGCCTACACAGCAGTGCTAGTGATTCATAATTCAAGGTCTTCCTGCTCCTCACTTGTTTTTCGCACCTCACTGACCAGAGTGAACTGGATATTATCTGTGGAATGTACAAACTCTGTCTCAGAGTCAAAATACAGAGGCTTAGCCAGCCACTGTCTTGGTTTTAACGCAGACTGGTACAGCCTGCTCGGTTTTTTCCAATGAGAAAGGGGCAGGGTTTTCTAGAAACTTCGCCTCACGTTGAATAATGATATTTAAGCTGGAAGCTTTCGTAGGTCAGGTGGAAGTTCACCACAGAATAGACGTATTGCTGTGGAATGGTGACAGAGCTTGAGTCCTGACTGACACTCCTACGTGGGCTGTTGAAAGGGCTTCAGAGCGGTTAATGATGTTGCAGAATCAGTCGGTGAGGTTTTCCTAACCACTCTCTCTCTTGTACATATTTTCTACTCTTTGCCATCTGTATATATTGCATTTTATTTCAATTGTACATTTAATTATTTATTTGACATCTGAGACTCTGCATTTACTGATATATTTGGCTTACTTTTTTTAACATTGCATTAATCAATAGTTTTCTTTGAGTCTGCCATAATTGATATATTCGGCCTGTCTTTTTAAAATGTTGCATTAATAAACTTGTGTGTATTATTTTAAATGCACCATAATTTGTTTTTCTTGCCTTGCCTTGCCTAAAGGGAGTGCTGTATCCTTTACTTGTCTTTAGGAAGTGCTGTTCAAAGTGTATTTTTAAAGGTGCAATAGTATATTTGCCTCCCAGAAAGGGAGTGCAGGTGTTGGGTGTGTTCTTTTAGTGAAAAGAAGATTTGTTACATCTTGGCGTCATTCTCAAAGGATTCTAATGTTGATTTAAAAAGGGGAAGAAACATGTTTTTTAGAAATTGAGGGCAGATTCACAGATACCAATTGATATATTTGGATGGGAGGTAGTCCCATATGGTGCGCTAGCCCATGAGTGGGCTAATTGTGCTGGATTAAGTGAGAATTGGAGTGTGTGTTTAGCTGACGCTGAGCCAGCATAATTGGTTGCTTTTTTACAAAAAGTGCCTGTAAATAAAGGAGAGGAGCTTGCTACATTAGGCAGAAAGGGGCTGGATCCCCTTAAGTGTTTATTATAAAATGCATACAAAATATGTTCAGCTGCAGCGTGAATTGGAAACATTAGAGAAATAGTTTGTTGAAGCCAAAAACACCTCTACAATGTTAACTTGTCAGAATAAGTTATTGCAAGAAAAGTTGGAAACTTACCAGACTGTGGCAGAAAAGGCTGCAGTTCGTATTGTGAGAAAAGTGCGTTTAGCTATTGCAAAGGTAGGAATTGACTGGGACCCTGAAACGTGGGCAGACAGAGACAACGGTGTCATTTTGAATGCTTTGTTTAGCATGTATCAAAAATGTGAACACTTACAACAGGAATGTAGTGAGTTGAAAAAATAATTGGTTGGGGGGCGGAGCTAGCTCGCGACCATGATGGTCGCTTGAGCCGAGAGCTCCGATAGTCCGCCACATTATCCGTTCAAATATCCTGCAGCTGTGCACTGCTAGCGCTGTAAAACGGTGACTCAGGGCCCCCTGAGGTGTCGTGGAGCCAATGTCAAGAAGAGCGACTCGCCTACCTGCCCCCTGAGCGACGATACGGTCCATAGCGGATTCCGGGCCGACTGAGCCCTGGACGCTGGCGCTGTGTGGAGGCTGTTGTGGTGCGGCGATCATCCTTCCCCCTCCCCGGCCGGGGAGGCGACGTGCAGCCCTCATCAAGGTCCCGTCGCGGAGACCCTGCGGCGGTGGGACCAGACTGACGTCTCGAAGACCTTTCTGTTCGTGTCTGCGGCTGCTGGTCTTCCACATCCCTGACGGCTGTGGGGGGCGGGCCGGCCGCCTGGAGAGATCGGCGTGATGGCCCTGTATTGACTCGAGAGCCAGTGATTTGAAGGGAGCTGAGGCCGCGCTCCCTCGACTGCCTGCCAGATGCCTGATGAGATGCCGGTGAGTGCGCCCCTGCTGATTTCTGCTGTCCCCCTGCTGAGAACTGCTCACTGCACTCAATCCCTCACCCTCCTGAAAGTATTGATGCATGCCAGTGAGGAGGGGTGAAGCCACACTCTGCCACGGTGGCCCACACTGGTTCCTGAGGTCTGCTGTGGACTGACCACGCGAGGACTGGCTAACGCCGCCATGTGTTGTGCTCTCACTACTGCCTGGCGGGGGAGCGACGGAACAACTACGGCGCATTAGACACTCTTTTTAAAGACGAAGGCAATACAGGGGGAGATAACCACTATTTGAGGCCTTGGCTGCCTCCCTGCCGGTTCCCACTAGCGGATTGTTTTGGGGCGACCCCCCCGGACAGATAGGGGGGAGGGGAAATCCCTCTGGAGGAGGAAGAGATGAGCCATGCAGCTGGGGTGCGGAGCCGCGGACCACATGCTGGGCGACTTGCGGTGTGCTGCCATTTTGGAACTTTAATACCCGCATCACTGTGCAGAGACCTTACTGCACGGGGACTGTAGAATTGGTCCTAGCTGGACCGGGCGGCCTCACAGCGCTCCCCGCAGCCACTACAGCTGAGACGGGACGTCCACGCCGCTGATCTTCTGACGCTCGAGTTGATGCTTGCTTCCGCAGACACTTACACACGAAACCAAGATGGGGCGAGTGGATAGAACTCAGCCTAAATTATCGTTCAACCAGAAGCGGACTAAGTCCGGAGAGACCCGCACAGAGGATGGCGTTGGGGAACAGGACCAGACCATAGAAGACCAATGTCAGGACATTCGCGGACTATAATTGGCGATGGAAAAAAATCTACAAAGCGGGATATCCTCTTTGGGCACAAAGATGGACGCCCTAACATACAGAATGGACCGCATGGCTGAAAGACTGGACAAACATGCGGAACGACTTGATATGTCGGAGCGCAGATTGTGCTTCCTCTGTTTTTTTGCAAACTGTTCTCGATACTGAACACAAACAGCTGGGCAAGGTCCTCCAGATCTTACAGGGTAAAACAGAGGACCTGGAGGCCCGTTCCAGACACTGCAATCTCCGGGCCTTCTGGAATCTACACCAACGGGGAACATGGAGCTCTTCATAGAGAGGCTTCTGAAGACGCTATTGGGCGATTCCTCGTTCTCAAGTATGTTTGTGGTGGAGCGGACACACCGCCCCCTTGGCCTGCGACCAGCGACGGGAGCACCCCCCAGACCGATCATAGCGAAACTGCTAAACTACAGGGATCAAGATGTTGCGCTTAAACTGGCCCATGAGAAACAACCGTTACGCTTTGAAGGGTCGACGATTTCTCTGTTTCCGGACTTCACAGTTAAAGTCCAAGAAGCACGGCGTTTGTTTGCCCCCATGAAGAGACGGCTTTGTGAACTGTGAACGGACTACGCCAAGTTATACCCTGCGAAACTGAGAGTAAACCGGTAGGGACACTCGCATATTTTCACCGACCCAAAAGCCCTACAAAAAGTGTTGAAAGACTGGATGAAGGAGAAGCGGCCTCACCCGAACCAACACTTCCTTGATGAGGTGGCAGGAGGCCCCATGGATGAACAGGACTGACTGCACCATTGTGACACTAACCGCTATAGAGTATAGTTTGATATTTCGGGGGGGAGAAGATACGTTTTTATTGGTGTTACGTTTGGGATGGGGGCTGCATGTCCCTTGTATTTGTGACCCCTGCTGTTTCACCTGGGGACTGGTCGCCTTGCCTACCTTGCGCAGGGTTCACAGATCTGCTCTCATACAGGGGGAGGAACACACCACTGGAACATCTATCGACTATTTTGCCTCAGCCTTCACTTGACGGGAGGGAAGGGGGTGGTCATTGATTTTCTATGTCCTCTCTGGTTTGAACTCTTTATGGGTTAGCTCGGGGCTGAGGTCCACGCTACATTGCTGCTCCCCGGGGGCCTACTGAGCTGTGTTCACCCACATCACCACACAGCTGCAAGTATCTCTAGTGGCGGGGTGCGGAGCATGGCCTTTATAGGTCTTGCACTCTTATTGCTGAGCGAGCTACATCCACGCCTGTGTGAGCCACACCTGGGCTGTGTTTTGTTGTTTGGGAATGGGTGGGCTTTCAGCTTGGATGAGAGGGATGGTACCGCAGCCAAGTTGGGGTTGGGCAGGCGTGGGAGGGGGCTGGAGGGGGGTTTGATCCCTGAATCGCTGCAATGCTTATTTACAATGATTGCTTTTACGTGTTGCATTATTGTGAGATTGAAGTTACAAAGGTCTGACCACCACAAATTTGGCCAGACGCGAGTGGGGAGTGGGCAATTGTTTAAAATGTTTTTAGACGTATTCTTTGTTGTATCAGTTTATGATGTACGGATTTGGCGTGACACAGTCCTGACAAGGTTATCCTTGCTGCCTCTTAACTGCATTCTCTCAAATGACCGACACACCGACGGCTGGACACGATAGCATTCTTGACTCGATGGTCCTGATCACTTGGAATGTACGTGGTCTTAACGATCACCGGAAGGTCCATAACATTTTGAGCTACCTTCACAGACACCATGTTGACGTGGCCCTCCTACAGGAGACTCACCTACATCCAGATAGTCCCATTTTACGCACCAAAGGGCTGCTGGTCAATGTACACACGGCGGGCTTTACTTCTCATGCTAGGGGGGTCTTGACGTGGGTAAATCCGAAGACATCGGTCACACTGACGCCCTTGGAAACAGACAAAGAGGGTAGGTTTGTCCTATCCAAGTGTTGTGGGAAGGGACTGGAACTTCTTCTTTTAAATGTCTATGGCCCTAATTTTGACCAACCAGACTTCTATACTAATTTGACGACTTTGACCCAATCATACGCTCAGGAACATATCTTGTGGGGAGGGGATTTTAATTTTACTTGGAACCCAACCCTAGACAGGTAGGACGGTCCAGACAGAGGCCCCTCGGCGTCTGCCAGAGTGGTGGAGACGTCCCTGATAAGGTTGGACATGTGTGATGTGTGGCGGCACAGACACATAAGTCAAGGAGGATATACACATTACTCTGCGTATCACAATGTCCATACTAGAATAGACTACTGGTTTTCTTCACGGCACCTATGTCAACATATCAGTGCATGCAAGATCCTCTCACGTACCTACTCTGATCATTCGCCACTATTATTGACACTCGCTTCCCCAAAGAAGCGGGCTCCCCCATTTTTATGGCGCTTCCCGCCATACTCCCTCCTAGATGCTGTTTTTAAGGAGGAACTTGCCATGTCCATTGAGACGTTCTTTGAGGTTACGTTGGGTCCATGGACTCCTTCCAAACTGTCTGGGAGGTTTTTAAGGTGTATATCAGGGGGTTACAATTTCCAAGCACGCAAGGGTTCTTAAGTCGATCCGCAACAGGCTGACAGATCTGGAGCGTAAATTGAAGGACACTGAGTCCTCTCGCGTGACGGACCAGAGCGAAGATCTTACTCTAGAAGTAGCGCGGACACTCCGGGAATATCACGAGGAGGCCGATGCGGAAATAAAACATCTCTGGAACTATGCCACCGCTCGGACTTACGGCAAGGGCGAACGACCGGGGACGGTTATCGCACACATTCTTAAGCAGCGTAGGGACAGAACTACAATACCAGACATCAGACCACAGCCGGGGGGCCCCCCGCTTACGGAGGCCCAGGTAGCGGAGCAATTTAGAGCGTTTTATGCGGAGCTGTACTCCTCCCGTGGCTGCAGCCCAGATGATCGCATACTGGACTACCTGACTCACATTGAACTCCCATGGCTATCCAATTGGCACCGCGAGTTCTTGATGCACCCGATCGAGCGGGAGGAAGTTGTCTTAGCCCTCTCGGATATGAAAGCCGGGAGTGCGCCGCGGAGTGACGGTCTCATTGCTGCCTTCTATAAGGCGTTTCAGGACCTTCTAATTCCACACTTACTCGCACTGTTTGAGGACATATGCACCTCGGGAACGATGCCTCCGACGATGCGAGAAGCAATCATTGTGGCCATTCTCAAACCGGGGAAGCCTCCGGGTGAGTGTGCCTCGTATAGACCGTTGTCTCTCATGAACGTGGATGCCAAAATTTTTGCGAAGCTGCTTGCCAATCGTTTATCCCACTTGTCACTACTCTGGTAGCACCGGAGCAGGCTGGCTTTGTACCTAGCAGGAACTTAACATATACTTTACGCACCATTTTCGCTGCTCTACAACATACGTGTTCGGTGGTACCTGCAATCGCGGTCTTTTTGGACATGGAGAAGGCCTTCGACTCGGTCGAATGGCCCTTCATGAGGTAGGTTCTTGGCCGCATGGGAGTGGGGGCGGTTTTCTTGCAGCTTCTGGCAGCCCTATACTACTTCCCCACGGCACACATCCGGATTGGCTCCCTTGTCACCGACTCCATACGGGTTTGCAGAGGTACGAGACAGGGCTGCCCCCTATCGCCAATACTTTATGCCCTGCCGGCGGAACCCCTTGCTTGTGCCCTACGGGAATATCATGGGCAGAGGGGCATACGTTTTCCGAACTACCGTTTAATTGTCTCTACGTATGCGGACGACACGCTTATCTATGTTAGAGAGCCTGAAACTAACCTCTCTCCAGTCCTGCGTGAGGTGGTCCTCTTCAGTTCCCTATCGGGTATAAAAGTCAACTGGAACAAGTCCATCATGTTCCCCCTCACACCAGCCACAGTTAGATTTGAGCCAGAGTACCCGCTGCAATGGACCACAGAGGCGGTGCGGTACTTAGGTATCCGGCTCCATACCGACTCAGAGGTTATCCTTAGAGAGAATTATGGAGTAGCTATCTCCAAGTTAGAGGATGATGTCGACAGGTGGATTGGCCTCCCTTTATCATTGATGGGAAGAGTATCCCTTATGAAAATGATTGTTCTACCACACTTCCTCTTCCTCTTTACAAACATACCTATGGTCCTGTCCAGAACCTTCTTTCAGCGTCTTCACTCCTTAATAGCGTGCCTGGCATGGGCGGGCAAGCAACCTCGCGTCGCTTGGAAGATACTGACATTGCCATATATGATGGGGGGGCTTGGAGCTCCCGACTTGGAATTATACAATAGAGCTGCGCAATGCTCTCATGCATATCACTGGATACACGGACCCTTTGACATTCCGCACATACGGATTGAGACCATAGTTGCCGCCCCCAGGCCTCTTTCAACCCTGCTGTTCGTGCCCCGGGATAGACGCACACGCTTGGCATTATATACTGGACGCTCAAGCTGGTAATATATTATACGCTCCAATAGCCCGTCTTGATTGGTGCCACTGGGTGGCCCCATGTAGGGACAGGGGAGTCATAACTGCACTACAGACGCTGATCGTACTTACCATAGGAGACCTCTTTGCCAACGGCATTGCCCATTCCTGGGAGGATGTTACAGAGGGGGACGAAGTAAGGGCGCCCCTTGCGCAATTCCAGTTCTACAGAATTAGACATGCTCTCAGGGACCTACTTGGGGAAGATATGGCGGAGCCCCCAGAGGTGCCTGCACTGACTGCTGTTATTAAAGCACAGTCATCCACTAAACTGGTATCCAGAATATACCACACCACACTGTCCGTCAGAAAAGGCGACTACACTAAACCACGACTGACATGGCAACAAGATTTACAGGTAGACTTGACAGATGATAAGTGGCTCTACTGCTGCTTGAGTACCAAAAGAATCTCGCTCAACGGACGCCATAGATTAATTCACTTTAAATTCCTCAACAGGGTTTACTACACACCGGAACGATTATATCGCTATGGCCTATGCAAGGGATCTCAGTGTGATAGATGCGGAGAACAAACCGCTGATTTCTTTCACGTAGCCTGGACCTGCCATGGGGTCGCCCACTTCTGGGGAGACGTTTTTACTGAAATTAATCGTATCACGGATATGAAGCTATCTCCGGATCCGGTCCTAGCACTGCTGAGCTATTTCAAACCTCTTCCCAAGGCGCACAGACGTCTGGTGGACATGGCACTCCTCTTAGCTAAGAGATGCGTTGCGCTCTGCTGGCTTCGCGGCCCGACACCTACATTAGCACAGTGGTCTAGAGACATGCTGTACTGCTGCACTCAATCGGAAAGTTATAGTGAGTTACTACCACCCCGTAACAGACCCAAAAACTTTTGGGCCCTATATATGACCAAAAGATCCACCTGACGATTCCCGAACATGACGACACTACACCTCGACGACGACCGGTCACGACAACCAAGACTCTTCCACGTAACGAGCCCCCATCTTTGATACTGACCGTTTACCCTTTCACGTTATTGCCCGCCAGGGTAGAGGCATAGTAGAGAAGGAGCTCTTTGTCGTTCTGCGGACGGGACCACTCGTGTATTTGCTGGTCTAGCCTTTTTTTTCCCCCTTTTTTTTTTTACAATGATATTACGATGCATGTTCATTAGACTAACACAAGCAGATGATGCCACTTGGAATATGTTACTCTCTTTATCTTATTGATTTGTTTTATTTTTTTCTGTTTAAAAATTCAATAAAAATATTTTTTTTAAAAAGAAAAAAGAATTGTCTGATGTTCAGTTTGAAAATACGTCTTTGAAAACAGAATTAACCATGTACCAGGCTCTGAAGCCGTTTGCTTTGACCAGCTATTCCGATACCCAGGATGATTCATATGTGAAAAATGTGAGCTTAGAGAACATGCCAGTTAATCTGCAGGCTTCACAGACGGTCTTAATTAATTCTTTCGAGGAGGTTATTCAGCCAGAAAGGAATGTGCAGGGAGATAAACAGATCAGTTTTTTAGACTTAGCCATCGCTGGTTCCAGGTACAATTCAGACATGTCAGTGAACGATGAATTTTGCTGTACATGGAAAAAAGATGCTATTTTTAAAAATGAAATGCAGCAATGTGTTTTTGACTCTGCACAGCAGACTGTGCAGAATGGTTTTAAGGCATGGTCAATTCAGAAATGTGACAGTGTATCTTATGTGCCAGTCCAAGAGCAGTGTGAGATTTTTAGTTATTGTGAAGAACAGGGAAAAAAGAGGATACTTTTGAATTCAGATGCTGGACAAATACAGATGCTTTTGTGCTTTTGCACATTGAAAGACACTGGGCAGATGATGGCGAGACAAAATATGATTTGCCAATGGGACAAAGCAGACGTGATTAAGTGGTATATACAGACAGAGACTGCAGTTTGGCCGGAACAGTTTGTGCAGGTCTCAATAAAAAGTTCAGGGGTGGAGTTTGGAACACAGAATTCCCCAGTGAAGTGGCAGACTATACTGCAAAGCACAGCTACTGTTCATTACAGAACATTTAATTCCGTTGCAGATGAAAAGGCTTAAATCTTGGAGATAGAGGTGGTGACACACGATTCAGATTTGGTGTGCATAACTAAATATGAGCATCTAGGAGATAAAGACCATACAAACAGGTGGGCAGACAATGAAGGGATCCATATCCTCCTAGATTTACTCCAGACTATGATTTATATGTGTCAGGATGCATAAGTGCAAACTCAGTTAGACAGGATTGTGGAGCATTTTCAGAGCAAGGGATGGGAGGTAAATCTCGCCAAATTACAAGGACCCTCTCAAAGTGTGAAGTTTTTGGGTATTCAGTGGCGCCGGGACACTCCTGGGAGTAGCCGTGCGCTTTACAAATACCCAGTAACATTACCATTAACATTAACATGAGGGACACAGAGAGGAGGTGGTGCCCAAAGTGAAACAAAAGATCAGAGAATTTGCAGTGCCCCGAAACAGAAAGGAAGCCCAGAGGTTCATTGGTTTGTTTGGTTTTTGGAGACAGCACATCCTTCACTTGAGTCAGATTTTGGCCCCTTTGTACAAAGCTACGCGAAAGAAAAATGGATTTGAATGGGGACAGCAACAGCAGATTGCATTTGAATTGGCAAAAGAGGCTATTCAGCATGCTTTGGATTTGTGGCCAGTGCGGGAGGGGGATGTTGAGCTCAATGTGACAGGGCAAGGACCATACGCTAACTGGAGTTTGTGGCAGAAGCAGGGAACAACGAAAGTACCTTTAGGGTTTTGGACAAAGAAATTGCCAGATGCTGGAGAGAGGTCCACCCCCTTTGAAAAACAGTTGCTTGCATGCTATTGGGCTCTGGTGGATACTGAGCAATTGACTCTAGGGCATGATGTGATTTTGAGACCTGAAATTCCAATAATGCAGTGGGTGATGAGTTCCCCCAAGACTCACAGAATTGGACATGCACAGGAAGCCAGCATAATCAAATGGAAGTGGTATATACAGGATAGGGCCCGAGTAGGTCCCAAAGGCACCGTGGTATTGCATGCGCAGGTGGCGCAGGTGCCAATGGAAGAGACAAAGGTGTTGCATGATGTACCTGAGATACAAGAATCTCCTGTAGAGTGGGGTGAGCCATTTAGCAAATTGTCCATGGAGGACAAGAAGCATGTGTGGTTTACTGATGGTACAGCCAGGTATATAGGGGCTAAGAGGCACTGGAAGGCGGTGTCATACAGTCCTGTGACCCAGAAATTGTTGACCACTACTGGAGAAGGAAAGAGTAGTCAGTTTGCAGAACTATATGCTGTGTACCAAGCTTTGAAGAAAGAATTGCCAGGAACATGTCATATTTACACTGATTTGTGGTCCACTGGCAATGGGTTAGCATCTTGGCTTCCCATGTGGCATGCTCATTGTTAGATGATAAATGCAAAGGAGGTGTGGGGCAAGGAATTGTGGAAAGAGATCTGGACCATGTTGACACAAAGTACAGTTACCGTGTATCATGTAGATGCTCCTTGCTCCACTGACTCACTTGACCGCTGGTTCAATTGCCTCACAGATGATAAAGTTGAGATTTCAGAGGCCAAAGTGGCAACGCAGGATTCTGTCTTGGTTGGGATTGCAAAGTGGGCACATCAGAAGTGCGGACACTTTGGAGAACAGATTACTAGCAGGTGGGCAGAGAATAGAGGAATACACATTCCCCTAGATTTGATTAAAACCGTGACTTTGCAGTGTCCTGTTTGTCAGAATGCACAAGCCAGACCAGTCTCACAAAAGGTGCAGAGCGCGTTGAAGAAAGGAAAATTACCAGAGCAGACAGAGCAGATGGAGTGCCTTGGGCTTCTGCCAATTGATAAAGGGAGCACGTATCTAGCAGTGAGTGGAGAAATGGTCAGGAAGGAGACTGCCCCAGCCCTTCTTACTGTGCAGGTAAAAAGAGTGTTTCACTCCAATACCAAAGATTCAGAGGCTAAAGTGTGGGTAGAATTCTCAGACAATTCCCCAGAGCCAGCAGTGAATGGTGCAGACAGGAATGATAATATTGTACTTTCAGAAATGCAAAACAGGGACAGGAAAAATGTGCGCTTTTTGAAATATTTTCTTTGCAAGAAGAGTGATGCTTGTTTCTTTTTCAGGACATCATACTGCAACGTGTTGGTATGCCTGCCCTTGTCCCCGTATTTGTCCCCGTATGGGACCCTCCCCTCCCCTCATCCCCCCTCTCACCTCAAGCCTGGAGTGATCACTGGACGAAGAAAGCTGACGTCCTGTGGCTGAACGAACCAGATGGGAACTTACTTTGCCGATACTGGGCAGACCAATGGAGATGAAGTTAAAATGCAAGAAGGCTGTGTGTCTTTCACACAGAAGGACTATTTGTTTGAAAGAAGGAAAACGACAAAAATGTGTTGCTATTGAAGAAAATGCTTTCTGAGTTAGAGACAAAAAAAGAAAAGAAACTGTTGAGTTGCCTTTATTTTTTAGCACAAAATATATATAAGTTTGGCTGCTTCAGCAGTAGAAATTCCAGTATTAACCTGTTGAGACATTAGGAGCATTACTGTGTTCATATGCTTGCATCATTTATCTTGTGTCATTCTTGCTGAGTAATGATTATTACATGCTTTCATAAATGCAGTGCTTCAATCATAGTTGTGTTTTTTACTTATGAAATGCAGTCTTTCAATCATGGCTATGTTTTCAGTTAAAACTTGCTTCATAGTTTTATATTTGTGTCTTTCAATTATGAAATGAGGTTTTTTACTTGTAGTTGTGTTTTCAATTAAGAAATGAAGTTTTGAATAGTTTTTGTTCTTTCAGTTAGGAAATTTAGTTTTTCAACAGTTTTTGTGTCTTTTACTGAAGAAAATGCAGTGTTTGTGCTTTCAGTTAAGAATTGCAATTTTTCACTGGTGGTGGTGTCTTTAGTTGAGAGATTCCGTTTTTGATATATGGGAATGGTGATAGACGAGGGTCATGAGGTGGAATGTAATAAAAAGAGGCGCTGTTGTGATTTGGCACACAATGATGACCCTCAACTACCACCATTTTAACTGACTTTAATGTGTTCTTTTACCTTAGCCTGGTTATAAGAGACGGTCCTGCAGATGCCTGCTTCTCTTCTGTCTTGTAATCCTGTTGTCTTTTAGTGAGAGCTGTCATGGAGTAGAACAGTACATTTATATTATAAGTGCTTACTATTGGCTTTGTCATGGTTTCATGTAATCTTTTTCCCTTGGCTTTGCCTTGCTGCAGTTTCTCTGCGTGCACAGCAGTGCTTGCAAGTTGTTTGGGTTAATTACTATTGGCTTTGACATGGCTTCATGTCATCTTGTTTCCTGACTTTGACTATTGGCTTTGACATGGTGTCATGTTATCTTGCTTTCTGTCTTTGCTTTGCTTTAGCGTGCACAGAATAATGAGTTCTTACTATTGGCTTTGACATGGCTTCATGTCTAACTTTGCCTTGCTCCTGCCTACACAGCAGTGCTTGCGATTCATAATTTAAGGTCTTTCTGTTCCTCTCTTGTTTTTTGCACCTCACTGACCAGAGTGAAATGGATATTATCTGTGGAATGTACAAACTCTGTCTCAGAGTCAAAATACAGAGGCTTGGCCAGCCACTGTCTTGGCCTTGACGCCGACTGGTACAGCCTGCTCGGTTTTTTCCAATGAGAAAGGGGCAGGGTTTTCTAGAAACTTCGCCTCACGTTGAATAATGATATTTAAGCTGGAAGCTTTCGTAGGTCGGGTGGAAGTTCACCACAGAATATATGTATTGCTGTGGAATGGTGACAGAACTTGAATCCTGACTGACACTCCTACCTGGGCTGTTGAAAGGGCTTCCCCAGCTAAAGAGCGGGCAAGGATGTTGCAGAATCAGTCGGTGAGGTGTTCCTAACCACTCTCTCTCTTTCTCTCTCTTATATATATTTTCTACTTGTCGCCATCTGTATATATTGCATTCTATTTCAATTGTTCATTTAATTATTCATTTGACATCTGAGAATCTGCCTTTAATGATATATTTGGCTTACTTTTTTTTAACATTGCATTAGTCAATAGTTTTCTTTGAGTCTGCCATAATTGATATATTCGGCCTGTCTTTTTAAAATGTTGCATTAATACACTTGTGAGTGTTATTTTAAATGCACCAGAATTTGTTTTTCTTGCCTTGCCTTGCCTAAAGGGAGTACTGTGCCCTTTCCTCATCTTTAGCAAGTGCTTTTCGAAGTGTATTTTTAAAGGTGCAGTGGTATATTTGCCTCCCAGAAAGGGAGTGCAAGGGTTGGGTGTGGTCTTTTAGTGAAAAGCAGATTCATTACAAATAGTAAATTATTCCCCTCCGCTATCCAACAGTTTCCCTACTGTTGCACTCACTGGAGTGGGAATAGTAATTTTTACCCCTCTGCTATCCAACACTTTCCCTACAGTTGCACCCGCTGCAGTGGGAATAGTCATTTTTACCCCTCCACTATCCAACACTTTCCCTACTGTTGCACTCGCTGGAGTGGGAATAGTCATTTTTACCCCTCCGCTATCCAACACTTTCCCTGCTGTTGCACTTACTGGAGTGGGAATAGTAATTTTTACCACTACGCTATCCAACACTTTCCCTACTGTTGCAGTCGCTAGAGTGGGAATAGTAATTTTTATCACTCCGCTATCCAACACTTTCCCTACTGTTGTACTTGCTGGAGTGGGAATAGTACTGTATTCCCCTCCGCTATCCAACTCTTTCCCTACTGTTACACTCATTGGAGTGGGAATAGTAAATTATTCCCCTCCGCTATCCAAAACTTTTCCTACTGTTGCACTTATTAGAGTGGTAATAGTAAATTATTACCCTCCGCTGAACAACACTTTCCCTACTGTTGCACTCGCTGGAGTGGGGATTTTAATTTTTCCCCTACGCTATCCAACACTTTCCCTACTGTTGCAGTCAATGTAGTGTAAAATATAGGTTTAAAAAATATTAAATATTGTAATATTTTAATTTATAATATCATTATTCTAAATATTTTCATGTTACAGGTGTATGTATATATATATATATATATTTATTTTAATATATGTTTAACATTTTATAATTAATTAAAATAATTTATGAATTATTTGTAAGTAAACATATATTACATTTTATATATGTGTGTTTAATTTATTTTTAAATTAAATGTATTACTTATAATTGTTAAAATTTACATATAACTCTAAAAAAAAATTAAGTGAAATGTATTATTTCATTTATTTTACATTATTTTTTATACATATAAAAAACCCGATATTTTGTACTTCGATATTTTTAACAACAATATTTTTCCCCCCCTATTTTTGTACTGACCATTATGAAGATAGGAGGTTGATATTTTTGACAACGATATTTATGTCCCGATATTTTTGTAACTCGATATTCTGGTACTCGATATTCTGCCAGTGATCCAAAATGCATCCTCCATCTGTAAGCAGTCTCGTTTCTTCTTTACCATGGCAAACATGTGGAGCTCACGATCAATTACCAGAAAAGTATCATCTCATGTTAACATTTGTACAACTGAGACAAGCTAGCCTTTGTTCCCAGGTACGTGTAAGGGACTGTCCAGGACTATGGGGCCAATTACGATGGCACGTGGTGACCGGGACCATCCGCAATACATGCGGAGGTCCTGCACACCCAATTAGGATGTGACCGCCACCATGGCGGTCGCATTTTGCACTTTAACATTGCGGCGGGTGCTGCTGACAGTAGCACCCGCCGCGATGTTCAAAATGCATGTTGTGCATTTCACAGCACTACGTGGCAGACACCACACGTTTGCCTGCCACTTGGTGCAGTGAAATGTAGCCCCCCCCAGTGCACCCACACTTCCCCCCCAACACAAGGGGGGCCTGCAACTGGCCCCCGAAACCAATCCCCACCAGCTTTTTCATGGCGATTTTACTGCCATGGAAAGGCTGGCTGTAGCCAGCATCCTAATTTGGCGGATGGTGCCTGCTAGCCACCGCCACCATTTTAGCCTATCTGGACCGTCCGCCAGGCAATCGTAATGATTGCCTGTGGCGGCTCCGTGGTGGACAGTCTTTGGTCTGCCACGGTTGCAGTCTGGATCCCCCGCCATCGTAATGTGGCGGGGGAAAATCCCGGTGCTTTGGCGGAAGGCCCGCTACCACACCGCTGGCGGTGGCCGTCCTTCCACCATTGTAATCAGCCCATATGTCGGGAACACAGTCAGGGACTTGACCAAGGACTGGGGAGTGGGTAGAAAACGTACCGTGCACAGAAAGAGTAGTACAGCGCTGCCCAGGATCACACAAAGATGAGAAAAAGGGGATCCAAAGGGGAAGCCTGTACAAGATGGCTAAGACTCAGAAAGGAAGGGCACTCACAAGGCAATTTAGCATTCAGACTAACTACACCCAGGGCGGACGTGCATGACACATAAATATAAAACAACATTAACAATAAAGGGAATGTGGGGTGAAGCACTCAGGAGCTCCACATGGTTAGACTGAATCTCAGTAAGTTCCTCTCCCACAATTGCTGTTACAGACACTGACTGAAAATACCCACATATAGGATATGTATGCAAAGGCAGGGTATGTGGAGCCTATACCTATGGTGATGTTATAACAGTAACTCAAAGACAATACTCACAGTGAACAAGAAACACCACCTAGGTAGTCAGCTGTGCCCACGGATCCTGGCGCTCAAACAGGAACACGCAATGCAGAAACAGCAAAGGGGTAGAACTAAACATAAGCACAATAGACAAGGAGCTAGCAAGGAGGAGTGCTTAACAGGAAAGGAAGAAATCACAGGGCACACTTGGCAGAAAGCAGATAACAAACATACAAGGTAATAGAAGCAAGACAGCAGAATAGAACAACAGCAAACTGGAACTGGAACTAAGGAAATGGGAAGAAAGGCAGGGACTGGAAAGGATATACCGAAGGGTAGGCTACAAGGGTATACTAGAATAGTGCAGGTTCAGGAATCAAGAAAACAAAGTAGCATAGAAGGCAGTGCTGGGGCAGGAACAAGAACTGAGCTAATGCTCAGGAGTCAAGGTAGCACTGTAGGCAGTGCTGGTCAGGAACAGGGAATTACTAAAGCTTCAGGAGTCAAGGTAGCAGGGCAGGCAGTGCTAGTCCAGGAACAGGGAATTACTAAAGCCTCAGGAGTCAAGGTAGCACTACAGGCAGTGCTAGTTCAGGAACAGAGAATTACTGAAGCTTCAGGAGTCAAGGTAGCACTACAGGCAGTACTGGTTCAAGGAAACAGGAAATAGCTACAGCGCAGGGAACAAGGAGTCGAAAGAGCACTGCAGGCAATGCAAATTAGGAACAAGAAATAGCTGAAGCCCAGGAACAGGAACAAAGAATAGCTATAGCTCAGGAACTCAGGAAACAAGGTAGCAGTGCTAATTCAGGCACAAGGAATAGCTATAGCTCAGGAACTCAGGAAACAAGGTAGCACTGCAGGCAGTGCTGATTCAGGCACAAGGAATAGCTATAGCTCGGGAATCAAGGAACAAGGATTAACTATAGCTCAGGAATCAAGGAATATCAAATGTTCAGGAAACAAGGATCGGTCTCACCGGAAAACAGCTACAATGACCAACCCTGGACTGGAGGGAGCTGGGGCTTAAAAGAGCTCACAGTAATCATAAGCATCAGGTGTGAGCAGGCTAGCAACAGCCAGCCACAGGGGAACTGGATTTCTCCACCCATCCTTGGCCTGCAGGGGTGGAGACGGAGCAGTGAGCAGGGAATTCTAGGTAATGGAGTTTCCAGAATGAGCAGGCTGGCTTCCACAAAACCCGGCATGGATTGGGAATGGATGTCAATTCCTAAATGATGCCCAAATGCCTGGAAGTCAGGATATGCATACAGGGGAGTGTCTGGAAACATATTAGAATACTGGAAAGCCCCACAATTCGGCCCCCTGGTGGTGGGAACAAGAGCACAGGGAGTGAATCTTGACAGGAAGAACATTGCAGTGTTCAGTCGATTACTTGTTAAATGTTTCACTGAGGATTAATGATCTAAGCAAAAGGGCAGAAACATTTACTTGCAGATCTCCTGTTGGGTAATGGCAGTCCATTGCTTATAAGCATATGTGTATTGTACAAATTCCCAATTCAATATTATATGAACATATGACAAAGAAGGAAGCTCAGTTCTAGTTCATAAAAAATATGTAGCTGACGACAATAATACATTTTATAAATGCAGCACATTCTACAGTTATGACAGTGTCTAAGCAAGCCACTGTAAGGTCAGGCTATTGAATACACTTACGCAGAGTCCAGCATTTTCCTAACAGCATCTATTTTATAGAAATGAAAGGCCTAACTGAAGCCTGGCAATAGGAATGTAAGCTTAGTGCATTTTGCACCATTTTTGTATGTGTCATTTTCAAATGCATTTTTGTGTTTTTTGTTTTATATAGAGCAAACTTGACCCAAAAGTATCAGAGCGCTTTACATGACCACCATTTGCATTACAAATGGACACATACATTTTAGTAAGTACGGGGGAGATTATGTGATTTGTCCAGAATCGCAGGATGTTGAGTGTCCTTGCCGAGACTTGAACCCGGTTCCCCAGCTTCGACGTTGACCGCTCTAGCCTTTAATAATGATTAACATCATTATTAGTTAGTTTTATAGGCAATTTTCTGCGTTATCAGCTCCGACCCTATCATCTCTGGAATGTAATTGGGTACCACCTTTTACAGATTAGCTACTCTCTAGACATGGATTGGAGGTTTATCAAACAATGTAACTGTTATATCCTACTTAATTGAATAACATGTAGTCCAGCCCTGCTGCCACTAGCTGCTCAGCCAGAGCGTGAGTTGGTCATAGAATGTTGGTGTGCCTGTGATGCATGGAATGCCTGGGTGTCTGAGTGGATGAGTGTTGGCAGTTGAAGATGGGCTGAGCAGCTAGGGAGGCTGCTCCTGGTGGGGCTGGTACCACACTAGGCTGGCTGGAGTAGAGACAGATGTAACCTGAACTGGAGACTGAATAAAGATGGCATAAGAATACCTCCTGGCTCCAGGCGTCTTTCTACACAGATCACAACATTTATTTTGGCGACGAGGATGGGAATAACACAGCCATTTAAAGGAATAAAGTGAGTTGGAGGAGTAGCTAAGCTACAGCCGCATCTGGTGTTCCAGCCACAAAGTTTGCCACATAAAGGATTATAGTGAGTTGGAGGAGTAGCTAAGCTACAGCTGCATCTGGTGTTCCAGCCACAACGTTTATCACTTAAAGGATTACAGTGAGTTGGAGGAGTAGTTCAACTACAGCCGCTTTTGGTGTTCCAGCCACAAAGGAGATGAAAAAGTCAATTTGGGATTTTTAGTCATGAAGATGGAAGACATTAAAAGTCAATTTGGGATTTTGAATCAAGATGTATGAATGTACAGTGTGCAGTGGCTGCACAGATGGAGAATTTTCTTTGGAGGTTGGATTCACACTGCCAGTGTTTCTAATGACCACAGTGACTTTAATTAAAAGGTTCTATGTCACAACTATCTTCTTGCAGCAGTAGAACAAGTGGTCAATGTTTGATGCCTGACAGTACTTTCAATCGGTGTCTTGGGGCACTTTAGGTTTGTTGAACTTTGTCCCCGTCTGCATTGGAGTGGAGATCCATTCTTATCGTGTCTTGCACAGGAGTTTGCAGCCACAGGTTTGGCAGCGTCTTGCAGTTGGTGCACAGTTGGGGGGATAATGGAGTGTGCACACTGCCCTGCGACGACGCTGTTTACTAAGTGGAAGGATAAAAGGTGGTGATTCGACATCTTAAGGGTGATATATATTTATTTTTATCCTTGTGTAGCGCATTCATTTGGACAGTTCAACCGCTGTCTAGCGGTTTGAAAAACATCGCGCGTGCTGTCTCCTGTCCGCGCGCAGCTTTACCTCCTCTTTGGTTTCCTTCATTTCTCCATGGATTCCGGGTGACGTTTGTCTTTGTGCTGCCCTGCTGCCTCCAAGATCATAATGCACTGTCGTGCTGGGAGCCACCCGGCGCAACGTAAAAAAAACGTGCCGCCATCTTAGGGTTGGTGGTGGTGTATAGCCAAATATCGTTCTTGGCTGCCCTTTTGGTTTGCTCGCCAACCACGGTGTTTGTGTTTCTCTTCAATAAAGTTTTCTGCAAGTCGGCATGAGGGCCAGTGACAACGCGCTACTTTTCTCTCTTTCTTCATTTGTCAAGTGTTTTGTCAGGTGCACCTCTGGACGCCGGAGACTCGTAACACCGTATGTTACTTCGTTATGCAAGTGGTCTGCATAAGTGCTACATTAGATCCCGTTGTGCCTTGCCTTGGTATCGTATGTGGAGGTAAGGTTTGGTAAATTAATGAGACGGGTGGCGGCTTCCAGTTGTGACTTTGGCATGTTCTGAGTACAAAGGACAAGAGGTACGAGAAGCTCTGCAAGACTGTATTCAGAGAAGACTCTTTAGAGTCTGTGTGAGGAATTTGTAGTATTTTGTTTTTCGGAAAAGAATACATGCTCAAGTAATTTAGGCTACAGTGTGGGGTATTACTATTTACTTGTATGCATGTATACAGTGTTGTAACAAGTCATTATGTCGCTGTCTGGACTACCTCAGAGATTAGTCCTCCGTTTCATGTATGTCGGAGCGTTCTAGTTTGAGGGTGTAGTTCTTTGCAGGGAAAGTCCAGACCTGTCACAACTCGGGTGAGATATCGCTCACCGGTGAGGGGCACAATGTACTACTGTTTTACAGTTAACGGAATGGCTTTAATTGTTAGTATTGTGACAAGAGGAAAAAGTTGTGATGCCACAGGTGTATAGTTTGAGGATGGGTCTTCATTTTACAGTGATTGTTTTCCTGTGGGTGGTCATCACATTGTTCCCATTCACGAGGGAAGGTTTTGGGTAATTACCCTGTGTTTAGTTTTGTGTGTTACTCCCATATGGGGGTATGTAACCTCTATAAGGGGTTTGGAGTACCTAGGTTAACCCTCACACAGGGTAGGGTTATGGTTTAGTCCATAGATAGTTGCGCGCAGTACTAATGTACATCTTTTTATGGTTAACCCTCACACAGGGTGGGGTTGTAGTTGCGCGCAGTACTATTGTACGTCCTTTCACGGGAGTTTCTATGGGTGACGACCCATATACATGTTTAGTTTCCTTTCTTTTGGGATTGTAGTAGTAGGGTATGCTATTTTTTAGTGCTACTCTAGGTTATGACTTTGGGCATTGGTTGTGTGGGGTCTTTTACCATTTCCGTTGTAGTGCATTACGTCACAGTGTTTAATGCAAAATGCTTCAAATGTATTTCGGGTAATGGTCTTCTTGCTTCAAAATGTTTTTTATTTCTTTAAGGGAGGGATGGGAGATATTGTTTATCAAATGTATTTATCTTATCCGTTCTTTGTATAATGGTTCTTTCTCCTGCGATGTTTTTCTTTTATGTTTGCATCCGTGGGACTTGTACCATTATTCTTTTTTCTTGTGGATAGTTCTTCCTTGATGTTTTATCACTTGCATGTTTGTTTTCGTTGAAGAAAAAGGGATAATGTTATATCCTACTTAATTGAATAACATGTAGTCCAGCCCTGCTGCCACTAGCTGCTCAGCCAGAGCGTGAGTTGGTCATAGAATGTTGGTGTGCCTGTGATGCATGGAATGCCTGGGTGTCTGAGTGGATGAGTGTTGGCAGTTGAAGATGGGCTGAGCAGCTAGGGAGGCTGCTCCTGGTGGGGCTGGTACCACACTAGGCTGGCTGGAGTAGAGACAGATGTAACCTGAACTGGAGACTGAATAAAGATGGCATAAGAATACCTCCTGGCTCCAGGCGTCTTTCTACACAGATCACAACAGTAACCTTCACTGTGTTGTATGGCACACACTTCTAAAACCCAGCCTTCTATTTCCCTTAACAGAGCAGTTCCTCTGAAACCTGACTTAGTGGTGGCTGGCACCTACGGGGGGGAGGGGGGGGGGCACATGCAAATAAAATAAACACTTACCGAACATGTCCTCCTCGCTCCAGCCCTCAGACCTCTTCTTTCATCAACTGCAGGCCCAAGCAAACTCCCTTGACCAATCCCGGTGCTGCTCACATGCTGTTAACCCTCATGAGAGCAGGGTCCTGAACAGAGGGAGCGGGCTGTCTCAGTGCTCCCCAGCACACTAGGAGGCTTCACTTGCTCTCAATCCATCTGTCTACCACAGCTAGGTTGAGAGCTTTAAACTGCCCATGTCTTGCTGGCTGTCGCAAGATGGCTGGCCAAAGAGATATGCGCACTTTAAGCAGTGAAAAGGCAGCCCACTGCACACCACTCCGCCCTGCTGCCGCTCAGCAGGCCCTGCCCCGTCCTAACACTCGGTCAGGACAGGATGATGAAAAATAAAATGGTAATATATTACTATTTTATTTTTCATCTTTGTGGCTTTGGGGAGCATTTAAGCGGGTGATGCTCCTCCACCCCGACTTGACATGCTGTCACCCCTAAAAGAGCAGCTCTTACTCTCTTTCGAGTGGAAGAGCAGCTCCTGTCCTCCTCCGATGAACAGTGCCTCATAAACCAAGCCATTATCCCTGGCAGTGCCCCTTCTGCCCTCCTTAGTTGAACAGAACCCATGAAACAACATCAGCTTTCACTTAGGGCAGAACTTGCCCTGCTGCAAATTGCCAGAGCCTTGGAAATCTGTTCCGAAGTGATCGATGTTAAAGCAGCTTGTTCCATCTTTACATTTATTGTATATTTGTTTTTGCATAGAGGTGACAGTCTGGTCACTAAAATGTACTCTCATACTATAACATGATTAGGAAAAGCTCACAGCTCTGGAAAGGCCAATCTAAAGCAAGCATTGGCAAAGCCAAATGTTCTTCCTTTTGTGTTGTGAAAAGGAGTTGTCAAGGTACAGAGACACGGAACAGGAAGTATTTGGGGAGCAGCAGGTAAATCATATAGAACAAGGTGTTAAAGTACCACTACGGGCATGAGATGGCAGTGAGGCGTGCATGGCAGGGAAGCTGAAAGTGGTCCAGGAGATCCAGACTGGGTCGGAGGTACATTTGGGAAGCACGAGGAGTCATGGTAGAGAGACTGAGAATGCACGCAGCAACTAGATGTGGGTGAGACAACAAATTAACAGGGGAAGCCCAGCCAAGGGTCTGGCTCGGATCTTAGAGCCATGCAGGAGCTGATCCCTGAAAATATAAAATATTTCCTATGTAGATCATACAACAAACATCCCGTAAAATATGATGAAGTCTCTTCAAAATTTTAACTCACATATGTGAAACTGCTTTCATACATGCTAATAACATAGAAAAGTTTTGATGACATAAAATATTTGCCTACGGTCACACAATTTAAGCAGGGAATCAGCGATTTTTCCAGGTTCTCTGGTTTCACTTTGTACAAATCACCAGTAAATGGATATTCATTTGTCTTACCTTATGGTAAGACTTTGTGCATTTTTATGCAGTTTTTGAAATGTAGTGCCAACTTGACCTGACATGAGCACTAGTTACATTACACAAGGTCACATGCATTGTTTATAGTTATTGGGAGATAAGTGATTTTCGCAGAATCACAGGATGTTGATATGATGCCGAGATTCGAATTTGGGGGCATATGTACAAGCGTCAATTTTTTGATGTTACGGCAGCTTTTTTTATCACCTTATTTACAAGTTGCCGCTAACCGCAGTTAGCGGTGGATTTCCAGCATAAACGTGAATTTTTCGGATCACCACATCTGTTAGCAGGACTTAACGAAAATGAGATGGAAGGTAAGTGTTCTCGTGCAAAAACTGCCGCTAACCCTACTTTGCGATATTTACAAGGAATGCCTTGTATTGTGCAAAATCCACAAAAACAGCCTCTAACTCCAGTTAGAGGCAATTTTTTAAGACCAGAAAATAGCTGGTTTTAAAAATTATGCAAACACTTGAGGCCTCATTTCAGAAGGTTTTGGTGCTGGACAGCGCTGCAAGGAATGTTGCTGCGCTGTCCTGCAACAAAACTACAGGGCAGGAATGCGCACCATCTATAAGATAGGGGGCATTCCTGGGCCTCATTCATAAAAATTGTTGCGACATAACAGCGTTGCAACACTTTTTACTGGGCCCTTCTTTCAACGCCATGGATGCCCAATATTCACTGTACGGCGCTCCATGTCGCAATTAATGACAGATATGTCTGGAATCTTGACTTATCTATCTGCGCTAAAGTCACGTATTGCTGCAGTTGTGTCACAAGCATGGCGCAACTCCAGCAATGCATGGGGCCAGCCTATCCCTGGTGCACTGCGTCACCCTTACGTCTGCCATGAGGCAGGCTTAAGGTACTGATGCCCTGGCGTCCTACAATTGTTGCAGTGAAATCTGATGGATTTCACCGCGCCACTCCTTTGGGGCTTTGTTGCGCAGGAACGGTCACCCTGCATACATCATACCTGATGCAGGTATAATGTGGCACAGGGCTTCACAAGGTCAGGCATATGCCTAGGTGCGTCACTTTGCAAATACGGGGCAACGTGGTGCAAGAATCATGCTGCAAGTACGTCAAGAAATGACACACAAATGGGGAGAAACTGTCAGAAGGGACTCATGAATAATCCCCCCCTGTCTTTTTCCCCTACATTGGCGCACAGTGGCTGCCATGTGCCAGCGCAGGCACCCTTGCGCCATGGTGCAAAGTTGACTGTGTTGCGGAGTTGATTGATGTTGTGGCTCCATCTCTTCTCGAGATGTCTGGAGGTGGGGCTGGGCTAGTGGAGTGCGGGAGTGAACCAGTTGTCCTTCTTAGAGTGTTGTTTGCCTGGTCTTTTCTTGAGGGGTGACGGCGCAGTTGGAGATTCATCGCTGGAGGTCTGCGTCTGTAACCGTTAGTGGAGTGGTTGTGCTGAGGGAGTTGTTCAGGAGTTCTTCAGTGGCCTTGATCCAGCTGCGACGGGGGGGCCAATGATGGGGATGGTGTATGGTGGGCGTGGTGAAGGCGTGATGTAAACAATGATGATTGGTACAGGAGAGTCCTGTGGTGTGGCTGTAGTTGAAGTTCCCGCTGGTGGAGAAGGCATGTGTCAGGCTATGGGGGTTGGACTAGCTGCTTGAGTCTGATGTTGGTGAAGTTACCCAGGAAGGGGGTGGTGTTCTGGTCACTGGGGTTGTCCAGGTGGAACTTGAGGTCTCTGAGTAGGATGTAGTTGGTGGATGGGAGACCCTGGGGTGCGATGAGGTCTTCAATGTCATCGGTGAATGGGGGTTCATGGCCCGGGGGTCCTGTAGATGAGGGTGCCGCGGAGGGTGGTGTTAGAGTTGGTTCGGATCTGGAAGTGGAAGTGTTCCATGGTCACAGTGGGGTTATTAGAGTGCGTGGTCAGTCGGAGTGTGCTTTTTCAGACAATGGCAATGCCTCCTCCTGGCCACTCGAGGTGGTCCATGCGGGTGAATTTGTAGCAGTCGTGGATGGTGATGTCGATGTCCGGTCCGGAGCAGAAGTTGGTCCAGGTTTCTGTGAAGAAGGTGATGTCTGAAGAGGTGGCATCGAGGAGGTCCCACATTTCTGTTGCGTGTTTGTGGAGGGACTGCACGTTGAGGAGGATGCGGTTGAGCCGGTCGGCTGCACTGGTGGGTGGCAGGAGGCACTGGTGTGCTGATGTGGCAAAAGATGCGTTAGCAGTTTTGACATGCGCAGGGTGCAAGAGAATTCTACAGTGTTGCTAGATGGCAGGCGGTGTGGTATTCAGGGTTGATGGTGATGAGGGTGCTGGCGTCATAGCACTGAAGTGTCAGAGAGGCAGCGTCCTTGGTGCTGGGCATGGTCTAGGCACGGATGGATGCAGACGGGCTTGCCTTTGGCTCACCAGTGGTACGCCCACTGCCATGGCCGCACTGTGGCCGCCATTATGTAGTGCTGTAGGAGACTGGGTAGCTGGGAGGTGGGCAACATGGGAAAAGACACTGGAGGGGGCGGGGACACTGGGGTACGGGGGTTGTATATATATTTTTGAAAATTCTTACCTCAAGACCAAGTCCTGCGTCTTCTGTGCTCCTGCTGTCCTGAGTCTGCTTCCAGAAAGAGGAAGCAGGAAGCCAGAATCCCTCCCCTTGTTCTTGAGCGCCGTGACAAGGAATTCAGCCAGGGGCTTCAGGGGTGGGCATGTTCTCCATGCAGGCTGTAATGCAGCCTGCATTGCGAACAGGGATGTGCGCATGACTGCTTTGGGGGTCCTGAGAGGGCCGACTAAACATTCATTGCGCACTTGAGTGGGCATACCACTTCACCTCTGCCCTGCTCTGTGAGTAGAGCAGCCCCACCCACCCTCCCACCCCCTAAGGAAACATAGCATGAGTACACCAGAAAGTTATCATCATGTTATGTTTCCTCTTCTTGCACTGCTTCAAAGCATTTGGGCAACGCTCATCTGCCATAATGGATGAGCCACCACTGGGGGTCTGTCACCCACAGGTGCCATGCCTGGACCCGACTTGACCACCGGGCCTTCTCGGCTACATGTACCTCCTTCTCCTCACCTAGACAGTGACACTGTGGTGCAATCCGCTGCACACTCTCCTAATCTGTGACTCAGCCAGCAGGAGCCTCAGCCAGGCGGGATTTCCCAATCCTGGGTATAGCAGTCGCTGCCACATATGCTGGGGAACCTCCTGATGTAGGTGATGCAACAGGAACCCCTTGGGCATGACATTGCAGCGCTCCCACCACACAAGTTCGGCACAGCTCTGGGGCCTCACCCTCCACAGCGTCCGGCTAGCGCAACATCCTCCGGCCTGTGATGCAGAGAGGCACGGCCTACCATTGGTAATTTCCTGCGCCACAACTATGCCATTGGCGTAGTTGTGGCGCATGGTATACGATGCAGACCTCCGTACTTTGGTGTGCAGGAGCACCTCTACTGTTCACATCTCCCAAGGCACCAGGTGGTCTTCTCACACAGGTCAGCAACGTGTCTCCATGCGACCTGGCAGACTTCACCACCAGGTAAGGGCGATCGCCGACGCCTCAATGTCAACTGCCACGGCCTAGCAACTCCACAGCACCTCCGCATCCCACTCCGGGTCTCAGACGCAGGGCCAGCAAGGCCTCCAGGCCAAGGGGACTGTCTGCGCTTTCAAGGTTTTGGAGGCCAAGGAGTGTGCAATGATAAGTGATGCATCACTGGTTTTGCCCAGCGATGCGCCTCTTTTTTCGTGGTTGTAGGCCTGAACTTTCTCTTCCCCTGGGACTCTGACTGGTCATCCTGGTTGTTGGGGGGGTTTGGGCGGGTTGTTGATCTGTGCTGCACTTGGCCCTGGCTGCTACATTCTGCATTCCATTGGTTTTGTTTCCTATTTTTCATTGGAGGTGGACCTATAGGCTATTTTTGCCTCTAGAGGCAAATAAAAGTCACGTTGGGCTGACTAACATGAGTTCTTTTGCCGCTAATGGGCCTTTCGTCAGTTTTTGCTTGCTGACGTCAAAATTTATATCACCTTCATGTAATGTTAGCGGCAGTTTTCACCGTGGCTAACTGAAACTATCGCCATGTAGGGACGTATTGTAAATACATCGCTAACAGTGCAATCGTTTTTGGTGATAGGCCTTTTTAAGAAAACCGTCGCTAACTAGCGTTACATATACCCCTTGGTTCCTCAGTTCCACGTGCTGCAGCTCTGGCCCTAACGCCATCCTGGGTAGAGGGAGGAAGACCGGCAGAAGCAGCATGGAAGCTTGGTTCGTTATGGGCTTGAGGTTCCAGCAGGATCTTGAGCTGAGCCAGAGCCAGACTTCAGGCTCGAAACTGGTTCGAGCTTTCAGTGTCTCGCCCACCTCTGGGGGCAACATAGGCACAGGGACAGGGGAGCATAGACAAGGAGGAACAAGGAACGTGGGCAACGAGGCCCAAGGGGCCCCAAAATGATACATGGGGACCGGAAGGCAGAGGAGATGCCTAAGCAGGGATGTACAAGAGGGGCAAGTACTGACAGGCAGCTACAGGAGGGATTCCAGTGGGGGTCACCGAACAGCAAAGGTAGGGGAGCACAAATGGCTCATTAGTGTAGGGGCACTGCAAGACACAAGCAGACAGACATGGAAAGTTCCTGAACAAGAAGGCACTACGAATCTATGGCCATGGGTGACATATGAGAAGCATTATCAGGGATGGCCATGTGAAGGAGAGATAGGACCACACATGGAGTCACCTAGCACTACTGGTCATGTTGGATTTGTATGGTGCTTTTGCTATGGTGGATCACCCCCCTAACGTCTGGGCTGTACAGCACTATAATTGTTCGAAGGAATAGAACTTAAGTTGTTCTTATCCTTGCTTGATGATGTTCAGTTGGGATATCACTATTCAGTGCCTCTTGACCTTTGAATGAATGCATGAGATATTTTTATAAAGCGCAGCAGCTGCTCCAACTGAAGCGTCCTAGTGCTAGTTGCAAAGCAGCAAGAGACTAAAAGAAAGAGCCTAATATGGCAGAAAAAAGGAGCAACATCAGAGGGGGTTCAGATTTCTTTGAAGAGGTGGGTCTTCAAGTGGGCCTAAAAGATAGCCTCTGAGGATATACTCCACAGATGGTTTGGCAGGGAATTCCAACGCTTGGGACCAGGGAAGAAAACGTTCTGCCTTCAGCGCCTAATTTGTGTATCCTAGGGATGCAGAACAAATTTTACTCAGTAGAGCGAAGATTTTTGAGAGGTTGGTATTTTTGTAATCTTATTTTGGATGTAGGAGGCCTCTGTTTGTCATAAAGCCATAAACTTAAATAATATGGTTTTAAAATGTTATTCTTTGGCTCTCATGTCACCAATGAAGGGTTTTCAAATGATTGCAAATTGAGTGGAGAGGTGGAATGTTCAACTCCAGACGAGCAGTCACTTTCTGTACCCTCTGTAATCTGTTTATCAGCTCCTGAGGAGAGCCAAAGAGCAGGACATTTGCATAATCTAGTCTTGATGAGATTAAGGCATGAATGATGGCCTTCCAAGTATTTTCTGTAAGAAGTGTGAGAGAATTTCTCAAAGATTTCGGTAGGGCAAAGCACACTCCAGCTGTGCTCTTAACCTGAGGCTTCACAGAGAGCGTGGGTTCAGTCTTAACCCCAGAGGATTTTTGCAACGGATGTGCAGGCAGGAGGTTTACCCAACACAGATGGCCAATTCTAGTTAAGTCCAGTGTGGATGAAGTGCCAAAAAACAGGATCTCAGATTTGTCTGAATTTAGGCAGAGACCGCAATCTGCATTCATTCAGCCACTGCCAAAAGGCAACCCTGGAAGTTGACTGTAACAGAGTCGTCCAGGTGATTGAAGGTGAACATCAATTGTGTGTCATCAGCATACAACACTACATTGAATCTCCAGACTTGTACAATGGAGGCAAGAAGGGCCATATAGATGTTCAGTAAGATAGGACAAAGGGCCGATCCTTGCGGGAGGCCACTGTTGACCTTGAATTTTGAGATGAAGGAAGATATAACTACAGCTTGTTTTCTGCCAGTGAGGAAAGATTTTATCCAGCTCCAGATGGTGCTGATTATGCCAGCTTCTTCTAGCCAGTGTAGAAGGGTGTCATGAGGCACTATATTGAAGGCAGCAGATAGATCTAGTAACACTATCATAGATCTTTTTCCCGTGTCAAGCCGGGTTTTAATGAAGTCAGTCAGCTCAAGTAGTTTTAGGCTTTTAACTCGGCAGAGACCCAAGGGGCAGAGGTAGCAGTCCTTTAACTGCAGTTCTTTTTCAAGGGTACTATAACATCATGATTATCCTTGAGATTAGAGTCAAAGGATGAGACTGTGGAATTGATCTACCTTGATTTAAGAAAAAGCCAAGTTCAAGGCTACATCAGAAATAGAGTGCCCGGGGCAATAGTAATTTGTCCTTTTATGTGCTTAGGAAACCTGTTGCAATGGGGATTTTGAAATAAAAAGGAACTAAGTGATGGTCTGTCCAAGCTAGAGGTACAGAAGTCTCCACTTCAAGCGTATACAAGTTGGAAATTATAACATCTACAGTGTGGCCCCCATTGGGTTTCGGACCACTCACCATTTGAACTGGTTTAAAATCAGACATAGCTTCCGTCAGTCTTTCAGCAGATTTGCAGGCGGGTTGTCAACGTGAAGATTACAGTCACCAGTACCATATTTTAGAAAAATTAGCATAATAGTATTGGATAGCATCTCACTAAAAAGAGAGTCAGCCTTAGGACTCAAACAAGGACTCTGGAGAGAGAGAGAAGTTCTGCAAGACTGTAACGGTAAAGACAAGGGCCTCTGCCTTATCCAGTAGAACTAAAGGCTGGCTGGAGCGGAAGAAATTAGAGCGGTAAATGATTGCGACACCTCCTCAAGCTGTGCCAACTCTATATAAATGTGAGATAGAATATCCAGTTGCCATTGCAGATTCAAGATCAGGCCCTGAACTTTATTTCAACCATGTTTCATTAAGGAAAATAAGGTCCCAAGTGCTATCCTGTAGAATATTTCAAATTTCTGTTTTGTGTTTGGGGAGTGACCTGATATTTATTAAACAAGCTTTTATAACCCCTTCTTAGGCATGTTGGTTTTTCAAGTCATAGAGTAGGCCGGAAGTGGTCCTTCAGCTTCTATGTGAAAGGGACTGGTATGTTCCAGAAGAGAGATGTCCATGTGTTCCAAGTGAGAGATTGTCAGGAGTTTCTTGTAAGGAGAGCTCATGCTCGGGGCAAGGTGGACCTCCCATTCGGGACAAGTTAACATGCTGTTACTCTCACAGGAGATGTAACAATTTAGATTTTTCACAGCCTGATGGGTAAAAAATCTGGATTTTATTAAAGACACACAGGCTAAGATTATACAAATCTCCCTAATTGCTCAGCTCACAGCAGCAACAATTGAAGAGAATATGGAACTTCAAAAACATTCTTACATAGTATAAAGTCTAATAATGCATATCCATCTTCCTTCTTTTCCAGGAGCTGCGAACAAGGTAACTTCAAGTAAATAAATCTTAAACTTCGATGAAGAAAGGTTGAATTCTGTCAAGCCAACCCGGAAGAGGTATCTTAGTCTGCAAAAGAAAATGCAAGAGGTCAAACAAATATTACCCTAAGGGTAGGTTACAGTAACATGTGGAGGGATAATCTTAGCCTCCGTGTCTTTAATCAAAATCCATATTTTCTACCCATCAGGCTGTGAAAAATCTCAATTTTATGGCATGACATGGATGCTTAAGAGAAGTGATCCTTATAAGCTTAAAGGATGAACTCATATAAGCACTCCTGGATGCGAATAAACGCCTTCAATAATCACTGGATCATAAACTTGGTTCTCTATGGTTTATTGGCTGCATAATCCATAGTTATAATATTATTCCATTGATATATTATTTCCAATAATTCATTTTCACGGAGTCAAAAGATGTCAAAATCCATTAGAATAAACACAGTAGAGATTTGAAATTGTCCGATGCATTTTGGGTCAAGCCCTTCCTCAGGGGATTCTCCCAGTAAACAATCAAAAAATGTATACTTTGGTCCAAGGTCTGAAATGTGATTAAGTATGTTGCTAAGTGCACTGTGTGTGTAAGTATTCCCATCAAAGGAATTCCCATTAGTAAACCTAAAAAAAGTGAACGTACGATAAAAAAAGTGTGGCAAATAGTGTCTATACCGACAAAGGAAGGCCGAGTGATTAAATAAAAATATGAAAAAAAAATTCATGATGTGCAGTAGTTACACGGTGTGACCGGTGTGTTAAGAATGTGTATTAATAAAGTTATTGAAATTATTAAGTTGTTATCTAGTATTCTGATATACCAGGTAGCGTTGTGGGTGGCGAGAACTAGTAATATAATCTTTCGTGGAGTTATCAACAAACTTAATCAACCTGGCGACATAGTTCGTGCGCGAATTCAGACGCGGTCATGCATTATACTGCAAATGTAAAATACAAGTAGATGAAGCGTGCTAGTCGAGTGAGTTAATCGGTAAGCGTGGTGTCAACAATTTAATTTATTCATACCTGTGCAACATGGTTGCGCTCGCTTCCTCCGTTATCGTAAACCTCTACCATGTGAAATGACACCGGTAGTGAAATTATAGTTAGCGTGTAACCCGGAAGTCAATTCGGTGTAAATAGAGGTAAAAATGGGACATGCAGGAAAATACTGGTTGCACGTGAGCAACCAGCGCGAGTGTAAACATTGCGACGTAATAACTGATATGAACTACGTGTACTCATTTAAGAAAAACCGAAGTTAACATAAAAGTATAAAGCCACCACTCCAATACTGGAAATAAAAATGTCAAAATTAAACGTCAATCTCATGTGTTTACAAAATGCCAATAATACATAAGTGACATGGAATAACGCAATTAGGGTAAATCACTATTAAACAATAGAAACAGTGTGGTACTTGAGCTCCCGTCAGGACAAAGATACGTTATGAAACAAATGTATGTGTTATACTAAAGATGAGAACTGAATTCCAATCGATCATTTAAACCACTGGGGTAAAGTGCATTCAATGTATAAATCCAATAAAGTTCTTGTTGTAACAAAAAAGTTTTGTTGTTCCCCCATTCAGACCAATAGTCAGTACTAGGAATTCGATACATGAACCCATTGGTAAATATTTAGATCGCCATCTTCAACCCATCGTGAAAAAAATGTCCACATACTTACAAGACACTACAGACCTTCTTGTGAAAATTCAGAATATCACATTTCCTAGAGATCTGACACCTATTTTGTGTACCATCGATGTACAATCTCAGTACACTTCTATCCCACATAATCTGGGATTACAAGCCATGGAATCCTTTCTTCTCGAATGCGATAAACCAGATGAATTTAAGGTTTTTTTACTTGAATTAATGCAGTTCACATTGAACCACAGTTACTTTACGTGGCAAGATCAGTTTTTCACGCAACTATCCTGTACATCTATGGGCAATTGTGCCGCCCCTGCCTACGCGAATCTTTTCATGCATAGGTTTGAACTTGATAATATCTTGTCAAAAACGTTCTGGTCAGACAACTTGATGGTGTACTACCATTACATTGATGATATCTTTGCAATATGGAAAGGGACCGAAGACACATTACTCCAAGCAATTACAGAGATTAATAACGTCGATGAACGCATTCAATTCACACACACCATGGATTACAACAGAATTTCATTTCTGGATGTTGACATCATCAGACAAGACAATACATTAACTACCTCTGTGTTCACAAAAATTACAGATCGGAACAACTTTTTACATTTCCAAAGCTTTCACCAAATGATTCTAAAACAACATCTTCCTTACTCTCAACTGCTTCGGGTTAGACGCATTTCCTCCACCGAGGATCTATACCAGGAGAACAAAGAAAAAGTTTTGATGAAATTCAAACAAAGAGCTTATCCTGACACAATATTAAAGCAAGCAGAAGCAAGAGCCGCACAGAAACAACAAACTAACTTGTTGAAACCCAAAATCAATGCACAACCTGATGAAAACAGATCAGTATTTGTGTTCAAATATTCTACAAACAGTCACAAAATCAAAAAAATTATCAGAAAGTAATGGCCTTTACTCCAAGCCGAAACAGATTTTAATGGTATATTTGAACATTTTCCAATTTTTGCGTATCAGCGTACTAAAAACTTACAGCAATTATTGCAACGTAAAGCACCTTCGACTACTCCAAAGTATACCAGAGGGTACTCCATGCTACAACTGCAGCAGCTGCAATAACATAATAAAAGGCACAATCCTATTACATCCTTCTCAGGGATTTCCTATCAATTTAAAAGTCTCAGCTACCTGCGATTCTAATAATGTGGTGTATTTATTAAAATGCCCTTGTGGACTGCCTCACGTTGGAAAAACTGAACGCAAAATTAAAACGCGTCTCGTTGAACATAAAATTAACATTCGATAAAAGAATGTTAAATCCACCGTAGCAGTGCACTTTCACGAGATGAATCATAACATCAGTCATCTCAGATTTATGATTTTGGAAAAAATGGACATTAAAGCAATTCAAAAATCAAAATAAAATAAAAATAAATAAAAAAAAAGCAGGAAGGAACAACAAAACTTGAACACATGAGATTGACGTTTAATTTTTGACATTTTCATTGCCAGTATTGGAGGGGTGGCTTTATACTTATCTTCGGTTTTTCTTAAATGAGTACGCGTAGTTGACATCACTTATTACGTCGCAATGTTTACACTCGCGCTAGCTGCTCACGTGCAACCAGTATTGTCCTGCATGTCCCATTTCTACCTCTATTTACACCGAATTGACTTCCGGGTTACACGCTAACTATAATTTCACTACCAGTGTCATTTCACATGGTAGATGTTTACGATAACGGAGGAAGCGAGCGCGACCGTGTTGCACAGGTACGAATAACTTAAATTTTGAAACCACGCTTACTGATTAACTCGCTCGACTAGCACTCTTCATCTACTCGTATTTTACATTCGCAGTATAATGCATGACCGCGTTTGAATTCGCGCACGAACTACGTCGCCAGGTTGATTAAGTTCGTTGATAACTCCACGAAAAATTATATTACTAGTTCTCGCCACACACAACGCTAACTGGTATATCAGAATACCAGATAACAACTTAATAATTTCAATAACTTTATTAATACACATTCTTAATACACACCGGTCAAACCGTGTAACTACTGCACATCACAAACATTTTTTTTTCATATTTTTATTTAATCACTCGGCCTTTCTTTGTCAGTATAGACACTATTTCCCACACTTTTTTGATCGTACGTTCACGTTTTTTAGGTTTACTAATGGGAATTCCTTTGATGGGAATACTTACACACACAGTGCACTTAGCAACATACTTAATCGCATTTCAGACCTTTGACCAAAGTATACATTTTTTGATTGTTAACAGGGAGAACCCCCTGAGGAAGGGCTTGACCCGAAATGCATTGGGGAATTTCAAATCTCTACTGTGTTTATTCTAATGGATTTTGACATCTTGTGACTCAGTGAAAATGAATTATTGGAAATAATATATCAATGGAATAATATTATACCTATGGATTATGCAGCCGTTAAACCATAGCGAACCGAGTTTATGATCCAGTGATTATTGAAGGCGTTTATTCGCATCCAGGAGTGCTGATATGAGTTCATCCTTTAAGCTTATAAGGATCACTTCTTTTATGTTTCAACACCCCAAGATCAGGGGGCGATACTCAATAGTACCCACAACGTACTAACACGAATATAATTGATTCAACCATTCAATACAACGGAGTGTGACCGTTTATCAACATTAGTCATGACATGGATGCTAACATTATGCAAGTTCAAAGTGTATTAAGTACATTGTCAATCACATTTGTGATTGGTCTGAAATAGCAGTTTTTAAACATACTTTCATTTGACCAGTCTGTGGCTCTAAGAATATCTTGGATTCCTCCACCTAACATAAAAGCTTTAGAGGCTGAAGCGCCCCTAAAGAGTGTGCTCTGAAGATAGAAACATCCATGCCACTTTCGCTCATAACTTCTTTTACCCATCTCGCAAGTGTTGTAGAGGAAACTGCTTTATCTGACCATCTGTGAGAAATCAATAGCTGAGTCCTATCTCTTCTTAAGCATTCAGTTCTCTTTTCATACTCCTTTAAGCATTTCACAACACACAATCTTTCATTCAGTGCAAAGAAAGGATAGAAGATTGAAGACAATATAGTTGTAGTTCTCTTCTTGAGATAGAAACATACTCCTTCAGGTTGATAGGCCCTGCTAGTGACAGCTAACACCTTTACATCTGAGGTCCGTCTGAAGGACACCAGGCATAACAAAATGGTAAGTTCATAAGAAATACTTTTAAGAGACAGTTCTACATTGTCGCCCCAGGAAGAAAACTTGTAAGATGTTTCTAACGTCCCATAAAGCATTGTATTTAGCAGTTGGTGGGTTCAGGACCTGCATACTTCTCATAATCTTCTTAGTCCAAGTGTTTTGGCCCACTGAGACACTGTCAACCAGGAAGTGTCCTGCGGCTGTGGCTGATCTATAAATGTTAACAGTTCTGTAACTAAGGCCTGATGTGAATAACTCTGAAAGGAAGTTTACAACATGAACTAGATCAGTTGAAACGGGATTGTAGTGTCGTTGAAGACACCAGCGAACCCATTTGTTCCTTGCCAGTTGATATGCTTTCCTAATTCCGGGGGCCCAGGACTCAGATATGAGTCGGAAAGCATCTGGCGAAAGCCCTGGGATTTGCCATTGTCGCCTGAAATCCTCCAGGCCATCAGAACTAGTAGTCCCTGATCTATGAGAGGTTGTGACTCTCCTTCTGGGCCTAAGAGTATTTGTCTTAAAGATGGTATTAGGATGGGAAAATCTATTCTCATCTCCAGGATGACTGGGAACCAGGCCTGAGACTGGCAAAGGGGAGTTATTACTACCAGACTCTCTCTGTATCAACGTGCATGTAGGAGGAGCCAAGGTAGCATGCCAAATGGAGGGAAAGCATAGGGCTTCAAACCCTTCCAGTCCGGCAGGAAAGCGTCTACACCCTGCGCTTGAGGGTCCGGCCTCCAACTGAAGAAGTTCTTCAACTGAGTGTTCACCCTGACCGCAAAGATGTCTGTCCCAAAGGGGCCCCATTTGTCTTGGATGGTCATGAATATACCTCTGTCTAATCTCTACTTGCTGGAGTCCATGAAATTCCTGGAAAACAAGTCTGCCACACCATTGCTTAGACCAGGAATGTGTTCTGCTACAACTGCGAGCCCTCTGTTCAAACAATAACCCCAGAAACATTTCGCTATTTCCGTAAGGCAACAAAGTGGGGTCCCCCCATCATGTTGACGTATCTCACTGCTGAAACATTGTCCATGCGCAGCATCACACAACATTTCATTGAACTCTGAGTGAAAGACCGAACCTCAAATAAACCTGCTAGTAATTCTAAGCAGTTGATGTGCAGTTCCTTCTCTTGATTCGTCCAGCGACCCCCTGTTGATGAGTCACCACATCTAGCACCCCATCCTTCTAAACTCGCATCTTACTCTATTATCAACTCTGGTGTCTCCCCAAAGATGGCTCTGCCATTCCACGCTTCTGCTTTCGCCAGCCACCATAGAAGTTCTTTCCTTGAGTCTTGGTCTAAGGATGTCATTTGGGAATAGGACTGTCTCGCTCTCAGTGTCTTGGCTTTGAGTCTCTGTAAAGCTTTGTAGTATAAGGGGCCTGGGAAAATTGCTTGTATCATTGAAGATAGGAGACCCAGGATCCTTTCCAGCAATCTCAAGGGGAATTCCTTTTTCACAGAATGTTTCTGGGTTCCTTGCAGAGCTTCTTTAACTTCTCCCCTGGAAGTTTCAATTTTGCTGTTACGGTATTTTCCATAAAACCCAGGAACTGCGTCTCCTGGCTTGGTATTGTACAAGATTTATTTGTGTTTATTACAAACCCCAGATGTTCTAGTAAACGAATCGTGAGTTACGTGTGACGTGATACTGCCAGCTTTGACTGGGCCATTAGAAGAATATTTTCTAGATAAATTATCAGTCTCACACCTCTTTCCCTTAGCCAGGCCTTAGATAGATTCTCAAATTATTTATTTATAGTATCATCAAGTGACCCAATTACCTTATCTAAAGCTTTATTAACTAATAATTCCAACTTTCCCTCTAGATTTAACTCAGGGCTTGTCACTGACATGGTTAGGCAGTACCCTAAACAGAAGGTTATTTATTTCCAAGAGGATACTAGTATTATATTTTTTTTTTTAAATAGTAGCCTGTGGAAGCTTATATTTAGTTGAGATTAATAACCCAAGACTCTTAAAAATGTGAGTCAAGGTCGAGTAAAATCAGAGTTGAGAGATCAACAGCTGCTTAGTAGATTGTGAGGGAGCTGCCAACTTTGACTGTCACCGTTGCCTAGCAATGGTGACCAGCACTGTAAAAGAAATGGGGGGGCCTCTAGTTGGCTTCATTTCCTATTTGTTCGTGTTCATTTTTGTATAAAAGTAACATGGAGTCACGCATGTAGGCGTGCACAACTCCTCTAAGGTACTTTCCTCAAATGCTTGGATCGGAGGATTGTTAATTTATACGAGAGAGGGTAGTCGTGGTAATGGGGAGTGACGCACAGACACCTCGCGAAGCGCCGAAGAGTTTCCCTGAAGTCCGATGGCTGACAGAGTGTCGGTTGCATCGGGGCCTGGTATGGGAGAGCTGCCATCGGTTGTTGGAGACGATCGGTTGAGGCTCCTAGCAACGCATGCGAGTACAAGCGACGTAGAACAGGTATGATTGAAAAAACGGCTTAACAAAGAAGCCGTGAGTTCTTCTGGGGAGGGGGTGTAGTTGGGGGTTGCCGGGGTAAAGCGGACCAAGGTCCCAGGGGAAAGCTGGGCAACAGGTAGCCAACGAAAAAATAACCATTAAAAATTAACCCCGCACAGTACAGGCAAACCTAGGATGACATGGAAGGGTTAATAGGACCCAAGACATGATAAATAATGCTAAACAAAAATATCAAGGTGGGGGAATGGACCACTTGTCCTGTGTACCAGGGTCTTTCAGTTTACGCGGTTGGGCATCCTTAAAAAACCCTCATATACGTACACTGGCGTAAGGCGGTATATCTTGATTCTCCGCCGTAGTGTATCGTGATAGCATGATCATTGGGCTTTTTATTGTCCAAATGCTAACCTCCCCATGGAGGAAGACCAACTGGTTGTGCAGTAGTGGTCAGAAATAACGGAACGAGGGCGTGCTCGTGCTCTGTGAACTGTGGTGTTAAAATTCCTAATGTCAAATCCCGTGTCCTTTATTCTTGGGGTACTTGACAAAGGGAAATTAAAAAATGGTGGTCGTGCATGTGAATAAACTTAATTATTAGTTTAATGCACTGGTATGAATCTAGTGTTATCTGGTCAACATGTTTCAGCCCCATGCAAGGTCTAGAGGCTTTCGTCAGGACCAAAGGAGGAAATGGGGAGCTCTAGTAGGCTCTCCACAGGTGTTCTAGAGGTGGAGATTAGTACTCACCACCTTCGATTTAAGGAGGTCAGACCGATTGTATCTGTTCCTGTAAAGACAATCATGAATTATATGACAGCCTAACGTAATACTGTACAATGCTAAAACGATATTAAAGTGCTCTTCATCCTGTTGATACCAAAATCATTAATCGATGGTCTGCGCTGCTGTCGCGCCTTTATTCACTCAATACAGGGTGCACGCTTAATTAAAAAAAAGGCTAAATGCGGAAGGGTTTTGTGAACGCTATCTCGGGTCTCTTAATGGTGTGGTTCTTAATTGTATTGAAAAAGGCAGCTGTAATGGTGCGGTTAGTCTATCGCTATGGTTCTCATAAAAGCTCATAGTCCTATGATAAAGCGAGCCGTGGTTGTTAACTGATTGATCTAGCGTGTTGTCTCTCAATAAAAGCTCGTCGGGTGATAATAACAAACTAAAGATTCAGTGAAATGAATAGGTGATTGCGTAAGACTATGTGGAGTTACGGCTTCGCCGTTTGCTAATTCAGCGTTTAAAAACCAGAACTTAGAAACGAAGTGCGGTTGTCATTTACCTTGTTTCGCAAGTTGGACATCTTCCTTCAGGGTGTCTGTCAGTTAGGTGAGAGCCATTTGCTGCACGAAAGGGGAAAATATTAGGTTACTTTACTCACAAGTTACCGCGACGTGGAGACTTGCCTCGGCGTCGCTTACCGGCTACTCAGGCAGAATCGCTTGTTCTGACTCTGACGCTTTCCCTGGATTGACGTGCTCCCGGTTGGGCTCACGTTTCATAGACCGGTTCTTTTGACATCAAAGTAGGACTAGTCGGTCTTGGTTGGCCTTCGTGATGGCACTCATGGTTGGCATAGTTGTATGTTGGGGTTAAATATATGGGCAATATGTGCATGTGAAGAGTAGAATAATTACATTCACTTTATCTTATTGTCATCATTATTGGCGCCAACTGAATAGATTATTCTGGTGAAGTATTTTTGGCAATTCCGTATGATGGTAGTCCGTTTTCGCGTCGACGGTATACATCGAACAGTATGTGTAGTTGACTAAACGGGCATTTTTATATCTTGATTATTACACATACACATACTGTTCGATGTATACCGTCGACGCGAAAACGGACTACCATCATACGGAATTGCCAAAAATACTTCACCAGAATAATCTATTCAGTTGGCGCCAATAATGATGACAATAAGATAAAGTGAATGTAATTATTCTACTCTTCACATGTACATATTGCCCATATATTTAACCCCAACATACAACTATGCCAACCATGAGTGCCATCACGAAGGCCAACCAAGACCGACTAGTCCTACTTTGATGTCAAAAGAACCGGTCTATGAAACGTGAGCCCAACCGGGAGCACGTCAATCCAGGGAAAGCGTCAGAGTCAGAACAAGCGATTCTGCCTGAGTAGCCGGTAAGCGACGCCGAGCCAAGTCTCCACGTCGCGGTAACTTGTGAGTAAAGTAACCTAATATTTTCCCCTTTCGTGCAGCAAATGGCTCTCACCTAACTGACAGACACCCTGAAGGAAGATGTCCAACTTGCGAAACAAGGTAAATGACAACCGCACTTCGTTTCTAAGTTCTGGTTTTTAAACGCTGAATTAGCAAACGGCGAAGCCGTAACTCCACATAGTCTTACGCAATCACCTATTCATTTCACTGAATCTTTAGTTTGTTATTATCACCCAATGAGCTTTTATTGAGAGACAACACGCTAGATCAATCAGTTAACAACCACGGCTCGCTTTATCATAGGACTATGAGCTTTTATGAGAACAATAGCGATAGACTAACCGCACCATTACAGCGGCCTTTTTCAATACAATTAAGAACCACACCATTAAGAGACCCGAGATAGCGTTCACAAAACCCTTCCGCATTTAGCCTTTTTTTTTTTATTAAGCGTGCACCCTGTATTGAGTGAATAAAGGCGCGACAGCAGCGCAGACCATCGATTAATGATTTTGGTGTCAACAGGATGAAGAGCACTTTAATATCGTTTTAGCATTGTACAGTATTACGTTAGGCTGTCATATAATTCATGATTGTCTTTACAGGAACAGATACAATCGGTCTGACCTCCTTAAATCGAAGGTGGTGAGTACTAATCTCCACCTCTAGAACACCTGTGGAGAGCCTACTAGAGCTCCCCATTTCCTCCTTTGGTCCTGACGAAAGCCTCTAGACCTTGCATGGGGCTGAAACATGTTGACCAGATAACACTAGATTCATACCAGTGCATTAAACTAATAATTAAGTTTATTCACATGCACGACCACCATTTTTTAATTTCCCTTTGTCAAGTACCCCAAGAATAAAGGACACGGGATTTGACATTAGGAATTTTAACACCACAGTTCACAGAGCACGAGCACGCCCTCGTTCCGTTATTTCTGACCACTACTGCACAACCAGTTGGTCTTCCTCCATGGGGAGGTTAGCATTTGGACAATAAAAAGCCCAATGATCATGCTATCACGATACACTACGGCGGAGAATCAAGATATACCGCCTTACGCCAGTGTACGTATATGAGGGTTTTTTAAGAATGTCCAACCGCGTAAACTGAAAGACCCTGGTACACAGGACAAGTGGTCCATTCCCCCACCTTGATATTTTTGTACTAACCTCTGGAAGCTGAATGGACCTCCGCTTCTCTTTCCCTCCCCCCTTTTGATACATTAAAATAATGCTAAACATCATACAAATAATAATAAGGCACATAAGAAGCATGACGTAAATGAGGGGTACTTATCTTGTGAGCAGCAGCAACAAAGAAGGAAGATGGCTGCGTGTTATTGGACTTTGTACTATGTTAGAATGTTCTGGGTGCGGTAGGGCTTAGAGAGGCTTGTCTTAGGTGCATGTTAGGGGTGCCGGCCGCATGTCTCCCTTGCACATTCACATCCTCCTTGTATAAAATGAAGGAGGTTTGATTGGCGCCTTGCCCTCTCTCAATCAAATGGAGTGGGCGGCAGTGTTAAGGCTATCTATGTGAACAGAACAATTAGCCGTCCATGAACACTAAATCCCCATTTAAATTCAAGTTACAGTTTTAAAATAGACTTTAACGGGTATTATCAGAAGCTCAACCTGAAATTATTAAGCTGATGCAGCTGACATCCAGATCCTGGTGTAAACTTATGATCCTGTTTCACAGTATGAGGGCCTGGTGAAGTGTTTGAAGGAGTGGATGAAAAAGAGTTGGCTACAGTTGAAAGGGACATGCATGAAACTCTAATGTTTCAAGGAGATAAACAACTTGACATCCTGCAACTGAGAGAAGTCATTCCTAGTTTATTTGAGCATTTTCTCAAATCACTGGAGATAGTAAAAGAACTGAGAGTTATTTTAGAATAGATTTTAACATTGATCCCCCCTCCCTCATCCCAATTGATGGG
Organism: Triturus cristatus; assembly: GCF_964204655.1. Classification (NCBI taxonomy): domain Eukaryota; kingdom Metazoa; phylum Chordata; class Amphibia; order Caudata; family Salamandridae; genus Triturus; species Triturus cristatus. The sequence goes on along the minus strand of NC_140580.1, from coordinate 133,377,332 downwards.
CTTTGATGTTCTGCTTCTCCATATCTTAACTTATATATTCACATTTATTTTTACTTTTATCAGAACAAGACAGTCTTCCAGTCAGACAGAGGAATTTTGTTTTTATTTCCATGGAGTTTTAGCAAAACTACAATTTCAGATGATTTATAATCAATCTTGTTTTCTCTTTTCCTTCCAGGGTCTTCATGGTTGGCCACCAATGTCCCTTATAGAAAATGGAAAAAATCCCCAATTTAGGTATACATTAGTCTTATTGTTTGCTTTGTCTTTTCTCTGCTTCATATTCTTGTATTCGCTTCTTGTGTTCTTGCTACGTTTGGTGGCAAAACCCAGAGGGAAGTTACCACAACCCATAACAAGACATCTTGTGAGATAGATGACCCACTCATAAGAAAATAAATTCCCCCTTCTTCCGCTTTCCTAAGTTAATATCCTGAGCTTACACCTCCTTTGCTTAGCTCCGGTTCTTAAAACAAAATCACACATGCACATTGCATAAATGTGAAGTCAAGCACTCGGTTTTTGGTGGGCGGGGGTGAAGGAGAACATTACCAAAAAATACGTCAAGGAATAAGATTAGGAATAACCACTGCCCTGCAATCAGCTGGCCTTCTGGGACTCACGCTGTCCACCAGTTTTCAAACCATGAGCCTTCCTCCTCCCTTTCGTCATCCTCCTCTAACTCCTTCTGTTCGGGTACCATCGGGATATGATGTCCTTTCCTGTTCTCTCCTATAGCCTGGTTTCCTTAGTCCTTGCTCTTACTCTCATCTCTTCCCTCCTCTTCACTCCTGTGTCTTCTCTCTCATTCCCCTGGTTCCACTCTGTCCTCTGTTTTTAAAGCTGCACCATTTTCTTGCTAAAATGAGTCCATCCTTACCTTTTTCAGCTCTCTCCTTTCCTGTCTCCACCCCCTTTCCTCTTGCCCTATGTTTTCTTCCTAGTTAATCTTTCATCCCTTTTTATGTTTCTACAATGCCTCCCTCCTCTCTGAGAAAAGCTACAGAATTGTTGACTACTCTGTCTGGTAAGTTCCCTCTCATTTCTCCTCCTTGTTCCCCACATCTCCCTACCCTTACTTTATTCTTTCCTGGGTGAAATGTATCCTGTTGGTATCTAGGACTATATCTGTGGGAAAGGGATTTCTACTTATATACAACATGGGCCTCTCAGTTCAGATATTTTTTGAAGTCAAGGGATTGTAGGAATGGGTTCGAAATTATCAGTTCCTCCAACTTATTAAATGCTCAAAGAGCTATTGAAGGAGGGTCTTCGAACGCTTTATCTGCTTCTTGTTTTTTTTTAGCACATCAGTGAGGGGGAGTAGCCCAATTTGAAAAGTGGGGGATAAACCATCTGTAATAGCCAACAGAACCTAGGAAAGCTTGTCCCTTCAGGTGTTGGTGTATAATATGTTCTGGTATGGAAGAAAAGAATCCTGAAAGGAGACTTAAGGCATTAAACAAATACTGCTGTTGTGTTGGAACTAACTGATCACAAATACATCCAGACTCTTGGATATCTTCTCCAGGCTATTTAACTGCCAGGACTGGTATAGGGCACTCCTATTTTTAACAAGTTTACATGGTAAATTTGTGTCTCCTTGAGTGTCTTATTAACCTCAATTCTGTATGTTACTGGTGTTATTCTTTCCATCACTTAATACGGTTTCTGTCATAAGCATTTAGTCCCACTATCCGACTTCTAATCCCAAAAATGTTTTAAGGATAAACTTTAGAGTACAATTATAGCTTTCAACCAGCCCATTCATTTGTGAATGAAATGCTGCTGTAATAATTAATTTAATGTCTAATTTAATACTAATTTGGGCCATTAATTAGAATGTAAATGGACTTCCCGAACAGTTAATTTATCTCTTGGGAATCCAACCTGTGAAAAAATCTCAATCATACTGTTAGCTTACTAGTTTATATTTGGGTATTTCAACATGGCTGCTTCGGGATAATGAGTGGCATAGTCAACCATCAACAACACAAATGTATACCCTTCTCTGGATGGCACTAGAGGTCCTAATAAATCCATCCAAACTTTGTCAATAATAGGTAAAGGTTGTAAGAGGGTGTTAGGGTTGATTCTTACTGTGCTTTTGGCAATTTTCACACTCTTTACTATACTTTCTCACATGTGCAAATATCCTTGGTCAAAAGAGTTTCTCTAATATTGCTTTTCTGTTTTTTCTTTTCTAAAATGTCACCCTAGCAGATGACTGTGGGCTAAGTACATGACCTTATCTTGGAAGGGCTCAGGGACAGAGAGTTGAATAGGATAATTTCTGCCTCTCTTTCTATATAATAACCCATGTTTTTTGGAGACCTACCTCCTATGGATCTTCTTCATTCTTTGCTCTAGCCCATGCGTTTTGTAGAACTGGATTTTTCTTTTGGGTCGTCCGAAAGCTTCTATATCCTTGCTGTATCTTTGTGTTGACATATATGGGTAGCATTGGTATGCCTCGATGTTTATCCCTACTTCTCGTACTAGGGAAGTTTCCAAAATGTCCTATAGCATAAGGGGCTTTTTCCCACCATGAGTTTCCATCTTTAAAAGGTTCTTGCTCTAACAACCCCAGTTTGGGATAATCTGTACCAAATATCAGGGATTTGGGCAGTTGAAGGCCCAATCCTACTTTTATCTGTGTTGGTTCTTCTTTTTCTTTCTGCACTTCTATTTTTGCTGAAGGATACTTGCATTGTTCCCCATGTACACACTGAATTGCCACTCTTCCTTGTAGTTGGGGGAGTACCATATATAGCCTGGGGACTCTGTTGTATTCTGTGCTTGTTTATGGAAGGTCCTTGGCCCAGAATCTCACTGCTTGAGAGTTCCGTGTCCAGAATTCCGACTTTGTCAGTTGGTGTCTTTCCTGTGTTCCTTGTAGCTGCTCTTCTTTGTGGCTCAGACTTTATATGAATAAAATCTTATTCATCTTACCTGGCGTTCCTGGTTCGTTGTAGCATCTTTTTTGGCGATGAGCGCTGAGCCACCCACACGGACCCTCATCCAGAGAGAGAGGCTTATCATTATGGGTCATCAGATCAAACGACGAACAGCAAAGGGGAGAGTCTTTGGACTGGACGTTGCACCCAAGATACTGTTTTCCGCCGTCCAACTCAGCTCCCGGCATCGAAATTTGATGAGAAAAGTCTATCGGTGAGCAGAGCAGTGCAGGAGTAAGGTCAGTGGCTAATGAAACACACATTCAGAGGTGTACATTCTAGAAACTAGTAGTTCAGTGCATGTTCTACGTAAAACACGCAGTGACGTCAGCACGTTTGCGTTCCTAGGTGAAACGCAAGAAGTACTTCCTCTTTCAACGTCACAGTGCTCTTTATCATCACAGTGCTCCTTTAATGCTGCTTGGGAATCTTCCAACGCGAAGATTCTTTGCCTTCCAGTTTTACGTCATAATTGTATAAAGGGAGCGGCAGGCAAACAAGGATAAATGCTGCAGGTACTGTGAATCATTGCCTATTATACACTTCTTGTTTTTTTTTAGTGAGGCAAACAAGGATTAAGGACAAGGATAAAGACTGCAGGTACTGTGAACCTTTGCCTTTTGAACACGTCTTGTTTTTGAGTGAACATATTCCTTGGAAACAACTGAAAGAACTGTGCTGTGAACAGAACGTGGATAAATCGGAGTACTATATGAAAATGCTCCGCAGCGAGGAGTGTGTGCTGTTTCTTGTGCTGTAGGCAGTACTCATCACGTATATTTTAAGAATTATTCAGACCAATCAACGTTGCGCTCACGTTCTTGTTTACTTCTACCACCATTCCTTTTCCTGTTCTTTGTTTTGTCAAACATGCAAGCTGTCAGTCCTCCTCCACCTTTCCTTGAAACACCAGGTGAGCCACCCATCAAGTGGAAACAATGGTTTGATGGGTTCGAGACTTATTTAGGTGCAATTGGTGCCAACAGGTTCAGAGCTGAACGCTGAAAGTATCTTCTCTTACACTCATTATGTTTTGAGGGAAGGGCTATACTGAAACACCTTACCCCTCCTGTCACTGATGGTGAGAACATTCTTGATGAGTATCAAGATACTGTTAAGAGGCTCCAAACAAGATACGACGTGCAACCAAGTATTGTGGTACTCCGTCATAAATTCTTTGTGTGCACGCAAAACACAGGGGGAGACGTTGATAGCTATTTATCTGCTTTGAGGAGACTGGTAGCGGAATGTCGATTTGAAAACTTTGCTGACCAACTAGTGCGCGATCAATTAATTTGCCACTGTACAGATAAAAGTATTAAACAAAAACTTCTCTTCATGGGAAATCCTAACCTGGACGAGACTATCAGGGTGGCAAAGAGGATTGAGACTTCTGTATTGTTGGCCAAGGAACTGGAATATAAGAGTAATGAAACCGTTGCTGCAGTTAAAGTGAAAGCCAATAAAGATAAAGATGTCAAGTCCTCTGACAAACCCCGTTCAAATTTTTTGGGAAAGACAGAAAGCAACAGATGTGGATACAAGAGTCACATGAAAGGCAACAGGTGTCCGGCTAGATTTGCAACAAGACCGGTCATTTTGCTAAGGTCTGCCAGGCCAGTAAGGGAAAAGCAACTTACCAACCAAATTCTGTCAAGTGTGTTGTCGATGGGGGTATGCCTTGTGATGATGAGAAATCCGTTGCTAGAGATCTCAGTGACATGGTCATGGTAGTACATAACGATGGGGTCATTGTTGGTAATCCCGAAATGTGTACGGATCCTTATGTCGAAATCTTAGTGGGAGATCGTATGCTGAAGCTACTGGTGGACTCTGGGGCTCGCAACTCCATGATTACATTAGAATTGTATAATGCAACATGGCCAGATAGACCCTTACTTCCCCCTGATCGCAAAGCTGTTTCTTATGAAGGGCAAGTTAAGACCGCTGTTACGAATGCTGATGAAAGGTGTTGTTTTTGAGTGGAGTGATGAGTGCCAGAGGGTTTTCGAATGGGTAAAGCAACAACTTATTTCACCTAAGCTACTAAAACATTATGACCCTTCTCTCACCTGCACACTCACAGTTGATGCCAGCTATGTTGGTTTGGGTGCTGTTCTTTCTCAGAAGAAAGAGGGGGACATTCGAACCATTGGGTTTGCTTCCAGGGTCAATTATATAATGCAACATGGCCAGATAGACCCTTACTTCCCCCTGATCGCAAAGCTGTTTCTTATGAAGGGCCAGAGATAAACCTGTCAGGGTATATCGAAGACATTATGGAATTCAAAGGGAGAAGAATTGCGGGGAAATTGTATGTAGCTCACAAAGGGTTGAACATTTTGGGATGGTTTCACCAGGGCCTGTTTGAGATGGTACTCAAACCTGACACCACAGAACAGGTTCTTGCTGTAAGAGACAATGCTGACATTGAGAGTTTAGTCAACCAATGTCCTCATGTTTTTTTGGGATGCTGGGCAAGATTAAGGAGTTCCAACATAGGATTATAGTGTGAAAGATAATGCAAAGCCTGTTAAGCACAAACTTAGAAATGTTCCTTTCAGTGTCAGGCAGGACCTTCAGAAAGAGCTGGACTCCTTATGCGCTAAGGCATCATTGAACCAGTAGAATCTTCTCTATGGTTGTCCCCACTGGTAGTTGCACGAAAGCAGAATGGTGAGCTTAGGGTCTGTGTTGACCTTCGCTGTCTTAATAAAGAAATCTGGGTGGACTCTCACCCTCTTCCTAATATAAATGAACTGCTGGCAGGTCTGAAAGATGCTAAAGTTTTTACAAAGCTGGACCTGGCGTCTGCCTACCATCAGGTAGTGTTAGCTCCTGAGTCAAGACACCTCACTGCTTTTGTCTCCCTTTTCGGAACATTCCAATATGTCCAAATACCATTTGGACTCTCATCAGCGGCTTCTGTGTTTCAGCGACTCATGTCTAATATGGTGAAGGGAGTTGAGGGAATATCTGTATTCCTGGACAATGTTCTTGTATTTGCACCTGATGGTGTTACCCACGACTCCATTCTTAAAGAAGTTTTGTCTAGGTTCCAGACAAATGGAGTAGTGTTGCGTAGGGACAAATGTGTTTTTAGGACCATAGAGGTTGAGTATTTAGGACATGTTGTCAACGAAAATGGTATTCTCCCTAAAAACAACCTTGTTGATTCTATTATAAAGTCCAAGGCTCCCTCCGACAAAGTGGGTCCCAAGTCCTTTCTTGGTCTTTGCAAACTTTATTTGCGTTTTGTACAAGACTTTGCGAGCAAGTTAAGAACGTTGTCACGAATGCTGATGAAAGGTGTTGTTTTTGAGTGGAGTGATGAGTGCTAGAGTGTTTTCGAGTGGGTAAAGCAACAACTTATTTCACCTAAGCTACTAAAACATTATGACCTTTCTCTCACCTGCACACTCACAGTTGATGCCAGCAATGTTGGTTTGGGTGCTGTTCTTTCTCAGAAGAAAGAGGGGGACCCTTCGAACCATTGGGTTTGCTTCCAGGGTGTTGTCTCCTTCTGAAAGAAAGTACTCCGTCATAGAAAAAGAGTTGTTGGCGTGCTGGTGGGCTGTAATGAAGTTTAGAAATGTCATTTGGGGAAAACATTTCTGTTTACAGACTGATCACAAGACCCTAGTCTTTATTCTCAGCGGGAAGAATGTTAGGAGTTTTACTCCTAGGATTGCACGTCTGTCCTCTAAACTCCTTCAATTTGATTTCTGTGCAGAATATCTTCCCGGTAACAAGAATGGGTGTACAGACTTTCTTTCCCGTTCCTCTGACACTGTTGAGAATGAGCTGGACACAGGTGAGCAGGACAAGGAAGAGTTTATTGTAGCGGCTATGGACCTTCCACAGTTATGTGAGTCTCAGAAAGTGAATGGCGTCAGGCACTCAGTGCTGATGTCTCCACGACTCAGGTCATGAGGTATGTGGAAAAAGGATGGCCAAGGATAGAGGAATCTTAATTTTGAATTTAAAACCTTTCTCCAAGTTGCAGATGAACTTACCATCGAAGATGGGTTGTTACTCAGAGGTGACAAACTTGTCTCTCCCGTTTCTTTGAAAACTGCCCTAGTTAAACATGCAAATGAAGGCCATATAGGGGCCACTATGACAAAAAAAAAGAGTGCGTCTCTCCATTTGGTAGCCTTCCATGGACAGGGAAGTTGATGAAATTATAAATTCCTGTGTAATTTGTGCTAGATGTGACAAGGCTGCCAAGTTGCGTACCCCTCGTCTTTCTCCTATTGAATCGGCGTCCGGACCATGGGTGAAAATAGGGCTTGACATTGTAGGTCCTTTCCATGCCCTTGACGCTTCTTCGAAGTTTTCCTTGGTTCTCATGGAGTACTATTCTAAGCGGCCAGAGGTCAAGTTTGTGAGAGAAGTGTCTTCAAGAACTGTGGTTGAGTTTCTCAATGAGGTGTTCCTAAAAGAGGGTTTTCCTGAATTCTTAGTGACGGACAACGGCACCCAATTTATTGTCAGTGAGGTGGACGATTTTCTGCACACTTGTGGGGTCAAGCACCTCAAGAGTTCACTATATCACCCTCAGACCAATGGTCTTGTAGATCGTATGAACAGGATGCTTTGGGAGTGCATACAGTGGGCTCTTGCAAATAAATGTATTGTAGTCAATTCAGTGAGAAGCATGCTCTGGTTTTATCGCACCACCCCACTTTCAACTACTGGTGTGTCACCTTTTGAATTATTATGTGATCGGAGAGCGGCCACTGTTTTTTGTCCTAGCTGGATGAGCAAGTGGATCAAAGGGAAACAGTGGTTGGATGCAAGTGTCAGAAGTTGTGTTGAGTTGATTCAGAGTAAGCAGAAAACTTACTTTGACTCCACGAAGAAGGTCAAAGAGATTGAGATACGATTGGGTGATTTGGTCCGTGTGAGGAAACCTGTCCATGTGAGGAAGGGTTCTTCCAAGTTCGGTTCTCCTTTAAAAGTTGTAGGCATGAAAGGAGAGTCTGTAAAACTTGAAAATGGACAGTGATGGAACAAATGCTTCCTTGCGAAAGATCGTTCTCTTGGAATGGATGCTGGTGGTGGTGAAAGTAGTAGCAAGGCGTTGGCAATTTTAGATTGTGATTCAGATTGTGCAGGCCAGCCCACCTTGAGGCACAGCGCTCGAGCTACGAGTGTTCCTCTTTGTTATAGAAAATAGAATGGTTATATTTATTATTTTGTTTCTACTTCGCTCTTGTTTCATTTATTTACATTTATATTTTTCTCTTGTTCTATTTACTTGCCTTTTCTATTCTCACTCTCCCTCTTCCCCTTTTCTTCCTCCCTCGTTTTTCTTCCATCCATCCTGCGTGGATTATTGTTTTTCTTGTTTTTAGGGAAGACCAGTGTTGTATTCTGTGCTTGTTTATGGAATGTCCTTGGCCCAGAATCTCACTGCGTGAGAGTTCTGTGTCAGGAATTCCAACTTTGTCAGTTGGTGTCTTTCCTGTGTTCCTTGTAGCTGCTCTGCTTGGTGGCTCAGACTTTATATGAATACAAGCTTATTCATCTTACCTTGTGTTCCTTGTTCATTGTAACAGACTCATAACAGATTGCTGGCAAAGAGTACTAGTACTAACGGATCGGGTTGCTCCCTCAACTCCTCTCACTGCTACTGGTTTGATCAATTTTTTTAACGTTGGCTGTTCCTCCATTGGTTCCCACCTCTTCTTTTCCAAGTCTATTTGCTTGTGCCTTATTATAAACTGCTACAATTTTGACCGTAGTCTCTAGTGTCAAATTACTATGTTGTTTGACTCATCTTTGTACTTATGGATGAAGAGAGTTCAAAAATAGCTCTGAATGAATCGTCTTCAGTATCTCTTCCTTAGATGCTATTTCTGTTTTCAACTATCTATCCATTAGATCTGTCACGCAATAAAATAAATCCAGATAAGTTTCTCTTGCTGCCTCCTTAATCTGTCACAAACGCATTCTATATGTTTCCTCATCTACCCCAAGTCTTTCCGGAATACTCATTTAAAAACTCAGGATAAGGCATTAAACCCTTTGGGTTGGTAGCTTGATATGCCGTTTGCAACTCCTCTGTCAATACCGGCCTCAAATACTGTTCCTACGGATTCTTGGGCCAAGTGATTGCCTGAGCCTTTCTCGTAAAAGTATTGAAAAAACAAATCCAGATCCTCCCCCGGCATATATTTTTGTACTATCACTGACGGTAAGGTTGTACGCCCCTGCTGTTGTCCTAAGACATCTGCAAGTGTGCCTATGGCTGTATCCTGGTTCTGTATTACTTTATTTAATTGTTGAGAATGGGCTTGAATGGCTTTATTGAATGTCTCTCGCTCTTCCTGAGATGTCACCATCACCCTTTCAAAAGATCTCTCTAGCTTCTGCTGCCTGTCTGCTAGGCATCCGAGTGACATAGGGGACCTAGTCATAAGAAAATAAATTCCTTCTCCTTATGCTTTCCTAAGTTAATATCCTGAGCCTACAACTCCTTTGCTTAGCTCCAGTGCTTAAAACAAAATCACCTGTGCACATTGCATACAGTGAAGTAATGCACTCGGTGTTTGGTGAGGGTGGTGGAGAGGAGAACAATACTAAAACAACTTTAAAGAATATGTGTAGAAAAAAACACTGTGCTGCCGTCAGACAGCCTTCTGTTTTCAAACCATGCATCTTCCTCCTCCTTTTCAGGGTTCTCCTCCACACCCTTCTGTTCTGGAAATGTTAAAGTATGGTGTCCTTTCTCACTCTCTCCCTTAGCCTGGTTTCTCCTGTCCTCGCTTCCATCTCTTCCCTCTTCTTCATTCCTCTGTCTCTTCTCTCACTCCCCTGGTACCTCTTTCTTCTCTGTTTTTAAAGCCCCCCTTTCCTGCCAAAATGAGTCCATCTTTACTTGTTCTAGCTTCTCCTTTGCTGTCTCCTCTCCCTTTCCTCTTCTCCTGTTTACTTACTGATTATACTTTCATCCTTTTTTTGTTTCTAGGATACCTCCCTCCTCGTTGAGAGATGCACAGGGGCTGCAGACTACACCATCTGGTAAGTTCCCTCTCATTTCTCTTCCTTGTTCCCCACAATCATCTGAATGTGATGAGGAACGTCATTCAATTCATCACAGGACTCTTCAGAAACAGGGATGGATGTCTTGGTCAGTTCCGGCATGGGCTCTGATTAGGGACAGAGTTCTTGTCTTCTTTTCTTTCCACCATCAATACAGGTTCACTTGGGTTTGGGGCTCAGGACACTGAATCTTTCACTTCCAGCCACTGTGGAGCCATAATAACTACCGCAGTTGCTCACTGCAAGAGCCCTCAAGTCCTACAGGTCTCTTCACCTCCGTCATCAGTCACAAAGATAGGGCTCTCTATACACATTGGACAGATATTCATTGCCTATGGTGCCTTCAACTGAAGGGCATTGTCATCTTGCTGCACTCAGTCCCAATTGAGTGATTGCGTAAGCCAGCCTGCAGTGCTGTTTGAAATTGTCAGAATCAGTCCCCTTGCACAACATAGACCGGACTTGGTCTGAAGCATACGCTGACAGGCCACATACATGAGCACACAATTCACACCTGTATCTGCTCTCCAGACACACTGTGACAGATGAGACTGCATTGCGAGACCATTATAAAGTCATTCCATGCACAGAGTTTATTTTGGAAAGGATAATTTATAAGTTTGCAGCATGTCTGCTGGATTATGTCAGACTGATATCTGATTAAGGTCCATATATAGACTTTTGGCGGATGGCATACTCTGTCACAAACACAGTGTATGTACATTCCACTATAGCACAAGTGCATTATAGCTTGTAATCTGGTAGTTGGAATAGCCTCCAAGGTTTGATAGGGTATCCTGTCCCTAAACTCTAAATAAGGTCCTTATTTTAAAAACTCTTTCCCTTTCTAATTAAAGTTCTTGCTAGAGCAGGGGTCTTCAATGAGTAGCTTGGGAACTACTGGTAGCTGACCGCTACCCTGAAAATTGCTTCCTGAAGTGCAGGACATTTTGCAATTAAGATGCCCTACCCATTTTGAAGATGGCAACACTATAAAACTCCATATTTGTGGTGTGGCTGCCAGCCAAACCAGAGCCACACATTTACACATACCACAGACACACCCACACCCACACCCACACACACACACACACACACACTGTGACAACCTGAAGTACCTGTAACATGACAACCTGTCTCCAGTCTCAACTTACTAAAATCACATAGAGAATTGTCACTTTTCAAGCCCCACTCTATCAGCTCTGGCACAATTATGATTATCTCTGACATTCACACATCAATGGTAAATCTTAACCAATGTTAAGCATCCTTGGTCTAAACATGGCACAATCCTTACCGTATTGTGAGTATGTGTGGCGGAATTGTGCCCATCTTTCACAGAATCATGGCCATCCTTGGAATTATGTTGTCCATGGCTGACATTATGTGGTGTTCCTAGGATTATAGTCGGCAGCTATGGCCCAACTGTAGCCCTGACATAATTTTGGGAATCTGTGGCATAATGTAGGCATCTCTGGCATTATATTAGGCATCCCTGGCATGAAATAGCAATACTGGGGTAGATTGAGTAGAATCTGTCAATATGATGCATTTGTACCAGGGAAATCACATGATGACATTTGGGGACAATGCATTAAATTGAATATTGGGGCAAAATTGAGTTTGGATTCACAAAAAATACAAGGTTATCTTTGAGTGCGTTAACCCTATATGAAAAAGTATAAATTTGATTAAAAAAATACATATTTTGAGAAACTGATATGCTGTTGTTTGAAAACAAAATGATTAAAAATCTAAAACATATTTAAATTTGCATTTTGAATACTAGTTCAAGCCGAATTGAGTAGATCTTTATAGCTGTCATTATTTCCTTTGTGCCATTTTGGCACTTTCTGCTGTGGATGTTTTATTTAGGAGTCTTGTATAGGCATTTTATATTAATAAAGCTTTTCCTGACACGACTATTAGTAACCCTGTCTTATGTGTTGGGGTGGTTAGTGTTCAACTAAAATACCGATTTTTTAAATTTCGCTGAACCAAAAAATTATTTCCATAATATTGTCTAGCACAATATCATGAAGGTAAGAATTTATAGGTAAATTCAATTTCATTTACATTCTTAACTCGACATCTATTTATCTTAAACATATATGTACCTTCAAGCTATGTAGATGCAGAGTTAGGGGAGAGGAGTTGGCCTAACGGCTAGGGCGAGCCACCTCGAATCTGGGGAACTGGGTTCGAGTCTCAGCAACGACGCTTAACATCCTGTGATTCTGGGCAAATCACTGAATCTCCCCGTGCCTAACAAAAATGAATGTGTCCTCATGTAATGCAACTGGTGGTGTGTAAAGAGCTCTGATACCCAATTCGGGTCAAGTTCGCGCTATAGAAAACTCTGTAAAAAAAACAAATTAAAAAAAACACAGTAAATCTATACTTACCTGGGTGTTTGTGCTAAAACAATATTGTATTAATCAATATTCTGGATTTGATATTTTGCCACTTGATGTTTTCATTTACTTGTGAGTGGCCGCTCCTAGTAATTCTGCAAGGTGTGGTCAGCATTGTGACTGTATTTGATGTGGTCACTACTGCAACAATGGTCTAAGGCATTAGCAATGTAGACTTTTTGCAATGGTCAGAAGTATCTCTCGTTATTGAAAGGTTTGTTATAGAGCCTTTCCTGTTCTATTCTGAAAAGCTTACTCATCTTCCAGTGAGCTCCAAGTAACCCCTTGTCCTTATCACCTGAGCCTCACGAGGAACATGAGTTGCCCCTTCCTGTTGGAAAGAGTGACAAGAACCCAACAACCACCTAGTGACAGCATGAACTAATCCAAAAACATTGCAGACATTTGTCAGGAGGAGACCTTTGCTGAGATGTTAACCATTTAAGGATGACACTTTCATGGGACTCCCAACTTCTTGTATCATCCACCATTACTGTCTGTGAAATGGTTGAACACATACCATCTGACTTAATCAGCTATATTCAGTTGGAGAGATATCAAGTAACCAAGCCTTTCCTGTGCTGCCGCTGTTATTATCTATGGTGGAGGTACATTGGGTGTAGAATGTGAGTTTCCTGCATATTTGTAATGTTACCTTTGTTTTGAAGTCCCCTATTAGTTAATTAATTTATCTGAGCCATAATGAGTCAGCTGCATGTTAAGCGCTGTCTGATTTATGAGCAGTATGGTAGTATCATTTCCAGTTTGTCCCAGAACTGCCCCCATGCATCAACCTTGTTAGGTATCTATATCTACCAGACAGTTCATGGACCACCATGAAGGTATAACGCTATCTCATCAGTTCTAGTGGTGGTGTGTCCCACTCTTTTTAGCTGTCACTCAACGAAACCCACCCCCACCTCTCGCACTCTTCTTGTTACACGAACAAGGAAATACCCGAAATCTCACTTTCAATCACAGACTAAACTGTTTTTGATCCCCTTCAAAAGTCAACACATAGCTGAACCTTACTATATCTTATGGACACCTAAGACCTTCTCTCTCCATTGCCCTGCTTCGTTAAATGGTCCCAGATGATTAATCACATTGTCAAACGTACTATAAACCCTTGTATTCAATTTTTATTTCCGTTCCTTTGCCTATTAGTTGTCGACGACCAACATGCAGTGCATGGTTTTCTACTATTCTCACCTCTTCATTCAGGGTGACTTTGCACACCTTCTGACACCTTTATTTGACCTTTTCTGAATGGAGATTCTTGGTGAAGGTTTTGAAATGATATTGACTCTGTAAATTAACTGGCACTACATCCTGGCTTTGAATTGTGATTGCTGGTCGGTGGCATTCTATTATTACTTCTCCCGGGGTGACGTCATGCACTTATTTATGACACTACTCAGGCCAGTGCTTTCAGGGCTTTGTATCAGCACCCTGACTCAAAGATTCTCCTTCTTGTGGTCATTTTCCTGAGGTCTCGCAGTTGTTGTCCATCACTATTTTACATAGTTCTTTCACCTTGCCTGAGGAGGTCAAATTGTCATCTATGTACTGGGCAAACTCCCCTAACAGCTTTCTCATTTTGATCGGCCATCATAACAAGCAATGGGAATTCATCTCTGATTTCTCTTATAGCGCTGTGAATGACTGGTGGAAGCCTGAATGTCACTGGTCAATTTTTGGCCAATTAATTTTCTATATCCAGCTTCATATTTACTTAACAACTGATCTTCCTTGGTGAAAATCTAAGCTTGCATCTTAGAGGATGCTATTCTGTATGATCCTGTTCGGTATTGTGCTAATTTGTCCTGTACTCTCTTTTACTCTCTTTGCTTGCCATCTCGTCAGATTTGTATCACCTTTTGTACAACTTCCTTAAAGAACAGTACCAATAAAGCTGCATCTTTCTCTGCATGTCTGATGCTCCCACTGAGGAAGAGAGTTAAGGATGCTGCTTTTATGTCTCAGAGCGCCAAGTGGCTGCTTCCTTTTACCAAGCTTTAAGAATCACCATTCACCAGCAAAGCTTTAATAGATCCTCAGTTTTGGGAAAGGTCTCTGTGTCAAAGTTTAGTTCACTGGTGTATATTCATTGTTCGCTGCATATCTGCATAACTGTGATTAGTCTTCAGAGACTTAGGGCCTCATGTAGGTAGCTAAATACCGGTCGGTAACGGCCGAAATTCGGTAAATATCCCATTACCAACCGGTATTTAGGCATTTGACATGTAGGAGGCATGATTTAAGGATTCGGTAATTTACCGAATCGGTAAGGGATCGGTAAAATACCGAATCGGTAAAATACAGATTCGGTAAATTACCGAATCCTTAAATCATATGTAGGGAGCACTCAAGTAAGTGAATTTCAGTAGTAAGGATTCGGTATTTAACACCAACTACAGGTTGATGTTAAATAACGAATACCTTTTAAAAAGCTAAATTTGGCTGCTTTAAAAGTGCCATGTGGCAGACATACATGCCCTTAGGGCATGTATGTGCGCCACATGTGCACACATGCACGAATCAGGGGTGCAACAGGGTGTCAATGTGACACCCTGCCACCCATGATTATGCTTCCCCTATTACCGATTCGGTATTTACCGAATCGGTAATAGTAAATGGCTTCCCATTTATTCCTATGGGCCTCCAGGCCCATAGGAATGAATGGGAAGGGATGCAGGATGCATTATTACCGATTCGGTAAATACCGATTCATAAATACCGATATTTACCGAATCGGTAATAATTACCGATTGTTTGCCTACATACTATTTACCGATTCATAAATACCGAATCTGTAAAATTCGGTATTTATGAATTGATAAATAGTATGTTACCTACATATGGCCCTAAACGTGTAGACGAATCTCTCTTTCACTTAGGGGCAACAGAGTTTCTCTTCTGTGGTTCAATTGGTGGTGGCAGGCATGCAAGGGTCTGTTAAAGTACATATTTCTGAGTATTTCATACATCAGACACTAGAGGTAAGATTTCCCTCACGCGGATTGTGCATGTTTGTCTATCATCTGGCCCTCCCCAGGTTCAGCAATCGTATGGTTGTTGTTCTATCTGATTCTGATGTTTGGTGGCTCTCCACTCCTCAAATCTTCAGCACCATTTCAAGGAGGTCTGCTCCAGTGAGGGATTTATTGTCTAGCAATCCTGATATTTATTCTCTTAGCCCCAGTTATCATGCATTTGCAATGACACGGTTTGTCTTCCAGGCACTAATACCATCTTTTCAATGACCTTGTAGTGAACAGGTTACCAGTTTCTCTTTCTCTCTCCATCATAGATTTCGCTCAGTTCTTTACTCACCCATGGACATCCATCTTTGCTGCAGCACCCGGTGTAGGAGAAAGTAGGGGCTGGGCAGCCTCTGCTTAGCTTCTTTTCCCTCAATGAGCACAATGACCATGGCTACTGCAATCTTTAGGAAATCTATTCCGCTAACTCTGTCCGAATCGTTTACTAATAGACTCTGGGGATTGAGAGTTCATGGGCACTATGAAGACAAGGAGTAGGCGGGGATTTCCAAATTAGACAGACATGTTAGCTGGCAGCCTGCCACACTCCCTTTATGATGTCACTATAATGGTATTCTTTACTCTGATAGAAAAGATTTACAGGTCCTTCTGAGGTAACCACTCCAGAATTTACTAGTTTACTATTTCAAGATAATTTCTATTAAATAGTGGATTAGTATAAAGCTTTGAAGTTAGGAAATACAAGGTTTGTGCACATACATGTAGTAGGTGTATGAGAGATGTGTGTATGTTTGAGTGCACTTCAAGGACATGACTCCACAAAAGATGTTCTTGTGAGGTTTAGGTTTGATAAATGTTGTCAAAGAACCTGACTCAGACTTACACAGGGAACCATAGACTTAGATGAGCTTCACTTACAACCACATCGCAGCTACTAATACACTACATGGGCAGCTTCTCGGGCTCCTCAGCCAAGTTCTGAATGAATTAGCATGCACCCAGATTAGTTCTCGAATTCGCCACATGGGAGTCATATTTCGGGGATCCACAGTCAAGAAGTGAACATACCACATCTAATTAGAGATGCAAGTATCTCTTGACCCATCATAAGACTAATTTGAAAAATTTGAGACCAATGTGAACAGTGATTTGACAGTCAATAGTAGATCCAATTGGAAGAGAGAATCTGTCCCCAGCAGATCACATGGCTGACAGGTGGATCTTTTTGTGTTCAATGAGGAAACAATAAAATGTTAGGAGGAGGCTGAGCTCTGGAGTTGGCATGTTTGGTGGGTCACTTTCATCCAATCTAGAGTACTGTGGGTGTTCTTCATCAACACAATATTTTCTGCCAGTCTTCTTAGAGGTTGCTTCACTGCAGTGCTCAAAATAGCCCTTGCTGCTGCCCTCACCATGCTACATACAGGTGCCCTGCTGTATGGTGGTGCTACTTGGCATGTCTACATAACTGGAAAACCTTCTTCATCTGATTCTCTTTGAAATACAGACCAGGGATCATAGATGTTTTCTCCTACTAATGACCAGTTCTTCTGTTCATTTCCATGGGGTTTCTTCTTTCCAATAATTCTTACCTTAAAGTTGTCTCTTTTGATATCCTGAGAGGACACAATATCACCTTTTGTACTTTTGACAAAAGCTTCTAAATTTACATGTGACTCTTGGTTGTGTTAGTTTGCCTGATGGTTCAAGAGAGATCCTTTCCTTTGCATCCCCTCTAGAGAAATAAATTCCTCATCCAACCTGGTTACTAATCTTACAGTATTATGTGTCTACCCCTACCCAATACATCCTTCACAAGTCTGGTTTTGCTGTTTCTCTAACTTAATAAGGGAAAGCAATAGAGGATGCCGACTTATGCCACACAGATTGATTGAGAACCTGGCCTCTAATTTTATCTGGCCAGACATAGAAATGGTGGTTTGGGCTGAAATGACTGTCATGTTCAAATGAGTGTAAACGTAAAGTAATAATTGGAAAACGTCAACACTTCCAGTATGCCTGTAGCCCTCAGTACTCCCTGTTTCCCTCAGTACTCCCTGTTTCCCTATTAGAATGCCTACCTGTGGGAGACCAGCGATGTTCCATTACACCCTTAGTGGACACCAGGTGGCTGCACCTCTGCGGAAGAGGGCACGTTGCTAACTAACATTGTGCATGATTTCTTGGATGTGTTGTATGAGGATATCAGTGCAGGGACTGTGCACATCCTTTTTCCTTGCCTGGCCCAGCATCCATTTCTTGTTCCATTTACTTTTGAAGTATACTATACCATGAATGCTTATACTTTGTTTAGTGCGTACACTTGTTTTTGTAAATTAACAAAGGCACTACTACACAACTCAGTAAACTTTGTGCCTTTGTTCACTGAGGGCTTCATTATTAGATGAGTTATTTCACTCAGAGCGATAACTCCAGAAATAACCAAAGTCCCCATCACAGTTGTGCCCGGGCCAAGAATGATCGTGTCTGAAAATTTGGCCAAGTAAGATTTGCTGCGGGGCAGCAGCAATGCCCAGCCCTCGCCTTTCTCCTGCAACCGTCCTGGAAGAGCAGGCACTGCTCATCCCGGACAGGCACAAATTTGCTCTTTAACGCTGTTCCCCCCCCTCCCCCCCCACTGCTGGAGGTCTCACAGACACTTTCTGCCTGCTCAGAGCAGGCAGAGATCATCTACGGTTATTTGCTGAAATGTTGAAAAACTGCCTAGTAGAGCACCCAATAAATCTGGGTCTGAACAGTTATTCCCCATTTCGGGTGAAAAAATGTAATGACTGGACATTGCTCAGGAGATACCTGTGGGTAATTTAAATTCGAGCCCTCTGGTATCCCCGCCACGAACTCAAGTTAACTCGTAATGAGGCCTCTAAATGACTTAAAAGTATTATTAAACACAGTCTGTAAAATTGGTCTAGAGTGAATGACTCCCTCTCCAAATCCTGTGGATGTCTCACGATATGTGCATGTACATGCACTCACATACACACACATATCTATCTATCTATCTATCTATCTATCTATCTATCTATCTATCTATCTATCTATCTATCTATCTATCTATCTATCTATCTATCTATCTATCTATCTATCTATCTATCTATCTATCTATCTAGCTCTCTCTCTCTCTCTATCTATCTATCTATCTATCTATCTATCTATCTATCTATCTATCTATCTATCTATCTATCTATCTATCTCTCTCTCTCTCTCTCTCTCTCTCTCTCTCTCTCTCTCTCTCTCTCTCTCTCTATCTTGTGCTCGCGCATCAAGCTCACATTTACCAGACCAGACCCACACATACTTGCACTGTTCTATGGATATATATGGAAGACGTGGAGCTCTCTCACCACCACCACCTCATGATTAAATTAGCTTACCAAATCACTTTGTATCCAACAATTCTCTCTAACTAGAGTGATGGGACCAGCTTAGGGATAACTCAACTGTAACATGACCATCCCAACAGCATTTGCCAGTACACTTGATTAATTATTACCCCATCTCAAATTTAAAAATACAGGAATTCGCCTGCTATGGTCCCTGGGTTGATAATCCCAGGCTGAATGGTGGCCTGACTATTTTAGGGGGCCATTTAGACCTCGATGGACAGTCCACCAGCGCATTGGGGTTGCAAAGATGACTCCACCATATGGAGAGATCCATGCTTTCCAGGGAGTGACGGCTCCTCCACTAAGGCGGAGGAGCGTTGCCCCACTGCTTTTTTGCAGTGAAACACAGAGAAAATAAAAGGATAATAACTTGCATTATTATCAGTTTATTTTCTCCTGCTTCCACCCAGAGCTTTGCGTGATGGGGCGGGGTCAGGGGAAGAGTGGTAGCATCCTCCTGAAGTGCGCAATAACTGCTTGGATGTACCTCTCGGGCCGCCCAAAACAGTCTTGCGCACTTTGCATTTTCTCCATGCAGGCTGCATCGCAACCTGACGTGGAGAACATGCACAGGCCTCCAGTCAGAGTCTCAGCGGCTCATACAAATCACAACGCTGCTGAGACAGCATTGTGATTGGCTGACTGGGAGCCTGGGTGCGCTTCCTGTGGCTAAGCGAGAGAAGGATTACGGGGGAGAGAGGCGGCAACGAAGTGGAAAAAAGGTACGTTTTACTTTCTTTTAATTGTGGCTTCCCCTGCATCCTCCCCCCTCCAGAGTCGTCCCCTACCTCCAGCATCCCCCTCTCACACCTGCCACCTACCTCTGATCCATGCCGGCTGCCACTGTTTCCAGGGATTTACTACGTGTCTGACTTCCTGTGTCCCATCTGCGGCATATCTTGTGCAGCAAGGTGGCAGTGGGACCTGGAATCAGTGGATTGGCTTACCTTGCGCCCAATAGCATTCTCTTTGGTAAGCAGTGCTGGCAAGTGGATTTGGGCAGTGGAGCTGTGCAGGAGGTGCAGTCTTCACCATAGTGTAGCTGGGGTCTTCCTCCGCATCCTGGAGAGGTGGCGCCATCTTGGATTATTAAATAGCCTGATCCAAGATGAAATCTCCCTTTATTGTTCCTATCCCAATCCAAGATGGTGGTCATTTCTTTTTTATAGTTTGCTTTCTGTACACGGTAGTTAATGGTATATAAGTCTGCCAATCTCTGTCAGTAGTACGTTGCATAGTTCTCGTTTTTGTGCATGCTCCTGGTTAGCTCCTTGTGTCCTTAACTAGTTGTTCCTATTTTGTGCCCTTCCAGGTTGGTGCTCTCCGTCGTTTCCAGCCTTTCTGGAGTCTACATTTGTTGGAGGTTTTTGCGCACCCAGCTTTTCCTCCTCCAGAAGTTGTTCCTTTTCCAGGGCATGCGCTAACTTGGGATACTCGCCCTGTTGGAAGGGTGGCTTCGGAAAGGGAGCACCCTTTCCTCAAGATCAAGATTTCCAGGATCCTGACCTGACCGTTGCGACCAGCGATTGAGAATCTGTGTTGTGAAAGTGGTCGCCATGGCTCTCTTCAGAGCACTAAAGCTTTGCTGAGCAGGATCCATGTTTAAAGCACCTGATTAGCAATTTTTGAACTGAGAAAGTAAACTCCTAAAGTGGCAGTTTATTATAGCTATACAAAATACAAATGGCCCGACACGCAGGGAGATGCTGTTTTGTATAAAAATATGTAGTGTATAACTGTAAAAATAGAGAAGTATAGATACTGAAGAAGATGTAGCATTATGATTTCACAATGAAATTAACAGTGGTGGAAACAGTTCCAAATAGTTTCCACTAACTTAAACTTTTCATCTAATATAAATGATCATAACACCTCTCAGACACATCCAGGCTGCCACCAAACAGTTTCTTCCTACTTACCAGGGAAAATATATATTTCCAGCCCCTCCAAACAATCTTTCGAAGGTGATTACCACTTGTGGGGCCAGCAGGGACTATTAAGACTGTCACTGTCTTTCTATGCAACTCTTGGACTGGAAAGTGCTCATAATGCACAGACACAAAATAGTCAGTCCAGTAAGGGACCTGGATTACTTGCCTATTCAAGGGCTTGAGTTCGATGCACCCATAGTCTTCAAGCTACTATGCAGCTAGGAATTGGAGAGGTCGATCTGATGAACTTGTACCTAAGTCCAAGAATAATGTCATTTCAGCACTCCACTGTTCTGTGCCAAGTACTTCTAACCCTGTTTCAGATTGATGCTGCTGCAATGACAATGCAATCCCTAGGTTAGACCAAGACTCATGTTCACACGTGTTGGTGCACTAGCAATTCAATTCCTTCTGAATACTACTGTGCTCTTAATCACAGTCAACAATCCAACAACAGGGTGTTGCTGTCCAACGTGCAACTTTCCTCAGATCCAATGCAACATCTGACTAGATGATCCTTTTACACTCTCTCCACAACAAGGGGTTCTCGATCAGCTTCTAGATCGAACCTCCAGGTATCTTCCTCCAGTTTGCGTCACAGTTCTGAATACATCACGTTAGTAGAACCACTGACTATCTTTGTTGAATAATGCTAGGGCCGCATGCTAAGCACTCTACAAAACTCAACACAAATAGAGATCGTTTTTTCCCTATTTGTTGTCCACATGAGGCCCAGGCCTAATTTTCATTATACTGGCATAATCTCTGGAATTTTGTGTTGTGAAAATATCACCTAATGCCTGAGATTTTTTGTTTGTTGCTGATGACCTGGAGTTTAATTTAGGCGGGGTGCAGTCAGGCCCATGTGAGATTAAGAGATAATGAGCGTTTTTGGATTGTGGACTCCTGCAGTTAACAACATTTCCTAATCTTTCTTCTGTTTTTGTGAATTTTGTCCAACTATATCTTCATACTGTGGTGTGTTTTAATTTTTGGGAACAACTCTGCAGTAGGTAATTACATTTATTTTTCACATTCTCATTGTTTGTGTGTCAGAGATATTTTTATCATTCTAGAAGCTTTTGGATCACCTTGTATTCATGCTATATGTAGCTTTTTTGTCTGCATATGCCTGTTGGTGACCGGGATTTAGGTGGCTCCAGGAGTCCAGGTATTTGCCTTTATTCTTCCCCATGTTCTTGCTCTCCATTTATGAGTGTGGGTTTGCGATAACTTGTTGATTAATTGTGTTTTTCTCTAACTTTTAAATGTAGTATGCTGGGGTAATTGTTGCCTTGTACTTGTTTGTGTTTGTGTTATTGTTAAAGTTAATTTTTAAACTGACTTTTCTCAGAGTTTCCATTTTGCTGTGCTGTTGAATTCATTGTTGCTGCTTTCCCCGGTGATGTAGTCGGCCCCAGTCACATATTTGGTGAAAAAATAAATGAAAATATATACACATATATGTATATATATTTTTTTTTCACTGAAAAAAACATAGGTTACAGGAACGTTATAGTTAGGCTGACATTTCACTTGTACAAAACCTGTGACCTTTAGCCATTATAGTTAGCTGAACTAACTATAACTCACGACTCCGCAATGCACTGCTGATGACATCACATATTACATCACTCAGGACATGGTCAGTGACATCACTCATGAAATCTCAAATGACATCACTGAGCAGGCCTAGTGGGTCAGGGTGCTTCTACACTGGCCCCTTTTCTTGCTTTTTAAAGTTTTTTTACCTTTTTTCCTGTGACTCAGTTCAACTGAGTCACAAGATGGCTGCCAACACTTTCTGGTTCGAAGTGTTGACAGCCAATCAGATTGCATGCAAGAGATCGGGAGGATTCACTGATCCTCCGCATTACCAATTGTATATCTTTGAAATATTTAAATTTCTCAAGAAATGCTTAACCGATTTACACCATTTAACAAAAAGAGGGCTTTCCGAACCAAGAGCTACCTTTTTGCCAAAAGTGGTGTAATTTCATTCAGCAGTTCGGGCTGTAGACGTGTCTGAAGTTTCCTATGAAAATTAACATGGAAAAAATCCGTTTAAGGACCCCCCTTTTTCTCAGTCCATGCTTGACAAATCACCCGGAAACATTCAACACAGCAGCTGACCTAAACGTCCCATTAGTTTTGAAAATTTCGCGACGATACGTCAAACGACGCCAAAGATATTCGCAAATCATAAACGCTTTTCCTCTGGAAAGTAGGTCTTAACTATAACTACCTACAGGCAAACGCCAGTAGAGTATATATATATATATATATATCCCATATGAAGTGCACGAAGGATGAGGAGCCGCACAAAACGCCTATTTCAGCCTTTTATTCCCAGTAGACAGGCAGCATACTCAGCTGAGCCCCCACAGTAATGATTCTTGGCCATACGCATTTCGGGATCAACAGTCCCTTGTTCTCTGGCTCATTGGGAAACGGCTATGTAAGTTGAATCGCACTGGCGATACTTGTAATAAGTCCCGCCAGCCACAGTGGGCATGCAAAGGATCTTGGTCTTTGTAGTGAGGTAAGTATTAAATCCATATTGGAAGTCGCCGTACATTGCTTTTATTATTTTGAAAAATCCCTCTGGATTGCTGTTCAAAGCAAAACCAAGTTGCTGCCTCATTCGTGTCAAACCAGAAGGATGCGTTGTTCCACATGCGCCCTTGATTCACAGGTGCATGGACCCGCTGATGTCTGCGGTGGGGCAACCTCGCGGCCAGGGCAGACCGCTAAAACATTCCATATGAAGTGCCCGAAGGATGAGGAGTCGCACACAGCACCTATTTCAGCCTTTTATTTCCAGTAGACAGGCAGCATACTCAGCTGAGCCCCCACAGTAATGATTCTTGGCCATATGTGTTTCGGGATCAACATTTCCTTGTTCTCTGGCTCATTGGGAAACGGCTATGGTAAGTTGAATCGCACTCGCGATACTTGTAATAAGTCCCACCACAGTAGGCATGCAAAGGATCATGGTCTTTGTAGTGAGGTAAGTATTAAATCCATAGTGGAAGTCACCGTACATTCCTTTTATTATTTTAAAAAATCTCTCTGGATCACTGTTCGAAGCAAAACCAAGTTGCTGCCTCATTCGTGTCAAACCAGAGGGATGCGTTTTTCCACATGCGCCCTTGATTCACAGGCGCATGGACCCGCTGATGTCTGTGGTGGGGCAACCTTGTGGCCAGGGCAGAACGCTAAAACATTCCATATGAAGTGCCCAAAGGATGAGGAGCCGCACACAACACCTATTTCAGCCTTTTATTTTCAGTAGACAGGCAGCATACTCAGCTGAGCCCCCACAGTAATGATTCTTGGCAATACGCGTTTCGGGATCAACAGTCCCTTGTTCTCTGGCTCATTGGCAAATGACTATGTAAGTTGAATATCACTCGCAATACTTGTAATAATGTCAGGAGACCTCTCAACAGTCCCACCTTTAGGACCCTTGGGGAGCACCAGTGTCTTGGGATGCCTATGAGTATCAGAGCATGTGAGATGGTTTCCCAGGAGAGCCCGATGGAACATAGAAAAGGGCCACCACTGGATAGATGGTGTGTGCCTGATGGGTGCAAAACCGCATCCCTCACAATCGTTGGGTCCTCTTGCCCAGGTGTTACTAAAATCGGACTCACCGTGTCCACATTATGCTCTCCCCAAGGACAGGTTAGCTTTATAGAAATGCATTAAGTTGTTTACGCTCGCCTCACTTGATAATAGTTTACCCATACATTTATCGAGCACAACCTCAATCCTACTCACTCTATCAATCACCTCAATTATTCAATTTTTGCATACCTCCCATGTGCCCTGGAGGAATACCAGGTATTACTTTAATTAATTAATTTGATTTTTACCTGTCTCCCATAGGGGCTCCAACTATTTAATAATTAATGTTATTATTTGCTTGGGTGGTATTTTACCAATCCAAAGCTGTAATACTGTGCCTGGAATGGTAAAAGTATTTTGTCATTTTTCAGCTCGTCGTGGAAGGCACATGCTAATTTTATGCTTAAAGACTCTTCTGCAAAAATTGCCTAAAGATGTATCACTTTCTTACATGGCATGGATGACACTGTGCTAATTGTAGACTTAAAAGCCCTGCTAGAAATACGGACAATTGATGTGAGCAGATCTGGAGTGTGTGTGATGTTGTAGTGTTCCATATAATGGACCTCATAAGTAAAGATATGTTATGGTGTATGTGTGTGTAGTTGTGTGTATATATGGACCACATTTCCATAGGAAAAGCATTTTTTGGTTGCTAATAACTTTGGCAACATTTCACGAATCTTCAAAAAACTTTCCAAAACAAAAGTTCATCCACTTCAGCACTTTCCTGGGAAATTTCAGCGTGATCTGTCAAGTAGGGGCCTACAAAAAGGGTGGTGCCAAAATCTTTTTCCTCCATGCAATTTTCCATAGGAGAATTTCACACAGCTACAGCAAAAACAGTTGAATGTAATTACACCAAGTTTGGCAGAAAACTAGATCTTGGTCCTGAAAGAGTACTTTTTGTGATTTGATGTGAATCAGTTCAGTATCTTTTGAGAACTCATGGTTCCAAATGTATGTATATTTCACGCCGCAGAGGATGAGCTGATCTAACTGTTCAAAAGCAATCATTCGATTGGCTGCCACTACATCAACAAAGATGTGGCGGCAGATACTTAAGGTTTCTGGGACTCAGTCCCCTGTCCTGGGAAAAACACATATAAGGTGCATGGTAGGGATACCCTGCCCAGTCTCGGTCTGGTGGGGGAGTTCCAGAGAGACCCACCCTTGGGCTAAAAACATAACTTTTTTTGTATCTTGTGCCGTGGATCCGCAGACGATCTGCAGAATGGATAAAAAAAATGCAGCCTCCAATGTTTTTTTAATATGAGCTCCCCCAGGGTGTGCCAGGGACCAGGCTGCAGCCTTTTTTTAAATGTTTTATTGGGCGTATGGCATACGGCCCCCCTCCCAGAGGTTTATAGAGGCTCAAGGAATGATACCGATAATTAGGGATGCCCCTCTCCTTGATCGACATTGAGGCTCCGGGGACCCCATCCCCCGGGGTGTTGTTGAGGCCAGCACCACATGTTGCACGACACAAGTTATAGTTGCATCAGGGCACGCACTATAGTTACTTGAGAAAACCATAACTGGTGAATTTCAGTGGTTTTGTTTGTTTAAAATTGTATGTTTTAACCGACTATATAAATCACCAGACCTTTATTATAATAAAGAAGGTGGACCAGGTGAGAAAAGTGCATTTATTTATGTGGTTCGTATCAACAAGGCTCATTTCAGACTTCAAAGCTGTAATGCTTTGATGCCATCCACATAAATAAAATATTCATTTAGCAGCGAAATGCCCTTGCCCATCGTCTTTGATGCAAAGGAGTGGTGAAATAAACATATATATATATAATCAAAAGATAGACTTGAACTTATAAGTGGCACCTCTGCAACCAAGCGAAAGAAGGAACAATCAATATCTTCTCCTAACATGGATTGCAGATTGATTACTCGTTATGCTAGTAATCAAAATGCCCTTAGAGAAATACTAAAGAGAAATTGGCAGATTCTCAAATCCGATACAGTAATTGGGGAAGATTTACCCAAGGCACCACAATTGTCATTTAGAAAGGCCAGATCATTACATGATGATCTGGTTCAAAGCCATCTCTCTATTCGAAGAAAAGACTGTGGTCTGGGTTCTATCAAGGGATTCTACCCATGCCGCAAGTGTAAGGCATGCAAAAACAGCAAAAAGACCTTAACAAATGAAGTTCCGGGCCTCAAATCCCCTAAAAAGAATTCAAAAATTTATGAACTGCAATACTCCGTATACGGTGTATTGTTTAATCTGCCCGTGTGGCCTGAGGTACATTGGGAGCACTATACATCCCACAAAGATTAGGATCTTAGAACACCAGAGAGCTATCACCACAAATGACGTCAACTATCCGGTTGCACGTCATTTCAAAAGTCATCATGTTAGTAATAGGGATCTATTACGCTTCTTCTGCCTTGATCATGTTCCCATCAGTATTCGAGGAGGAGATAGACTTCTCAAACTCCGCAGACTGGAGTCTAGATTCATTATAGATCTGCAATCTAAAATACCTCAGGGACTCAACAGCAGTGAGGAATTGGCGATACATCTTTGATTTTCAACCTATGACATTTTCTGAACAATCTGTCAGCTTACCTCTTTGTATTATGTTGGGTGTCACCATAACCAGTTAATAATTTTTTTCTGGATCAATGATAGTTTAGCAGGATATTGTCTTCCTTTCCCACATTTATGTAATATGTAATATGCTATATGACTTCATTAGTCTTTTCTTTATGTATAGCCTTTTGCATCTTTTGGTGGACAATTAAGCAGCATAGATTCGATGCTGTAGAAGTGGGTGTGTTCCTTTTCTATGTACATCGAGGTTCTTGATTTTGTTACTGTCTGACCAGGTTGACGGAGTATGCCCATCTGAGGGCTTTATAGTCAGGGAATATCAACCTGGGTCTTTATGTTTTCAAAACTGATCAATGTCATTAGCCAATTCAGGGCGAAATTGCAATCAATTGATTATTTGATTCCATTAACATGTTTAAAGATGGCTGAAATTTTTCATTCTACATACCTTTGAAGTCCTCTTTTGATGTTTGTTTAATGGAGCACCGCACCACCAATCATTGTAAAGTATTTCATTTAAATTGTGCTGTCCCGGGACGCCTTGCAAAACTGACGAAGGCAGTCGCCGAAACACGTCTTTTTGTGTATAGTTTAACCTAATAAATCAGGTTAAATCATCCTCCGAGAGTTCTGTACTTTGTACTTTGTAGCAGATATATATATATATATATATATACATATATATATACATATATATATATATATATATATATATATATATATATATATATATATATATATATATATATATATATATATATATAAATAAATAAAAAATCGCGAAGATTCGTCGATCGGCGCCAAACTTATTCCAAATAGAATGTTGCGGATTTCCTATGGAAAATAGGTCCTAACTATATCTCTATATCTACCTACTGGTGACCGCCAGTAGGTTATTAAACTTACTGGTTACCATTAAATGAAGCCCCCTACAAAGTATGAAAATGAAAAATAACACTAAAAGTTTTAGACTTCACTTCCTGACCCAGCAACCTCAATCACGAGCAGGTCCTGTCTGTGCTCAATGACACTGGCCCAGTGGTGCATGACCTGCCACTGGATACATGTCCCATCAGTGAGGCAGTGCCTCCTGTACTCCTTTTTCTGCCAGCACTTTTTCTTTCCTCAAAAGTGTGCCCTTTTCAGGTCTTCCTCATACAACAAAACAAGTGCTACCACCTCACCCTCAGAAAAATGATTGGTGGGGTAACTCCCTTGCGCTTAGCTCTTCAGGGAGAAACCGCTGGCACTCTCCCAGACTCTTTAGTTGTGCGGGCAGGAAGCAATAAAAAAAAAGCAAAACAGATGGGGGTAGGTGGGAAGGTGAAAAAAAATAAAACCACAGGGGCATGGAAAGGCGAGAATAAGGGACTAGAAATGATTAAGATGAATAAATTGGAATGGGTGTGTTTGGATAGGGGACACAGCTCGGGAAGGTAAAGCGCATTTACAGTCGGGTCATTACCACGTATTACCTTCATCACACATCATTTACAATGCATATGCCTTTACCGCGCATTTCTTTACCACTCAAATTTTTACCTCGCCTATACCTTTGCCACGCATGCATTACCAATGAAAATGGTAGCATCTGTCTGTCTATCTATCTATCTATCTATCTATCTATCTATCTATCTATCTATCTATCTATCTATCTATCTATCTATCTATCTATCTATCTATCTATCTATCTATCTATCGATATTAGGGCAAAGGGTTTTTGGGTGGCAAGAGTATTTTTAGGGTTATGGGTGGGTAGGGTATATATATATATATAAAAGCGCCATAAGGGTTTCGGGCATCTGCCCTTGATCACTGGCAGGCACACAGACCCCCACAGCTGCTCATACTTATAGCGTAGTCTCCGCCCTCAATAGCCAGTGCATTATGGGTTAGGGAGTTCATTACCATATTGGAGTTATTTTCTTCCGAAGTGGTAGCAGCCGGTGCTGTGTCCATTAAAACAATATATCCCAAGTGGGCTGGCATGGAGAAAAACTGCAAAGTCTCGCAAAATATCCACGCGCACAATAGATGGACCTCAAACTCCACGAAACCCACATGACGGGTCCGTGGCCGGCAGGATGTGCGGGGCGTTCTCGTGACGAGGAGCGCCGCATTTTTAATTCCCAAAAAGAAAAGTCACCTTGCTTGAGAACACCAACACAGTTAAAGGTAAGTCCCTTCTTTATTGCAGGTATGCCAAACAGCGTGTTACTCCTCCATGACAAAAAAGCGCCATACGCGTTTCGGGCATCTGCCCTTGATCACTGGCATGCATACAGACCCCCACAGCTGCTCATACTTATAGCGTAGTCTCCGCCCTCAATAGCCAGTGCATTATGGGTTAGGGAGTTCATTACCATATTGGAGTTATTTTCTTCCGAAGTGGTAGCAGCCGGTGCTGTGTCCATTAAAACAATATATCCCAAGTGGGCTGGCATGGCGGAAAACTGCAAAGTCTCGCAAAATATCCACGCCCACAAAAGATGAACCTCAAACTCCATGAAACCCACATGACGGGTCCGTGGCCAGCAGGATGTGCGGGGGGCGTTCTCACGACGAGGAGAGCCGCATTTTTAATTCCCAAAAAGAAAAGTCACCTTGCTTGAGAACACCAACACAGTTAAAGGTAAGTTCCTTCTTTGTTGCAGGTATGCCAAACAGCGCGTTACTCCTCCATGACAAAAAAGCGCCATAAGCGTTTCAGGCATCTGCCCTTGATCACTGCCCGGCACACAGACCCCCACAGCTGCTCATACTTATAGCGTAGTCTCCGCCCTCAATAGCCAGTGCATTATGGGTTAGGGAGTTCATTACCATATTGGAGTTATTTTCTTCCGAAGTGGTAGCAGCCGGTGCTGTGTCCATTAAAACAATATATCCCAAGTGGACGGCCTGGAGGAAAACTGCAAAGTCTCGCAAAATATCCACGCCCACAATAGATGGACCCCCAAACTCCACGAAACCCACATGACGGGTCTGTGGCCAGCAGGATGTGCAGGGGGCGTTCCCGCAACGAGGAGCGCCGCATTTTTAATTCCCAAAAAGAAAAGTCACCTTGCTTGAGAACACCAACACAGTTAAAGTTAAGTCCCTTCTTTATTGCAGGTATGCCAAACAGCGCGTTACTCCTCCATGACAAAAAAGCGCCATACGCGTTTCGGGCATCTGCCCTTGATCACTGGCATGCACACAGACCCCCACAGCTGCTCATACTTATAGCGTAGTCTCCGCCCTCAATAGCCAGTTCATTATGGGTTAGGGAGTTCATTACCATATTGGAGTTATTTTCTTCCCAAGTGGTAGCAGCCGGTGCTGTGTCCATTAAAACAATATATCCCAAGTGGGCGGCATGGAGGAAAACTGCAAAGTCTCGCAAAATATCCACGTCCACAATAGATGGACCCCCAAACTCCACGAAACCCACATGACGGGTCTGTGGCCAGCAGGATGTGCAGGGGGCGTTCCCGCAATGAGGAGCGCCGCATTTTTAATTCCCAAAAAGAAAAGTCACCTTGCTATACTTACTATAATTACCTACTGGCAGTCGCCAGTAGGTAGTTATAGTTAGGACCTAGTTTCCATAGGAAAAGCGTTTTTTGTTTTCCCAAAAATGTTGGCGCCGGTTGACGAATCTTCGCGAAATTTAAAAAACTAGTGACCTGCTCCAGTCAACTCCTGTCTTGAAAGTTTCGGGGTGATTCGTCAAACGGGGGCCGAGAAAAAAGGGGGGTCCCAAAACACATTTTCCCCAT
Organism: Triturus cristatus; assembly: GCF_964204655.1. Taxonomy (NCBI): domain Eukaryota; kingdom Metazoa; phylum Chordata; class Amphibia; order Caudata; family Salamandridae; genus Triturus; species Triturus cristatus. The sequence continues at coordinate 133,346,605 of NC_140580.1, read as the reverse complement.
GTTATTTTCCATAGGAAACTTTAGACAAAGCTACAGGCCGAACTGCTGAAGGGAATTACACCAAATTTGACAAAAAGGTAGGTCTTGGTTCAGGAAGAGTCCTTTTTGTTAAATGGTGTAATTCCGTTCAGTAGTTCCTGAGAAATTAGGAAAAGAAAAAGTTTTTATATCTTTGGCCGCGGTGGATTCGCACGGGCTTCACTCTCATTGGCCGCCAACACTCCAAACCAGGAAGGCCCTCTCCCCTGAAAGTTGCCTGGGAGGGAGGCCACACGGCTCCCCTCCTCAACATTAAATAAAATAAAAAAAGGAAAGGCCAGCCCCGGGGATGGGGTCCCGGGGCCATAATTGGCCTTAGGAGGGGGGCCACGCAGCCGGCTTCCAAATTAATTAAAAAGAAAATTCTGGTCGTTCCCCGTGGGATGGGGTCCCTGGGGCCATAATTGGCCTCGGGAGGGGGGCCACGCGGCCCCCCTCCCTTTAAAAAAATATATATAAATAAAAAAGAGGGTGGCCAGGCCCCAGGGGATGGGGTCTCCGGGGCCATAATTGGCCTCTGGAGGGGTGCCATGCAGCCCCCTCCCGTTTTTTTTTTTTTTTTAAAAAGGTGTCAGGCCCTGGGGGATGGGGTCCCCAGGGCCCCAAAAATAGTAAAAGAAGGGGGGCCACACAGCCCCCTTTCTAAAAAAAACACACACACAAAAAAAGTTGGTGTGGCGCCGGAGGACCCGCCCCCTCCCTGCAGCACTCTGCAAACGCGCCCCCTGACACGTTGTAAGTTGGGGAATTAATTCCCCTTGAATACTGAGGGTCCCTGGGGGCCAACTAGCCCACCAAGTACCTCCAGTATGTGCCAGGGAGCTGTGTTGCAGAGAGGTGGTCCAAGGCCACACCCCCTTTTTACACCACTCTGCAACGCAGCTCTGTGGCGCTTACTGGAGGTACCTGGTGGGCTAGTTGGCCCCCAGTTACCCACACGATTCAAGTGGACTTAATCCCCCAACTTAAAACGCACCAGGGGGCGCGTTTGCACAGTGGTGCAGGGAGGGGGCAGGGCCTGATATGTTAAGTGTGCAAACACAGCCCCTGGTGCGTTGTAAATTGGGGGATTAAGTCCCCTTGAATCCTGGTGGTCCCTGGGGGCCAACTAGCCCACCAGGTACCTCCAGTAAGCGCCACAGAGCTGCATTGCAGAGAGGTGGTCTTAGGCCACGCCCCGTTTTACACCTCTCTGCAACACAGCACATTGGTGCTTAATGGAGGTACCTGGTGGCCTAGTTGGACCCCAGGGACCCTCAGGGTTCAAGAGGACTTAATCCCCCAACTTAGAACACGCCAGGGGACGCGTTTGAAGAGTCTTGCAGGCAGGGGGTGGGGCCTGATATAACAAGTTAGCAATCCTGCTGTGTGGGACTTACTGGAGGTTATAAAAGGGAAGTTGGCCCCTAAGGTTGACATTGGGGGGTAACTATCCCTCCTGTTACTTCCGCTGAATTCCACACAGTGGGATTGCTAAAATGTGTATGAAGACCATGCTCACCTTTCTCTACCACTCTGCAAACGCGACTGCTATGTTATAGGTAGAAATTAGCAGTTAAAAAACCTTTGAAATTCACTGAAAAAACCATAGGTTTCAGGGACGTTATAGTTAGAAATTAGCATTTAAAAAAACATTGAAATTCACTGAAAAAACCATAGGTTTCAGGCAAATTATAGTTAGAAATTAGCATTTAAAAAACCTTAGAAATTCACTGAAAAAACCATAGGTTTCAGGGACGTTATAGTTAGTTGGACATTTTTCTCGTACAAAAACATAGAAATTCCCCCATTATAGTTAGTTCAGCTAGCTATAACTCGCGCACCCGCAATGCACTTCTGATGAAGTCGCATATTATATCATTCATGACATGGTCAGTGACATCACTGATGACATCACTGATGACATCTCAAATGACATCACTGATGACATCACTGATGACATCACTGATGAAAATCTGATGCACCTCCTCACACTCTAAAATAATCTTTGATACACCCATTGTAAAATACAGACTACCATTTTCGAAACCATCGACACACCAATTAACATTGTGAAAACGGGACCAGGTGCATGCAATTAGCTAAGCAAGTGCCTCTGAAGAAGAAAGCAAACTTTTGAAACGCATCAGGCTCACCACGAAACTGACTGTCTGATTGAAGCTGCCGACTGTAACCAGTCATACCCTGCAAATAAAGGTTTGCCACCTTACCTTTGGTGTTCGAGTGCTGTTCAAAGTGTGGATGTGGGTAAATTGGAGCGAATATTTTGGGCGGCTGTCCAGCCGTCGAACTTGCACCACCCCATAATCGGGGGCTGCGTGGCTGGATATGTACCCAGCTGCTATGTGGAGCACGGAGGAGGGATTTAGATTGGTCACTGCTGGCAGCAGCCAATCTGGGGGCTTGAAATGCGACAGTTATTAGTGCCACCATTTGGATAAGATATCAACCTGGACTGTGGTTTCCACAATTAGCCGCTGCCATCTGACAGGCCCATCCAAGGGCGTGGCATTAACATTGTGAAAACGGGACCAGGTGCACGCAATCAGCTAAGCGAGTGTCTCTGAAGAAGAAAGAAAACTTTTGAAACGCGTCAGGCTCACCACGAAACTGACTGTCTGATTGAAGTAGCTGGCTGTAACTAGTCATACCCTGCAAATAAAGGTTTCCCACCTTACCTTCGGCGTTCGAGTGCTGTTCAAAGTGTGGATGTGGGCAAATTGGAGCGAATATATATTTATATATATATCACCCGCAACCGTGTTTAAGGTTCCTCAAACGCATGGAACAAACAGGAACGGACTCCACTTTTTCGGTGCAAACTAGTTTATTTTTTCAAGATTCAGCTTGCCGCCATGACGGGTTTCGGCCTTCACAGGCCTTATACTTACCTCCGAAATACATTTGTGTTGACATGCGTGGTAAACATTTTTATGGTAAAGACTAATGAGTTGTAAAGACCGCGTCATTAAGGCATGTGTGGTAACGGCATGAGTGGGTCCGTCATGCAACCCTCGGGGGAAAAAACAGGAGCAGGCTAAAGTGACTGGCACTTTCTGTTTAATTTGGCAGCATGCATGTGATGTGTGAAATTGACTTTCACTTTTTTTCAACACAAAATGCATCTTCTCGTCACCTTTTTCACATTTCATGTTATTAGGGGTAATTTGACATACTTTTTGCAAATTTCATGTGATTACACTAACAGCAAATATGCAAATTTCACACATCCCTAGTCCTCACTGCTTTAGTGGAATAATTCCTGATAAATGATGTGAGGTTCGTTTTCCTGTCTCCCCTTTGCTTCCCTGTCTGTTCTCTTTCCTTCTTCTGGCTTGGCGGTATTCTTTTCCCTGTTGTGCGTTTCTCACCTATATGGTATACCAATAGGCTCTTGAACGTTTTTGCTTTAAAACACTGGGCTGTCATTACCTGGAACAGCCCTTCGGCTGTGGGTGCCGAATAGCCGGCCCTCCCAGCTGTATGCACTTCTCAGAGTAAACATGTTCCTGGTACTTCACATGGTGGGCCTTTCCAAGCTATGCAAGGCGGAGCTCCGCATGTCCCCTCTCCCGCCAGCAAAGGGTCTCTCTCAAGCATGCAGAGAAGTCAATGCTGTGCAAGGTTTTACATAAATAAGCCATACAATCAATGCCATGCATGTACACTCAGATCCATGCAGCAGTGGAGTGCACTTTGCATCTAGTTAAGGCCTCCTTTGGGGGCAGAAGGGACATGCGTTGTAAGACCGCATGTAGTTCCTGAGCTGCACCAGATCTATCCACCTACTAAAGACATGGCTGATGCATGTCTAATGATTTAGGATTACTGAGGAGGTGTTCTCCTCTGATTAGTGGCTAACGTGGCTGCAGGTCTCGAGTCTGCGCTATGGTATTTGGCCTGCTCACTTCATCTTGGTTGTCCATTTTTTTCTCTCACTTAGACTTTTGCAATCCATCATAGTTTTCCCTTCTGTAATGTCTCTGGTATTAAAAGGTGCAGCTACAAGAGTGTAGAGTAGGGTTATTAATGTTGGCCAAGCAGCTCTTGGGAAGCCTCGGCAGAGAAGGGTGTGATGGATTTGACACTTGAGCGCATTAATGTGAGAGTCAAGGAAATGCTGAATATGAGAGAACAAAGTACTATTGATTGGACGTGTGCATTGCTAGGATACACAGTGGCCACTGTCTAACCTACTGTTATGATGTATCTGTACATCCAGAAGGACCAGTCCCTCTGGGAGTCAGTCAAGGAGTCTTGGGCGTGCCACAGCCGCTCTAACCAGTCTGTTCCCCTTCACACTAGCTCACAGCAGGGTGGGGGTTCAGTCTCTGTGTACTGAAGGTGCATCACATTCCAAATGACAAAGACGTCAAAGGCAAATTAAATTAAGTTTAAAAATTCAGTTTCCATAAAATCAGCACAAAAAGATTCTTGTCTAAAGCCATCCTTTTTAGGTCTCGCCTGACCCAGCGCATGCGCTGGTCTGGCGAGACTTATTGAAAGGGCTCCAAAAAGTGCTACCAGGCCAGCCTAGAGCTACAGTGCATGTGCGCGGGCGCGCGCGCCGCTTTTACAGCGATTACTTTCACTTTCACGGCCGCTTTGATGTTTGATCGCGATCACTTTCGCGGCCGCACGGCCGCTTAGCATAGCCAATAGGTCTCGCTTTTGGGACCTTATAAGTATTTAGTTATGCAACTGTTGCATGGCTAAACACTTATAAGGTCCCAAAGGCGAGACCTATTGGCTATGCCAATGCTTGTTTTTTGTCTTGTGGACAGGCACCCTGGTACTGTTGTTGGAAGGGCTTTACAACACAAAGTGTTCCCTAATTGTTTTGTATTTGATTCTTTTGTTTTTTTGTGCAACAAATGTGGGTGATGAGTTGTGTACGTAGTGATTTGCTTCATCTGAGCTCCTTCAGGACTTGGAACGAGGCTGTCAGCGGCTGTAGGAGTATTGCTTCCCCTCTTGACATTATGTCAGGGATCGGGGATTCTTCCTGAGAAGATGGATCCAGGTCCTTTGCAGACTATTAAAACAGCAACAAATAGCGTTTTTCTTGTGGAAAGGTGGCAGCCCTACTGGCAGAGGTGTGTAGTCCTGCGCTTGTAAGTGTGCACCCACGCCAGCCCAGACCCACAGTACATCGCACGAGGTGAGGGCAGGCTAAGTCACAAGTTGTTGACACATTCCAGCATCAACATTCTAAGTATTAACCCCTTCGCTGCTGCGGACATTCCGCTGCAGCGCTGGGGGGGGCAGGGGGGCAGCGCGGCGGGCCTGTGCTCATGACGGAGCCGCTCCGTCATGAGCCACAGTTGAGCTGTGCTCATGACGGAACGGTTCCGTCATGACTCCGCCCATTTGCGTTGTCGCCCCGCACAGGCGGGGAAACAGCGCCGCGCAGGCGGAGCGGCCGCCGGCAGGATTGTCATGACGGAACCGTTCCGTCATGAGCACACGACAACCGTGGCTCATGACGGAACGGTTCCGTCATGAGCAGGGAAGGGGTTAAATCACCATCCGGCTCACAAATGTGAAATGTCTGGTGTGAGGAGTTTCTGGGGCCCAGGAACAAGGGCAGAGCACAGCAAAATGCATCCTTCGCAACACCAGCAGTGCTGCGCCCCTCCACAAGCACCACCTTCAAGCAAACACTGACAGCTGAGTTCTTTTTGACAGGCAAGGGCAAGTTGGGCTGCAGCTGAGCTCAGCTGCTAAAATTATTAGCTTTAACCCCTTCGCTGTGGTGCAAATTCCGCCGCAGCGCTGGGGGGGTTTGGGGGGTTTGCGGCGCCGCTCTGCTCATGACGGAACCACGCCGTCATGAGTCACGGGCGAGCTGTGCTCATGACGGCGTGGTTCCGTCATGACTCCACCCACTTGCACTAATCGCCCGCACAGGCGGGGAATCAGCGCCGAGTAGGCGGAGCGGCCGCCAACGGCCGCAGCATGACGGAACCACTTCGTCATGAGCACACGGCGCCCGTGGCTCATGACGGAGTGGTTCCGTCAGAAGCATGCAAGGGGTTAAAACGCAGATTTGCACACGTACACACAGTAACACACAGAGCTGAGTAGAGCAAAGCACCAGCAGGGACACTGACTGTGTGAGTACTGTACACAATCAGTGACACGGTGCGGCTGTACCGGGGGTGGGTCGTGTTGGCTGTGCCTGGAGAATTTAAACATATTTACGGCTAGAAGCGCCCTCCGCGAGGCCATTACTGGCCTTGTCGATTCTTCTGCAATAAAGTTTATTTCCTTGTTCCTTCAGTAGAAGGAGGCTTTTTGAACATGCGTTGGTCACCTTATTGAGTGTTTCAAATGTGTTCGCTGAAATATTTGGACCCATCAATATTCAAATTATAATTTGTGAGGTACATGTTGGCCTAGGCTTCATGCTTTTGTGCTAAGAAGAAGGCCTATTTCTTAATGCTTTTTCCTAAAAATAAATCAAGATTTAATAAGTTGACACTGTATATTCAGACAAAAGTTTCTGACATTTGAATTTTACTCTATGACAATATATAATTTGAGACCTCAAAACCTGTCTGCGTCCCTGTTTATATAGCACGTGCAGACATTGGAAGAAGCTGAGTTTGCAAGCTTGTCTCACTCACAATTGACTCTATGCTGGCTATGCACTGCACTGACCATATTAGCCATATTCTGTATGTCCAGAGGACTATCCTACTGCTGGAGCATTATGCAAATACATTGTATTTTATTTTATTTATTTTAAATGTTATATATAGTGCTAGCTTGACCCGTAGGTATCAGAGCGCTTTACATACATACTGTAAGGAAAAAAAAACAGACGGAAATTGCATTACATAGCTGGCAGGCAGTAAGGAAGCAAACCAGGGATAAAAAAAAAAACAGCATGGAAGATAAGGTAGTTAACACAGTCCCGTCACCAACTATCCTTGAATGTCAAGAGAGAGGCGTAAACTCGGATATTGAAGTCTAGGTTAGTTGACGTTGCTCAGGAAAGTATTTGTTAAGGAGATGGATTTTCAGGTCCCTTTTGAAACAGGAGAAGGAGGGGTTGATCTGAGGACTCTAGTGAGAGCGTTCCACATCCTGGGAGCGTTGCCAGAGAACGATCGGTATTGTGTGGTTTTCTTTTTTAGTTTCGGAGGAATAAGAAGGAGTGAGTTGGAGCTTCTCAGCGTTCTGGATTGACCTGCTCTTACCAGTTTGTTGTTCAGGTAGTTAGCGGCCGGAGAGTGAAGGGTTTTGTGTGTGATGCAGGCCAGTTTGTAAATACACCTCCCTTCCATGGGAAGCCAGTTGAGGGAGTTGAGAGCTGGAGTGATGTGTTCAAATCTTTTTACTCCAGATACGAGTCGAGCGGCCATGTTCAACACTGCCCTTAGAGGGGCTAGGTGAGCTTTTGGAGTCCCTGTTAGGATGGCGTTCCCGTAGTCGATTTTAGAGAGAACTAGGGATTGGACTACTGTCTTGAGGTCGTCATGGGGACGAAAAGGTTTCAATTTCTTGAGGTGTTTTAGAGAGAAAAGAGCACTTTTTGCAGAGTTTTTGATGTGGGCCTCCATAGATAAGTTCTTGTCAAGGGTGATGCCTAGAGACTTAACTGAGTCGGATAGGACGATGGGGCAGTTTAGGGTGACAAGATTCTTCAGCCACTCTTGGATTGGACAATGGTTGCTTTTTGGAGAGAATAGGATTAGTTCTGTTTTATCTGGGTTGAGCTTTAAGTGGTTAGCGTTGAACCAAATTTGGATCTCGGTTAGAGTGGCATTGAGGTGTTGGATGTCGCTGGGAGAATTGATTTTGAATTGTACTTGATTTTGATTGTACTTGCCACTATAAAGGCATATCCACGCAAAACTTGGTCTTGAGAGCTGGCACATATGCTGCTTGCACCATCAGTCATTTGCTGAAGTAGCCGATGAAGCAGCCAGATGTTTTTGTCTGATGTCTCATCTGAAGGTCTGCATGCTTCTGCTTTGTATTTCAGGGATTCAGTGGTCGCCTGCTGACATGTGTGGAAAGCGGTTGGGTCAAAGAAGGGTGCCCTTTCAAAGATTCCATTTCAGGGCATTAGACTGTCTGGTGACCAACTAGATCAGACAGTAATGAAAGCATCGGATGCATGCCCTCCTGCTCAAGGGGAAGGGATTGTCTTCCTTTTATCCTGTATACCAGAAGTCCAGTGGAAATTCTAATCAGTCTTTCATATCTTCACAAAGGCAATAATTTCATCCTTTGCATTCAGGGGACAAGTTGGCACCTTATCTGCTTCTACAGACAAGTAGCAGAAGCAATCCAGGCTGCAGGGTTTCAGTGGAGCTTCTAGGGTTTGCAGGAAGTCATGTCCATATTAGTATGGTGTGGAAACACTGCTTGATGAACTACTGGGTCATGGACTTTGTACACTGAAGTTATTTCTAGACTTTCCCATCACTCTACTAAAATAGGGTTTCATCCTAACTATAATGCAAAGGTCAGTGGTGGCTCCTCAGCTGAGGCGGAGGAGCTTCACCCCACAGCTTTTAAGAAGTATAACTAAAGGTAAAATAAAAAGATAATAACTCAATGTTATTATAATTTTATTTGTTCCTCCTGCATTGCGTCCGAGGCGGGCAGGACTACTCTGCTCTCAAAGTGGGTCAGGGGAGGAGTGGTTTTCAAGTGCACGTGAATGTTCATGCGACCTTTGCATGTTCTCCACACAGGCTGCATTACAGGCTGGGTGGAGAACATGAGCAGGTCCAAAGTTGCCGTCTGAGCGCCGAACCACCGTTCTCAGACCAATCACAGCGCTGCATTGCAGCAAAGTGATTAGTCAGGGTACAATGGGTGCTTCCTGCTTCTTGTTCCGGCACGAGTCCAATGGGGAGGAGAGACGTAGAGACACGGCGATGGGGTAAGATGTATTTATTTATTTATTTTTTTACATTCCTCCCCAACCCCACCCCGCCTCTCGTGATCCGTGCCGGCCGCCACTGGCAACAGTACAGGATCAAGGTGGAGGGTTTGTGGGACAGCATTGCTGTTTAGGTGCAGAAAAAGGCGCTTCTGCTGGTGCTGGTGGAGGAGCAGGGAACAGGGATTTATCCTATTCTGTTTCTCATTTAGAAGCTTGCAGGGCTTTCCCCCAGTTCAGAAACGGAAGATGATCAGTTCATGGGTTAATGCTTTACACTTCAAAATTTTACTTGGGTAGCTATTAATCACTCTGGACCTCCATGATACATCCTGGACCAGCAGCTAAAGGTCTGTGGTCTGAAACAAACTCCTTGTTTTTCTACATGGTGCTGGCTACCTTACTCAGTTGGCTTCACATGCAGGGCATCTTCCTGCTTAGCTACTTGGACTACTGGTTAATCTATTCTCTGTCAAGGGACCAAGCAGTGCTGAACATACACATGATTTTGAACTTGCTTTAAGTTCTTGGCTTCCTGAGCAACGTGGAAATGCAAATTGAAGCCAGTGAACGACGTGAAGTTAAATGATGCAAGAGTTTGCACAGGTTGCCCATATGGACTACAACATGGAGGAACTCCAGAACCATGTGTCTTTCCTTTTAAATCATGATGTTCTAAGTATTCCTTCTTCGTTTCAAGTCTAAAGAGACATGTCAGAGGTTCTTGAAGTGCTCCCATGGGTCAGATTCCATCTGAGTTGATGGTTTAACATCTGCTCTAAGCATGGAGACCAGAGTCTCTTGGCTTCATGAAACATATTCTAACCTTACATGCTACGGCAGGAGATCAGCTGGTGGTTTGACCATCCATGTCAAGATCAAGAATTGACCATAAAAGTACATACAAAAAGAAATGAATAAAATTTCATATTAAACTTGTTCATCAATATATCATGTGACTCAAATACTACATAGTGTTTTTTTTTCTTTTTTTCTTTTAAAGTTCAAGGTTATAATTATTAAAAAGGTCATACCATCATTTCATTTACATTTCATATTGTTTCCTTATTAAAAATGCTCTTTTAATAAAATGTAATACTGCAACGCAAATAACTTCAGAGGACAGAGATTGCAGGAGATCGAAACTTCCTTGTAATTGCGTGGGCAACTTTCTCTTAAAAATCGATTAAGGAAACGTGACCTTGGCTCTTTGTAAAGTGCACAAAAAAGAATAAAGTGCAGTGTGCTTTGTTGTGTTAAACCGTCACAGGGGCAAGAAATGAGGTTATTGCACCAACTAACCTGTTTGGGACAGGCCACTGAAAAGTGCAATGTGCAAAGCCGAAACCTAGTCAGTAAATATCTGTGCTGCAAATTCGTGGTAAAGTTCAAATAAAATTGTTGTTGAAAGAGGTGCTGATCTTGGTGGGGGTGCGGCCATAGTTGCTGCCTGAGATTGTTATGCTCCGCAAAATATGAATTTTTTATGATGAGTTTCAAAATTGTGTCAATGCTCGATGGATTATCATAGTAATGCCCTAGGCCTATTTCATTACATTTTCGGTTCACATAGCAAAGCCATGGAATGGCCTCAGCATTATCTAGCATCATACAATCCTTAATGATCGCTCTTGTGAGATTCAAATCTTCTGACAACCAGACTTTGGCCCAAAGGATCAATGGGGCAATGCTAATCACATCTGAGATGAAACCCATCCCTACCTCGCTGTGACAGAAAGCTGAGGGTGCACTTTTTGGGATCATCAACAATCTTTTCAAAAACGTAATTTCGAGTATTTGCAGTTGAGTACTTTTGTGGACTCCCCATACTCCCGCCCCGTGGGTAGCAATAGACAAGCAATTTGCCTTATATAAGGTGAAGTATTCCATTAGCGGTTCGTGGCATAACTTGCATGCAAAGCGAAAAAGGCCTTCCACAGCGTGGTTAGTATTCAGCGCCCTGGATGTGATAAGAGTGTCCCAGTTCAGGTTATCATTAAAAACATTCCCCAAGTAAGTGAAATTAGAGACCTTATCAATTGTCTTGCCCTTTACAGAAAATGACCTAGATTTGGTGTGTCTTGGACCACAGACGATAACATAAGATTTAGTGAAATTTACTTTAGGTCCAAGGCTGACATAAAATCAGTAAGAACAATCAAGGAACTCTGTAAGCTATTTGCAGTTAAAGCCATTAAAACCGTGCCGTCCGCGTATGACAACAACGAGACCAAGTTGCCACCAATTTTTGGAAAGTCTAAATTCTGTTCTATCAGGGCTGATTCTAGACCATTTGTATACACGAGGAAGAGAAAGGGGGCCAATATGCACCCCAGTCGAACTCCTTCAGTGGAAACAATGGGTCTAGTCCTCTCTCCCCCGGACCATATCGTATGGCTACTGTAGTGGATGCATGCAGCCTATGCAGGAGGGTGATGAGAGGTTCCTCGAAACCCATTTCTCCCATCATAGACCACAGTTTCCCCCTGTTGACTGTATCGAAGGCCCTGGACAAGTCCATGAAGGCAAGGTGGATTGATCCCTTCTTAGCCTTCATGTACTTTCCCATAATCAAGGCCAAATTGAGACCCTGTTCATTTGCCCCAAACCTCTCCTAAATCCATATTGGGTTTGTGATATTAGCCCAGATGAATCTGCCTGAGATTCCAGTCGTGCTAAAATGACCCTCCCCATCACCTTGACCGTAGCATCGATGAAGGAGATGGGCCTATAGCAGGCCGGGTCTTCCTTGTTACCCTTTTTGTACATGGGTACCACTATGGCCTCCTTCCATGAGGTTGGAATGGGGCCAATGATCGCCACTCTAAAAACATTTGTTAGGAGGGGTGACCATAGTTGTATATTGCTCTTAAAAAAATCAAGCGGGACCGCATCTGGCCCTGCAGCTTTGAGTTGTATACCTTTCATAAGGGCATCCTCAACCTCACTTACAGTTAGGGAAGAGCTCAGGTGGTATGCAGTTACTGGATTCAATGGGATGTCTAGACTTAATTCCTGGCTAGTGATGCCCTTGGGGTTAAATATGTTTGTAAAGTACGAGTCCCATGCTTGCCCTGGTATTAGTGAATCCATCCCCCTTGAATCCATTGAGAATAGGGGGCGGTTTATTACCTCCCAAAATCTCCTAGAGTCTTTAACCTCGCTTTTTCTCTCTAAGTCCGCCCAGGCCTGCTTTCTCAGTTCGGTTTTCCGCTGAGCCACTGCGCTCTTGTAAGCCTGTCTTGCACTCTTAATTAAAGTTTTGTCTCTGGGGCTTATGTGTAGTGCCTTTTTTAAATCCTTTCGGGCCCTTGTGCACTCTGAGTTAAACCATTTAGTCCCACTAGGTTCCCTTGATATTGTTAGCTTTGTCAGGTTTTGGGCCACATTCCTACAAATTCCCTCGAATCCCTGTAGTACCATCCATGTATCCAGTATTGTAATTTCCTTCAGCCTGTTCATGTGATTCTGACCAAGGATGCCAATAGTGACAGATGGGAAGCAATGATGGGAAACAGAGAGTTGAACCTCTCCTCTTGACCTGAGACATTCATTCATTTAGAATTAGTTAGAGGCCATCTGGTTGGGTCTATTGGGCATCACTTTTTTGATTGTGGGTCCTGCAATGCTGCTCCAAACAGAAAATAAAACTTCAAATGCCAACAAGGAATCACTTAATGTCCTATTTGGACACTGCCATCTCAGTTGCGACAAGAGCTGTTTTCTATCCCTCAGTGCAGTGCACACCCAAGATGTTGAGAAAGCAGTGAACAAGTCAAGCAGGGTCCTTGTGTCATCTCAGGACTATTGTCTGGAAACAACCATACAGCCTGCTAGCAAAGTCCTAGATCCTGTGGCACCCCTCACTCAGATGAGTTGGGAAACCCACTAGACTTTTTAAAAGAACCCTCACCCACTAACACTAGCTAGTGGTGTGCTTCATCATGAGGGTTCCCACCGGAGATGCCTAATGCATCTGGGTGTGCTACGACGCCTGAGTTTCAGTGAGAGAAGGTTTTGTTTGGTTTTGCAGGGATCAAGAATATAAAATTAACTTAAGATCTCCCACCACTGAAGGTAATATTTATTAATGGGCGCCTTAGGTAAGATTAAAACATAGGTGAATCTGAGAAGAGATTAGTATGATCTCCCACATCTCAAGCATACATGATTCAGCCGTCCTCCTAAATGCCCACAGTGTCAACTGGCTTCCTCCAGGACCGGAATATCCCTATAACTAAGTGCTACTTCTACTTGGAATACACAAGCACATTCTGATAAGTAGTACGTGCCAGGTTGTTTGTAACTTACAATCTTCGTTACCAATTTTTGTATGTATCTGTAGTGAGTAAAGTAAGAGAGACATTATACCGGATTTTTTGGTAGCTGCCTTCATACCGTATTTTTGTAGCATAACCATCACATCACTGCATGCCATGCAGTCTATTCTATACGTGCTGGACAACTAGGGCCCACTATAGGTTCTCTGGTGAATTCATTGTATTTGTAACCAACTGCATTATACGTCATGCAGCAAGCAAGAGTAGTGTACTCATAAGGGAAATATGGATGATTTCCATGATGGCTTTTATAGTTATTTTTAGGCAGTGCGATAGAATCATTACATGCATCACATCACACAATCTGACATTTTTAGGTTATTCATAGGCAGTGCAATACATGCATTCCATGCACCATAATAAATGATATACACTTACTTACAGTATGATAGTCCTTGGTGGCATGGATACTCAGAGGGGGACGGATCTTTTAGTCACACACACTGAAGAAGTAAAAATATTTGAGATAAAGCTCCCCATCGATAAGTAACTGTAATGGGTACGCATCCCCCGACTTACTTTGACAAGGCATCTAGCCCGCATACTGCCTATTTGATGTCCTCAGAAGTGTGTCGTAGTCAGAGGTAAGGGTTCTTTATACAAGAATATGGAGCCACTCAGGTAGGAGGTGAGTACTTTACTGCCTTTTAGATCCTTTGCTCAGCAAAAGCAGGTAGGTCTTCTCAGAGCTCCATGCTCTGTCCGACTGTTTCTATCTCCTAGCTTCCACTGCAGACCACACACCCACATTCTATTACATCATTAACTCTTAGTATTCTCATCTCAGCATTCCCATCTCAGCATTCCAGACATCAGCCCGGACATTGAGGGAATGGATACACACAGCATAATACACATCTCCCTTCGCTGCAAACAACAAAACAACAAGGAGTCATTCCCTTGCATATAAAGTACATGGCCAATAATTTACAATCACTCACTCTCTAACATGGTTTGCTTACCCAGTTACCCAACAACACCCTGTCAAACTCCCTAATACCCACACAAACACACAAGGCCAACACATAGCAGTCACAGAAACTCTGTGAAGGGTCAAAACATGAGGCTCCCCACACCTGATGCCAAACAAAGAAACAAGCAACAACTAGATTGTGACTATCAATGCACATCATTTGAGACGTGCAATTCTTGCGATTTCCACGGACACTTACAAAGACACCATACAACATGTATGCATGCAGGACATTCAGAATAAGGATCTCTTATCAAAAAGCATCATATCAATGATGTGCAACTTCTCAGTTTTTAGGCAAGCTACCCTTCTGGGCAAATACTTTGGGGGTCACTAATCCCCCAGTCTCCATTTATAAGGCATTCTCGTTGTAGGCAGGGTTAAGAGATTTTCCCCTACTCTTGGGAATGGATCCCTTTTGATGTAGGTGGCTTGGCCATTGCCAAAGATCTTTGATGAGTTGCTGAAAAGTGTTAGTACAGAAACCCAGCATTGTAAATGTTGACAGGGCACTAATGATGTCACCAATACTGGGCCACAGATAGATGGAGCTTACCATGTTCCATTCCACCCATAAGCTCACATATCGGCCTTGCCCGTTCGCAACCCTGCTCAAAGAACAAAACACTGGTACACCTTGGTACCCTGTGCCATTGCATCGAATCTCTTCTGTCAGCATCCTGAGCATCTACTTCACACACGTTAGTGTAAGTGAACCTTGCATGTGCTCTCCGAATTGAGCTAAGCACCCTACCACGTGACCTCAGGATCAGCATCAACAAGCACCCCAGCCACATGTTAATGCAGCAGCATTCTGCAACCTCACGTCCTTTAGTTACGACAACATACTGACTGTGTTCCAGCTGTCAAGTCTCTATGACCGTATACCCTGGTGATATTGTTTAAGATGGTGCATTACAGCACTGGTCCTCAATTCTGCACCAACTGACAAACAGCAACTCTGCTTCCTGGAATGTGAGACCAGTACATAGGGCCCTGTTCCCTTGCAACATACGCAGCAGTAGCTACTGAACAGCACTCAGGTTGTCCTGGAATTTATGAGCAGCAGAGAGGGCACTGTTCCCTAGCTGTGCACAAGATGCAAGTCAGACCCGTTTCAATCTTCACTCTCACCACACGAAGAGGACTGGAAGGTGCCACCCCTGAATGATGTCACCACCTGGATGGCTGTGAAGAAGTTTTTCTCTGCTTCAAGTACTCTGGTAACATTGCTCCCCGAGATAAACCTAGTCATAGCTGTCAACAGGTCCCCCGTCATATGAGATGTCTTAAGCAAGTCACGCATTTTTAGTGAGCAGAACGTTCCATGCTTGGATTTAACCCCATACTTACTTTGTTAAGGTTTTTTTTTAAATAGCACGATTGTTGTTCATGGGTTTTAAAGTGCTTTACAACAGATACGTCAGATCTCAGACGGTGATGTGATCCAAACTGGTTCCGTATTCCAATGGTTCCCTATACCTGGTTCCGAAGTCAGCAGATCTAGCCACTACCCCACATTCTCTGCGAGATGTTAAAAGCAAAGCGAAGCTTTGGTTACCAAAAGGCCTGGCCTAGTTGAAAGTGTCACTCGTGAAGCAGCCTCTCGGTAGCTTTGCCTTGTCTGTGTGAGTGTGTCTTGCTAGCCTCTTGGCTGTGCTTTACACCTTGTGCATTAATGGAGCCTACACATGCACAATGATCACTGCATTCGGGCACACATGGCGCCTTCCCACCTCATGCCACCACAACATGCTGAAACTCTTCCCCAGTCTGTGAAATCATAGCACTCATGGGCAATGAATCAGGCCTGCAAACAAGCATTGGACAAACACTAATACTGCTGCAAATTCAGCTTCCCCAAGCACCCGGTGTGCACGTACAGCACATTGATCTTCACAAGAAGGGATAGTTGTGCAGTCCCATTAGTATCACATTCAAACAGTTGTGCCCAAAGACTCTGTGCTCACATCAGACTAGGAAACAAACTCAAGCAGAGTAGGAAAAGCATTAAATACAGCCAGTCAGTGTGCATGTGCAGCACAGTGATATTGATGGCAGCAGCAATTGTTTCTGCCAGAATGACTGTAGAGGAGATGCTCTCATGGGCAGTGACGGTATCATCTGACATTTTTGTAATGCAAATGTCTTGTCATGTGGCCCATAGCGTCATTGTCGTTTTTTACTGACTTAGCATTAGCACGTTGAAGCTTGCCCGCTGCTTTGCGCACGTTACTACACGTCCTTATTTTTTGCAATATTTTGTATGGCTGCTTTCACATGAGAACTCCTTGCTGTGTTCACTCTCTGCATGTTCCTGAGATTTTGACTGAACACTATGTGCAAGGTCGTACAACAATGCCCCCTGTTATTTTGTTCTGGCCAGCCCTTAGATAAAACATGCTGATGTAGCTGTTGTTTGAACAACGTACTTTGGTTTTTAGTGAGGAACATGAATAGGTGGCACACACTTGGAGAGGGACCTTTCCAGAGAGAAGAGCAAGACAGCACCTATTACGTAGATCTACTCTCTATAGGCTTAGGTATAGGGTCTGCTGACAAAGCCCAGAGATCTTCTATTATATAATAATACTTCTTCTTAGCAAGGGGAGGGATGTTAGGCACTATAGTTTTTTCTCTATTGTCTCATCTCCCTTCATGTTATATGGACTATCTGCTATGCTGACTATATTTGCACTATGCATTTTCCTGTTTGTTGTGGCACGTGTACTGCTAGAGCATGTTAGTTAAAATAAATATTTTAAACTGTTTTGTGTCTCTGTCAGATCTTATTGTGGACAAGAACAAGAGTGCGAGCAAAAGGGTGTGTTTTGTTACTGCGATTCCTGAGAGATCTGGGAGTGTTGTGTTCTGGGGTGTCTAATCATTTGCTTCTCTGTGAGTGAGTAGGAGAGCAAGTGAGACACTATAGCTAGTCGGTCCTCGGTTCTTGGGTACTAAGGTGTTAGGAAGACCCAGTCCCTATATACCAAGGTCCCATATTCCTGCGCATAGTTCTGTATTTGTACAGACTCTCTGCAACATGGCCCCACCAACGTTTGGTCTGGTACCTATTCGCAAGACCCCTGAGTAGCGCTTGTGCTTGTCCACAATCCCCTCACACCAGTTTCCGGAGACGTCTGTGGTGTGAGGGATTAGCTTCCTATATTTGTGTTTTATAGGTTTTTCAAAATTGGAATTTAAAATATTTTGTTCTCTTTCTCAACCCGATTTTGCGCTACAGTTCTCTTTGTTTAGCCTTTACAGTTTTTTTTATGGCAGTCGCTATTCTGGCACCTAACCACATGGCAGTTACAGCATTCTTGACTCAACGTGGAGTTCCCGTAGCAGTTTCTAATATTATTTTTGTTGTCGAGGCGGACAAGACTCACCACTTCGAGGTCTTTTACTTTTGGGTTACATTCCCCTCAGAGGATGGGAATGATAATTTGTTTCATGAATATAGAGCAGGCGCAGTACCGCAGATTTATCGCCCTTATACATTATTTGAAGTTCCGTTGACAGCCTGGGAGCATACCCATCTGGTTTAATGGCGCCTTTCCTCACCCTGTTTCTGTGGTCCGTTTAGGCCCCTAATCAGTCCAGCCTGAACTGCCAAGCCAGGTCCTCCCTGGACCGGAACCAAGCATCCTAGGACCGTTTTTGGGGTTTCACCCCTCTTCAGCCAGGATAGCTTGATTCCAGTGGCACAGTAAGCCCAGGACCCACGTCTGGGCATACCTGGCGCACTTAGAGCGAGAAAGCAAAAGACACACAATTGATGGACGGAATGCAGAACAAATCAAAACATTCACCCCCAGTCAAGAGATCTGGGTTAAATCCATCATTCTTTTGCTCACCATGCCACACAAGTTTAGACCTGGCCATATGCAAATCAGTCTTGACCCTGTGCCTCATGGGAACAGTCCATCCAGAACTGCCAAGCCAGGTCCTCCCTGGACCGGAAACAAGCATCCTAGGAACGGTTTCGGGGTTTCACCCCTCTTCAGCCAGGATAGCTTGATTCCAGTGACACAGTGAGACCAGGACCCACGTCTAGGCATACCTGGCGCACTTAAAAGTGAGGCAGTTTGTTTACAAGTGCGCCAATGCCTACAGGCTGTGGCGGACATGGACTGGCAGCGGCAGTTGTCGAATATTATTGCAGAGGTGTATACCTCAGCGGGACACAATTGTTTGAGAGTGAGACCTTTTACTCAGGTATAGAACAAGCTCCCTCCTGGAAAGGAGGGACACCCAGTCTTCCCTAAAAAGGCTTGGAATAAAAATCAGCGGCAGCAACAATTGAAGCATGGCTCTCGTGCAGGTACGCCTCCAGGTACGATTTGCGTGATTGCTCTATAATTAAGACACGCGATCCTCGTTCTCCTCGTTCCATTCAGGAATTGTTGGATCAACAATTTGGCGGAGGGGGACTACAGGATCGCAGAGACGGCAAGTCTGCCCAAGCAAGACGCGACCCGCAGCGCCAGCTTGATGTAAAAGTCAAGCAGGGGGAACCACCTCAGTATCTTGCCCCATTTCAGAAGAAAAAAGTTGCCGCTTTGACTGCTAAGTATGCCAAAGACTGTGAGAGCCCTGCTCCTAGACAGGAATTGGGCGGTAACCCTCCTGGACAACGCATCGGAGGGTACCATAGTGCGGTAGACACTCCACCAGTGTCTGGAGGTGAAAGCAACTGACACTTTTATTACTGTAGAGACAGCTGATATTCGAGTCGCTCCTCCAGATAGACCTTACGAAGTGACCCTCCAAATTGAAGGTGATATTAAATGCCCAGTTAAAGTAGTGTTTTGGGAAAACCTCACTTCTTCTTATGACATTTCATTGGCGGAGGTTGATTGGCCTCCCCCATTTGTCCTAGCTTCCTTTAGAGGCGAGGATGTTAGTCTCAGTTTTTCACAATATGTTCCTGATGACGATAAAATGGCTTTTGCCTCGAAATGGGCTTAAGCCTTAGCCACAGCGTTATATTGCAATCAGGCAAGTTGGGACTGGGGTTCACTGGTTCATGTTATTCCTTTGCGTTCTACACCTCAGCCCCAACCACATTATCCAATCAAACAAGACGCTAAGGCATCCGTTAGTGAAATTTTGACCCAATTGGAATATAAGGGTGTGATTGAACCCTGTGTTCATCGATGAATTATCCTCTTTTTCCGATATTGAAACTGGACGGTTCTTATCGCATAGTTTGAGATTACAGACATTTAAACAGTCATGTTTGAACCTTTGCTGTTCAGAACACGCATAGCTCTGCGTTAGTGAATAAAATTGTTCGCAAAAAATACAAAACCACCTAGGATATTTCCAATGGATTTTTCAGTCACTCTTTGGCTCTAGAGAGCCGTGATTTGACCGCATTCAGTGCGCCGATATGCAAGATTGCTTATGGGATATAAGAATAGCCCTATTATGTTTGCAGCACACATAGTGTCTCCTTTTGCATGAGATCGACCCGATGCCTTCTCGTACGTCGATGACATCTACTTGACGGACAATGAGTTACAACCGCATCTCTTGCGTGTGGACCACATTATCACTAACTCTGCACACATAGGTTACAAATTCAATATTGCTAAGTCTCACATCGCCTTTTTGGTGGATCTTTTTTTTGGTTACTAATTCAACACTAAAGGTAGGGGCTTGGCCCCATATTTTCTTTTATAAATGTGCTCAATTGCAATCGCCATCTACACTTAAAAAATTGCAATCTTTGCTGGGTTTTTGGAATTTTGGGAGGACATACATTCCTGATTTTGCCCAGTGTATCAAACCTCTTTATTCATTGATACAACCTTCTTTTTCAGCTTCCTGTTGGCTTCCGTAACATACCGCAATTCTTCGGTCCCTGCTGTCAGCTCTGCTGGTTACCAACTTCCTGTTAACACGTGACAATTCTACAAATTTGGTCATACGGATTGTACCAGGCTTGTTAGGCTTTACTTACTTGACGTTCAATGAGGGGAACCCTGTCCCCATTGCTTATACATGGCATTTGTATACTCCTGCGGAGATGCGTTTCTCTTCTACAGAAAAAATGTTGACAGCTGTCCAGATGGCGATTCTTAAAGAACGCTCACTGGCTCAGGGTAAACGCATTTTCATGCTTTCGCCGGTACCTGCTTTAGAAGCTGTTACAAATGCTAGAGTTCCAAATTCCAAGGCCTTGCATCCACTGTGGATACAATGGGCTAGTTCTTTGACGTCGGCTGATGTCAACTTTATCTCTGATCCTTCTTCACAGACGCAGGAGTTTTTACAGTATGAACATGTTCATCCTCCTCTTTTAGCATCACTCCCACTTGATCAGTACAAATGCATTATTTACACTGATGGCTCTGCGCAGCAGGTTGTTGGTTTTAAACATGCTTATTCAGCCGCCTGCACAATTGTGGCAGGGAAGATTGTTGATGGGGATTTTAAATCCTCCTTGGTGCTCAGTCTCTTGGTGATTGCATGTCTCAATTGGTGGAGCTACGTGCTTTGGTTTTGCCTCTTGAATTTGCTGATCCAGATATTCCTACTTTGGTAGTGTGCAATTCTTTTTACTGTGTACAATCCTTCAATGACAACTTGTTCTTCTGGACACAAAATGATTTTCGTGATACTAAAGGTAGCGTAATTAAGCATAAAATGCTTTGGGTTAAAGTGGCCGCTCTTAAGGAGCGCTTGCCACTCACACATGTTTATCCTAACTTTGGGCCATCAACGTGTGGGAGCACACACTGTTGATAATTCTCTGGCTGATGAGGCAGCCAAATCTGCAGTAGCCACTTGTTCAGTAGCAGCAGTCACTAGGTCCATGACTAAAATTGTTGATGATATTCTGGCGGCTATAGCTGCGACAAAGGAGGGAACGGAGTGAGTTTCCCCAAGGTTTTCCTTCACGTTACACATACCACTTGTTGTCCGACCTAGTCCCATTTGCAACTATCCCGTCCTTTGGGGATTGGCTGATTCTCAACAAGGACCGCAGACTTTGTTTGATCATTGCCGCTCATGAAGGCGTGGCTTCTGCACATGCCAGAGTAACTGCAACAATTTCACTTTTAGAGCAATGTTTCTGGTGGCATGGTTTATATCAACAGGCACGTACATATGTTTTTTTCTTGTGACATTTGTCAACAAATTAAGCCTTTTACTGTTGCACGTCCACCTCACACTCAACTTTACATCTCTAATCAGCCATTTGGCTGCATTCATCTTGATCACTGCTGTCCTTTGAGTTCTGACACTGCTTTTAAACACATTTTGTTTGCAGTGCATTTGTGCACTAGATTCCTTTGGGTTTGACTACAACGTAGTGCTGATGTTCAAACTGTCATTAAAGATTTGCTTGTCTTTGTCGGGACATTTGCCTGTGGCACCTTCCATTTTGACCAAGGTCCTGCATTTGCCTCTAAGGCTTACCGGGATGCAATGACGTCTCTGGAGGTGCTTGTGCAATTTTTGTCTCCATATCGGATTGAGGGCAATTCTGTTGTGGAAAGGATGAACGTGACTTAAAGCAATCTTTGACAGCGAGAGTCTTAGGTACTGGCAGGGGTTGGCTGACTCATCTCTATAGAGTTCAACGTACACTAAATAATCCCCCTAGAAGATCTCTGGGTGGGTAGACCCCATACAAAATGATCTTTGTCATTAAAATGTTTGTTCTAGACCTTAATGGTCTAGATGTTGTGGCGGCTGGTGCAACCTTTGACGTAGATAATCATTGTGCTATGTTACAGAATCTACAGAGAGCAGTTACCCTCTTCCACGGATCCGGCGGTGCTGATTCCTGTTTCTGGCTGGCTTCCTAAAGTTGGGTACCTGGTCTGAGAAAAAGTGGAGAACAAAAATGAATTTGGTCCATCATTTCGTGCACCGGTCAGAGCCCTTGGTTTGAAAGGCACCTGTACTGTGATCCTGCCTCCTTTGCCTGGTCGTGAGGAGAATTGTTACATTTCAATCGAAAATGTCAAGCTACACCATATGGCCGATACTGATTAGTATGCCTCCAAGCATTCCATGCCGAGATCGTTCATTGGATCCAAAGGCTTCTGTTTCTTCGACTACTACCCAGCAAATGGAGGGGGATTTGGAAACTTCAATTGGTTTATTACCTGTTTTTCAATCTACATTCACATCTGTGGATATTGAGTATGCTTCTCCTCCAGTTGAGGTCATAATTGACATTCCTGAGAGTACCATACCTGACACATCCATTGCAGCACATCCCCCGTTGTTCCAGCTGGGGTCCAGTGGTTATTATATGGACCGTATTAGCTTTTCATCTGACACATCTTCCTCATCATCTTCTGTGGCAGGGCCCCCTACATGTACTATTCTTTTCATCTCCTGGTTCAAAAAGACTTACTTGGTCCCACCCTGGACATATGTCTGGATGGTGCTTGCGATGATATTCCTTTTCATGTGGATTGGGTTCATGACTGTGTTTTTTCTCTTGATTAATAGCCATTATTTACCTGAACGCTCTGCTGTGAACTTTAATGATGGTGTTCTGGCCCCTCATACGTCATCCCATAGAATGAAAAGAGACCAAGGCCTTGACAATATATCAGCATTTCCTGTTGTTGATGGCATTGTTTGGGATAAAGTATCATACAATATTCATGGCCCGAGTGAAACTTCGAACATTTCATACGTTGTCTGCGTTTCCTTAGGAGATGTGGCTTTGTTTGACATAAATTCTGATGACTGGGATGTTCATGCCGTTCTTTCGTTGTTCTCTGATTTAAAATATTATGCTAGTTTTGACACTGCAGATTTGTATTTGAATTCGACAAATTACGCAGATTTATTCTGTTATCAACATTATGGCCATCCTTTTTTTACACAAGACCAAAACCCAGAGACCGTTTTTTAATTATACCAAATGGGAGCATTGCTCAACACTCTTACAGGGATGTTCAGAAACCCAACAAAGTAAATTTATGTATTTTTCTGGTTACAATCTGGCAGACCCACAGTCCTATTTTTATAAATTGAAAATGCCGCCCGGAACTACATTTATGTTGACACCCACTAAATTAGTTTACTCCATGTCTTTCAGGAATGATTTGTCCGTGAACGGTTATGAACATTGGAAGGACACTATTGATTTAAAATCCATTTGGGTACTAGAGATTGGCAAGTGCAGGGCACAGAATCTTTGCATCGTGCATGTCTGATACCGTCCCAAATTTTATTCTTGAATGATACGGTACAACAGACTACTTGTATCTATACTTTGGATAATAGTGTATCATCCGTCATTGACATTGTTCAACATGAAGTGTCTGTTTTGTATCATGGTCAAAATCAGTTACGTTCTGTAATACAGTTTGTGTGGACCTTGCAAACACGCAAAAATTGAAAAGTGCCATGGGATTATTTAAATGCTTCTGCACTGTCTTTGCCGTTTAATTTGACTGATAAACAGAAATTAATGTCCATGAAAGACGTAACATGCACATTATTACATATCGAACAGTTAGAACAGTTACAGTTTTCTGTGGCAGAGACTGATTCTGCTGTGTGGTTAATACATAGGGTTATTTCACTGCCTATCTCACTTTTTCAGTTCACAGCATGCATAAAACATCATCCTGTTGGAAGATATGAGCCCGTGGGCAATAATTATATACACGAATGATGGTAGTTACCATTCACCTACAGATGTCAACAGGCAGATAACGAAGTTTTCCTTACAGGAGAGAATTACGATTCCACAGTAGGACATTCCCTAGTCTGTAAACAAGTTAAGCTTCATGGAGCCTGTAACTATTTGGACCATAACCTGGCTTGTTTTTTAAAAGGTACCCCTGTCCCGGCTATTATTCCTTTATTAACTTTGCTTTCTAACTGTAATTATCTTATTTTGAATACCCATTATTGCTGCAACTTTTGGGCAGGCATCCCGTCTACAGTGACTGTTTCTCAACGAGTTACATGTTGCAGCAATGTCCTTTTTATAGATAGTTTGCTTTGGCCTTTCATTACAACTTTGAAAACAGATTTCAACAAGCTAAGCTAACTCAAAGTGCTATTGTTTCAACAAGAAGTCGCTCTCACACCAGCTCGAGAGACCTTCGAATTGCAGGTGGCAAGAACCGCACGTGAAATACAGTAGCCGCTAAACACGAATCTCCCACTACATTTTGGAGAATTAATACACCAAATATTTAATGCATCTGATACGGAGGGCCTTGCTCACTTTTTTAAACTTGTGGGATCTGGCCTCGTTTCTTCCTTTCAGACTATTTTTGGAGTAATTCCAGCCTTTATCCATTCTTTTTTTTCCAGCGCCTTCGAAGGGTTTCCCCTGGTGCTCCTATTGAAATGTGGTGTGCTGGTTCTCCTATTATTGCTTTGCAATGGATGCTTGATCTGTGGAACTGCCAACCCGGGTCCAGTTGCAACTGTACCGTGATCGAATGTGGCGGCTTTTTGGTTCAATGACAGTGAAGTCTTTTACCATTGACTACTGACTGACCTTCCGTTATGCCTACTTCATCTGCATACAACCTGTGTTCCAGTGCCCCGGGTACCCATTTCAATGGGCAATGGATGTCTGCCTCTCCAATACCACACACGCTGCCCTGGATTATGATCTGTTAATAAGTCCATTGAAGGCCCATGATCAGGAATGTGCCATGGGTAGGCGTTTGTTGTGCGATCCTCTACTTGGACCAACAGGAGACTTGAGTACCTGTGCTCGTGGGCAGCGCCTCATAAATGAGAGTTTTATCGATGTTAACACAGGTTGAACTGATATGCTCCTAATGGCCTCTGGATATGAGGAGCATGTGTGCTCGTTCAACCTACTTAACTGGATGGCATACCTTTTTAAAATGGAAGGGACAGACAACATCCTGGAGTTCATGGCATTCCACTTTTCCCGCAACATTTCTGTCTCGGACGATTACTATGAATGGATGGGTTTTTGAGTACCCAATTGACAAACAAAAGTTTTTTTGAAAAATATAACCTTGCAATACAAATTTGGTGCCACATGCGTATCCTAATTGGACTACCACTGAGACGCTTTGCCTTCTTATCTTTGATTTTTGTCTTTGCATATGGCTAACACCCTGGCCAAAGGGAGGGTGTCACGTGGCCCATAGGGTCATTTTCACTTTTCACTAACTTAGCATGGGCATTTTGCAGCTTGCCTGCTGCTTTGCGCACGTTACTACACGTCCTTATTTTTTGCAATATTTTTTATGGCTGCTTTCACATGAGAACTCATCGCTGTGTTCACTCTGCATGTTCCTGGGATTTTGACTGAACATTATGTGCAAGGTCGAACAACAATGCCTCTTTTTATTTTGTTCTGGCCTGACCTTAGCCCTTAGACAAAGCATACCGATACAGCTGTTGTTTGGACAACGTACTTTGGTTTTTAATGAGGTACACAAATAGGTGGCACACATTTGGAGAGGGACCTTTGCAGAGAGAAAGCGAGACAGCACCTATTATGTAGATCTACTCTATATAGGCTAAGGTATGGGGTCTGCTCACAAAGCCGAGAGATCTTCTATTATATAATAATACTTCTTCTTAGCAAGGGGAGGGAGGTTAGGCTCTATAGTCTTTTCTCCATTGTCTTTCTATGATGACATCTCCCTTCATGATATATGGACTACCTACTATGCTGACTATATTTGTACTATGCATTTTCCTGCTTGTTGTGGCACATTAGTTAAAATAAATATATTAAACTATTTTGTGTCTCTGTCAGATCTTATTGTGGACAAGAACAAGAGTGTGAGTGAAAGGGTGTGCCTTATTACCGCAATTCCTGAGAGATCTGGGAGTGTTGTGTTCTGGGGAGTCTAATCATTTGCTTCTCTGTGAGTGAGTAGGAGAGCAAGTGAGACATTATAGCTAGTCGGTCCTGGGTTCTTGGGAACTAAGGTGATAGGAAGACCCAGTCCCTGTACATCAAGGTCCGATATTTCGACGCATAGTTCTGTATTTGTACAGAATCCCTGCAACAGTCTCAAAAATCAATTACTAGATTTAAACCAAACCACAAACTGACTTAATGTGACAAATTCTGTCTTGATTGGTGTAATTACTTTCAGCTTTTTTTGATCCTGTGAAGACCGAAAATTGCTTTAGAAACTAAAATGGAAATTGCAACTTTTATGTCATCACAAATAGCTTTGTGCCCCAGCTAGCCAGTCTGCTAAAAAATTTAAAATGAAGAATCTGAAATTGATGTGCCAAATGTCTAACAAAGTTCTTACACTCAGCAAACATCAACATTATTAGCAAAGCAATTATAAATGTAACCACAACTACGGCCACTGGAAATGTGATTCTGCTGCTTTGATGTCCATATAATTATGGATTTGCTGCATTTGTCATGTAATCCATCATCCGCTGCATAAACTGCAGAGTTAACAAAAAAATAGTTTCTAGCTCTAATGGACCAACAGCTACTAAAATGGCATGTTGAAGGCCCTATGATAAGGCTGACTGTCATCTTTTAATTGCTTATTACTGTATTTGGGTGTTAAACGTATACTAATCAGGTGAAGCATTTGCCCAGACAGTGTTCACATGTGAATCAATGACAAAATTGTGAAGTAATACTATCACATAATTTTTGCTTTCAGCTGATGCTGCGGTAAACGGTATAGTGCTTGACATGAAAGGACTGGATCATGTAGGTTGTACAGATTGATCTGCACTTGTGAAGTGGAGGTCTTGAGTAGATTGTTGATATTAGGATCCCTGATGAAGTCCTGTTGGTTGGGACGAAACCCGTTGGCTGGTCTGAGAATTCATTTTCGTAGAAATAAATTGGATATTAAGTGTATCAGCTCCTGTGAATCAATGGACTGAATGGAGAATGAATATATATTTGGACTCTTACCGTACTATTTGAGCTATTGTTATTATGAACTGTACGGTGTATTTATGGCTCTTTGAGTGCGCCCCTTGTGATTGTGCTTATCTGTCACAAAATGTGCCGCATTAGGCTGCATAATTTCCTTTTCTTGTTGCATAATTTAGTCAACCCAGCCACATTATTTGGTCCTCCCCTTCCGCACAATTCTAGTGGCCCTGACTATAACTATTTAACTGCACAATCTCTTTCTATGACTGTGTGGTGTTTGTGCATGTGAACATAAATTTGCTATGAGCCGAATGTGCAGTCAATGTGCAGTGTCATTTTAGCTGCAGCTAACGCTTGATGCAAAGTTTACTTTGCAGGAGTCACCGATCTGTCTCCCGCAGACCTGGATGTCATAGTTACTGCTGAGCAATTTCACACAGGCAAAATATATTAAAACTTCACATCTCATTAGCAGTAAACGATCCTAATCTCTTCATGGGTATGGAAGCCCAGCTGATGAGGGAAGCTCGCATTTGCATTTTTTTGACCTGAAAGCAGAAATTCAATGAAGCAGAAACACTTGGAGTTTATGGATCTGGATAGAACCGTATTCCGAGGAGAACCGCGTTGCCTGAAGGGCCCCTTTTATGCCACCAAATGAATATATCAACAGTGAATTTTATGATAAAAAAAAATGTAGGAGCGGCACTGTGGGAAACAGAAATCCTGGCAGCGTCCATGTATATAGGGGCAGATTTATGTTTCCTGGCGCATCCCTGCAAATCAGCAGGGATGCGCCAGGAAAGATGCGTCACGCAAGTTTACCCTTGCGCCACCACAGATGCGCCGCATTTACAATGCAGCGCATCGTGGCGCAAGGATAAACAGATGCGTGACGCATCTGATGGCGTAAGGGCGGCGCATTGCTGGAGTCGTGTCGCAAGCACGACGCAACTCCAGCAATGTTTAGGGGCTGCCCATACCTAACATGCTGCGTCATGCCTTACGCCTGCTTCAAGCAGGCGCAAGGTTTTGACGCAGCAGCGTCGGAAAAGTGACTGAGTGAAATCTTGTAGATTTCACTGCGTCACTTTTCCGAGGCTTTTTCCGATGGAACGCCCACCCTGCATACATTAAACCTGACACAGGTTTAATGTAGCGCAGGGCTTTACAACGTGACGCATCTCCCTAGATGCGTCACGTTGTAAATAAGGCGCAACATGGCGCATGCTTTACACAAAAGTGACTCAACGGCGACGTAAAAGTGGCGCAAGTCTAACATAAATCTGCCCCTCAGTATTTATTTTGATCCCTCCTTGCAAAAGCAGGGGCTCTGGCCATGAAATTCTATCAGGTGCACGCACCACACGTGCCTAGTTTTCGGTGGATTGTTCACAACGAATAGTTTTCGGTGGATTGTTCACAACGAATCAGTATTGTGCCCTAAAAACGAGGCTTGTTACAACCACTGTACTGTGAACATGAGGATGTCGAGGTCAATCCCTCCTTCGCCCCCAATTGGTCCACGTACTCCCTTGGGGGTATGTCAGGGTTTGTGAAGAGGAAACCTAGGTGAAAAGGGGACGAGGAAAGGGAGAAAGGGACACACTCCTGCAAGTCGATTGTCAGATGATCCAGAGTGGATTGAACATGTCACCACCTCTCTGATCACAAGCAAGGGCAAGTGTCTTCCTATTCGTGAGAGAACTCATTAGTGAAAGAGTCAAAACAAAGGTGAGACAAGGGTATATACACATATGAAGTAAGTGACAGGAAACCAATAAACATAATAGCCAAGGGAAACAAGGAGACCGAGGAGGGATGGAGCAACAAAGACGAGGGAGCAGAATAAGGCGGGTATGTACTATAATGAAAAGTCACAACAATTGTTGTTGCCAGACTGTTTGCTTTTGCACAGTATGAATCTCATTTACTCTCTTTGCCCTTTATGACCTGGAAGTAGAAGTTCTGAGCATATATTTATAGTAGTGTGGAAACAGTTCTTCCTCAAAGTAAATCTTGAAGATTTATGAATGAGTCATTTTGTCACCAGTTGTTTTGGATTATATAATAATTGCCCAAGGTTCATTATGAGCATACTCGGTTAGTATTATTCTTGGGGTGTCAAGGTTGAGCTCAGGGTCCCAGTTTTGACCTGAGGTGAACTGCCAGTCGGGATAAAGCCTGCCCACTGACAGTAACCCTAAGTAATAGCTGTAAGCCCCAGGCTTTCCAGTTAGGAATTCCACGTGTAGCAAATGCTGTAAGTGGACTCTAACAGGGCTTAGTTCTTATTGTACTCCATTTATTGTACTATCACAGCAGAATATTTAAAAATGTATTGTGCTATCACAGCATTTGGATCAACCAATGCCAGATGCTGTATTCCCGTTATTGTAGTGAAGGTAGATGCCTTATCAGAGAGTGCTGGTGCTGGAAGGGCTTGTGAGAGTGACATGCAATGACTTCATCCTCAAGAAGATATTCCTTCACCTAAGTGGCTGGATCTTCAGTAGGAAACTGGGGGGAATCCTTGGGTGGAAAATCTAATAGGCTAATGTTGTAATACAAATGTACACACACTAGCCAGTGCTGCCACATCTGTTTTCCTTAAGTTTCTAGAGAAAGGGTGTCCCTAGCATGTTAAGGAAACTATATCTACTTTTTTGTGAATGTCCCTTACTGTTCCATGGTGCTATGTCAGAGATGACTCACCATTCTCCATGTTTGGTGGCAGATCCGTCACTGTATATCAGGCTTTTCAATCACCACAGTTTCTCAAGGATTTAAGGTGCACATTGGCAGGGTGGATGGCAATGCTAAAGAAGCATCTGATGGCAGGATATGCCCCTTCTGCCTAACTCTAAAGAGAGCAGATATGGCACCAGAGGTGCAAAATCACAATCTGCCCTTTTCATGGCAGAATCGTTGTGAGGGTCCTTTTCCAGTTCAGGCTGCAATTTGGCTGGTGTGCCACACTGTACAGTACAGGGCCCGGAGCAGAAAGCGAATGTGTGAGGCCCCTCTAATTTGCATACAACTTGACACATTCAGGGCTGTTTGCATCTCTGTAGATGGCCCTGCTCTTGAAGCTCTTTTATGCTGGCCCTCCTGCGCTGCAGCCCCTACCTTTCAGCCACCTACAGGGACCTCTTTTGTAGCTCATAAAGGTCTGAGGTGTGAGGGTGCTTGTAGGCCGAGAGTACTGCTGGGGCACTAAACCTTGGGACAATCTGTGTCCCACGTTCACTTCAGTAGGGTTGCAGGAGAAGCATGCAGAATGTGTTTCCTTCAACTGGGACCATGGGAAGGGGCCCTTTTCCCCTAGACCTCACCTCCCTACACTAAAGTATTGAGGCCCAGAGAAGCCCCCACCCCCTATGGGCACAATTGCAATGAGACACCTTGCTCTCGGTTAGAGGAGCAGTGGGCACAAGAGGACTGGTGTGTCGTGGCCTGGCTGTGGTGTACTGGTGCGAGGCCCCATGTTGGTGGGCTGAGTGCGGGGCCCTGGGCGGCTGCCTGCACTACCCATGCCTCGCGCCAGCTCTGACACTGTAAATGGGGCACAGGCTGCAAGGGGGTTGAGGGAGTAGTGTGACCAACCATCCGTAAATTTCACAGACCGTCCGTTATTTTAGTATGAAGTCTGTAAGGCGTCCGTAATTTGAGGTCCCCAAATTACGGACGCCTTACAGCCATCATACTAAAATCAAATTGGGCTTCTTCCACTGTTATTTGGTAGTGGCTGTGGTCGTGTTTGCTAAATGTCCGCATTTACCAATTCAGTGGCGCTGATTAGATCAGATGCGGCCCAATGCACAGAGCTAGTGAAACAGCACTTTCTTACTGGTTGCCCCAAGGCAGTTTGGATGGGCTTCAAGTTGTGTGAGAAATGAGCCAGCCCTCTTTGTGGGCGTGGTTTTCGTTGATTCTGCACCTAAGAGTTCAAAGTCCCTTATTCACGCTTCCCACTTAGACATATATGTGATCTTGGCCTACAGCGGCAGCCCAGAGTCCTCAAATGGCACGTTCATTTTTAAGGTAACTTATGACAAGAAACACAATTGTTGATGCCGAAAAGTGCTGTTGTTCTGTCTATGACGACTATTTCTCTACCGGCAGCACTTACAATTGGGGAAAAATATTTCCTCTGTGTATACAAAAACTCCATGCATTTACTAATTGACGTGCACTGCAGAGTAAGTATGTTTCTATGGTAAGCGTATAAGAAAACATGATTTTTAAGCCCATCAGATACCACTTGCCTAGTGAGTGATGTATTGCCAAATGGTCGTTGTGTTACGCCTTCAGCTAACACAGGCCTTGAAACCAGCAGAACTTTGCATGCCAATGTGGTATAAACGTCTCAGCATGCTAAGTGCTATTGGGTTGAAGGTCAGCTAAAATGAAAGCTACACATTGTGTAAAGGAAACAAACGCTGTGCATTTTTCCCCTAACAGTGTGAATGTATGGATTGATTTGTCTCAATGTGAGATTAAAAACACTTAAACCTTCCCACCCAACAGCCTTCCTTGTACCCACTACGAATGCAGGCATGTGACAGCAAGCTAGCGCTGGGGAATGGGTTAAGAGGTTACATGAGAAAGTATACCTAAGTATTACGGACGCCTTACAGACATAATACTAAAATCAAATGGGGGAATTTCAGGAAGGTATGCTGTTCCACTGCGAGAGGCCCCATGAGTTTAAAGGTTTCCACTCGGCCCCTCCCGGACCTAGCGCAGACTCTGGACTGGCCCATTGTCATTCTGAGACTGCATTCTGAGACTGCAGACGATTATCACAGATAAAATGAACAATGGTCCCTATTATAGTGCCAGCATGTGGTGTGCCTTCTGCACAAAACTTGATTGCAGAAAGGGCCTGATGTCACTTTGCAAAGCTGCGTGTATACTGAAAAACTGTGAAGTGCACGATTGTCTCAACCTTATATAAACTTATTTTGACTTGTACTTATTATGGTTGTCTATTTACTTATATACTATTGTGCGACCTCCTCTGATATGTCTGTAAAACGTATGTATTGTCCCACATTTTTTGTCCTGAATTTTGACCTTCTGTCCTGAATTTTTGTCCTGAATGTTGACCCTTTGTCTTGAATTTTTACACTGACCGTCCTGAATTTGCACCCATGCCAGTTGGTCACCCTATGAGAGAGGGCAGAATGAAAGACCGATCTGATGTAGAAATGTGCTGGCTTTCGGATGGGAATAGGCTACCATTTTTCAAGACGTAAACTCTCAATTCCTAAAATTCTTTTGTATTTACGAAATCTTAAATGGGCCGTATCTAGTGGTTAATACTTTCAAGCTATCACAATTTTCACCTAACTTTGGATCTGAGTTGCAACGAAGCAACAGCATATCAAGAGTGACATTTGTCATAATTCAAAGATGAAAATGAGCCCCCCCATACATCCAGTTTGCTATGGAAAACGGCTTTAATTGGGGTGCAGGTAGTCACAAGGTTCCTGGTACTCCTCGGCCATGGTACTGCTGCAGGTGCAGGTTATTATTGCAATGACCCTAAAAAGAAAGACAAAGATTAATCGCCTACAAAATTGCGTATTTATTGCTTGTAAAGTAGAGATGCAAAATGCAAACGCTAGAACTCGAGGTAAAAGTCACGTATGCACGCTGTATGAATATGTATTATTACTGTGTCAGAAAACGTGTCATCAGCATTGTCTCATTTTAATGTCACTCTTCAGTATAAAGGCTTCTCAAAACGTGTGCCTCTTAACAATTTCATGGCTGCAAAGTAACAACTGGAGTAGAGCTCTGTGCCCATCAAATAGGTTGGTTGAGAATTTTCGAGTTAGCTACCCTCCACCCCCACACCAAAAGATTCCGGCCCTTTGTAGATCAGAGATTTTTAAATTCTCTTTCATTTCTACCCACAACTTTTTACACACACACATCCTAGATTTTGATTAGCCCTATTCCAATGGCACTATTTCACCAAAAAAAGATATTTTAGCAGAAATTACCTCACTCATCTTTTGACACTATTAACATCAAAGCAAGAAAATCACAGGACCTTTGACCCCGGTGATGTGCTGAAACACATTTTGTTTAACAATCTTTATTAAAAACTAGAGGCTACGGGTGTCCACCTAGTGAAATCAACAAAAGTGAATGCGTTTTTTAAGAGATTGGAAGTCCTTTTGCCTGTTTCGGAATGGGTGTAAAGTCGAACATTTGGTTTACACCAATATACACCCTCCGAGATAAATTGCACATCTTTCAGCATGCAAAGTAGCCACAAAATGTACCCAATCAGGTTCTATTGGGTGCCGAAATAATAGAGACTATTTTGTTGCTCATTATGCAGTCATCCAGATACTACTGTCCAAGTACAAGCACAATAAAATCAGCACATTATTGTTCAAGGACCTCTGTTGTATAGCAGTTTTTTCATGCCACAGTGCAATATTAATTAATCAGGACATCTTCTTCCGTGTTCTTTGTTCTTCTTCAATTTATATCATATCAAAATGGCCATACACATGTTAATACACTTTTTGCTAATATCAGTTTCATTCCAGGAAAAGATTTCCAGGACACTGCATCAGGATCTTCTCTCACACATGTCAAAGGCTCACTCAGTAAATAGCGTGGAAAGGATTCCAGAGATACATGGAAGTAGTATCACAGTTTAAGGTACGAAATACAAATTTGGGCAGTTAGTAGTGTGACTTTGACTCCATCATTTTCATAATATAAACTAGGAATTGTATCCCAGATTACAACCTTATGGTCACGGTGTATCCCAGAATACAACCTTGTGGTCAAGGCATTCTTTTGCCTCCACACAGCAACATACTCATGACGCATGTTGGTTGAAGCCCCCAAATACACCTAAATGATACACAGATCTCACGCCACGCGAGACCAATTCCATACAAGAGTCATTACCTTGTATTCTCATCCAGTACAGTTAAGAAGATAATAGGACATTTGGAAATAGTTGGGCAGGGATCCTCCCCCCCCCCCATCGCCAAATAAACTTATTTTCCAGCAATGAACATGTTTTATACCTTTTCAGAGCATAACAATTGCCCAAGGTTCATTATAAGCATACTCGATTAGTCTTATTCTTGGGGTGTCAAGATTGAGTTCAGGGCCTTAGTTTGGAACTGAGGTGAAATGTCAGTCGGGATAAGGCCTGCTCACTGACTCTGGCCCTAAGTAATACCTGTAAGCCTCAATCTTTCCAGTTAGGGAGTCCACTTGTAGCAAATTCAGTAAGTGGACTCTTACAGAGCTTATTTCTTCTTATTTCTCCATTTATTGTAGCATCACAGCAGAATATTTAAGAATTGATTGTGCTATCACAGCATTTGTATAACTATAAACCAATGGCAGAGGCGGCATTCCCGTTATTGTAGTGAAGGTAGATGCCTCATCAGAGAGTGCTGGTGCTGGAAGGGCTTGTGAGAGTGACATGCAATGACTTCATCCTCAAGAAGATATTCCTTCACCTAAATGGCTGTATCTTCAGTAGGAAACTGGGGGAATTCTTGGGTGGAAAATCTAATCGGCTAATTTTGTAATATAAATGTACACACACTAGCCAGTGCTGGCTCATCTGGTTTCCTTAAGTTTCTGGAGAAAGGGTGTTCCTAACATTTTCATAATATAAACTAGGAATTGTATCCCAGATTCCAACCTTATGGTCACGGTGTATCCCAGAATACAACCTTGTGGTCAGGGCATTCTTTTGGCTCCACACAGCAACATACTCATGACGCATGTTGGTTAAAGCCCCCAAATACACCTAAATGATACACAGATCTCACGCAACGCGAGACCAATTCCATACAAGAGTCATTGCCTTGTATTCTCATCCAGTACAGTTATTAATAAGATATTAGGACATTTGGAAATATTTGGGCAGGGATCCTCCACCCCATTGTCAAATAAACTCATTTTCCAGCAACAAACATGTTTTATACCTTTTCTAAGCACGGAATGCTTGACATGGTAATGACAAGAAGCAAACAAGATACCTTGTGCAATGTTTGGCAAAAACATGACGTTCACGCTGTGGTTGAATGAACACATTTGGGTGTGTTTCATTGAGAATATGAGAAAAGGAATACTAT
The DNA here is from genome assembly GCF_964204655.1 of Triturus cristatus. Lineage (NCBI taxonomy): Eukaryota > Metazoa > Chordata > Amphibia > Caudata > Salamandridae > Triturus > Triturus cristatus. The sequence continues at coordinate 133,311,363 of NC_140580.1, read as the reverse complement.
TGAGATCAGCACAATTTTTAAATATTTAAAAGCAAACTATTCTTTTGCTGTAGCTGTAGCTGACCGTATCTCTACCTAGGTGAATGTTAGCTTGTATGAATTCTTGGGTGAATTTTAGCCCAAGTGGAAAATCATGCCTGATTGGGAACATTGCAGTTAGCTCAGGCTGTCTGCCTCGACAAATCAGGAGTACTTATGGCCCTGTTGCTTGTTTCGTTTTTATTAATGTGGGTATCAGTACTCAAATGGTTTGGTTAGAATCTGCAACTTAGTTCATATGACGGAACAATCAACGGATAAAAACAACACTTTCCAACCACAGCATCGGGTGCTCTGACTTTCTTTCTAAAACAGGAACATAATGCAGATATAGTACTCGAGGCCTTATCAATAACTGTTAGGGGGATATTCTCAAGAATGTGTGATAATCATCGCAAAATTAGCTTAACGCAAATTTGCATATCGCAGTCTAACGCGGGAAAATAACACAGTGGTAACGTGGTATTCTCAACCCGGCGGTACCATGCGATAGGCTCACGATAACGCATCAAATGTCCGCAATAAAGTCAATACTACGCAGCAAAAATGCGAAACATGAATGCAAAAAAGCTGCGATGAGGCCAATCGCGATACAAAAATCCGCGAAAACCAGTGACAGACCTGCAATGCCCTTGCGTCATGTGGGAAAATGCACTATAAAAGCAACAAAAAAAAGGAGGAAAAAAGAAACTGCGTAGCAACATGGATGCACCCGGACGGAGTGCAGAGGCCAACGTGAACCCCACAAGCTCCACAGACCACCAGCAAGGAACCTTGTGTTCGGGGAAGGCCAAGGAGAAGAGTAAGAGGCAGACAGGGCGCAGTACACAGGAAAACCAGATCAGCGTCACGGAGGTGACAGAACACTACAATCCACTGAACGTCTATATGACAAACGTGAATGCAGTCGGAGTGTCGAGGAGGTCTATGGAGGAGGACAAGAGGAGCAGGCATGATGTGAAAAGCCAAACCAAACACAAACCCGCTGCCAACAGGAAGGCAGCAACATCGACTGGAGGTGGTAGTCGTGCGCCACAGGAGGAGCAGGAGCAAATGGAGGCCACAGTCATCAGGGTGGAGACGGCACAAGGAGTTGGGAGTCCGGACACAGCTCGATAGGACCTGACACAACATCAACAGGGACTGGGGGCACGGGGGGCGACGGGCACAATGGCACACATGCACAACGACGTGTAGCACACCGCACACCCACAATGACCCTGGATCATGTCCCTGATCCCCATGGCACACTGCAGCACACACACATAGCAATCACAGCACATCCCACGACAATGTGGCACGAAGTGCAACACCGACACTCCAGAACAGAGGACACAACTGGGTCCGCCCATGCGCAGAAACAAGCCAATCACATCTAACATAGCAGGAAACTGTGAGATTTCAGCACCTCCCAAACAGTCACAATGTACATTGTCATACTGTCTGCATGTTAACAAGAACAATGCGCCAACATACATGTCAACACAATGTCAACATGCATCTCCCCTTCACATTGCAGTGGGACAAACAACACTCCAGCAGCGCATACCAGACAACTCATCAATGATGCTGGAGAGGACCACCACACCTCTGACACCGACGCCCTACAACAGCTCATGGACATCTTAGGCAACCCCCCACACCACAGGAGCAGGGCAGTCAAGCTACATAGATGAGACCCCAGCCCCTGCGCAGACCACACAGCAGGAAGCACCCGCCACCACAGCTGGCTCCCAACACTCCACCGAGGCACACATCGCATTCCAATGCCAGGTGTCAGAATGCCAAAAGGAGGTGGCCGAACAGGTGCGGGTGGGGTCATACGTGGGTGTCTAAGTCCCATCAGGGACCACCTATACCCCACAAAGGAGACCCACACTGTGACAGAGACACATGCATTTGCACATGTCCTGTAATAAACCACGGCCAGAGCGCCGGAATTATCATTCACACACCCACGCCGGACCTCCGTACCAAGACCCAGTCCACTCCTCGTATGTATTGAGTGGGTGATGACAAATCTACATGTCCAAGGTCTTACCTGCTGCCAGCGGAGACATGGTTGCGCCTGCTGTACACAGACAAGGTAATGTTGTAGGGCCTGGGTCCCTCATGCATATAATATGACCACACGGACACACACAGATAGTTTGTGGGGCTGGCTATGGGCACATGCGCCCACCCCTTTATTGGCAGGGTCACATGTACAGTGACGCCTGTGCTGGATGTGTGTGGGGTGAGTGTAAGCCAGCCTGCAAGGAGTGGTTGGTGCTGGCAACAACTACAACAGTGAACACCATCAAAATGGAAACAGAAAACACCAGCATTACAGAGACAACTGCGGAGCATCATGGCGGTAGCCGGAGCAAGTACAGAGGTCACCCAATGAGCAAACAGAAGTGTCCATGAGCTGTGGTGCACTGAGTTAGTGGCACCTGTAGTGCTGAGCCAGGGTATCAGGCAGATGATGGCATCCATGACAGGTGTGAGCAACTCTGATAGTCTGGTAGTAAGACACTTTCGACTCTGGCAGTTGGCATTTGGAGGTGGTCCTGGCAGTGGTGGTGTGTGCCTACTGCGGTAATGTGATGTCCGGGCCGGTCAGGACTCGATTTGATGTGTGAGCCCTGGTGGACCGCTGTTGAGGCCGGGGGCAGCGGACAGCGCGGGCCACATACACATGGCGTTGATGACCCAAGGCCATCGTCTCAGAGGCCATCCAATATCTCAGCAGAGAGGGTCCCTGACTTGAGCTGTACAGAGTTAGTGGCCCCAGATGCACTGCGGCTGGCACAGGCACACCGCCACGGGATGGTGACTTGCGGTGCAGTGAGATAGGGCCACACGAGCTAAGCGGGTCCTCATCGATGTCCAAGGTGAATGTGGCGGAGCGTTGCGGGGGACAGTGGAAGGTGTCCTCCAGGGCATGATGCAGAGGGTAGAAGCCGTCCGGAAGCGGCAAATGGAGGAGTTGAATGCTACTGCCTCGTTTTTACCACCAAGTCAGTATCACCGACATGATGATGACAACAACCCCCAGTCCATAGACTCAGTCGCCACCAAAGTTCAAACAGAAAGTGTCCATGGATGTCGGGGAACAGATTTAGTGGCACCGGAGCTGAAAGGGATGCAGTCTGCGATGAGGCCTGCACAATGATATCAAATCTGCCATTAATGAATCAAGACTGAGTTCTGAAAGTGTGACCTACTCGACCGCAGTGTAGGCCAGAGGCAGCAGTCAGCGCGGGCCAACCGCTGTTCAGCGAGCTCCTCCTGGGACTCTTACACACGACGTTGAAATGGAAGGATCCACTTCCGGTTACGAGAGAGGTTGGCGCTCTAGTGCTCCAGCCCCCTCTACTTAACCGGATGTTCTTTCCGCCGCGCAGTGGATGCACGCTGACACAGAGGCTTATCGGCTGACTGCCACTGTGTCCTGGTACATTCTAATTGTTTGTACAGCTTTGCACAGCTTTTTAACTTTTAAACTTTTATAAAACTTACTTTTGCTGCTTATTAGTGCTCCATATCTATTCTGGCACTGTTCTGTGGCATTCTCCCTGGTCCACCACGAGACTAGCTCGATTGTTGTGGAGGGAGTGTGGACCAGGATCCACTTCCAGTTACAAGGGAGGTTGGCGCTCTAGTGCTCCAGCCCCCTCTACTTAACGGATATTCTTTCCATCGTGCAGCGGGCGCTCCGGCAGCCCGCCGAAGGTGCGCCAATGGAAAGCCCGTCTGCGCCCATCCGCGCCCTGACGTCTCCAGGAGCCAGGGACCCTGGCCCTTTCACTCCCAAACAGGACCCTACTCCGCGTCTCACATACTCTGGTAAGGAGCGGTTGGAGATGAGGACAGTCCTCATACCCCCTTGCCGCCTTGAGACCTGGCCAAACCCAGAGGGCCCTTTCACATGTCGAGTCTGTAGGTTCCACAGTACCCCTGTCGAAATGGACTTTATCTATGTAGAACCCTGCCGTGTCTCCCTTAATACTCACTCCCCTGGTCCAAATCTTGCCCCCTCCACCAGATTTGAAACAGGTAAACCCCTCAATGTTCCTCAGTGGGAGTGGAAAAGTCTGTTATGCAATATTAGATCCCTGCCTAAGCATTCTACCGAGGTTTGGGACCTTCTTTCCTCAGTACAGCTTGAGCTTGGGTTTTTTACCGAAACATGGCTTAAACCTTACTCAGTCCCATCCATCCCCCTAGCCCTGCCTGAAGGCTACAGGCTTATCCAGATGGATAGACAACTAAAAGTAGGGGGTAGAATCGCTATTGTACATAGAGACAGGGTTAAAGTTACCGCACTAGAACAACGTTGCAGCGCCATCATGGAAGTCATGGTATTTCGAATAGACTTCTCCTCTCAACCTAGCTGGAAGGGGGCCTTAGTCTACTGACCTCCAGGCCCTTTAGCTGAATTCTCACTGTTACTTACTGAATTAATAGCTCCCCATGTGATCTCTACTAGCAATTTTCTGCTGCTGGGTGACTTCAATATTCATAGTGAATGTACTTCTAATGTTGACGCACTAACACTCCTGTCAAATCTTGCCCTCCTGGGCCTATCTAAACCCAATAAAGGCCCTACCCATATAGCAGGTCACACATTGGACATTATATTCTCCAAGTTTCCTAGTGTTCTCTGTGCGCCTCCACAACAACTAACCGGGGTCAGACCATGCGTCCATTGAATTCTCCATTCAAGGCCCAAGGGAGATGAGGGGTCCTAACCCAGTCACCTATCACACCCGTAGACAGTGGAGGAAAGTCACCCGGAGTGCTTTCAAGCCTCCTTTTCAACGCCGTAGAACACCATACCGGACAATATAGAGGATGCTCCCACCAAATACAATGCTGGGGTCTCTGGCGCTATTGATCAACTAGCACCATTGAAATCACTCCCCGACCTCTCTAAATGTCCTCAGACTGCCTGGTTTTCTCCCCAGCTTCGTGCTCAGAAACAACTCTGTAGAAAACAGGAAAGGCGTTGGCGCAGTACACATAAAGAGGAAGATAAAGATCGTTTTTTGGCCACTTTGTCTAGCTACCACAGAAACATAAAGGCTGCACGTAAAGCCCACATTGCATCTCAACTAGCCCAGGCTGGCAACGCTCCAAAAATGTTATACCGTATCCTCCAATCCTTTATTAATCCAAAGGCCTGCGAGAATATAGAGGTCCCTACGCAAATGTTCTGCAACGATATCGCCCAATACTTTTCACAGAAAATAGAGCTCATCCACCAAAAAATAGTCCCGTCAGGGAGCCAGCCTGCGGACTCTGTTATCCGATCTGGAAAACTGGAATTGGTGGTGTTTGTAAGGTATAGGCGCCAAAAGGAAAATCACACAATAATATGTCCTTGATTAAGTAAATGACGGTGCTCCCGTACTCGGGAGCATAAGATACCTGGAGAAGCTGGCGTCACGCTCGTTAATGCTATTCTACTTAAAACGTATTGAATGGGAAACCACTTATGAATCGAGAGCAGTTTTATTTTGCTGCCAAGTGACGCCACCACTACTGACACCATTTGGCGGTTTGGAATTATCACCGCCTTATAAAAACATTATCCAAGCAAGAAAGAGCCTTGAAAAAGTCGCGGGACAACATTCCCTTGTGGCGACGAAACACGTGTTGGCTGTCTGAAAATACTGTGAAGAATAGAAACCAATAAACAACGAACTGGAGGAGTGAAGAAAGACTAACTCATTCTTTTGCTAATGTGTTCTAATTGTTTTTGTGGAAACTCGTAATACTTCTAAAACATTCATTTTCAGTACGAGTGCTAGGGATTGCTTTCTGTTATCCGATCTGCCAGTACAGGCAACCTCTCGGTTGCTAATGAGTTTTCCTCCTGTGACACTGACAGACGTAGATACTCTTCTTCGCATGGTCAACTCAGGTTCCCCCCTAGATACCATTCCAGACAAAGTTGTCACCTCTCTGGCCTGCCATCTGTCTTCTCTCATTCAGGGTCTTCTCAATCTCTCACTGAGAGAGGGTCATGTTCCGTCAGAATGGAAAACAGCACAGGTCATGCCTAACCGCAAGAACAACAAGGCTCCACTAACGGGCCCCTCTAATCTCCGCCCCATTTCGCTCCTTCCTTTCCTGAGCAAGCTTTTGGAGAAGCACATAAATAAACACCTCTCCAACCATGTCGAACAGGCTGGTTGCCTAGAGTCTTCTCAGTCAGGCTTCAGGCCCAAATACAGCACAGAATCAGCTCTGCTTGCAGTCACGGAAAACATCAGGATGGCCCTAGATAGGTGCCAATCTATGATTCTGGTGCTGTTGGACCTATCAGCCGCGTTCGCCACAGTTTCACACCAGATATTGCTCAGGAGACTGAAGGTGGCTGGACTTAGAGATTCGGCTCTGCAATGGATGACGAGTTTTCTATCTTCTCGTTCTCAGACCGTCATCCTTGGCCCGTACCGCTCGGCGCCTATGGAATTAACCAAGGGAGTGCCCCAGGGCTCCTGTTTGAGCCCCACCTTGTTTAATATCTATGTTGCTCCCTTGGCCGACTTCCTTAGGGCGTGCGGGTTCATTCCCATCTCTTACACCGATGACACACAACTGCTTTTGCCATTTGACGAATTCACTCCAACAGTACAGGCGACCTTCTCCTCTGGTATGAGAGCTATCTCTAACTGGATAAAGAGAAATTTCCTCCAATGTAATGTTGGGAAGACAGAGATTCTGCTCTTTGGGGAGGCTCCCCTATTATGTACTCCAGATTGGTGGCCGGCTGACCTTGAGTTTCCCCCTGATCCAAAATCCCTGGTCAAAGACTTAGGCATTCGTCTTGATCAGGCTCTTAACCTTTAATGAGCATGCCGCTCAGACAGCCTGTTCCTGTTTTCACACAATGTGCCTACTACGCTGAGTCTTTCCTTTGCTTCCTGACTCAACACGGAAGACCTTGACTCAGGCACTTATATTAAGCCGTCTGGACTACTGCAATGGCTTGTTGATTTCTGCTAATGAGGTCTCGCTTAGGAGACTGCAGGTAGTCCAGAACACTGCAGCACGATTGGTCCTCAATGCCCCTCCCAGGACTGCCTCCCGCCCCCTTCTTTGCCAGCTGCACTGGCTTCCTATATGCGAGCGGGTCAAGTTCAAAGTCTGTTGTGCCATCCATAAGGCTTTATTTAACCTTGGCCCCGCCTATCTCTCCGAGAAATTCAGACCTTATCTGCCTTCTAGGTCCCTCTGCTCGGGATCCAAATCTCTTCTTGTGGCCCCTCGAGTCAAGAAAGCCAGATTGGGTGGGAAGGCTCTTTCCCATCTCAGTCCCCTATACTGGAACAAACTCCCTCGGCATCTAAGACAATGTTCAGACCACCTACTATTTAGAAAGCAGCTTAAAATCGCTCTTTTCCATCTGTGATGTTGCAATTCAGCCTCCTGTTCTGCCGCCCGTCTAAAGCGCAGAGATACCCCTTCAGGGGTCGATTCAGGTGCTATACAAACAAATAAATAAGTAAATAAATGTGGGGGTGACTTGTGGTTGTTGGAGGTAGAAGCACCAGAGCTGAACGGGTGTTCGGTCAGCGACGATGCAGTGTCCTGCCTGATACGGACTGGATTGGATTGGTGTGAGGCCTGCTGGACCGCAGTGTAGGCCGAAGGTGTGGTCATCAAGGGCCTACAGACACGTGTGGTTGGGATGCTATGCACAGACTTGGTGGCACCACATCGAAGGGAGTATAGTGAGTTAAACTCTGCATTAATGTGTGTAGTCGGACATTGTATATTCAACGAGAAAGGAGGACTGTGGGCCTTGCTTGAGGAGGCCGTGATGGTCTGAGCAGGCTACCAAGGTCGCGGGCCTCGGGCTTGGAGGTTGAATCAGCACGTGGTGGGCCCTGCTTGACACACGCCGGGGTCGGCAGGTGAGCAGTGAGGCCTGGCTGCCCAGGGGCGGGCAAGACAGGTTTGGGGACCAGCAGCCCGGGGTACAGCAGGCGCACAGGATTGCAGGCAACTCCACTCATGACGACCGCATCGGCCTCGTGACGGGGTCAGAGGCGCCGCCCTGGCAGAGACGTTGGGCATTCCGGAAGAGAACCACACCCAGGACTATGTGCTTTTTATTCACACCACTACGCTGGCGTAAGCCGGGCCAGCCCACTCCACTCAAGCTTACAGGGGGGACCCCACTGGCTGGGGTGACATGGTTGCGTCCACTGTCCACTACACTTCATACACCAGCGGTGTATGTCGCCATGGAAATGGGTGTGGTCTGCATACTGCAGTCTGGCCATCATATCCACGCCACACTTGGCATTGTGTACATTCTCATTCATGGGTCACTTGCCTCCTTCGCACATGCCTGGTTCCCACCTCTCCCCACAATCTGCTATGGTGTGGCTGATGTGCCATGCCATTGAACTCTCATATACATGGCTAGCCCAGGTTGCCACAGTGAGTTGTGATGTCGTGTCTGGTGGGTGGGCATGTTGTTGGGCATGTTAAATGTGAGTTTGTAACGTGCGCATTGCCAGAGTTGTGAGTTGCATGGTTGTGAAGTTGAGGTGTGTGGTGTGTTCATTTGGTACTTCCCAACGAGCAGTGCATTTCCATGGGTGCCATCCTGGTAGCGCTGGTTGATGATGGACTGTCGGTAGAAGTGGAATCATGCACACAGCCTGGGTAGTTGGCGATGACGTTGGTGGCGATTCCCCAGTGGTCAACTGTTGCCTGCACATTGATGGAATGCATGTGCTTTCCGTTGAGGTAATTGTGTGCAGTGTCACCAGGGGGCACAAGTAGGACGTGTGTGCTGTTGATTGCCATCAACACGTGCATGAGTACAGCTATGGCGTATAGTCCTTGCTTGGTCTCCAGCTGTTCCTGCGCATTGTAGGGGACGCATAGGTACTGGGATACCAGGCTGATGATGGCATCCAGGACAGGTGTGAGGGACTTGGATGGGGCTGGCTGAGAGACTCATCCGACTCTAGCGGTTGTTGGTTGGGAGGCACCAGAGGCCAACAGGTGCAGCACAGCCAGCAGCTTTGTCTGAGGTGGGATGTTGGTTGTCCGCTGTGTTGGTGCTGTCAGCCTGTTGGGCAATGATGGTCAGGATGCGTAGGATGGTTGTCCTTTTGAGCCTGTAGTGGGCAATGACATTGTCTGGTGTTAGGTCTGTGAGGCTGGTGCGTTTCCTGAGGGTTAGCTGTCTTTGTTCGCTCTGCCTCTGTGGTGGTTCGGGGGAAGCGGCGGCCCTGGGGGTGGTGGCGGTGGGTGTTGTGGCCCTGTTGGGGCTCCGAGTTGCATGATCAGTGGCTCCATGGCATCTGTTGGTCTTCAGGTGTGGCTGTGGTCTGGGCTCCCTTGTCTGGTGCCGGGTGTCATCCGACTTTGCACCAGGTCAGCGCAGGTGTTAATTTCCTGCTGCTAACGCGCCTTATCGCATGTTTTGTGATCTTATCGCCGATCTGGCTGGTCGTTGAGAATGTTGAGGTGTAATGTTGTCGCGGCTTTTTGCTCGGGAACGCCTACTCTGCATCTCATTAGCGATAGTTGCCAGGGTCATCTGTGGCGATGTTTTTTGAGGATGCTATCGCCGGTAAACTGGTGATATCGGCTGTTTGCATCAGCTTGTGAATGGGGCGATACATTTATCGCGAATTTGGCTGAGATAAAGTGCTGATAACTCGGTGATAGGTCCTTGAGAATATGCCTCTTAGTGTGTTACTGTTTCATTGCAAACTGGAGGCCTTAAAAGTGCCTCTTTTCTTTGTGTTGGGAAAAATAAGACAATTCTGCATATAGTCAAGCCCAGAGCAGGTTAACCTTTCTGCAATGCAATGCTTACCAAGATAGTGGTCTTCAGTTCTGCTTTGCAGCCAACTTTACAATGCCTAATTTAGGAAGAGAACAGGTCAGTTCAGTAGCACAGGTCACGCACAAAATGTTAACAGCTTAAATGTTCTGGAAAGTTCTACAATTCATTAACTAAAATCTCATCATTGTTATACAGCAAAGGCTGCAGGTGCGGGTGGAGTGTCCCCAGAGGTGAAGGCCGATAAAAACGTAACCCCTCCTCTTGTCCAAGGGCGAGAGGTAAAATAAAAACATACAATACCCCCATAACTTGGCCAAGAGTTGAGTGGGGAATAACATGTTCCCCCCTCACCCTGCCTTACCCAAGGGCGACAGGGGAAATTGTCCTCTGCACCTCCACGCATTGTCCTAGGACAAGGAGAGGATTTAACAGTAAACCCTACAGCCACACTATGCCTATCAGATTCTGTTTAGACTACCAGAGACCAGAAGGGGGGCAACTGTGCCAAAACCGTGGTAACTGGAGTCATTTGCTACATGTGTTGTTAGGTCCTGGTGTCCTTCCTTCTATGGCTTTGCAAACAGGGCCAAGTACATCCCATTCTGCACTTGACTCTCAGGGCTCTCAGGGTAAAGACAGCAAATAGTCACAGGCTTCTCAGGGAGGTAGTGAGGGTGGCGGGGAGAACTCTGGACTCAATAGTCAAATAAAAGAGACAATACCATTATATCCATCTCAGTACTTATAATCACCAAGCAGAACTAAATACAACACAGTTCAATAGAAATGACGTACAGTATTCCAAACTGAGTTGCATTAAACAGTGAGGCACTACACAATCTTCTTCCCCTTATCCTGTCAGTATCCCTTTTCCTGCCACTATGGTAGAGGTCCTATACCTAAAACAAATTACACAAATACTCTCACACGTCACATGCGTAACTCAGTACAAAGTTGTGTTAGCTGCTAATTATTGTAAACGTTTAGGCTGTGCAGAAGATGCAGTCTAGGCTCCCTCCTTCATAGCAGCAACTCCTCTTCTATATGGGTCGCGCCAGCAGCCTCGCTCGGGAAGAAATACGCTGGGGTGATCCGTAAGGCAGATCTGAACAGTGGCACTTTTCTTGGGCAGTGGTGAGCCTTCATGCCGGCTGCAGGCAGGTGAACTGTTGTGGCTATTGTAGCACCGAGGCCGCATCCCTTGTGGTAGTGTCTTTCTGGCAGTTGCAGCCTCCAAATCACTCAGGGATTCCTGCTTTGGTGGAGGCACAGCTTTCACTGACAGTGCAGCAGCGACATCACCAGTCTCTTAAGGCCACTTCAAACTGCTGGGCGACACAGGATACTTGTGTTGGTACAGTCTTCTACTGCTCACATGGAAACTGTGCATAGTGACTGGTCAAACCCTCCATCACATGGCCTAATCCTAGCTTTTCTTTCTAGGGAAATCAGCTTTCTCTAGATGCTCTCAAGCCGGGATCACTCTGTGCTTCTCCTGGAGAGTCTATTCTGCAGGGCGAGGCAACTCTACATACAGTGTCAATGTCCTCTTACTGCCCTGAAGACTCTTTCCTGTTCTTTGTACAGCCTTCAGTCATTTTAGATTTGAATCTTGGAGGGGAAAGCATCACTATTCCCTTTTCTCCATTCTTTTCTCCATCATTTAACCTTGGTATTGTAAATTTTGGTGAAAATCAAGTAAGTTCAGTGCAATACTTTGCAAAATGTGTGTTGTTTAAGGAGGGTAAGCACCACTAGTTTTGCTCCTTTTCTGTTTTCAATTAATTGCTGAATGGCTTGGAGTTTGAGGTACAGTTTCAGGGTGGCCCATGTAGGATTGGATAAAGCATGTAAGGGAAAGGGACATTTTGGGAAGGTGGAAATACTGGGTAGTTATCTGTAGCATCATGTTTCCAGAGGAAAGAGATTTCTTGATTTGCTAAATATTTTGCTGCTGTTTGACAAATCAAAAAAAAGTCCCATCCACCATAGCTTCTTCCTGGAATGTTTTTGGGTGATCAGTCAATCGTGGACAGAGAAAAAGGGAGGGTCCCAAAATGTGTTTTCCCTCAAGCAATTTTTCTATAGGAAAATTGAACAGCAAAAGGATAGAATGGAATTACAACATATTTGTCAGAAAGCTAGATCTTGATCCAGAAAATGTGCCTTTTGTGATTTGGTGTAAATCCATTCAGTAGTTTTTGAGAAATGAAGGTTCAAAATGTATCAATATTCCTCCCTGCAGAGGGTCCTCAAACCCAAAAGATCAAAAGATAAGATGTAATTGTCTGCCTCAACATTAAAAAAAAGTTGCAGAGTCTTTTTAGGACTCGAGGACTCAGTCCCCTATCCTGAAAAAAGGTTTAAAATGTTAAAAATAACATTTATGGGGAGCATGGTAGAGATACCCTGACCCCCTTGCCTCAATAGGCATTCCCAGAGGGGCGCCCAGAGACTTATTTTGTTCAAAACAGAACTATGGATCTACATTGATTCTGAGTACCCCGTGAGAAATTCAGAGTAAAAATGCCTCATAGGTCTGGCAGAAGTCCGCGAGTAAACTACAGGAGAAAAGTGATCAATGTGGGAGAGTTTCCTTTGACCTACCCTCCTCTGTCAGCCTGTAGGTTTCACCGAATTTCTGGTGGAATCTACCCCACTGCATAACTCAGGTTCAGTATTGGATACTTAAACAGGCAACCATGACCATAGTTAGGGCCTACACACTTTTACAAATAGGGTAGGATTTATTCCTAGGTCCTGATGAAATGTCAATTGACCCTCCAGGCAAACAGGGCATGAAACATGTTGACCGTATTACACTTTGCACTTACTAGCTATTAAGGCCCATTGTGACCTCAAAATAGCACCTTGTTTTTACTGTGTCAAGGGACCATTACTCTAATGATTAAAATGATTTTCAGGTTCCCTTAGACTCTTTTAACCACATTTCCTTTTTCACCACCCTATACATTTATCTGACCTCTCACATGCATGAATCTTACGGCATTTAAGGATCAAAAAGATCTCCGATAAAGGAATTGCAGCGCCGGCTTGACAAGGAGCGCCCTATGGTGAAGCATGACACCCTGCTGGGTGTGTGAGGGCTCCATGATCTGAACACTCAGGTCCCTTGTGACTCTGATGATCAGACCAGTGATTCCATACTACACAGGGTTGAACAAACCCCACAAGAGGAACTACCCATTGACTTTTTTATTTAATTACCCCATAAAGAGGGCCGGTGTAGGACCTCATAAAAAATATCTCCTCGTCCCTCTATTGATTTTAGCCCGTTACCCAAGCCATTTTTGGTCCACTGCATTGTCTGGGCCCCCCTCCCAGAGCCGCAATTGACTTCTAGGACCCTATATCACTGAGACCAGCACATCTTTTGTTGGAGACAGGGGTGTGAGGTCCCCCTCCCAGAGCAAAAATAGGCCCCGGGGACCCCATCCTCGGGGCACACTTCATCTTTTGATAGGGAGGGGGATGTGGGCCCCTACTCCCTAAGCCATGGGGTTGCCCCTGGGACTCCATCCCGAGGGATGTGTGAAAACAGTGTCCCAGGGACCCTAACCCTAGGACACTGATGTTCCTTGTTCGCCAGAGTGCAGCCAGGGATGAATTAATTGCTCCTACCAGCTGGAGCAGCTGAATCTTCCTGCCCACGCTCTGGGTATCAGGGAACAGTGGATTGCTCCCACCTGGCAGGAGTTAAATGAAAAAATGTGCTCCCTCTGGGGAGCAAAGAAGAAAAGCCGGCTCATGCTGGCACCCAGGATGAGTGTCAGCAGGAGAGCTGTTGGCGATGTTGGAGCTATGGCACTCCCCGTGGCTCGCATGAGTTTCAGTGATGTGGATGCCCCAGGTGGGAGCTGGGTACTCACCCAAAAGAAGAACAAGGGCCGGCTCCCACTGCAACACGGCGGGATTGTGGGGGGCCTTGGGCCTTTCCCCACGGCTCCCAATTTAAAAGATATTTTCTGGGTGCCCTGGGTGGGACTAAGGCACCTAGAATTTTTTTTGAAAAAACACCATTGCAGGAATATGAAATGAGTGAAGTAGCTGCTCATTTGAAATTCACTCTTTCTGCAATGAGCACCCTATAATGCCGTACAAGGGACTTTTGCATTTGAGTTCGCTCTAATGCCCCAAAAAGAGGCAGGAGAACTACCAAACATATTTAAAAATGTTATGGGGGCTGCAGGTAAAGCATAACATTTTAAAGAAACAAAGCCACTAAAATTCAATAGTTTTAGTTAACTCAACTAACTATAACTCCTGTCTTAAGAGAACTATAAATTGTACCCTCGCCATGCACTGTTTGTACCCTGACATATTGCATCACACATATCTTCAGTGAGTTCAATGATAACATCCCTAATGACATCTGAAATTGCATCATTGATAACAACACTGTGCATGGTGGGGTGTACGAGTTATAGTTACCTTAGGGCACGAGTTATAGTTAATTTAGATAACTATAACTGGTGATTTTCAGTGTTTTTCATTTTAAAACCTTATGTTTAATTGACATTTTCACCTATGAAGTCCCTTTAACCTTATTTTTTTCAGTGAATAAGTATATTTGTTTTCTTAATTTCTTGTGTTTATGTGCACTTTGTCTTTATATTATTGTACTGTGGCCTTTGCTTGGCATGGTCTGCTGTATGACCTTGATATATTTTTTATGTATTTTTCACATTCTTCCTGCTGCTGTACTAGAGATATTTTTTTTATTTTAGAGGCTAATGGATGCGCCTCAATTTATGCAATTTTGGTGGACTATTTAGTTTAATTTTTTGGGGACTTGTGTGCCTGTTGTGGGTGGCTTCAGAAGTCCAGGAAAAGGTAGCCTGATATTTAACTTTGCTCTCTTCCACCTTCTTCCCCCTAACCTTGCCAACAATTTTGTGTGTAAGTTTGTGTATGTGGGAGATAGTTGATTAATGTGCTTTTCCTACATCCTTTAAAAGTATTTTGAACGAGGTTATTGTTACCTGGGGTTGTTTGTGTTTGGAGCATTTTCTAAAGTTCATTTTATTATTTTCTGGCATCTCTACGTTGCTGTTTATATTTTTTTTATCTTGGTTGTTTTTTTGTTTTTTTTTCATTTTTGTTGCTTTACCAGTGATGTGTAAAGGGCCACCGAACAGAAGGTGGGCATCAGAAGTAGGCAACATGGCCTGGTTTTACCCAAAAAGTGCAGTGTAGGCAGCATAGGCGCTTTAGTGCTTAAGTGCGGTCTCCAGCAGCATGCTGCATGGTCTTCTTCTCCTTGGTGTGTAAAAACTCTGGTAAGGTCTCAGGTCAGCTCTTGACTTTGGCACAGATGTAACAGTATGCCACTCCGTAAGCTTCGGGCTTATCGGGGTGCCAGTGAATGAAACTGCAAACTAATAAGGGTGCATGAACTAAGAAGCATTTTCTCAAGAATGCTCTCTAGAATGATTATCTTCCCAGTGGATCAGAAACTGAAGACAACCTTGAAACTTCTAAGGCTCACAGATTTATTCAAACTCATATTCTGGTTGCTCATGCACCTTAACTGGTGAAGGTTCTGACAGAAGCTGACGAGGAGGGTCAGGAACATGAGATGAATGCCACAGGTGAATCTTCCAAGCATAAGGTAACTTCAACAGAAAGGCCACAGGATTGAGTTGATGAGTAACGAAAAATGACCTACAAATTGCAGTTGGAATTTTACTGCCAATATATTAACAGGAAGAAAACGAGTAGACAGGAAAACTTTCTCTCCAGAAGCAAATGGACAAAAAAGCATATCTTGATTTTTAAGCATACTCTTTCATCTTGACCTTGGAACAATGTGAACTTTCAGAAACAAGTTGTCTGTGGTATAACTGCTTCAAATAATCAGTATCTGCTGGAACCAAAGTACCAATATGAGGAAAAGATGCAAAAACGTTTGAATACTATCCTTGCAACAAAAAAAAAGAATGATAAAGCCTTGGATTGGTAAATAGAAAGGCCGCTTATCTTGATTTGCATTATAATAACGCCGTAAATGTTGCTCCAAACTGTAATCACTTTTCTCCATTTGCCTATTTGTCTTGGATTGATAACCACATTAAAAAGCTTGTCAGGTTCCAAACCCTTACACAAAGGTATTAAAAAATATAAAAGCTATTGAGTACGTATGTCAGTAATGAGAATACGAGACAATGAAGATGACAAATAGTCATTTATTCAACTGTTCATAGCTTGGACTGAGGAGACAAATGTGTCATATTTGAAATAGTGTCTACTGTGACTAATATCAAATGGTATTCTTCTGAAGGCAGGAGATCAATCAATCAAGCATTTATATAGCGCACTACTCACCCAGAGGGTCTCAAGGCGCTGGGGGAGGGGGGTCCGCTACTGCTCGAACAGCCAGGTCTTGAGCTGCTTCCTGAAGGCGAGGTGGTCCTGGGTCAGGCGGAGGTGGGTCGGGAGGGAGTTCCATGTCTTGGCGGCGAGGTAGGAGAAGGACCGTCCCCCTGTGGTGGCTCTTCGGATGCGGGGGACGGCGGCAAGGGCGTGGCCGGTCGATCGAAGCTGGCGTTTGGGAGCGTAGAAGTTGAGGCGGCTGTTGAGGTATCCTGGGCCTTGGTTGTGTAGGGCTTTGTGTGCGTGGGTGAGGAGTCGGAAGGTGATTCTCTTGTTGACCGGGAGCCAGTGCAGGTCTCTTAGGTGTCCGGAGATGTGGCCGCGACGGGGGATGTCCAGGATGAGTCGTGCTGAGGCGTTCTGGATCCGCTGCAGTCTCTTCTGGAGTTTGGCGGCGGATCCGGCGTAGAGGGAGTTGCCGTAGTCCAGACGGCTGGTGACGAGGGCCTGGGTGACCGTCTTCCTGGTCTCGGTGGGGATCCACCGGAAGATCTTACGTAGCATGCGCAGGATGTTGAAGCACGACGAGGAGACGGCGTTGACTTGTCTGGTCATGGAGAGGGAGGAGTCCAGGATGAAGCCCAGGTTGCGTGCGTGGTCTGTTGGTTTGGGCGCGCTGCCTAGGGCGGGGGGCCACCATGAGTCGTCCCAGGCGGAGGGTGAGGATCCCAGGATGAGGACTTCCGTCTTGTCCGAGTTCAGTTTCAGGCGGCTGTTTTTCATCCATTCGGCTACCTCTTTCATCCCTTCGTGAAGGTTGGCTCTGGCGGTGGCGGGGTCGTTGGTGAGGGAGAGGATCAGCTGGGTGTCGTCGGCGTAGGAGATGATGTTGAGGTTGTGCTGGCGTGCGATGTCTGCGAGGGGGCTCATGTAGACGTTGAAGAGGGTTGGACTGAGCGAGGAGCCTTGAGGAACGCCGCAGATGACTTCGGTGGCTTCAGATCTGAACGGGGGAGGCGGACTCTCTGTGTCCTTCCTGCGAGGAAGGAGGTGATCCACTCCAATGCCTTTTCCTGGATTCCGACGTTGCTGAGACGCTGCACTAGTGTACGGTGGCAGACAGTGTCGAAGGCCGCGGAGAGGTCTAGGAGGATGAGGGCTGCTGTTTCTCCGTTGTCAAGCAGAGTACGGATGTCATCGGTGGCTGCGATCAGGGCGGTCTCGGTGCTGTGGTTGGCCCGGAAGCCAGACTGCGAGAGGTCGAGGGAGCCGTTCGTCTCGAGTTGAAGGAAGTCAAAGGAAGGAAGTCAAAGCACCCATCTTTTCTGCTTTTGAGATGTTTGAGCTCTCACAGCATTCCTCTAAGGCCATTTAGCACAAGCTTGAATCATCTGTACAGCACCAGCAAAGTATAAACACAGCACAGCCTTTTACTGGCAATCCTTTCTACGTACAGCTAAAGGACTTCCCACTTCGGCTTGCTCTTAGAAATCGGGTTAGTGGTTGACTGGGGTGTGAGCTCTGGTCAAGGAGCAACCACAAGCCTAGTCAGGGCAAGGCACAAGCAAACCCAGGCCTAACCTAGAAACAATGTGTAAAGTATTTGTGCAACACTTCAAACAGTAAAACACCACACAAAAACATCTCACACCAGGTTAGAATAAGGGAGCAGAACTTAATAAATAAAACAATATCAAAACAATGTAAATCGAATCAGTACAACCAAAGTTATGAATATTTAAAGAACAAAGTGTAATATAGCTACTAATAGCAGAAAGCGGCACCCGTGGCTATCTGGTCGCGCTGGATCAGGTCAAATTCAAAAGCTAAGTCCGACAGCAATGGAGTTTGAGTTGGATACAGTCCCAGATTAGTCCCACTGACGTTTTACCTTCTCAAGTTTTGTGCCGAGAGTCCCATTCGCATTGCAGAGGATTGAGGGGAGCAAGGAGAGCATCGTGGGCAGTGGTAGGCCTAGCACGAGGAGCAGGCCAGGCAACGCGGATGGGCGGGCTGGTGCTTTGCGTTGGCAGTCATTGACGGGGATCAATGCTTGCTGTGCAAAGAGATGGGCTGGCCATTGCTCATGCTGAATTTTGGTGCGAGCCATGTTTTTTGGACAACATAAACCTTGGGCGAGGTGCCTAGACTGATTCCGGGCACCCCCGCAGGATATGTTGGCCTAGAGACCAGCTAGCTATCAGTGCCACTATAAGCCCCCCACTCCTTACCAGGGAGCAAATAGTTTCTCGCAACCACTGAACCTGACATTCCTGGCCCTTCAGGGATTCTGGAAACAGATTAGAACCTTTCGCTCAGTCACTCGTGCCTACTTGTACTCAGAGAAATATACAGAGAATACACAGTGGGACGTTTTCAATATATTTATTGAACCAACATGATTCTTGTATATAATACATGTGCTTTGATAATCAGTAGACTGAAGCAGCTGAATGTGATTACGAGCACCAAAAGAGTAAATAGTAGGTACAGCTCTACCATGGTGCTAAAACAGTGTATATATGCAGGCATATAAACAAGGCAGTAATATGGCGTACTCCTACTATGCAAACCCTACTCTAAGTGTACCTAGAGGGTGTAAAGCCAACAATCCCCCCAAGGGACGATCCAACCCTGTTACCTGGCAAGAGAGAATGAAGGACCTTGTCTTGGTCATGAACTGGACACCCCTCATGAGATGTCAGACCGCTGCGTGATGAAGTCTTAGCATGCAGGGACCCTCGGTGTCAGCTGAAGTGCCTCCTCTTCTAATCTATCTGGATGCTCATAATTTATAATAGAAAACAGCCTTGCAATGTAGATTAGCGATGTTATGGATATGCAGAGAGCTCTGTTGCCCTGTGGATGAAGATAGAACAACATTTGTACAAAGTGTGTAAAGAGGCCTTGTACATTATGTTCAAGGCATCGTGATAATGTAGTTCAAAGATAGATGTGTAAACAAAGTAGTTTCTTAGAAACTAATCCAACATCGTCATGCATGCAAATATGTGCAAAAATTCATGACAGGGATGTTATTGTGAAAAAAAGGACAATGTAAGAAATAAGCAGCTTTGCTACATGGGCCTAACTCGGGAACATAACACCTGAGGGGCACCACTTGGGGGTCAGGCATTCACTGCAGCTGGGTCCAGGAGCTGGTTGGAGAGCCTTTTATGTCCCTGAGGTTCAGATCAGGAGGCCAGCAGCCCAGACTGTTGAGTCACTCTGCGATCTTGGGTTCAAGATGAAGTTGCAAGCCCAGTTCTTCTTCCTCAGGGAAGAGGGCTGCAGGCAGCAGGTCAGCTCAGCAGGACAGCAGTTCATTTAGAGCAGACGTCTAGCAGAGTGGCAGTTCTTGTAACAGCACAGCAGTCCTTCTACCTTGCAGAGTATATACTGGTCCAAAAGTGTACAAACAAGTAGGTGCCTGATGTCCTCCTTTTATATCCTGGTGCCCTAGTTTTGGGAGGTGGGAGAAACTTGTAGACAGTGGCTTTAAAGTGCATGGAATTTCCTGCTTCACTTTCCCTGGCTCCAAGCTGGCTGAATTGACAATTCAGGGCCGATTGGGCCTTTATGTGAAGCCAGAGCACGGGCTATTCAGGTGTAAGTGGGGTTGTGCCCAGCTCCGCCCCTATCCTGCCAGCAGATGGCCCACTCAAGCATACCTAATCCCTCTATTGTGTAACTGTCTGGGAGAAATTCACAAAGTCTTTCAGCTACACCCAGTCATGTGATCAAAGACAAGCTACAGGTACAAAAGGGCTAAGGACAGGAAAATGCCAACTTTATAAAAGTGGCATTTTCAAAATTATAATAGATAAACTAACTGTACCATTAAAGAGGGTTGATTATTACAATTTCATATAAAGAAAACATGATATAGCCACCAGCTCCCAATTGGGAATTACAGCTTATTAAACGAATTAAGGAATCCCCAATGTTATCCTTTGGTTAGGTGTAGGCCTCACAGTAGTAAATAACTAATTCAGGAGTTTTTCACTAACACACCATGTAAAACTTAAGAGTACAAGTCCAACATTTTAATTACATGGCACCCTGCCCTCAGGGCTTCCAATGGCCTACCTTAGGGTGACTTATATGTAATAAAAGGGGAGTCTAAGGGTTGGTAAGTGGGTTTATATGCCTAGATAACAGGGAAGTTTGAAACCACATTCAGGCTGCAATGGCAGGCCTTGGACATGTTTTACAGTGTTCTCTAAGTGGGTGGTTCAATAGGTGCTGCAGACCCATTAGTTGAATTTAATTTACAGGCCCTGGGTATATGGTATACCACTCTACAAGGGACGTATAAGTACATTGGATATGTCAATTAGGTTTAAGACAATTTAACCATATTTTAGAGGAGTGAGAACAAGCATTTTAGTGCTGGTTATCAGTGGTAAAGTGCATAGAGTCCTATGGCTAACAACAATTGGTTCATAAAAATGGAGGGGAAGAGGCAAAAAGTTTGAGGCAAGACCACCCTAAGGCTGACAGGTCTATCACTTGCATCGATTGGTTCTTCTAACCAACCAAATGAAGGAACTCTAGAAAAGTTTAAATAACTTCCTTCATTCCTTTCATCTCTCTTGTCATCTTTGTTCATTCAACAGCACTAAATCAGTAAATTCAAAAAAAATGAAGAACAACGTTTTGAAGGAGTCAATCTGTTCTTAATTTCTTATTTCAAATCATGGCGAAAACAAGTCACTTGGGTTATTTCAACCCAGATAGTTCCAATTGATGAAAATTAATCACATAAGTCAATAAAACCATTCCACCCTGCTAAGTATCATACAATACTTCCCCAGCAAAATACTCTGAGTCAGGACATTCAACCATCTCCTTAAGTGCTAGGAAGAAGCTATCATCAGTCTGCGAATGAGCTACTAAACAAGTTGCCCAGAGCAATGGTGGTCTCTTAAGGCAACCAATCACTTTTAATTTGTATTGCATTAACTGTGCAGATGAAAGGCAACATCCCAAATTTCTTTTAACTTCCTTGGATCACAAACAAAGACCACTTGATGACAATAGTGAGATATCTGCACAATCTGCTTTAATGCCAAATTCTCAAGGCATAATAAGTGCAACTCTTATGCTAGGTCCTATGAAGCATCCATATCATAACCAAACATAAGTAAATAGTGGCATTACAATCTGGCAAGGGCTTTGTGCAGAGATGGATGTTTGAGTCTCATTCTTTTTACCCAAGGAATAGGTAATTCCTCCCAGTAGCCACGATGCCACCCTGCAATGAATATTATGTGTAAAAGATGTTAAGAGTCTCCTTAAGAGGTCCCGGATATTAAGAAAAACCACAATGAGTAACAATACTTTCTTGGCCATTTTGAAGTTCTTATTTGAAGATGAATATTAATACAGGAAGAGGAAAAGCCAAGCATCACATTCCAGAAGTAAATCTAGTAGCTATTCCAGCTGCTAGAATCAAAAATCAGGAACAAAATAGTAATAAGCATTTGCAATGTAATACGTCTCGCATTTACGAGAATTTGAACCATTGGCATTTAAATGACAATGCCTTTTATTTATGTCATAGTAATTTACAATGCCAATAGCTTAAACTCTCGCAAATGCAAGACCTATTGCATTGCAAATGCGTTCAGCGCCGTGCTATATAGATACATTTTTAAAAAAGCATTAGGAGAGAGTGTGTCCTGCCTGCAGCAGCAGGCAGGCAAAGCTATTTGAAAAAATGGTGCTCGGAGGCTGTAATTAAAGCCTACACAGTAACAACACACGTAAAGGGGTGTTGCCATGGGAGGTTACGAAATGAGACAAGGCGCTACTAAGCCTATTAACCAATGAACTGCCCCAGTTTACAGTGGACAATGACACAAGCCAATGAAAAATATGGGCGGAGAGTGGGCGAAGCTTCAAGTCCCTACCTGAATACAGCATGCCTCGCAGAGCAGAGCATGCGCTGCCCAGGCTCGACTTAAAAAGGGGATGAAAAACACAACCGGTAAATAAAGGAACTAATGTTCTGAGACATAGCCATCACTGAGAAATGCCTTCTTATGTTTGATTCATACAGGAGCAAATTTTACGAAAAAGGCTAAGCTTCATCTTGGAGTGAGAACCTCGAATAGCATTCTGTAGATAGACCACCATCTTTGAAACAGCATAATATAAGACTTGGCCTCCTCCCAGTCATGAAACTCATGGCATCCATTTGGAACACAAAGAAGAACCCATGTTTTACCTTCTTGGACCAGTGCTGAATTCCTGCATCCTGATGCTCCATGCAACTTGTGGAATGTCGCTCGGGGTGACTGTGACAAAAGAGACTCTGGTGCAGTCAAGGGGGCATGGGCGCTCAACCACACAATTATTGTGGTGTCCAGCAACATGCTGTCTGAGAGCACAAGGATCACTACTTCTTTTCCTAGAAGTATTTATAAACCCTGGTATGCTCTCGGCGCAGCTATTTGCACTAGTAGAATTCTCTGCACAGATGTTACACCTGGGCAGCCAACACCCACTGCACAATTGCGCAGTGGGGTTGGTTGCAGGGCCAACTTGCACACCAAATGCAATGCTCATGACCTCACCCTTGATTCAACATATGCAATTACAAATTGTGTAATGGATCTTGCAGGTCAGATTACATATCACATTGTGATCAATGCTATCAATGAAACAACCACAAATATTATGCTATTTATTGGACTGAGTATGTATTGTTACTTAATCATGTTGTGCTTGTATGTGTTATTACCCATTGGTATAAACATTGTGAGGCCATAGCATTGCATTTCATGTTATTTCAAGTTATGGTTTCCATGACTGTTGAGTGAGTTATGGATAGTGGAGTGAACTATAATGTGCGAAATTTGTGTTTTTTCAGTATATATATATATATATATATATATTCACTGAAAAAACCATAGGTTTCACACATGTTATAGTTAGCTGGACATTTTACTGATAAAAAACCAATGAAATTCCCCCGTTATAGTTACTGTAGGCAACTATAACTCACGCGACCGTAATCCTCTGCTGATGCTAATACTGTATTTAGACACTTATTTGCCCATGTCTTCTTCC
This sequence comes from Triturus cristatus, assembly GCF_964204655.1. NCBI lineage: Eukaryota > Metazoa > Chordata > Amphibia > Caudata > Salamandridae > Triturus > Triturus cristatus. The sequence goes on along the minus strand of NC_140580.1, from coordinate 133,288,106 downwards.
ATTAAATTTTAGCTATACATATATTACAAATATTTTTTTTTCATAAAGACACATATGTCATCAGCAGAGGATTACGGTCGCGTGAGTTATAGTTGCCTACAGTAACTATAACGGGGGAATTTCATTGGTTTTTTATCAGTAAAATGTCCAGCTAACTATAACATGTGTGAAACCTATGGTTTTTTCAGTGAATTTGCAAGGTTTTTTAAATGCTAATTCCTAACTATAACGTGTGTGAAACCTAAGGTTTTTTCAGTGAATTTGTACGGTTTTTTAAATGCTAAGTTACTTTACGCCATTTGTGGCGTGCGCGCCCACTTAACGCAGTTCGTTCCGTGCGCGCACGGTGCGCTTCGCGCACCGTGCGCGCCCACTTAACGCAGTTCGTTCCGTGCGCGCACGGTGCGCTTCGCGCACCGTGCGCGCACAGTGAGCACGCGGTGCGCTTCGCGCACCGCGTGCCCACGTTACGCTAGATGGGCCATGAACGCACGATGCGCTTCGCGCACCGTGCGCACATGGAGGACATATGATGAGCATCGTTGTGACAGGTAAAATATATGTTTTGGATAACTTACATTTGCCATGCACAAATAGTGCCCTTCGGGCACCATTTGCAAACGGGGTAGGGAGAATGTGGATATTTTTTTTTTTTAATAATTTCTACCGTACGCGTACGGTAAGCGTAATCAGCGAATTTTTCGAAAAAATTAAAATTGCCTTTTTTCATTTGGGGGATCGTTGGGTACTCCCTCGACATGGCTAGGTGCTTGGGAGCTGTCTAAACAGCCCCTTTACATGTTTTTGCACTTTGTTTTTCAACCCCCTGTCAGAGTGCGAGAGAGAAAATGGCGGCCGCCGCTTCCTGGTTTCGACCGATTCGAATGTTTACTAAGATCTAACGGCCAATCAGAATCGCGCTCGCGCACGTCACCGTACGCGTACGGTAAGCGCACCGTAAGCGCACCGTAAGCTGGCTCAGATATATATATTGATTTAAAGGCTATTTTCTCAGAATATACTGAACAGATTTACACCAAACCTACAAAAGGCACTTCCTTGACCTGAGGACTACCTCTCTGCCAAATTTCATTAAATTCTGTTCAGCCGTTCGGGCTGTAGCTCTGTCTAAAGGTCCTATGGAAAAATGCATGGGAAAAACGCGTTTTGGGACCCCCCTTTTATCTCAGCCCCCGCTTGACGAATCCCCCCGAGACTTTCAGGGTAGGAGCGGAGCTCAACGCCCCACCTATTTTGAAACTTTTGCGAGGATTCGTCGACCGGCGCCAAAGTTATTCAAAATAGAATGTTGCGGATTTCCTATGGAAACGTGGTCCTAACTATAACTATCTACTGGCGACCGCCAGTAGATAATTTATATATATATATATATATATATATGTTACAGCGATATTATAGTTGGGTGAAATTGTCTGCTAAAAGGTAACGTTTTAAACTCAAAAAACTGAAATTCACCAGCTATAGTTTACTGAGCTAACTAGAATGTATGCCCCCAAAAATGCTCTTCCTATGGAAATTCTGGCCTATCTTTAACTACACAGCGGCGACTGCCAGTGTGTAATATATATCTGCCTTTAACACTTGAACATTATATTCTTATTAGGGGCATTCTCTTGCTTCATAATGCACTTGTTGTAAGAGAATTCTCACTAATTACTTGTTATAACTTATTTCAAGTGCGTAATGACATTATGGTTCTTGCTCTTCTGTTACTGCCATATAATGGCTTCCCTCCCGACGTTATTCATGTGAGAAGGGAACCATGCATCAATTTCTCCTTTTATTGCTAACCAGCTGCGCACGCTGGTGCATTTACATCCTGATTGCCACAGCATTTCAGTGACGAGTGACACCCTTGCAGCCCTACTCCCACAGTCTCTCCCAAAGACAACAAGCATTGGCATAGCCAATAGGTCTCGTCTTTGGGACCTTATAAGTGTTTAGTAATCCAGCACAATATTTTTGGTGCAACAACATCAAGTGTTGCATGGCTAAACACTTATAAGGCCCCAAAGGCGAGACCTATTGGCTATGCCAATGCTTGTTTTTATGTTAGGTACAGAGAAATTAAGTGATTTGCCCACAATAACAGGCGTTGATGCAGAGACTCGAACCCGATTTCCAAGCGTCGAGGTCGACCGCTCTAGCCGTAAGGCGACATCCTTTCCTGTACCGCACTATTCGAAGTAGTGGCACAAGATTTTTTTTATAAATATGCCTGCCAGGCCCCGGAGAAATCGAGAGATTCCACATCCACTTCACCAGACGCAATTATGTTAAATAATATGAGACTCTCTTGAAGTATGTACATTTTCCCCCAAGAAGATGTACTCTGCTTTAAGTGTGTGTTGGGGATTGGTCGGTAAATGTTGCTTTTATGCATTTACGCTTACTTAGCACTGGAGTCTTAAAGAAGCTTGAAGGGGTGGAGTCTTCCAGCAGGCTGGTGTGTTTTTGTATTCGCCACTGAGCACCTGATGCCACCCTACCTATGAATGCCACTGGCATCAGGGCCGGCTTTAGTGCTGGTGGCGCCCTGTGCGACAATGTTAGTTGGCGCCCCCCCAATGACCACCTCCACCACGGATTCTCTCACTAGCACCCTTTAACAGTGACCAAGTCACCATAAGCCCACTCTCTCAGATGCATTGAATTAGTTATATAGCGCCACTCATACCAGTGTAGGGTGTCCGAGCACTTTGCATCACACACACATTACACAGAGACAATCATACGTGTGTAAATCAGTGTATAGGAAATGTTACATAAGCCAAAGGATTGAAAGTGTAGGAGTCACATGTCATCCATACTGGTAGGCAGTATAGTTTAAGAGTGCTTGGTGTGGCGAAGCACAAACGCAGAGTCGAAAAAGAAACAGCATAGTTGGGAGTTTTCTTTAATAATAAGAATCGATTTCTAGCCAAATTAACCATTTTTGCCACATTAATCAATGTTCTAATAATGTATACTTTGCAGTGTGTATGCAGTTCTGGGATGAAAGTTAATAGCTCACTATTCTATATTAGGACTTTACGTTATAAATTCCAAGTAACAAAAGGATGTCTCTTTTGAAAGCAGTAATCTGCTGATCTTTTTATATCATACGCACTCTGTAATCTACTTGGTACACATTCTTTGCAGCAGGCATATTAACCCTCTGCACTAACTTCACCTAAAAGTCAAAACCTCAACTATGGAAAATGCTGATCTCTCTCAGGGAAGATAATTAATCACAGGAGTTTTCTTGACATGTATGTGAGGCCTGGTAATTGCCGGCGGAAAGAAACGCTGCAGCAGGTGCTTCAAAAGCTTAATAAACTTTCAAACACGGCGCCCCCAGGAAGCCAGCACCCGGTGCGGTGGCACCGGTCGCACCGCCCTAAAGCCGGCCCTGACTGGCATCCGCGATGCCCTGTACAAAGGCAGCCAATCAAAGACCCTCCCCTTTAGGTAGATCAGAAGGGAGGGTGCAGCGAGATCAACAATGCAACGTGCGCAAAACATGCTGCGTAACGTTAATTCTGCACGAGGAAAGTAAACGGCGTTTGCTCCAAAGACTGAAATTATCTTCAGTTTGTTAAAATGGATGATGAGCGAGAGACCTCAGAACAATATACATCCTTGGTATCCTAGCGCCATGAAGTGTGGTGGTGTATGTGATACACACACACTGCACCTAAATAAATAAGATGTGTGCAACACTGTGCAGGACAGTAACAACCAGAGCTGCAGGTTTTGGAACTGAGGAACCAAGTTTGAGGAACCGAGTTCGAGTATATATATATATATATATATATATATATATATATTACCTACTGGCGGTCGCCAGTAGGTAGTTATAGTTAGGACCCCTTTTCCATAGGAAAACCTCAACATTCTATTTTGAATAACTTTGGCGCCGGTCGATGAATCCTCGCGAATTTCTCAAAATAGGTGGGGCGCTACGCTCCGCTCCTACCCTGAAAGTCTCGGGGGGATTCGTCAAGCGGGGGCTGAGATAAAAGGGGGGTCCCAAAACGCGTTTTTCCCATGCATTTTTCCATAGGACCTTTAGAACGAGCTACAGCCCGAATGGCTGAACAGAATTACTAGAAATTTGGCAGTGAGGTAGTCCCTAGGTCAAGGAAGTGCCTTTTGTAGGTTTGGTGTAAATCTGTTCAGTAGATTCTGAGAAAATAGCCTTTAAATCAATATATATATCTGAGCCCGCTTACGGTACGCTTACCGTACGCTTACCGTAAGCGTACGGTGGCGTGCGCGAGCGCGATTCTGATTGGCTCTTAGATCTTAGTAAACATTCGAATCGGCCGAAACCAGGAAGCGGCGGCCGCCATTTTGTTTCTCGCACTGAGTGTTATTTATCAAACATGATGGCCACAAACATGATACGGGGCTGTTTTGACAACTCCCTCCCACATAGTCATGTTGAGGGAGTCCCCAAACATCCCCCAAGAGCAAAAACGGTTATATTTTTTTTTCGGCAATTTCGCCGAGTATGCTTACCGTACGCTTACCGTAAGCGTATGGTAAAAAAATTTTTTAAAAAAAACCACTATCCACACTCACCCCACCCCCTGTGCTATTGGTGGCCATAGGCCACCAACTGTGCAGGGATTATAGCAAAAGAAAAAAAACTTAATTTTGGCAACATGAAATTATAAAATAGAAATAAAAAAAACACTATCCTCATTGACCCGACCCCCTGTGCTTTTGGTGGCCGAAGGCCACCAAATGTACAGGGCTTATTAAAGTTGATGAAAACCGTGCACGGAACGAACTGCGTTAAGTGGGCGCGCACGCCTCGAATGGCGTAAAGTAACTTAGCATTTAAAAAACCGTACAAATTCACTGAAAAAACCATAGGTTTCACACACGTTATAGTTAGGAATTAGCATTTAAAAAACCTTGCAAATTCACTGAAAAAACCATAGGTTTCACACATGTTATAGTTAGCGGAAATTTTACTGATAAAAAACCAGTGAAATTGCCCCGTTATAGTTAGTGCTGGCAACTATAACTCACGCGACCGCAATCTTCTGCTGATGACATATGTGTCTTTATGAAAAAAAATTATTTGTAATATATGTATAGCTAAAAATGTATGGAAGAAGACATGGGCAAATAAGTGTCTAAATACAGTATTAGCATCAGCAGAGGATTGCGGTCGCGTGAGTTATAGTTGCCAGCACTAACTATAACGGGGCAATTTCACTGGTTTTTTATCAGTAAAATTTCCGCTAACTATAACATGTGTGAAACCTATGGTTTTTTCAGTGAATATATATATATCTCTCACTGCTCCTGAATGCCCACAGGCAAAGGCGCACTCGACCAGCAGCGCGCACAGAGGCGTTCACTCGGGTAAGGTCTGGATTCGTCTCCCGATAAGATTTGCAGCTCTTGTGTCGATCATTAAAAGCCTGACACGTTTCTGAGCTAATTGCTCTTCATCAGAGGCTCGACAAAAGTTTGTGTTGTACGACACGCCCATATTAATAATCATTAACTGCCCTCAGATGGGCTTGAACGCAATGTTCTCTGGGCCTTGTAGTCTGTGTCATACCAATACTTCCTTGGATGGATACACAATAATTGATACTGTCTGTGAAAGCCCTGAATGGGCCTCGGCAGCACGTCCAAACACATGATCCCATCCGCCGCTGTTTCCGATGGGACCCAGAGGAATCCAGGGCCCCGGGACCCCCAGTCATCACGGGGTGGTGCGCCTTTCGCGGCTGGGCTGCCGCGTGTAATCTCACTGCTCCTGAATGCCCACAGGCAAAGGCGCACTCGACCAGCAGCGCGCACAGAGGCGTTCACTCGGGTAAGGTCTGGATTCGTCTCCCGATAAGATTTGCAGCTCTTGTGTCGATCATTAAAAGCCTGACGCGTTTCTGAGCTAATTGCTCTTCATCAGAGGCTCGACAAAAGTTTGTGTTGTACGACACGCCCATATTAATAATCATTAACTGCCCTCAGATGGGCTTGAACGCAATGTTCTCTGGGCCTTGTAGTCTGTGTCATACCAATACTTCCTTGGATGGATACACAATAATTGATACTGTCTGTGAAAGCCCTGAATGGGCCTCGGCAGCACGTCCAAACACATGATCCCATCCGCCGCTGTTTCCGATGGGACCCAGAGGAATCCAGGGCCCCGGGACCCCCAGTCATCACGGGGTGGTGCGCCTTTTGCGGCTGGGCTGCCGCGTGTAATCTCACTGCTCCTGAATGCCCACAGGCAAAGGCGCACTCGACCAGCAGCGCGCACAGAGGCGTTCACTCGGGTAAGGTCTGGATTCGTCTCCCGATAAGATTTGCAGCTCTTGTGTCGATCATTAAAAGCCTGACGCGTTTCTGAGCTAATTGCTCTTCATCAGAGGCTCGACAAAAGTTTGTGTTGTACGACACGCCCATATTAATAATCATTAACTGCCCTCAGATGGGCTTGAACGCAATGTTCTCTGGGCCTTGTAGTCTGTGTCATACCAATACTTCCTTGGATGGATACACAATAATTGATACTGTCTGTGAAAGCCCTGAATGGGCCTCGGCAGCACGTCCAAACACATGATCCCATCCGCCGCTGTTTCCGATGGGACCCAGAGGAATCCAGGGCCCCGGGACCCCCAGTCATCACGGGGTGGTGCGCCTTTCGCGGCTGGGCTGCCGCGTGTAATCTCACTGCTCCTGAATGCCCACAGGCAAAGGCGCACTCGACCAGCAGCGCGCACAGAGGCGTTCACTCGGGTAAGGTCTGGATTCGTCTCCCGATAAGATTTGCAGCTCTTGTGTCGATCATTAAAAGCCTGACGCGTTTCTGAGCTAATTGCTCTTCATCAGAGGCTCGACAAAAGTTTGTGTTGTACGACACGCCCATATTAATAATCATTAACTGCCCTCAGATGGGCTTGAACGCAATGTTCTCTGGGCCTTATAGTCTGTGTCATACCAATACTTCCTTGGATGGATACACAATAATTGATACTGTCTGTGAAAGCCCTGAATGGGCCTCGGCAGCACGTCCAAACACATGATCCCATCCGCCGCTGTTTCCGATGGGACCCAGAGGAATCCAGGGCCCCGGGACCCCCGGTCATCACGGGGTGGTGTGCCTTTCGCGGCTGGGCTGCCGCGTGTAATCTCACTGCTCCTGAATGCCCACAGGCAAAGGCGCACTCGACCAGCAGCGCGCACAGAGGCGTTCACTCGGGTAAGGTCTGGATTCGTCTCCTGATAAGATTTGCAGCTCTTGTGTCGATCATTAAAAGCCTGACGCGTTTCTGAGCTAATTGCTCTTCATCAGAGGCTCGACAAAAGTTTGTGTTGTACGACACGCCCATATTAATAATCATTAACTGCCCTCAGATGGGCTTGAACGCAATGTTCTCTGGGCCTTGTAGTCTGTGTCATACCAATACTTCCTTGGATGGATACACAATAATTGATACTGTCTGTGAAAGCCCTGAATGGGCCTCGGCAGCACGTCCAAACACATGATCCCATCCGCCGCTGTTTCCGATGGGACCCAGAGGAATCCAGGGCCCCGGGACCCCCAGTCATCACGGGGTGGTGCGCCTTTTGCGGCTGGGCTGCCGCGTGTAATCTCACTGCTCCTGAATGCCCACAGGCAAAGGCGCACTCGACCAGCAGCGCGCACAGAGGCGTTCACTCGGGTAAGGTCTGGATTCGTCTCCCGATAAGATTTGCAGCTCTTGTGTCGATCATTAAAAGCCTGACGCATTTCTGAGCTAATTGCTCTTCATCAGAGGCTCGACAAAAGTTTGTGTTGTACGACACGCCCATATTAATAATCATTAACTGCCCTCAGATGGGCTTGAACGCAATGTTCTCTGGGCCTTGTAGTCTGTGTCATACCAATACTTCCTTGGATGGATACACAATAATTGATACTGTCTGTGAAAGCCCTGAATGGGCCTCGGCAGCACGTCCAAACACATGATCCCATCCGCCGCTGTTTCCGATGGGACCCAGAGGAATCCAGGGCCCCGGGACCCCCAGTCATCACGGGGTGGTGCGCCTTTCGCGGCTGGGCTGTCGCGTGTAATCTCACTGCTCCTGAATGCCCACAGGCAAAGGCGCACTCGACCAGCAGCGCGCACAGAGGCGTTCACTCGGGTAAGGTCTGGATTCGTCTCCCGATAAGATTTGCAGCTCTTGTGTCGATCATTAAAAGCCTGACGCGTTTCTGAGCTAATTGCTCTTCATCAGAGGCTCGACAAAAGTTTGTGTTGTACGACACGCCCATATTAATAATCATTAACTGCCCTCAGATGGGCTTGAACGCAATGTTCTCTGGGCCTTGTAGTCTGTGTCATACCAATACTTCCTTGGATGGATACACAATAATTGATACTGTCTGTGAAAGCCCTGAATAGGCCTCGGCAGCACGTCCAAACACATGATCCCATCCGCCGCTGTTTCCGATGGGACCCAGAGGAATCCAGGGCCCCGGGACCCCCAGTCATCACGGGGTGGTGCGCCTTTCGTGGCTGGGCTGCCGCGTGTAATCTCACTGCTCCTGAATGCCCACAGGCAAAGGCGCACTCGACCAGCAGCGCGCACAGAGGCGTTCACTCGGGTAAGGTCTGGATTCGTCTCCCGATAAGATTTGCAGCTCTTGTGTCGATCATTAAAAGCCTGACGCGTTTCTGAGCTAATTGCTCTTCATCAGAGGCTCGACAAAAGTTTGTGTTGTACGACACGCCCATATTAATAATCATTAACTGCCCTCAGATGGGCTTGAACGCAATGTTCTCTGGGCCTTGTAGTCTGTGTCATACCAATACTTCCTTGGATGGATACACAATAATTGATACTGTCTGTGAAAGCCCTGAATGGGCCTCGGCAGCACGTCCAAACACATGATCCCATCCGCCGCTGTTTCCGATGGGACCCAGAGGAATCCAGGGCCCCGGGACCATGGGATCATGTGTTTGGACGTGCTGCCGAGGCCCATCCAGGGCTTTCACAGACAGTATTAATTATTGTGTATCCATTCAAGGAATTATTGGTATGACACAGACTACAAGGCCCAGAGAACATTGCGTTCAAGCCCATCTGAGGGCAGTTAATTATTATGAATATGGGCGTGTCGTACAACACAAACTTTTGTCTCGGGGTGATTCGTCAAGCGGGGGCCGAGAAAAAAGGGGGGTCCCAAAACGCGTTTTCCCCATGCATTTTTCTATAGGACCTTTAGTCGAAGGTACAGCCCGAACGGCTGAACAGAATTACTTGAAATTTGGCAGAGAGGTAGTCCTCAGGTCAGGGAAGTGCCTTTTGCAGGTCTGGTGTCAATCTGTTCAGTAGTTCCTGAGAAAATAGCATTTAAAAGCATATAAATATCTATTGCCGCGCACCGAGCGCGCACCGTGCGAGCACCCGAACGTGCGCGAGCGTAATTCTGATTGGTGGTTACATGTTAGTCAACATTCGAATCGGTCAAAATCAGGAAGTGTTGGCCGCCATTTTGTTTGTTTTCAGTGCGAGAGTGAAAAAGGAAGGTGGCGAACGTGAAAAGGGGGCAGGGTAGAGAGCTCCTGACCCCCTAGCCTTTGTCAGGGGGTCCCTGAAGGACCCCGAAGGCAGAAAAAAAAATTATTTTTTTTTTTTTAAATCGCGGGGGTGCGCGCACCATGTGCGCACGGTGAAAAAACAAAAAAACAAAAAAAAAAAATGTTTTAATACTTAGTTTATTGTAAAATAAATATATATAAAAAATAATAATACATACATAACTTAGCATTTAAAAAACCGTACAAATTCACTGAAAAAACCATAGGTTTCACACACGTTATAGTTAGGAATTAGCATTTAAAAAACCTTGCAAATTCACTTAAAAAACCATAGGTTTCACACATGTTATAGTTAGGTGGATATTTCACTCGTAAAAAACCAATGAAATTCCCCCGTTATAGTTAGTTCAGATAACTATAACTCGCGCGACCACCACTCTATCACAAGGATGATGTCAACAGTGATGTCATGAGTGATGCCACTGACCATGTCATGAGTGATGTAATATGTGACGTCATGAGCAGGATTGCGGGCGCGCGAGTCATAGTTATCTGAACTAACTATAACGGGGGAATTTCATTGGTTTTTTACGAGTGAAATATCCACCTAACTAAAACATGTGTGAAACCTATGGTTTTTTAAGTGAATATATATATATATATATATATATATATATATATAGACACAGAGCATTCGTCGATTTCTCCGAGAAAAAGAATGCACAAACTCCTCTTCGTCGGTAAACACTTATATTTATTTCCAAAGGTTTTGAAGTCTCCCTTCTGTCATGACGCGTTTCGGCCGACGAACGGCCTTGATCACATAAGACAAACTTTGACGTATGACGGTCTATAAAAATGCTGACACCCATATCACGTGATGGACAGAAATAGAAAAAATACTATCATTTGAAAAGTCGGTTACCTGCAAAGAGCAGCATCGTAATATTTGCAAAATGTAAATACATAATTATGTTCGTGTATATACATATATTAAATACATTATTTCTGATCTAACCTACCCGAGTTGTGCACTTAATAAAAAGTCTAAATACTGTGCATTATTGCAAACTCAGAACACATGAGGCCAAAATAGTGCTAAAGTTGGATCATATGGAATAAATAGGCAATCCCAAACAAATCTTCTATGTTGTGCATATCCTCCAAAACCAAATGATTATAACTGGATGTGCAAATATTACTAGCAGCATATTACGTTTTCCACAAAAAATATCACCTGGATAAAATCCAAAATGCAGGTACCTCATGTATTTGATGCAATTCTAAATCAGTCCAATCAAGAAATACTATGGGATTTACTCTCGGTATGCATGATATTTTTTAAATATGATTTTGATTGTTATGTAGTTTTTTATAAATATTTTTGATTACTTTAATATGTGAGTGCATTTGATTTAAAGTGCAAAAAGTGCGTATAAGTGCAATTTAATAATGTGCAAATAGTGCAAAAGTGCAATTCAAGCATATGTGCAAATGCGCAATAAATGTGCAAAATGTAAAACGCTCATAAAGCACAAACATTAAAATGATGCATAACGATAGGATCCTAATGTCACATAAAATATTGTTTTCTAATTGTATAGATATGTCGGTGTTCTAAAAAGCATATTAATTATCTATTCTGAATAATGACCAAGATAGTGAGGTTGCAGACATCTCCCTATAAAACCCACAAGGCTTAAAACTCGATGGGCATATTGTCAAATTGAAAGCATATGTGAAGACAAGGAGCACAGTTAATGCACAAACAAAGCATCATGGATAGATATAAAAAGATCCAAAGTGTTCGATATTATTTAGTTTATCATGAAACTTTGTAAAAAGTTGTGCAAGTCTTCCGTTGTGTTGAGCCCGAGTGGTGTCTTGCTATCAAGCTCAATAATTAACCGAGTCTCCAGTTGTCTAAGCATGCGCTCTCTATTCCCCCCATGCTTTAATTTAGGGATTGCATCTATTACAAAATATGAGAGGCAGGTTAGGTCATTGTCATGAACAGCTCTAAAGGGACGGGCCACTGGATAAGTGGAATCATTGTTTACGATGGCCCTGAGGTGCTGTAAAATGCGCGCATGCACCTGCAGTTTGGTGCTGCCCACATATTTGAGACCGCAGGTGCACGTTAAAACATATACTGCGAACTCAGTACGGCAGGTGTAATGCCCCCTAATTCGTACTGGAGTGGGACTAAAAGGAGTGTTATACTGTGAAGTATTCACTCCAAATTTACATGCCCTGCATGAAGCGCATTTAAAGAAGCCTTTGGTGGGCTGTAACCAATTTGTTTTGGTGGAAATTTCTGTGTATTTACACACCAACTGGTTTCTCATCGAAACTGCCCGTCTGAAGGTGATGGTGGGTATAGATGGTAATCTGGGTGCCAGTACTGCATCTGTTTTTAGTATTGGCCAATTGTGATTAACTATCCTCCTGAGCTGGTTATGTTGTTTGTTGAATGTGATAATGAGACGGGGTGCATTGATGTTTTCAGAACTGCTCGTCAATGGTGTTGTGGTGTCATTATTAGGGGATAGAAGGTCCTCTCTAGATTTGAGAGCCACCTTTGCCTGAGCTTGTCGAAGGATATTGTTTTTGTATCCCCTTTCTCTGAATTGTGACAATGCCTGTTCAGAGCATTTGATATATTCCTCATCTGTACTGCAGATACGTTTCAACCGGAGTAATTCCCCGTAGGGGATACTCCGAATCAGATGACTGGGGTGAGAACTGGTTGCATGAAGAGTGGCGTTTCCTGCTGTAGGCTTTCTAAAGAGTGTTGATTCGAGACGACCCTCATGAATGTAAATCTTAGTATCGAGAAAGGGAACCTCAGAGGAGCTAATCGATGCAGTGAACTTAAGATTACAGGTGTTATTATTAAGTTCATCGATGAATAATAAAGCACTCTCACGGTCACCCTTCCAAATAAAAAATATACATCGTCTATGTATCTATGCCAATGCGAAACTTGTTTGTCAACCACCCTGGCCAGGGTGCCACGGAGGGTCTGCTCCTCCCACCGGCCCACGTGCAAACACGCGTAGCTGGGAGAGAAGCAGGCCCCCATGGCTACGCCCCGCATCTGACGATATACTGCATTTTCAAACATGAAAAAATTATTAAAAAGACACCATTTGACCATCTCTAGGAGCATAATATTGTGGTTATACAGGCCTAAGGGTCTACTGTCCAAATAATGTTTGACAGCTGTAAGGCCAGCGTGATGGTCAATGCTGGTATATAGAGACTCGATGTCCATTACCACTAATAACAAATCATCCTCCCATTTGACATTTTGGATTTTGTTTAAGAAATCCCCTGTATCCCTAATGTAAGATGGCAGTCCTTGTACAAAGGGTTGTAAGAAATAGTCAACATATTCGGTGATGTGTTCACTCATTCCACCAATCACCGAAATTATAGGTCTGCCCGGTGGGGGATTGGTTTCTTTGTGTATCTTCGGTATTAGATACAGGGTTGGGATGATGGGATAATCATTGAGCATAAAGTTCAGTTCCTGACTGGAAATAAGCCCCTGTTGTTTCCAGTTCATAAGCTCTTTCTTGATAATATCCTTGGCTTTGTGATATTCACTTAACGTGGTTTTGGAGTAACATTCTGTATTGGACAGTTGTGTCTGAGCCTCCTTTGTATATTGTTCCCTTGGCCAGATGACCACATTGCCACCCTTGTCCGACATATTGATGACAATGTCTTTTCTGTCTCTCAATTTGCGAATAAGATTCTCATATTGTATGTCCTGATGTTTAAGTCTGACTTTGATGTGGTTGTTTCTGTGGTATAATTTTTTGATGTCATCAATTATACGTTCATGAAAAATGTCTATGGCGTCCTTAGGCATCATAGGATAGAATTTAGATTTAGCCTTAAATGGACTAAGCCCAGCACTGGATTCCGTGAGGTTGTGTAAGCCAAGTCTTTCCTGGGTAGAATATTGACTCATACTCGGAACATCAGTAAGATGGTTTTCATCATTGAGTTCACTGATGGTAAGCATGATAGATGCATCGGATGCTGCAAGATTAGGTTGATTGGTAGTGTTCAAAGTACTCGGGTTGCCAGGTAGGGTTGATGTAGTGTTACCCTCTTTGATGGTAAAAAACTTTTGCAATTTCAGCTTCCTGATGTATTTATAAATGTCGATGCGTGTTTTCCCATAGTTGAAGCTGCTCTACGGGCAATAAGATAGGCCGAGTGCTAGGATCTGCGTTTCAGCTTTTGTAAGTACGAGTTGCGATAGATTGACAACAGTGTTGTTGTTGGCCATTATCTCCTGCGCCACTGCTTTCTTGACTTGCCTTTTCCTGCGTTTGCGCCTTTCTCGGCGACGTTGATTTTTTCGTTGGTTGCTGTTTGAGGCAGGTTCCGATTTCGTGGTCGCAGCGTTTGTAGGCGGTCCTCTGCTAAAAAATTAAGCTCTTCAGCCGGACTAAGAATGTTCACCTGCTCGCCCGCCCTTTGACTTCTATTCATGCCGTCATCAGATTCATATTCGCTCGTAAGTGAGCCTGTTTCAGAACTCAATTCTCCTCTGTCATTGCCAGTTACCGCGATCTCTGTGCTGGGTACCACATTTTTGTGAGTTATTCGTCCTGATACGTTTTTCTTGGCATGGTCATACTTGCGAGAGAACGTAAATATTTGTCCCAACTCGTAGTCGGTTTTATCCCTTGCATATTTGAATGCCTTGCGTGTCTTGATTCTGTCCTCATATTTTTTCATTCTTTCGCCAATTTCTTTCTTTGTTTTGATAATATAATCAGTTTGTTCCAGTTTATTAAGTTGCTCATTTATACCTTTGATTTCTTTTAATAAACTCTCACGATCAATCTTGGCGTATTTAATAAGTATGATAACCATATTCATTGATGCTGCCAGATTATTTGCAGCCCATTCCTTTAACATATCAGGGTTGGGGTTCTCATAAGATGGTGCTACAAAGATTCTTAAACCACGGGGTACTCTTCCCGCTTCTTCGTACTTCTGTAGAGACTTATGTTCCCACCACTTTGTAATCTCATTTTTCATGCATTTCTCCAAACGTTTGAGCAAAGATGTAACATCAGAATTGTTTTCAGTTGTAACTATGTTCGAGCTTTGTACCACTGTACCAGGCGTATTGCTGAAGAGAGCATCAGCTGCTGCCTCACGATCTCGCAAAGCGTCCATTGACATGCTTGAACCCTAATGGGAGTCCGGCGCCAAAGCAATCCGATAGCGCTGGAAAAATATATGTACCAACACCTCCCCACCTGTGGGTATACTCAATCCCACTCACCGCTTACATCCGACAAACTCTGCTGCCGGCACGTCCTCCGACCCGTCTGCTGCTGTGTTCGTCGGTTTGGATGAGGAAATCTTGTCACAGGGGGCTGCCGTTGTTCAATGTCCTCCCGGACCGCTTCTCGAACTCGTTGGCTGGTAACGGCTGCCTGCTTGCGAGGAGGGGGTTCGTAACCGGAAGCAGACCCACTTCCTGATGATACGAATATGGACACAGAGCATTCGTCGATTTCTCCGAGAAAAAGAATGCACAAACTCCTCTTCGTCGGTAAACACTTATATTTATTTCCAAAGGTTTTGAAGTCTCCCTTCTGTCATGACGCGTTTCGGCCGACGAACGGCCTTGATCACATAAGACAAACTTTGCGTATGACGGTCTATAAAAATGCTGACACCCATATCACGTGATGGACAGAAATAGAAAAAATACTATCATTTGAAAAGTCGGTTACCTGCAAAGAGCAGCATCGTAATATTTGCAAAATGTAAATACATAATTATGTTCGTGTATATACATATATTAAATACATTATTTCTGATCTAACCTACCCGAGTTGTGCACTTAATAAAAAGTCTAAATACTGTGCATTATTGCAAACTCAGAACACATGAGGCCAAAATAGTGCTAAAGTTAGATCATATGGAGTAAATAGGCAATCCCAATATAGATATATATATCACACTGAACATCAAAAAGTCTGGTGTTGTATATGCGCTCACAAGTTTTATAAATACATAAATAAACAGCCTGTGTACAAAACTGTGCACGTCATGCACACTGTGCATCATCGATGTCTGGTGCTCCATGTGCGTGTACAAGTGCCATAAATAAATAAGGTTTGTACAAGACTTTGCACGTCATTCACACTGTCCATCATTGAAAACTGGTGTTGTACCTGCAAGGATAAGAACTTTAATAAATAAATAATTACGTTTAGAGTGCAAAAGAGCGTGCAAGTCGTGCAAGCCAGGCTCGCAACAGACTGGCATCTTTTTTGTTGTTGTGTTTTGTTGTTGCAGTTTTATATAGCGCGAACACGAGCCGAAGGTATCAGAGCATTTTACAAGATCACTGGTTGCGTTACATCCACATTTTCAATGGAGGGCCATCGGATATATTTGCCCATTGGCATGCATGGCACTTATTGTAAACTACAGGTTGAACAGCATCGACAATTTGGTTAAGAACATAACTTTCTCCATCTAAAAAGGAAGATGGCGGTGTGCTGCGACGTCCTCTCCTCTTTGAGCGCTCCCTGAGTTCACCCAGCAGAGTCTGGGGTCTGCGCTGCGGAGCTGCTCGCCGGGGCGGGCCTTGATGGCACCCACACATTCTGTGGCAATGCGGATCTCTGGTACCCCCAGCCTAGGCCACAGGTGTGAAGGGGTGTCACAGTAATGCAGCCGGTTATCACAGACAGACCTTCTCTGGGGAGAGGCAGATGGGTTATGGACTGATATGAACAACAAGTGTGCGAATGGGTGAACACAACTTTCAAAGTATAGGGGGCATCGGTGGTGGGCATCTCAAGGTCTGGTCACAATACACAAGTGTGTTCATTTACTGAGCTGGCTCTCTCGGTTATAGGAGGAGTTTTAATAAAAACTCTATCTGAAGCTTTTGTAAGATCCCTCATCCAAGTGTCACTAATTTCATCAATTGCGCAGCTGATGAAAGGGTGAGTTTGGATAGGGTATCGGACGGTATACCACGCCTACAACACTCTTTGCAGCCAGCGCTTTAAATCAGCGAGCGACCTTACCTTTCATCTCCACTTAAAGGACACTAGAATTCCCACGACTTAAATCTGTATAAAACAATTGTTATTCGAAGAAATACATGACTTTATGGGACTTAATCTTTTCAATGCGTTGTCTATAAAAACAAGGGCACACGCCTCGCGCTGAAAGGAGGCAGCAGGGGGAGGAGAGAGAGGAGGGGGCTTGCACCGGTTTCCCTTGCGGGAGCGAGCAGCAAGGCACGATAATTGCTAACATATGGCGCTGCTGCTCGTTCCCGCAAGGGAATCGCCAAACGTGCACGCGTTGCCATCGAAGGCAATGCAAAGCGTGCACGTTTTTGGCTGAAAAGGCGAATCAATTACTAACGGTCTCTCCTTGCAGCGCATGCGCGCTGCCTAGGCGAGACCTAAAAACCACTCCGCTGCCTGATTTTATCAGCCTTTCCTCCTGGCAGGAGCCTCTCTCTACTGCACACAATGACAGGAAACACTGCAAGGAGGCTCACTGAACCTTGCCTAAAATGCCAACTCTGAGTGGGAACAGGTATCTGCAGAGTCACACCAATCAGGCCAGAGCTACACAGATTCCAAAGGAAGGTCAAGACTATAATTAATACTGATCTGCTGAGACTCACTCAATGTGTAGAAGTAGATCCTCTCTACTGTATTATGATAACATGATAGGATATTGCAAATAATATCATAGTTTTGTACCTTTATAAATTACCTTGGACTTTGTGCTCAAGGGTCTATGTGGTCATCGATCTTCTTGTGACTTGCAATATCCTTATAATCTACAACTATGAGTACATTATGCATTGTATATATATATGAAAACAAGTTTGGGTCCTTCCGGGATAAGTCCTGTTGTCAGGTGGTGCATCGACCGGCAGGAGCCCCAAGCCGGTTCGTCAATATTCCAAAAGTTACCGAAGTAAAGATGCACACTCAGAAGTCAATTGCTGAACACCAAGGTTTAATCCTGTATACCGCTACGCGTTTCGACACTAAAAGTATCTTGATCACACGAATATCACAGTGTTACACGGACATGCATAAATAAACAAAGAACATAGAAGAGGCACTCATTTGGCAGCCTACATCTGACGTCAGCAATGGCAGCCATCTTAGAACAGTCAAAGGTTACAACACAACGTAAGATTGTTATGTTAGAGAAACTTATACAGCGCATGGTTACCCTAAGGTGTCCTGGCGCTTGCTGCAGTCCTCCTGACTCACGGTTACAGCCAAGAATGTTTAAAACGGCCATCTTTTCAACGCTTTCCTGAATGCAAGTAAATCCTTAGAATTTCTCAAACTGAAATGGAGCTCATTCCAGGCCTTGGCTGCCCCAGCGGAAAAGCTTCTGCCTCCCATCTGGCTCTTTTTATAGTCAGTACTACTGTTAATTTTGCTCCTGACGAGCGTAAAGATCTTCTGGGCACATACCACTGAAATTGTTGTTTCAGATGGACTGTACCTGTGTCCTGAAGGGCTCGGAAGACTAAGCAAAGATTTTTGAAAAGGACTCGTTTTTTTACAGGCAGCCAGTGAAGTTTTTTAATTGCGCTCGAAATTGACGCAAATTTCAAGGTTCCAGTAAGCAGCCTAGCTGCTGAGTTCTGGAGCATCTGAAGTTGTTTTATACTGCGCTCCAGCATGTTTAAATAAGGACTATTACAATAGTCTAATCTTGATACAATCAAGGCAGTTACTACTGTACGCTTACAGTCTGCCGGTAGAAGAACCAGAATTTTCCTCATGGTCCTGAGAATGTAAGAAGTAGCAGAGACCACGGCATTGACTTGATCATGCATGTCAAGATGTTCATTCAATACCACACCCAGGTTTACTTTCCTGGAGGGTATTGGTAGAGTCCCCATAACATTTGGCCACCAACTAGGGGTCCAGAAATGAACACTGTTCCAAACAAGATTACTTCTGTTTTGCTAGCATTCAGCTTTAAACAGTTTTGCGTCATCCAACCTCCCACTGCTCCCATACAATCATGAAGCCTCTTTCCAGTTACCTTCTCCTGCCAAGGTCGGAGGGATACCACAATTTGAGTATCATCGGCATATGATGTAAGACAAAAGCCGAAAGACTCGATCAAAGGAGCCAGAGAGGATACATAAATGTTAAAGAGCGTAGGGCTCAAGGAGGACCCCTGAGGGACCCCACATGGAAGAGAAAAAGGCTTTGAGACAAACTCACCCAACGTGACTGTCTGAAGTCTGTCCGAGAGGAAGGATTTAAGGAGAGTCCAGGCTTTATCCTTCACTCCGCAAGCCAACAAACGGTCCATCAGTACTCCATGGTGGACCGTATCGAAGGCTGCGGAGAGATCAAGCAGGATCAATGCAGCCTTTCCTCCCTGATCCAACACTCTTCTGATCTCTTGCGTGGATTTAAGAAGGGCTGTTTCGTTACTGTGCCCTTCCCTAAACCCAAATTGGGTGGGGTCTAGGACCTTGGCCTCACATAAATAAGTGATCAATTTAGCATTCATGTATTTCTCAACCAATTTGGAAGGCAAAGGGAGGCGTGAGATGGGGCGAAAGCTGTTTGGATCTTTCATATCCAAACTAGGCTTTTTTAAAAGAGGCATAACAGATGCAGTTTTCCACACTTAAGGAAAGAGCCCTTCGGAAAACATAGCGTTGAATAGAGGTGTAAGTGTCATGGCTATAGGTTCAGAGGCCAGTTTTGCCACTGCTACTGGGCAAGGGTCATAGGGTGAACCTGATTTGGCTGACAAGAGAAGCTTGAGTGTGTCTGAATAGGATATTGATGGACATTTATCCATACTGAGCTTTAACAATGGCACTGAATTATGGCCCTGTATTAAATCTCCTAGTCCGCTGCCAACAGGGTCCTTAAAGGTGCTAAAGATAGTTTACACCTTTGCCTGAAAAAATGTTGCAATTTCTTTGCAAAATTCCTGACTGGTTATAGTAGTTGCAGGTTGTGGATGTGCCAGCCTAGTTACTACTTTAAATAGTTCCTTTGGAGAATTACTGGCTAGATTAATTTGTCCAGCAAAGAACTCACGCTTGGTTTCAAACAGCAACTGTTTATAACATAGGAGGCCTTGTTTATATATTGCTCTTTCAGCTGGATGGTACTCCTTCCTCCAAGACCGTTCCAACTGTTTACATTTCAGTTTTGTGCCCTCAATTCATGAGAGTACCATGGGGCCATGGGCTGTGCCCTTTTGGGAACGATTACTTTCTTAGGGGCTAGAATGTAGCAGGTGTCTTCTACCCAAGCCGTGTACGCGGAAGAAGCTTCCTCCACCTCCGGGGGCAAATCTCCCTGCGTTGAAAGTAGAAGCTCTGTTAGTTCTTTCCCTCCTACCTTATTCCAGGCTCTAATTTCCTTGTGTTTCCTAGAGGGAAAATCCCGACCCTGGTTTTCTTGGATGGCCAGCTCAAACATAATGGCCGCATGATCCGACCATGCTATGGGTAACACATCGGTGACCGAATGGTATAGGTGATTTGAAAAAATCCCATCTAACGTGTGCCCTGCCATATGGGTGGGCCCCTTCACTAGTTGTTTTAGCTCGGCACTACTCATTAAATCTAAGAAGTTTGCCGTGTCTTTGTCAGAGTCTGCCTCCAGGTGGAAATTAAAATCTCCCAGTATCGTGTGGAAGTCTAAGCTCAGGCCCTCCTCTAATAGCGTACCCATCACAGATAAAAACGGGTTCCTAGGACCAGGTGGTCTATACACTAGGATACCCCTAAACATCTGATGGTGGGAGAGGCTAAGAGAGAAAGACAATGCTTCATATGAACTATTGGAGATTATATCATAAGTCGCTTTGATTGAGCTGTGATAAATTACTGCCAGTCCTCCTCCTTTCTTAAAGGGTCTATTAGCCGTATAACATATGAATCCGAGGGGTGTCGCTTTCACTAGGTCTGGGCCAGACGGCTCATCTGTCCACGTTTCTGTTATGAAAGCTAGTTTAATTTTACCATCCTCTATTAGGGTTGCACACTCAACACTGTGTTTAACTAATGAGCGTGCATTCACTAATAGACAATTTAGCACAGCTTCAGCCTTCTTGTTGTGAGGAATCTTCTCCAATTTCCCCCTAGAGGTTTAAAAGCCCCAGTCCCGGCAAAGTCGATTGACACACAAGACAGGAACTCACCATGGGTCCCTGCTCTGTACCAAACGCGAGACAGACACAGCCAGGTTTCCTTTTACAGCCATTCAATACTAATAAAAGCTCGCTGGAATATGTAAGGGGAGGTGGCTTACCTATGGTCAATTGAGCAGGGGTTTTAGCGCAGAGCGCGTTCCGAGCGCGGACGGGCGCAGACGGGCTTGCCTTAGGCGCGCCCGTGGCGCGCCCGCTGCGCGCCCACGCCATAAGACAATAAATAGCATCAGGCCAGAAAGACTGGACCGCTGACCGCAGTTCACCACAAGATGGCGGCCCGCCCCCACGAAGAGTCCCCCCGGGATGGCCAGAAAAGTGCAAGATAGAATCAACGGGCTTCAGAGCCCAGGTAACTCGTGAATTCTTCTGAGGGTTCCCGCCCCAAGATTAAAAACAACACAATAATAATAAATATACAATTTTAAAAAATTAGCAGCAGTACCTCTAATAGCAGCAAGAGAGGGAAATACAAATATTACAAAGCGAGCAGCAGCCTGCAGTCTCCCGGCTCAAGCCTCAGGAGATTACATCATACCGCGAATTTGCGAGATGCTACCGTGAATGTTATGTTATGTTATATATTTTTGTCTAGCGCACAGCTGCTTCAGTGAAGAGGCGTCCCGGCGCTTGCGGCAGTGACAGTAGAAAGCTAGGGCTAGACCGTAGGGAAAAGGTAGGTTTTAATGGCCATACGGAATGATAGCAGGCAGTCAAGCCGCCGGATCCGGACAGGGAGGGAGTTCCAAAGTTTATCAGCAAGAAGTCGGAATGACTGGCCCCCTGCTCTGAGACGCTTCACCCGGGGAATGGATGCAAGGAATTGCTCAGCAGAGCGTAGCTGGCGTGTGGGCACATATGGGACTAGCAGATTAGAAAGGATCTCGGGAGAGGACAGTTTTAAGATTTTAAAAGCCAGGCAAAGTACTTTGAATTGGATCCGTTGGGGAACGGGTAGCCAGTGTAGGCGTCGCAAGGCTCCTGAAGCTGAGCTAGTTCTGGGGAGCCTCAATAGGACTCGGGCGGCAGCGTTCTGTACTCGCTGGAGGCAGGTGACTTCGGCCTTGTTGGCGCCTAGCATGAGGGAGTTAGCATAGTCTAATGTAGAAAGGATGGTTGCCTGGACAATCAACTGTCGGGTTGGGAGATCAAAGAAGCCCAGTATGGGCCTCAAGCCCCGAAGGAGACCAAAGCAAGTACCAGCGGTCTTTTTGGTATGTTCCCGAAACCCAAGGGTGGAGTCAAACCAGATCCCTAGGTTCTTTACTGCCGATTTAGGAGTAGGTGCAGGGCCCAGGGACTCCGGCCACCAGCTTTTACTCCAGATCCCCTTGTTCCTCCCCACCAGCAGCACTTCTGATTTGCTGGCATTAAGTTGAAGGCACTTAGCGGTCATCCAGCGCGCAACTGCTGCTAGGCCACTCCGAAATTGCACGGCGCCCTGAGAGTGCTCATCGGAGACGGCTACGACTAGCTGCGTATCGTCCGCATACAAGACCATGGTCAAGCCATGATCTCTAGCCACCGCCGCCAGAGGTTGGACATAAAGATTGAACAGCACAGGGCTTAACGCCGACCCCTGGGGAACCCCCTGTTTGATGGCATGGACGTGTGAAAGGAAGGGGGGGGCTGACACCTGAAATGATCTGTCCGAAAGAAAGGAGCGGAACCATTCCAAGGCCAGACCCACCACCCCCGCCTCTTCAAGCCGACGAAGGAGGATCTGATGGGATACCGTGTCAAACGTGGCGCTAAGATCGAGCAATATGAGCGCCGCAGTTTGACCCTCATCCAGGATGGTACGTAGATGTTCACTTACTGCTAGAAGCGGGGTCTCGGTACTATGACCCGGACGGAAGCCATTCTGGGAGCAATCTAGGGCGCCAGTGTTGTTCAGATATCCTGAAAGAACAGAATTGGTGTGGGCCTCTGCAATTTTAGCGACACAGGGCAGGAGGGATATGGGGCGAAAATTTGCTGGTTTGGTGGGATCAAGTGTAGGCTTTTTAAGTAGGGGGACCACCCTAGCTTGTTTCTATGATGGAAGTACCGCCGATTTGGAAAATGAGGCGTTGATAATCTGACGTAGGGACGTCATAAGAGCAGGTGGGGAATCTCTGAATTGGGTCGGTCTCATGGGATCTATAGGGGAGCCTGATTTGACTTTTTTGCTTAGAGAGAGGAACTCATCCTGGGAGATAGGGGGAATTGCTACCAGGGTATATTGGTGAATTGAGGATCTGCAGGGACCATGGGGTCCAGAGGGCAGGTAGAGAAGGATTTATAAATAGCTTCAACCTTCTGGACAAAGAAAGTGGCCAGGTCATTGCATTGCTGCTCAGACGTGATCGATGGAGTGGAGGGGTCCTTACTAGTTTTAAGATCGTTGAGGATTTTGAAAATGCTTTTTGCCGGGTTTTTACTAGTCTTAATCTCATTAGTGAGATAGGCTGATCGGGCCCCATGTATGGCCTTATGGTAGTGTTTGATCGCATCCTGGTACGTCTTTTTGGCCTGAGGGTCATATGCCCTTCTCCAGACCCATTCTAGCTTCTTGCAAGTGCTACGCAGGGCTGCCAAAGAGTCATTATACCAGGGGTTGGAGTTTGAGCTGCGACCTTTAGACCATTTGGCAGGGATCAAAATGTCCAAGGCCTGTAATATCCAGTCACAGAATGATTTATATTCTTGCTCAGGATCTGCGTCTAAGGTGGGGGGAGAAGAAGCCAGGGTGGACAGCAAATCCTCTAATTTAAGTTTGTGCCAGCAGCGTCTAAGAGTGGCTTTGGGGTAGGGTCTCGGAATAGGCTCAGAGAGCGGAAATAAGATAGTAACTAAAAAGTGGTTGGACCAGCACACAGGGCTGGGTGTCATGACCAGGAGAGAAGGGATATTAGAGAAGACAGGGTCAAGTAAATGCCCTGCAGAGTGGGTGGGGCCCACTACCAACTGGCTTAACTGACAGGCATCCAAGTCAGCAAGCAAGCCGCTGACTTCGGGGTCATTAAGGGAGTCGAAGTGCAGATTGAGATCACCCACAAGCAAATTAATAATAAATGCCTACAGCATACCATGTTGGAAATAAAACATAATCATAATAAGCTATATTTTCCTGTCACAATTTGAACATGCTGTTGTGCCTCCAAGATTGTGAAGGATTACATGCAAGTGCATACGGACTATTTTTTCTGTTCTACTACCAATTACGATATTGAACCTGGCTGTATGCTAAACAAAAAGACCTCTGCAGTAGAGAAACACCTGCTGAGGACCAATTTCTTGCGAACTAGTGCCTACTGGAAATTTTAGCTGTGCGGTGGACTAGTGCCTAGTTGTAATTACCCGTACGGTGCAAATAGATGTAGAAAGAATATAAAAGCCAAGTGGCCGTATCTAGAGTCCTCAATTCAGTTCAGAAGACAACACTATGTCACCAAACACAAAACATTCAAATATTTGTAAATAAAAGTGCTCATATATCATAAAAAGTCTCTTATCTTAAGGGAAGTGCAAAGGCAATCCTGGTGAAGAAAAGGGTAGGGTACCCGTGAAGTGTCTGCCAAAAGTGAAGGTGATGGTTCCCTTCCTTTCCTCCTGTGAACACAATCAAAACAAGAGACTGAGTTAAAAACAATGTTCATAAAAACTATCGCTTCGATATACTGCAACAACATTTCAGTGAAGTATATCAACACAGTTGAGACGAAAAGAAAGAAAATAGAAAATAGTTACTGTTAGTCCTCGTGTAAATGAGTGGCTAGTTCCTCATCCAAATAATGCCCTCCCGGGAATCTAGTCTCGAGTTCAATAATCCATTTGGATTCCTTTTTCCTAAGAGCTAGTTCTCTGTTGCCTCCTCTCTTGCCCAGATTGACCTGCTCGATTGCAAAAAATCTTAAGAGAGTTATTGGATTGGTGTTTTTCTTGAAAATGGCGGGTGATAGGATAGTGCAGGTCTGTTCTTTGTTTATTTATGCACGTCCGTGTAACACTGTGATATTCGTGTGATCAAGACACTTTTAGTGTCGAAACGCATAGCAGTATACAGGATTAAACCTTGGTGTTCAGCATATGACTTCTGAGTGTGCATCTTTACTTCGGTAACTTTTGGAGTACATATATACATGTATAGCATAATGTGTGTGTGTGTGTGTGTGTGTGTGTGTGTGTATATATATATATATATATATATATATATGGTCTAACATATATTTCAATATATCGAATGTAATTTTAAATGAATAAATTACAATAAATTGTTACGAATACATTACTTCCTTTTATGAATTTATGTCGACATAAGGCAAGCCAAAGAAATAATTGATTCTTGTGCTGCATGTGAGAGATGGATATTGCAAATTTGATAATTGATTTTAAGTCCATGGTACATATGAATATAATAGCATAACATGCTCTTTTATTAATTTAATAATCGAGGGTGTGAATTTGGTATAGCAATAGAAGTATAAAAGTGGCAATCTGTAGTAAAGTATATTTGAAAATGTAAAAATCTGTATCAACTTGTAATATCATATTATTTATTTGATACAAGCTTTACATTGCCATTTCCAGTAGCATGCCCTAGGTTTTCTTTTATGGTCATTGCTAATGGGGAAAGAAAGAAAGAAAGAAAGAAAGAAAGAAAGAAAGAAAGAAAGAAAGAAAGAAAGAAAGAAAGAAAGAAAGAAAGAAAGAAAGAAAGAAAGAAAGAAAGAAAGAAAGAAAGAGACGAGCAAAGAAATAATAAAGGTAATTAAACGCTAATCCCAGGAGACGTATATGATAAAGAGAGTATAAACAATATAGAGAACTGAAATTAGTGAAAAAATACTTATGTAAAAAGAAAGGGAGTGAGGTGTGAGAGGAGCAGGAGAAAGCAAGAAGATAGAGAAAAGGGAAAGAAGAGGCAATATCCCCAAAATGGTTGATGCAGTGCGAGTGTTTCTCAGACAGACTAGGAACATTGGAGATATGAGTTGAGAGAGATCGAGAAGGAGTCTGATTAAAGGAACCTGGAAAGTTATCTAGAAGGGCATGGGAGAGTTTTGTGTTAAAACCAGAACCAGATGTGAAGGAGATAGATCATTTTGAGGGTGTTGCTATGGAAATGGACGGGAGATGGAGGGAGGGGAATAAGAGGAGTGGATTTAAGAAGGAAACTGGGAGACTGGTTAGAGGACAAGAGATAGAGATAAAAGAAGTTAGGAAATTAAGCTGAGAGAATTAGAGATGGAAGTGAGTGAAACTGGAAAATATGAAGGTGAGAAACAAGAGAAACAGAAATAACGATGATGGGCAAACTTAGAGAGGTTCAGTGGAGAGAAGATTGGATTTGTGGATGCAGGAGTCAAAGTGACTGGAAGAGACATATGTTAAAGAATGATAGATTTAAGTTGAGGTAAGAACTAAAATGCTTGATGTGCAAATGGAATGGATGCTCAGATGCAGAAACGGGTGTGAGCGGGAATGTGAGGTGCAGTAAAGTGGAAACCCGGAGCAATGCAAGAGATCAAAGTAGGACAGTAGCAGCAGTAGAAAAGGAGCAGTGGTACTCTCCATTCCAAAGACCAAAACTCGAAATTGTGTGCTAATTGCTTGGCCTGGGTGTGAAATTCCGCTCCGCTTGCTGAGGCTGCAGAGTTTTTCCCACTCAGCACACTGCATAGCTTGTGGAGTTACGAAAAACTTTGCTCCACATGGCAGACCGGTGTTTTTCCTCGCTCGCCAGACCAGGGGAGATTTCTCAACGTGGGCGTTCGCAGATGGCGACTACCGCACACGTTGAGAAACCTTCCGTTCGCGTTGAGGAAGCTGACGCTCGAGCAGAACATATACTCGAGTGGCAAAAGAAGCTGCGCCCTCTTGCGCTGTGCATGGTGCTGTTAGTGCAGATTTTCCAGTGCGGGACAAATGCCTGGCACTAAAAATCTGCATGAACGGCACGACCCAATGCACTCCACCACTTGCGGAACTCTATGTGGCGCAGCAGAGTTTTTTGGTCACTTCGCGGAGTTCCACGCAGCAGAACTCTGCCCAGGCCTACTAATTGCACACCTGGTAACTACTGTACTTGGTAGAATTGGTACTTATGAAGGGTGTCGTTGGTGCAGTTACCACTCTGAATTGTCTATGCCTCCTTGGTCTTCATTCAAGGCCTGGTAAGTGAACAAGATATGCATCAGAGTGTGACAAGAAATTCAAAAACAGGTAGAGGTCAGTGGGGAGCATTGTCAGCAAGCATTTCCATACACAAGAAGGTGCTGCCTAGTTTGGGCAAAGATTCTGATGGGCAAAACGAATCTAGAAGTTGCTACTTTGAGTCCTCCTGCTTTCCTGAGAATGCAACATGACCGTTTTGTGATGGGTCACATGGCGACACACTCCTAGTCAGATCCAAAGCTCACTGTGGGCCTATGATCAATTCTTTAATTTACTCTAAAGTAACTCAAAGGGAAGGCTGTCCACTTTATTGCTAGTAGTAAGCCTTTCAATGTCAGCAGAGAGGGAAGTCGAGGTAAAAGGGCATCTCAGAAATTAGGCCAGGCTTGTGAAAGTGTGATCACATGTGGAAAGTTGAATTAGAACCCAAGCCTTCTGGTCCACAGCTGACAACTCCATCACTGAACCAAGCCGGTTGCCTCATTTTCGTCCTCTGATGCTTCAATCAAATTTTGTTAGTCATGAGACTGGCTGTTCATGAAACAATGTATTAACATCAGGGCTTTAACAGAGCCATAAGGCCTTCCACAGCCGCTCATGTCTTCCAGGCATCTGTGTGTGACATCCTAAAACTGAGTGGACCTCTGCCAGCTGGGTTTCAATCGCTTTGGGTAGTCCTTTCATTTCAAAGACTCTACAGTTCAGAACCCCACTACAATGTACCTCTGTGTGAAGGAACCTCAACAGGAAGAAGTTAGGAAGAAAAAGGATAACCCGCCTGTTACCCAAGGGTGATTGCTGAGGGTGACTTTGACCCACCTTTTCTGAAGTGGCCTGCCCCAGAACACGTCAGGTGAATAAATTGATGGAATGACCTTCCCAACAGCATTCCTGCTAATGCAACAAAGCCAAAGGAAGCCAAGGTCATGCATGAGACCCCCATCCCCACCTGTTTTGAGGAGGCATCTCCCCTTTCCAATTAACTTTGGTGCCCTCATACTGCTCATCGCTCTATCCTCCCCGATCCTCCTACAAGCAAAACAAAAAAACACAAGTTTGGCCAATTAAAATCTGTTCTTCAGCTGTTTTGAGCTACGCCTATGGATCACCAAGCCTGGGAAATGGAACACCGCCCGGCGCCGAGCATAAGGTTATTTGAAATCGTCCACCATCTGATCTGAGGGCCGGGATAAAACAAAAACCAAGCGCGCTCCTTTCCTCCCCCTCCTCGTTTCCCGTCGCACTTGAAAAGCATGCCGCTCAGCTGTCTTCCAGTTAGCGGTTTTTAATGAACCGCTTGACGATCCGACAAGACTTAAATGAGTTCAGGAGCGCTTAATTAATAGCCAGAGCTGGCCTGATATAATTATGTTGTGTTGAGCAAATATGTAAATGCATACCCACGGAGGGATCAAGGCTCAAAGGCATTCCTGATGCGAGGGAGAAAATAATATATATTTTGAAGTAATTGCAGCATGAAGTTGGGAGTGGTGTGGCCTTGATTGGGCGTGAGTGGGGTAAGGCCGCTGCGTATGCATTTTCTCGTCCCGAAAGGCCACACATTTTTTTAATTTATAAAATGAATCACGCATGGGTGTTTGCACACGTCCATTTGCCTCGGACATCGGATGTTGCGATTGTGATATGTGTCCCGCCCGGGCTGTAGCAGGTGCCCGGAAGCTAATGGAACCCGGGAGGATGAAGGTTCAAGGGCAGTCCTCCACCAGGGGCCAAGTCACGTGTCTTGGCCTTCCAGCGCCTGGAGGGGTGGGACAGCTCCTTATTCATTCGCGTATTTCCTTTGAAATATTGCCTGGTGCTTATTCAAGGGAAGTGGTGTCGCTGCACTACAACAAGCTGTGAGCACGTGAATCATTCTCTGGTACACGCCGGTTTCGAGGCTGACACTAAGGGAAGGCGGGTTATTTGAGATGTAGGTTAGAAGTAGATGCCCCTCCAGGAGCCAGCGAGCAGCCTGGGGGGGGGGGGGGGGGCTCTACCATAGCATACAGTCAGTGGTAAACCAGTCACACATCACATACTCCACTCACCGGTTCAGTCGTGCGGGTATTGGGGTTCAGACAGGAAGTCTCACACCTTCCTCCTTTCGTAACAACACAGAGCCCAGATGCACACGAAACACCACACAGTTACAGAGACCCTAGGTGTATAACACGATGCAATCCTCTAGTCATTCTACCAAGAGGCAACAAACACACAATCAGCAATCTCTAGGGACATCAGCATTCTCCAGCCATCTAGAACAAGCAAGAGGAAAGTTACTCAGACCCAAAGCACAGAAGAATCAACATATGTGACTTTGTATTTCCCATCGCACAACCACTCAGACGCGTCTGTCTCTTGAGAGACATCAACGTGAATATTCACAGGCACTCTACAGCATTACCCTGAACCCTCAGATCATCCTGTCACCTAAGGAAAAAGCATTTCAACAGTAACATACCGGGCACAGTGCAGCCGTACACAGACCACTCGGGTCCGCCCATGAGCTGGGTGAAAAAACAGCAAACTCACAGACACCACACAGCCAGATCTGAACTGACAGGATACCTCACCTATTTTTGGTTTTCTGCTTGAGAAGAACTTTTTAGGGTTTAACGTAAGAGTAGATTACAACTAGAGTTCTTTCACCCCCAGAGGGACATATGTCAGGAAAATCCTTCATGAATAAGAGTCAGAACAGTTTATTTAAAGTTTCATGGCGTGTCTGCCAAAATGGGCATGTTGTAGAATCAACATTTTCACTCTGAGCCATTCATGAAACCCTTTGTTTCTCGACTTTTGCAATGAAGTCCTCCTCAGGAAACCATCTTGGTTTAGTCCTGATCTGAGCTGCTCATGTACTTCTGGGGCCTCATTTATGAGAAGTGTTGCATGGCTGCTTGAAAGCAGCCATGTAACACTTCTCAGTGCGCCCTCCTTGCGACAAGAACGATGCGACATATTTACTGTATGACACATCATGTCGCAAGGAATGACAGATACGTCATTATTACTGACGTATCTGTCGGCACAATAGTGGCGCATTGCTGGAGTTGTGCCGGAAGCGTGACACAACTCCAGCAATGTTCCTTTCATATGGGGCAAGCCCCATGTGAAAGGGCCTGTGTCCCGCTTATGCCTGCCATGGGCAGGCATAAGGTTTTGACGCATTGGCGTCCTAGAAGTGGCGTAGCGAAATCTCACAGATTTCACTGCGCCACTCCTCAGACCCTTTCTTGTGGGGGAACGCCCACCCTGCATACATTATACCTGATGCAGGCATAATGTAGCGCAGGGGTTTGCGAAGTGACGCTTCTGCTTAGAAGCATCACATCGTAAATATGGCACAACATGGCGCATTATTTACGTCACAGCTGCATCAGTAATAGTGACGCAACAGCGGCGCAAAAGAGATGCAGGTCTTCATAAATAATGCCCCTGGTATATAAATAACTATCTTATATAAACCTTCAAAGGGCCTTCTTCCTGGTGGCATGGTCAGGAAGCCCTCCAGGAGAGCCTCACACTAATGAGATAATCATAAAATGATCTCTCTCTGTCTCTTGTTTGCTTTCTGTCTCTAATACTTCGGATGTTCATTTCCATATTTGTTTGCCTCGGCAGGGCAAAATACAACCATGCACCTTTAGATTCTCTCCAAGAATCAGGGTAACTTGGTTGTATGCGATTTCATAGAGAAACTATTTCATAGAATACCATTACTGAAAAACCATTTAATCTAAACTGTTTAATGGAAATTTTCAGAATGAATAGCAGTTACCATTTCATAGAAACCAATTCATAGAATGTCTTTTTGATCGAAATTGGCATTTGCTTGCTTATTTTTTAATGTTTAAATGCAATGGTTGCAGACCATACTTTCAGAACGTTTTGTCGGAGGTATTTATTTCAGTGCTTTACTTCAGGGAATATTGTTTCAGATTTATGTCATTTAGATTGTCAAACAATCATTTCAGAAACTTTTAATTTGCTGACCCCTCACCACCCCTAAACACATCAATACCTGCACCCTAAAAACCTTTCACCACAACTAAACTACACCTATGCCTGAACCCTAAAATTCCTTTCTACCCCTACACTCCCCCATTACCCCTGAACCCCACCCATTCCTGAACCCTAAAAACCCGTTTCTATGCTGATACCCCACCCATCCGTTGACCTTAAAAAGCCTCACTGACCTTAAACACCACCCAACCATGACCCCTAAAAACCCCTCACCACTTCTAACCTCTACCCATCCCTGAACCCTAAAAACTCCTTTCTACATCTAAACTCCACCCATCCCGAATCCTTAAAATCGCTCGCCACCCTAAACTCTACCCAATCCTGAACCTTAAAATCTCTTCACCACCTCTAAGCTCTTCCCATTACAGAACCTTAAAAACTCTCACCAGCCCTAAACTCTGCCCATACATGAACCCTAAAAGCCCTCAAAAGGTCTACACTCTACCCATCTCTAAACTCTAAAAACAAATCACACCTCTAAACTCCACTCATATGTGAACCCCCCAAAAAAACACCACCCCTAAACTACACCCATTCCTGATACCTAAAAAAAAGCCTCACGACCCCCAAATGTCACCCATTGCTAAACCCTAAAACCCCCTTTCTATGCCTGAACTCCACCCATTCCTGACCCCTAAAATCCCACATCATCCCTAAACATTACCAATCCAGGCAGCCAAAAAACCCTCACTATTCTTAAACTTCACCCAAGTTTAATGTGATTTTGGATTTTTGTGATCAACAAGCTGGTTACCCTAGCCGGGATTATAGCTTGTTCAAGCTGCAAGCCAGTAGCTCAGTGTTCAGGCTCCACATAATTCCTGAATGGCCCCCCAATATCTTTGGGACGGGAGGAGCGAGGCAGGGTACTGGAATAGACTTCACTGTTAGTGTTGCAGAATGCTAGACTGTTCAGCCAACTTTGTAATGTGGGATCTGTCTTGCGGCCCCAATGAATAGCGATTTCCCTTTTGGCCAGCAGTAAACTAAGGGAGACAAATTTCTGAATTCCTTTGGGGAAGTTTACCACATAACGTAATAATACTACTTCAGGTGTGGGGACGAGGGTCAATTCAGTTATGTCTCCTAGTGTTTTGTGCACAGCTTCCTAGTATGATTGTATTTTCTGACAAGTCCACGTGAGATGGGCAAAATCAGCGTGTGGAGCATCACACTTTTGACAATTATGAGGTCTGGACGAATCAAATCTGTGCGATCTGGCAGCGGTGATGTACAGTCTACTCAGGAATTTAAAATGGAGTAGTTTATGTTGACTGTTTAAAGAGACTTCTTTCATTACTGTGCAACATTTGACCCACTGTTTGTCTAAGATGGGGCTTCCTAAGTAGTCTTCCCAGTCTTTGCGAATCTTGTCGTCATTGACCGGTATAATACCAGAACATGCCTTGTACAGCTTAGATATGAGGTGTACCCCTTCCTGATTCTCAATGATCATGGAGAGTGGAATAAATGAATCCGGTTCAGGCAGAGAGGCACGTAGAGCCGAACAAATTTGTCCCAGAACAAAGCGATCCATGAAGGTGGTGTTATGGAAGCACTTTTCGTCCGCCACAGAGAAGACATGCCCTCCAGGGAACAAGTCTCCAGATTTAGTGATATCAAAGTTGGCCAAGGTGCGCTGCACCAGCCTCTCACCTGTGGTCAGCAGCCAGCAAGCATTGTGGATAGGTAAAGCCGATGAATATAGTGTAGAAGTGTCGGTGACCCGCCTCAGTTTTTCCCAGGCCCAACTGGTGGTAGAGATGGTCTGTATGTTTTTAGGGTCTCTGGGTACGCCCTTGGGTAATGCTGTAGATAACATCTCAGGCAGAACGAAATCCGTCTCAGGGCGGAGAAATGGGATCCTAGCGTCTGGATTGAACCAGGCGAAGGCATAACTGCATTGGGCCACTAAATAGTACAACTGAAGGTCTGGAACCCCAAACCCTCCTCTCTCATATGAAAGGGTCAGTACTTTCCAACGCACGCGAGCCTGTTTGCCCCCCAGACCAATCTGATAAGGTGCGGGTGTAATGACAAAAAAAAAAACAGTTCGGGAGGGGTATGGGGATGTTATTAAAAAGATATAAAAATTTGGGGAGAACAATCATCTTGACTAACTTAAGATGTTAACACAAGAAATGGTGAAGCAACATGTAGTACTTGAGTGCAGGGATGGGGTCAATTCATCAAAGGTCCCCAAGAGTCCACCTAACAAATAGACTACGCCTTAAATTCCTGAGTCGAAAGATGAGGATTGTGGCAATAGCTCTAGGTCAAACTCTATGAGCAAGTCCCACCTTATCAATAGTGACCAAAGATCTTACCTGATACCCTGAACTCAACAATCTGGGTTGATAGTCCTACAATTGTGAAGATTATAGTTTTCTACTTAATGTCTATTACAATAGTCAGTGAGTCTGTATCTGGCAACCGCTAAGCATCCTCCAGGATGTGAGGATGTACTCACAACACAGACAGCCATCCTTAAGCATTTCTGGTAGATCAATCAGACCTAGGCAAAGGTCATCTAGTCCTCCTGGACTCCAAACCCGTGCTTTACCCTAGACTATGCAGAACCTTGCATTTGCTGAACCTATTCTGCACTCTGCAGTCATACTCGCATACAGATGCCAGATAGGGTGGCCCTATATGGACGTATTCACTGACCAGTCTGTAGTCTGGGTAATGTCCACCTGCAAAATAATACTGTGAATGTCAGAGAAGGTATTGCTGTTAGGGGTGTGCAAGGTTGCGAAGTTGGTCAACTCACAACTGTGCATAGCTCCTTATCAAACATTGCAAGTATCTTGAGGTTTGGGAAACTTTATCTGGCTGCTCCTTACTTTTTGGGATAAGTTTAAACTTCACCCACCCCTAACCGCAGTAGGTTACAATAACACAGCACCTAAGATAGGCCATTGTGTTTGTAGGGATTTACAGTTATTGATGAAACGCAATGGATGTTTAGCTAAGATACAACAACAACATCTTTCACGAATACAGGGGAAGAATTACCTGAGCTGAAAGCCCCCTGAGCCAAATACAAAAGAGGCCATGTGGTTTAGAAGGAAGTGCTGAATAAATTATTCTTAAAGGACAAGACAGAGATCCCTGCAACAGAAGCATGCTAGATATGTTATGTTAATTTGTATGGCCATTAATCACCCAAGAGTGTATCCAGGTGCTTGGTGTGAAGGTGTGTGGTCCTTAACATGCTTATACAAAATGCCAGGTCTTCAGCTTCTTGTGGAACTCAAGAAGTGAGGAGGAGGCTCTGATGTGTTGAGGGAGGTTGTTTCATGTCTTGGGAATGTGTGCAAGTGAGAGTGAGGTACAGCGTAGGTGTCTGGTGGGGTGGGGAAAGTGTATGCAGCTGTTCTGGTATTCTGGTCCTATGTTGTATAGGACTTGCTATGTGTGCATGAAAAGTTTAAATTGGCAACACTTGTGAATGAGGAGCCAGTGAAGCTTCCTGAGATATGGTGTGATGTGGGTGTGGCATGGGAGGTGGCATATGAGTCAAGGAGCAGGACCATTTCTTTAGCTTTCAGCATACAATTTATTTTCCATCAGACAATCTCAAACAACAATATGGGAGCACCACTTATCATGAAACGTCCAATCATCACTACAACGAGGGATGTCACTATGAAAAGCAGAATCACTTCCAGTGCCAATGTACAAACTTAGTTCAACGCAGGTGTAAATATTTTCCTTATCTTTGAACGAAGGCAAAGTAGGGAAATTTAATTAAGTTTTTTTGAAGTTGGGCAAACTTTCTCAACTTCCCCCCGACCTGAATGAAGCAAATTTTTCCCTACTGCCTGATCCCCACCTAAGCCAGAATGAGCACCTGGCTGCAAGAAATGTCCTACAGTTTTCCTCTTTACCATTTAGGACTGCACTTAGCTCTGGGTGGTGAGGGTTAAATGCAATATTACTCTCCAGTCTTGCTCTCCATACACCCAGTCCTAAAAAAAAAAAAGCACAACTTTCATTAGCTGCAATAGATGAAATGGGTTCTCTGTCTCACGAAAACTTGCCATTTCTGCATTTGGAAAAGCCGATGTATATGAAGTTGTGAAGTGTATTAGTAACTAATCTTTCAATTCTCTCTATTAGTGGAACCTATGTAGGAGACAATAAAACACATCTCTATGAAGACAGTACCTATTACTCCTGCAGAACCTAATGCTGTTCCGGGGGACAGAACCAGTGTCACGCCTGGACAGTCAACATGTCCAAGACGGGAAACAACCTTTACAATGATGCCTTTACCATGCAATGCCTTTACCATTCACCCTGTGCCACGCAAGTAAGTATATATAAGGTAAGATATATATATTCTCTGTAAAAACCAAAAGTCACAGGGAAGTTATAATTAAGAAATACAATTAAAAAAACCTTAGAAATTCACAAAAAAACTAAAGGTTACAAGGCTGTCATAGTTTGGTTCAGATTTTACCCACACAAAACCATAGACATTCAGCAGCTATAGTTAGAATTATCTCAAGTAACTATAACTCATGCCCCACGATAACTATAACTTGCGCCCCTGCCATGCACAGTTTTCTAATCAATAATGTTACATTAAATGTTGCACTGATATCAATGATGTCATAGAAGATATTATGAGGGATGTAATATGTGGGGTAATTAGCAATGCATGGTGAGGGTGTGATTTATAGTGAGCTTAGGGCACAAGTTAAAGTTACTTGAGATAACTATAACTGCAGAATTTCTATGGCTTTGGGTGTGTAAAATCTGTAGACCTAACTATAACAGCCTTGTAACATTTGGTTTTTAGTGAATTTCTAAGGTTTTTTGATTTTATTTCCTAACTATAACGTTCCTGTAACCTCTGTTTTTTTCAGCCAATTTCTTCATTTTTTAATGGTATTTCCTAATTATGACCTTGTAACCTTTGTTTTTTTCAGTGAATTTCTAGTTGTTTTTAGAAAAAAAATAATATTTAATTACGTACGTTAATCCAACTGCTGCTGTGCAAGGTCGTTGGCCGCACACGACGGGAGGTTGGCTGCATGGCCTTTCCTGTTGCAGCCGACCTCCCAAATGCAGCCGACGCGGGAGGGGGTGCATGTAGCCCCCCTTCTCGGACCAATTTTCGGCACAGGGACCCCATCCTCCAGGGCCCACCAATTTTCTTTAGGATAGAGGGGTATGTAGTCCCCCACCCTGTGCTGACTTTGGTCCCCTGGACCCCATCCTCTGGGGCCACTAAATTTTTTAAGGGAGGTGGTACATAATTTTTGTACGTTTTTTCAAAATTGTAGAAATTTGTTTAATTGTTCTGTAATTTGATTTTTAAAATATATTTATAAATGTATACAAATATTTAGAAAATCATAATTTTTGATTTTATGATTGTTAATTTTGAAAGCATAGTTTATTTGTCATTTCATGGTTTATAGTTTTGGAACGATTGAAAAAGAATTGAATAAGTATTTTAATAATTTATGGTAACAACATGTTTTTTTCAATTTTTATATTTTAGTTTGCATATATTGGTTTGCAGTTTAGGTTAAATTGTTTTTTCAGATAACATTATATTTAATAATATATTTTAGAAAATGTGTATGATCATGGAGTATTGATTATTTTTTACAACTGTTGAATTTTTATTACTTTCTATAAATTGTTCTATATTTAAGTGAATATTGTACATTTCCCATCTTTACCATCCAACACCATTTTCAAACATCCTTTGATTGGAGTGGAATTATTAAATGTTACCCTTTCAGTGTCCATCAACTTCCTCCAATTTGGTTGGATTGAAGTGAGAATAGTCAGTTTCATCAATTTACTGCCCACCACCTTCCTCAAATTGGTTTAGATTGGAGTAGAAATAGTACATTTCACCCCTTTAGTGTCCAATGCCTTCCCCAAACTGGTCTACATTGAAGTGGGAATAATACCATTCACCCCTTTAGTGTCCAACACCTTCCTCAAATTGGTATAGATTGATGTGGGAATAGTAAATGTCACCCCTTTAGTGTCCAACACCTTCCTCAAATTGATTTAGATTGGAGTGGGAATATTATCTTTCACCACTTTAGTGTCCAACACTTTCCCCAGATTGGCTTAGATTGGAGTGGGAATAGTAAATGACACCACTTTAGTGTCTAACACCTTCCTCAAATTGGTTTACACTGGAGTGGGAATAGTACATTTCACCCCTCGCCCCTTTAATGCACAATACCATTCATAAATGGTTTAGATTGGAGTGAGAATTGTACATTTCCCCTTTCAGTGTTTAACAATGTTTTACGAATTATTTATGTTGGAGTGTGATTATTTAATTTAATATTTTTATTCTGATATCTTTTTTTCAGTTTGTATTTGTATGTAGTAGAAATATTTTGTGTTATTTTATTAGTATTGTAGGTCATCAGTAATACAATACTAAAATTGTTGTACATCTGTAAATGACATTAATATTAATTGCATTGTTTTGTATAATAAAGACATGTCACATATTTTCCTCATTTCATTTCTTTTACCAAAGTTTAT
Source organism: Triturus cristatus (assembly GCF_964204655.1). NCBI lineage: Eukaryota > Metazoa > Chordata > Amphibia > Caudata > Salamandridae > Triturus > Triturus cristatus. The sequence continues at coordinate 133,250,589 of NC_140580.1, read as the reverse complement.
TTTTTGTATATTTTGCCATTTTTCAAACATAAGTAAATAAAACTTTTTTTAATTTTTAATTTGTAAAAAACATGTAAATTATATTTACAAAGTATTGTGTCTTGTACATTTTCAACTTTTATTTTCCATTGTTCAACAGATTTTTAACATTTTTAATTTGTTATATATACATATTTTCTACATCATTTTAAATGATGTATTTATGTATCTATTAAATAATCATATTTTTATAGTGTTATTTAATTCATACTTTATACATTTTTAACTTTTTATCACAACATATTTTGATGTTTCACATTTTAGTAATTGTAAAACAAATTCATACATTTATTCAACATTTCTACTATTCTTCCCATTCATTTCTATAGGGAAATAGTTGTTTTGTTTTGTTTAATTTAACAACCATTTTATTCACCTCTTCTTGCTCTTTTGTAATCTACTTGTGTTGCTTTTAGTCTGTTTTCCTGGAGCCAGTTCTCGGTAAGGTGCTGCTGTTCATTGGAACAGGTAAGTCTTTTAAGGATTTGTGAGTGTGGGGGGCTTTGGGGGAGGTACTTATAGTGTTGTTGTGGTGTTTTAGTATATTTAGACGTGTTAGGGCCTTATTATGACTTTGGCGGTCTTAGAGCTGGGCCGTCACACCCCCACCCCACTTCAAGACTGCCAAAGCCATAAAAAATACGACTTTTAAAGTCCCTGGCGAGCAGTTCTTTGGCAGTCTCACTGCGGTGCCTTTGAAAAAGGCTCCGCAATGGGAGCATCAATGGCAGTTCCTGCAGGGCATGGACTGTCAAGTCCTTTCCCTTCAGGAACTAGGGGCGCACCCAGACAGGGGGCCACAACATGTGCCCCCCCTGCATGCACCCCATGTCACAGAGGCACATTCCTAACCACCATAAAAAGTGTGGTGGTGAGGAGACTCGTAATATGCTTGGGGGAGCCGCAGCAGCGCTGCACAGCATATTGCCCCATCAAGACTGCCACAACACTGTAAGGGAACTCTGATCCGCCGCCGGTGCATCACTTTTTGTGACACACCTGCGGCACATTTTCCTGCCCCATATTTACGAGGACAGGAAAAGCCACCCTTTGTGGCTACCCTTTGTGGCTTTTACAGTCCTTGTAAATACAGCCCCTTTACACACAGCACTTTGCTGAAAGGGGCGTGCCATGGGTGTTGCTGTGGGTGTTTACACGCAAAACCCCTGGAACCTGACACATTTCCAGATTTACGAGAAATCGTAAACCTGGAAATGCGGCAGAATGCGTCGCCTCCCCAGGTGAGCAACGAGGAGAAATGTATTAATTTATCCTCCTATTTTTTCCTCTTTCAATGCATGCTGCATTCTGCCGCACACATAGAACGTGGAAATCAACTCTTAGGATTGTTTATGTGCAGTAAGGTATCCCTTCCTGCACTTAAACAATCAATTAACAAAAATGACGTTTTACAAGTTCTATGTGTGCTAATGCAGCACACATAGAAGTGGAAAAACGCCATTTCAGATTGTTTATCTGCAGGAAGGGACACCTTCATGCACATAAACAATCATCCACATGCTGCAGGCATCCTTGCATCATGGTGCAAGAGTGCCTGCGTACAAGCATGACAGCTAATTGTGCGCCAGCGCAGGGCAGAGCAAAGGGAGCCGTCATATCCTTGTAGATATGATGCAGCCCTGTGCTTTGAAAGTGCTGCAGCATGGCGCAGCCAAAGTGCTTGCGGGTCCGCACTGTTGCACTGTCCTGTAAATGAGGCCTTTAGTGTTTTTCACTAGTTTGTGCACTATTTGCTTTTGTACACTATTTTAGTAATGTGTTGCTATGTTATGTTGAATTAAGATATATTTGTTATATTTCGTTGATTAACTGTCATATACATGTATTTTCCTGAGTATGATGTGTTTTGTGGTTGGGTTTTTTGTTTACTTTGCAGGTTTTTGTCTACAAACATGTCTTATGGGGATTGGGAGTTTACATTATTTTGTGTGTTTTTTTAAGGAAGTAATTTTTTGGTTTATCATAAGTTGGACTCCCGCTTTTATGGTATTTATTTTCTTAACATTTCTGTCTGTATTTATCCAAATTTATTTTTGGGCCATTTTATTGGTATTTATCCATATTTATTTTGTATTTTGAGAATAAATGAAGCCGTAAAATGTTATATTTCCATGTTTATTTAACTCTTGCACGTGCACTCATACATGGATGCCTGTCACGTTTTAGCAAATTCAGCAGACAAGTATAACAAAACACTACACTCACAGTGCATATTAGCATTATACTGCAAATATATGTTGAACATGTGCCTGTATTTAAGGAAATCTCATCCTGTTTTTTAACTCTCCATGCTGTCTATCTGCTCAGCTGTTGGCTGCAATTCATGGAAGACAGCATGGAGAGTCACCCACAAGAAGCACAATTATCCGTATTTTTCCACTTTTAAAAATAAATACAGACCGAAAACACATTGTTTGCTGTCTGTGTTTATCTGTAAAAATCAGTAAAAACTGAAAACCGAAAGCCTTAATCATAAGCCATTACTTTTGAATTTGATTACCTTTATTTCAGTTTTCCTGGAGCATTTATTTTTGTCAAACACTTGTTAAGGTTTTTTTGTGGTTTCTGCATACTTTATATTGCTTTAAGGGATTTGTATTGGATTTATTTCATTTTTGCATTTATTTGGACAATATTTTTCCATTTGTGGTGGATTAATAAGGCGATCAATCTTTATTCTTCATTCGGCCATCAAGTGACCATGAAAGAAGCAGAATAAAATCACACAAAAAGTCTTACAGAATATACTTAAAAATGTAATTTCATATAAAAATCATAACACTAGCAAATGTCAAAGAAAGTCACATTTCATGATACAATTACAGACCTTAGGTGTATGGCATGCTATATAAAAGTTGCAGTAAAAAGTATGTCTCACTGTTAGCAATGACTGTAAAAACTCCATGGCAGCCCTGAAATTGTCTAAAATTAACCTGTTTTTGGAAAGGTAAAATATGCAATTTCCTTAGCGAGACATAGAATTTCCCAAAAACTGCAGAGTGCTTTGTGCAGATCGTCCAACACATGGGCAGTCAGATTAATTAGCAACACTCATGCCCTGCCTGGGGTATGCTAGAAAGAAGTGTAAAATGTTCAGCCTTAATCTAATTAACAGGAACCTATGTTGTGTATTATTAACCCATGTTAAATAAGGCTCAATACCAAGGCAGGCACATGTTTGAGCATGAGCAGCAACAACAGTCTTTCCTGCATTTTAAGACATTCTCTCTTTGGCTAAGAACGATTTATTCAATGATATAGAAAATCTAGCAGAAAAGGTACCCAGATTCTTAAATAGTAATCTTGTGTATGTATGAGATCCAGTGTATTAATAGGCCCTTTTCCAGTTTGAGACAATCAGCTAAAATTGATCAATTCAGTAAGGTTTCCTCGTTAGTCCATATTTTCAGCCATAGCAAAAGAGGTTGTAACTTCCCAACATCATTTATGTACCGTAGCCCAATTTCAATGTGACATGTATAACTGCTAGTGGATGTGGGTACGGCTAACAGTCTTTTTATAAAGCCATTTTCCTTCTTCTCCAACCCCAGATGGTCACAAAAGCCCCATACACCAGCCCTGTAGATGGCTCCTGGGCAGCACAAGGTCTTATAGATTGTTATTAGTTCTTTGATCAGCTTGCTGCCCACTCTGGTTGTGAAACCTAGAACTGTCTCTGTGCTCCTTGCTAGAGTAGCTACCCTACCAGCTTTCAAAGTACCCTGGTGAGTCTATCATCAAATTGTATTCCTAGATAAGGATACGAAGAGACCTTGCTAATTTTTGTGTTATTTACAATAAAGACCTTATTTTTCTTGTCTCTGGATCCAAAGACCAATATATGTGTTTTTATTAGGTTGACCTTCAAGTTCCGACTGTTCATAAAAGCAAAGATTTGGTCTCATAGTGACTGCAGACTAATCGCAGTTCTGGCCAATAAGACCGTACCATTGGCATAGATCAAAGCGGTTACTCTATGATTGCCTACCCAAGGGCAGTCAGCGTTGAGATTCAACAAATGATTCTCCAAACCGTTAACACACAATGAAAAAAGAAAAAGGGCCAAAACACAACCCTGGTGCACACCTCTATCATGCTTGAAAGCTTCGGGTTTTTTCCCAGCTGGACCAAACCTCACACTGGCTGTTACCTCTAAATGGAGCTCCCTCAAGACGTTTACAATACTGGGCTCAATCCCTAAGTTCATCATGATTGTCCAGAATTTTGACCTATTGACAGAGTCAAAGGCCGAGCTCAAATCCATGAAGGCTAGTTACACTTTGCCTTGCTTTACCACTGTATACTTATTAATTAGAAGATATAAATTGAGGCACTTCTCAACCTCCCAAAGGCCAGTGTGGAAACCAAACTGGAGGCCCGAGAGCAAATTGTTATCAGGCGCCCAGGTCTGCAAATGCTCCCGCAATATTCTGCGCATTAATTTGGCAGTCAAGTTTATTAAGGAAATGGGGCAGTAACATATCGGCTCCCCCTTGGATCCTTTTTTAAAAATCGGGACTATTGTCACACGTGACCAAGCCTTCGGAGGGTCCAACATTAAGGAAGCCTTGAAAACATTGGTCAGGAGTGCGGGACAGAGGGGTAGATTTCCCCTACAAAGATCCACTGGTATCCTGTCTGGCTCTGGAGCTTTCCATACGGGGTATCTGTTGATGGCCTCTATTACATCATTCAAGTCAATCTCTGGGCCACAAAAGGCTGTATGGAAACTAGAAGGCTAGCGTTGTTATTATTATTATTACCACTTATAAAGCGCACGTCTACCCCCAACGGGGGTGTCCCGGCGCTAGCAGCAGCAGGGATAACGATAGCAATGCGGTTCAGGGGAGGCTAAACAGCCAGATTTTCAAAGTTATCCTGAACAATCTCTCTGTCTTGGCTTTCCTGATATGTATAGGCATGGTGTTCCATAGTGCAGCCGTTTTTACAGAGAACGAGAATCCACTGATTCTAGCTTTTTTGTAACGAGGTATTACTAACAGTTCCTGGAAGTTGGATCTTAGGGCCCTGGTCTGGGTGTATTTCTGTATTCTTACTTTCAGATAGTTAGGACCTTTCTCCCTCAGAGCCCTATATGCTATGGTTAGTGCTTTGAACTAAATTATTTTCTTCACTGGAAGCCAGTGCAGGCTTCGTAGGTGGCGGAGTGGGACATTCCTGATCATCCATGCAGCCGAGTTTTGGATGATCTGTAGTTTCCTGATTAAATATGCAGGGAGGCCTAAATAGAGACTGTTGGCATAGTCCAATTGTGAGGTGATCAGAGCATGCACCACTGTCTTCCTACTGTCCATCGGGAGAAAATAAAGAAACCTTCGTAGGGTTTTTAGTTTCCAAAAACATTGGGAGGAGACGTGATTGACCCGTGCTTTGCCGGTAAGTGCACCTCTGTTTTATCGGTGTTTAACTTCAGGCAGTTGTCTGTCTCTCGCTCAGAACGTGGCCCTCCCATAATACTGGGTCCAAATATAATTGGGTGACATATCTGACCTAGAACTCCGGGGGATCACTGTATCGAGCCCAGTTTCATGAGGTTTCTCTAAATAGTTATGGTTCACCGTTTGTCAGAAACATTTACTGTCTTCAGATTCACTGACTATTATTGATCTTTGATAGGCTTCCTCTCCTATTATCCTTTTTCGGGCCAGTAATACCTTATTGTACATCTGTCTACAAATGAGCTGCCATTCCAGATCTCTTGGTACCCATTTGAGAGTTAACAATAGCTTATTGTGGGTCTTGGTGCAGTTCCAGTCGAACCATCTCGCATGTTTTCTATTATGAGTGCTATTTGTGACCATGAGCCTTTTTCAGGCATTTCCACAAGTTCTGTTGAAACAGTTAATTGTTTCATAACTTAAGACTTCTTTAAAAAAAAACGGAGGCCATTAAGTTCAGAAGGAAAATGCTATTATCAAAGCAAACCCAACTTATAGTGACCCCTTGTTAATAGTATGTGCCAATGGTAGTGGATGGGTCATCACCTGTCTCTTTGTAAAAAATGCATTTCTTATCAAGACAGCTTTGATCCTTTGATCGTTTGGAGGAAGATCTACTAACGCATTTTCTCCAACCCATGTCCTAAAATGTTGTGAAAATAAAAGTAAATCAGTTAGAACAGCCATGCCGAACAAAAGTGAGGATAACAACTGGACTGCTACTCAAAGAGTCAAATGCATACACCAGGTTGTATCTCATTAATAACAAGCTGCGTTCATCTCCGAATGGACTACGGCCTAAGTGTGTAATAGGAACCCCATCAGTACTCAACATGCCGCAGGACATTGCTTAAGAGAATTGACCATATTTTGCATTCTAATCCCCCATACATACAATTATATAGCTACCATTAAATCTGCTCAGACTTTGCTCCATATCCTCATGCAAGGCTTTCGCTATGCCTGAGCTGCTAGCATCAAAAATATCATTATAAAAATTTACCAATCGCATGTGTTCTTTTTCACCTTTTATAAACAACATTTGGTGATGGGGAGAGACCAAGTTCGCCCACACAACCCGGCCTGGGAAAGTAAGGATGATTAATGTAACTAAACCTCCTTTTGCCCTGCCAATAGAACCCGATATAGCGGAAGTGAAATAAGTTGCAAAACCATCAATGAAAACAGTTTCTTAGAGCCATGTTTCTTGTATGCAAAGTACTGCGTAGAGTTTAATTGAATTTAACCAGTCCAAGGTCACCAGGTTTGCAGCCAAACCTGCCACATTCCATGATGCAAATCTTCATGCTCTGTCTTTTCCAGAGCACATAATAGCAGGACGTTTCTCAGTTGGAGTTGTTGGAATAGTTAGATTAGCCATGATAACTGGGGGACTTACAATGTTGCGTCTTTCATTTTTGCGTAAGGACTGACAGGGGTCAGTTACCTGGTATGCAAGTCAATTCAATTGATCTAGCTGTGACAGTAGCTGTTTGTAATAGTAACAGGACTAGAGATATTCAAAGATGTCTGAAGGAGATTACTAGCTGGTCCGTAGAAGAAACTCAAGGGAAGAATGTCAATTGCTGAAAATCTTTGTGTAGAAAAGTTAAGGGGCCGATTACGATGGTGGTTAGGCCTTCATCCGACCACCATCGTATCGGGGATGAGACCGCCCAACCAGCTGTTGGTGGTCCCGCACTCTGAATTACTGTGCAACCGCCTTCAAGACGGTCACAAAGTGTATTTTTTGTATTGCGGGGTGTGCTGCTGGCTGCAGTCCAAAAAACGCACATTCTGCATATGCTTGCACTATGTGGCAGGCACCATGTGGTGCCTGCCACATGGTGCAGGGATATGTAAGGGGGCACCATAGGTGCCCCCCAAAACCCAGCACTAAGGGCTAGGTGGAAAGGGGGGCCACCATTGTAGGGATCTGAGTGCCCTCCTGTGGCGGTCTGTCTCTCTGACCGTTACCCCCCGCCCACCATCCCAATGTGGTGGGCGGAAAACATGCTTAGGATGGCGGTGAGACCGCCACCGACAGGCTGTCGTGGCGGTCTCACCGTCATCCTAATCAGGCCCTAAGTCTCTCCAAGATGTATTAAGCAAAAGCTTTGTTCTAGAAGGTAACAACAATGCAGTCATTATTATCAGGATTTGGATGAATGCCTATCCAAGAGACTCTCCGCACAAGGTTGATCTGACTGTGAAGTTGTCCTGGATCATCCATCCTCCTATTTAAACAGTGCACTACCTTATTGAGTAACTGGTCATGAGTTTCTTGAGTACCTGGCCTCAGAGGAGTTTCCTTTAAGACCCATCAAAAAAGGAGTGGCCTGAGGGGGTAGCTGGAGAGTTGGCAGGTCCAATGGACAGAGCGTATGAGGGTAAGCCTCTCCTTCCACATGTGTACGTACAGTATGGTCCCCTGATTCCGCTTCATGTCTGCCTTTTGATCTTTGGCTCTCCCAGGATAATCGGAGAGGTTGTTGAGAGAAAAGAGCCATCTGGGTTCACAAGGAGGGTTTGGATAAAACTACAGGATCCCTGTGGCAAGTAGCAGGCCACCAATCCATTCAGGTATTATTAGTCGGAGGCCTAAGAGACTGTCCGCTTTAATGAGGGCTCTAAATAAGAGCCTCTAGAGAGCCCAGCCTAACCATCACAGCAGCGATAAAATCTGTTAGTTTGTTCTCCAAGCAGATACACTTATTAATGATGTCCATTTCGTAAGACAAAGGCCCTATACCAGGAGGTACAACACCCTCTACTGTTGAGGGGTGATCCTGGCCGGCCTTGCCCTTCCTACACTGAGGGACGCTTCATTTTAGTTGGGGGCGAGGAACAGTATGAGTCTAGTGCAATGGGGGCGGTAAGCCCAATGTCTAAATGGGCTATTTCATCAAGAACATCCACTGCACACGGATATCCCCCCTTATACCCAACTGTTCTGGGGGGCAGCTAGAGCTCCAGATCACCCCTGATGAAACTCTGGGCTCTTTCCCACCGCCTTTCCGAGGTGCAAACTTCATGGCCGAACACAGCTGTTCCTCAACAGAGCCAATATCCTGTCCAAGGGCTTCCATGGCATTCGTGAGATGAGATACTATGGTGCCCACCCTTTGATTGCCTTTGGTGAAGGTAGACTTTCTTTTAACCATGACAGCACAACCAACACTTTGGTGAATTATGATAAAAGAAACAGGAAGTCAACCAATAGACTTACTGCACAATAATCTCAGATCTTAAGGGGTGGCCCAGCTCTGCCTCTTTCAGCCGCTAACGGGTGTTGACGGGTCCGCTCTTGGACCGGTCTTTGCTCAGCCATATGCCCAGGTGCATCCTGCGCTGTGGGAGAAAAGTGGGCTATTTCAATTGCCTGACCAGCGCTGACTCACTGGGCTTCTGAGGCTTTCAGTCCTGCCCCTACACAAGCGTCTCCTTCCTTACACATACCGTACCGAGGGAGAGAAATGGGCTATTTAAAGCATCTGTCCGGCACAGACTCACTGGGCTTGCAGTCCTGCCCATACAGAAGCATCTCCATCCTTACACGACCCGCGCCACAGGAGAAAAGCTGGCTTTTTCAAGCATCCGACTGGCGCTGACTTACTGGACTTCTGGGGCTTGATGTCCTGCCCTTACACAAGCGCACAAGCGTTACCTTTCTTACATGTCTCCTTGGTGGATTACTAAAGTTTTATTATGTGGATAAAGATCTGTAGCTACAAACAGTACGTTTTCTTTATTTATTTTTCTTTTGGGTTGAAAATGCCATTTTTTAATGTTTGTGCAAATATTATGTAATTGTTATGTGGCATTGATTGGTTTATGTGTTGTAATTAATTCATGTGATGGATTAAGTTGGCTACTTACTTTCTTTGTTGGTGAAGATAACATTTTATTTTAAGTGATTTATATATAGTTTTATTATATTAGTGTTTATTAAACCTGGAATTTTATTTAATTTTTTGACTAATGTAATGAAATATTATATTTATTATTTAAAAAACTACAAGGTTTGCTATGTTGGTTACTAAATTTCAGATATTGTGAGGACTTTGGTATGTTACTATTTATTTTATTATATGCTTTTGGCTATAATTTCTAAGTAATCTACTCCTTTGTTATTTATGAAGAGGTTTACTTTAAATTGTATCATATTGTGCATCCTTTTGGTTTGTTCGCTAAATTTAGAGCCTCTACAGGTAACAGATTGCTTCATTCTTAGTTGTTGATAGCTTTGCCTTGTTTTGTAATGCTCCTATAAATTTGTAAAGTGTAGGTTGGGTTCTGCCTTATGTAGATTGACAGATATTGTGCCATCCTTCCACTGTGTTGTTTGGTTTGTCTTCCTGTGCCTTGGTGCTGTCCTAGCATTCCACCATAGTATTTGGAACTTGGGTTAGCGACTGTGTCCTGAGCGATGCAGTCTGCCAACCCACGTGTCTTTGAAATAGTCCATTAGGGGGGTAAGTTTGTCTCATTTTGTTGGTAGAAAGGGCTTTCTGTTAGTCAATTGTAGTGGTTGGCGACTTCTGTGACAGGGACACTAACTAGTACTACCATTTTTTGATTTCACAGGCAAATTGACTATAGAATGTTCTACAGTTAGTGCAGATTTTTGGAGGTGTCTCCATATACTTTTGTTGAAATGATAGTAACAGTATTGTATGACGGTGTGAAAATACATTTTTAGAATGTTATGTTAAGGCAGTTTAGATAGCGCCATGGTTACTCCGATATGGAGTGTCCCCGCTCTGAATTCCGTTCAGAGGCTGAGATTATGATTGAGTACAAATGGATAATGAGACCCTAGGGAGCAAAACATTTCCTAAATAACCAAGTTTTGAGTTGCGTCCTAAAAGCTGCTTCTGATGGCTCCTGTCTGAGGTAAACGGTTAGTGAGTTCCACCTCTTCGCTGCCAAGTACCTGAAAGAGAATTGTTTGAATCATGGCTTGCTCAAAGTCGATGATTATTTTTAGTGGGTAGTAATTATTTGTTTGGTTTTTAATATGGATTAGGAGCTCATGGTATGTGCTACTTTGCTTGTTTGATAGTACAGCATACAAGAAAGGGATATTTGTGTTCTGATATTCACTGTGTATGGTATATATCTGAGTGAATGGCTGGGTAACCATTTTGAAGGTTCCATCCATCACCCATGTTTCACATTGTTTCAGTTTTAGTAAGTTACATGCTGTAGAGAATATTAGAATTAGTTTTTTTGTTATTTAGGTTGTCATGTAAAAAGAAAGGTTTCTCTTTATGTATCATTGTTAAGTGTATTTCTTGGTATCTTCTAGGGGCACATGGGGTATTGCTGGTGGCTCTTTTAGTTTGTGCAACTTAGGGGCTGATTAGGATGGCGGGCGGCCATTTGTGTGGCGGTCCCGTGGGGAAGATTAGGATGCGCCCGCCACACTGTCGGGCGCATCCCGCATTTCTGAGATTGCGGCGGGCGGAGCTTTCAGCAGCACCCGCCGCAATGGCAAAAAGGCATGTTGTGCATTTGCATGCACAACGTGGCAAGCACCGCGCGGTGCCTGCCATGTTGTGTATGCAAATGCAGGGGGTACCGTAGGTACCCCCATGTGCTCCCCCCAATACCCTGGGGGCCCGCAACAGGCCCCCGCATGCAGTTACCGCATGCCTTTCCATGGCGGTAACGCGGCCATGGAAAGGCATTTCACCGCATGAATTTTAATATGGATGGCGGTGTCTTGCAGACACCGCCACCATATACAGCCCCTTTTCCGCCCGGTCGACTCGTCAGCCGGCGGAAAACTGGCGGACAGTCTTTCCATCCACCGAGGTCCCCCCTGCCATACTAATATGGCGGGGGAAAAAGGCATGCGGACAGATGACAATGTCGGGCGGATCGGTGGCGATCCACCCGACATACTAATCGACCCCCAAGTGTTTTAAACTGGGGATAGGTGGTAGTTGGCCTATTATGTGTTCAGAGACTTTAGGTAGTATATATAAGGATTTTGCTTGTGAGTTCCCGGGAGATAGTACTTGGTTCTCCTCTATTCTGCAATATCTATCTTACTTCTATTTCTGTCACATTTGCAGGGTGGTTGCACTCTCTTATATGAATCACAAAATCACCTTTTGTAGTTGCCCTTCCATAATATGCATTAGAATAATATTTAGTACATTTTCAGTTTATAGTTTCTGTTGATGCAGATAGCTGTAGGTGTAGCCCATTTGATTTACTAACTGCTTTTCTTTCTGCGAAGTGATATATTTTGCAGCTTATGTTATTGTATCTAAAAGTAGAGTAACAGTATAAATATATAGAGTTTATCAACCTTTTTATATTTATTATTTTCATTTAAAATGATGCAATAACTTCTATTTTGGAAAAAACATGTATGTTGTGTATACATGTTTCTCACTATTTTAGAGTTTTCCTTTGGGGGTGTTCTGATTTGGAGCAGGTGCTTTGTTTTCTGTTGGATGAAAAAAAATGGTTTCACTTAAATCGTTTCACATGTTAAATTGTTGTTACTTTGTCGACGATGAGGTCGTTAGGTTAATTTTAGCTTGATATTTGGGTGAGTTTATAGTTTTGTATTAATTTATGTATACTTACTTTCTTATATCTGTTTGATGGTTTCTGATAGCTGTAATTTTCTGGCAGTTTATCACTGTATCAAGGCATGGGATTTTCTTTTAGGAAGTTTGTGTAAAAAGATAGAAGTTGTATAGTATTTTATTAATTAGTTGTTTTTTAATATTATTACATTGAAGAACTACTATATTTTAGTGTAAATATAAGTTTTACTTACTTGGTAAGATAGTTCTTGTAACGTATATATTTTTTCTGTAATGTTTTGTTTAAAAAATGCATCAGAGTTTTCTCGTCTTGCAGCATTTATCATTTTTTGAGTCATTAATTGTTTAAATTAGTGTGCCTTTTATATTGTTGATTTAATTGTTTGTTTGATATTATTGGTTAAAGTTTTTTATAGTTTTATTTCATTGGTTGGTTTAGTTTTGGCTTGGATTTTTCTTATTAGTTTTGTCCTTCTATGGTAAATGCTAATTTGAGTATTACTTTTAGGTGTTATTTTTGCTGTATACTATGTAGTTTACTTCTTTTGAATATATATATATCTATATCTATATATATATTCACTGAAAAAACCATAGGTTTCACACAAGTTATAGTTAGCTGTACATTTCACTCGTAAAAAACCAATGAAATTCCCCCGTTATAGTTAGTGCAGGCAACTATAACTCACGCGACCGCAATCCTCTGCTGATGCTAATACTGTATTTAGACACTTATTTGCCCATGTCTTCTTCCATTAAATTTTAGCTATACATATATTACAAATATTTTTTTTTCATAAAGACACATATGTCATCAGCAGAGGATTGCGGTCGCGTGAGTTATAGTTGCCTGCACTAACTATAACGGGGGAATTTCATTGGTTTTTTACGAGTGAAATGTACAGCTAACTATAACTTGTGTGAAACCTATGGTTTTTTCAGTGAATTTGCAAGGTTTTTTAAATGCTAATTCCTAACTATAACGTGTGTGAAACCTATGGTTTTTTCAGTGAATTTGTACGGTTTTTTAAATGCTAAATTACTTTACGCCATTCGTGGCGTGCGCGCCCAGTTAACGCAGTTCGTTCCGTGCGCGCACGGAGTGCTTCGCGCTCCGTGCGCGCACAGTGAGCACGCGGTGCGTTTTGCGCACTGCGTGCCCACTTTACGCAGTTAGTGCCGTGCACGCACGGTGGTCACGCGGTGCGCTGCGCGCACCGCGTGCCCACGTTACGCGGGATGGGCCATGTACGCACGATGCGCTATGCGCACCGTGCGCACATGGTGGACATATTATGCGCTTCGTTGTGAAAGGTATTCATTTGTAGTTTGCTGTTTTTATTAAGCCATGCACAAATGTTACCCTTCGGGCACGATTTGCACACGGGGTGGGGAAAGTGTGGATAATTTTTTTTTTTAAATATTTTTAACAGTACGCGTACGGTAAGCGTAAAAGGCGATTTTTCGAAAAAAATTTAAATTGTTTTTTTGGCTTTGGGGGATGTTGGGGGACACCTATATCTATGCTGGGTGGTTAAGAAGTGAATATACTGCCCCTTTATATGTTGTTGGACTTTGTTTATGCTGCCCCGCTCAGAGTGCGAGAGAGAAAATGGCGGCCGCCGCTTCCTGGTTTCGACCGATTCGAATGTTTACTAAGATCTAACAGCCAATCAGAATCGCGCTCGCGCACGTCACCGTACGCGTACGGTAAGCGCACCGTAAGCGCACCGTAAGCTGGCTCAGATATATATATTGATTTAAAGGCTATTTTCTCAGAATCTACTGAACAGATTTACACCAAACCTACAAAAGGCACTTCCTTGACCTGAGGACTACCTCTCTGCCAAATTTCATTTAACTCTGTTCAGCCGTTCAGGCTGTAGCTGTGTCTAAAGGTCCTATGGAAAAATGCATGGGAAAAACGCGTTTTGGGACCCCCCTTTTATCTCAGCCCCCGCTTGACGAATCCCCCCGAGACTTTCAGGGTAGGAGCGGAGCGCAGCGCCCCACCTATTTTGAAAATTTCGCGAGGATTCGTCGACCGGCGCCAAAGTTATTCAAAATAGAATGTTGCGGTTTTCCTATGGTAAGAGGGTCCTAACTATAACTACCTACTGGCGACCGCCAGTAGGTAATATATATATGTATATATTTCAAGCACCGAGACTGGGATAGTTCACATGACACTCTTTTGAATCACTAGTATGCAGAATATGGATGCAGCACTAGTCGATTAGTCATCCTTACTTTCACCATTAATTGGTATAGAGCCTGGATATCTCCGGAATCTCTGAACATGCCCATACGACACCCACGTGCACGTATGTTTCATGGCACTAGTCCGACTGGCATTTGTCTCTGTACCAGAATGTACAGCTGCTATAGCCTTGGTCTGGCAGCATGGGTATCGATAAAGTTTGGCGAATGCAATTATATTGGATTTTGAGCACTTTAGACCTTGAGACACTACTTTTGATATATGCAATCATGTATGCACATATACTTTGATACATTTTGTTTTACATCATGTTCTGTATAGATCTTTTGGTTTATGAACTCAACAACACGCATGTATCTCGTTATGAGATCGAGCCTCGAACCCATTCCAAAATGGCGACCTGTTGCAATATGTAAATCACAGGAAATGGTAGTACTTCTTCTATTTTTGTGTGCTTATATGTTTGTTTGAAAACTTTGTTGATATCGTGTGACCAAGACACTGCTGTGTCGAAACGCGTAACGATAGCTCAGTAAAGTACACGAGCAGAACCTCTGAGTGTGCGTTTTTCTTGTTCCTTGAACTATGTATATATACATATACATATAAATATATGTATATATATATATTTAGGTGTAAGTTGAAATGTTTTTAGTTTATGCTTATAATTTTTGGGGTTGTATTCTTAAATTAAATATATATGTATATATATATTCGCTTAAAAAACCATAGGTTTCACACATGTTATAGTTAGCTGGACATTTCACTCGTAAAAAACCATTGAAATTCCCCCGTTATAGTTAGTTCAGATAACTATAACTCGCGCGCCTGCAATCCACTGCTCATGACGTCACATATTACATCACTCATGACATGGTCAGTGGCATCACTCATGACATCACTGATGACATCATCCTTGTGATAGAGTGGCGGTCGCGCGAGTTATAGTTATCTGAACTAACTATAACGGGGGAATTTCAATGTTTTCTTACGAGTGAAATGTCCAGCTAACTATAACATGTGTGAAACCTATGGTTTTTTAAGTGAATTTGCAAGGTTTTTTAAATGCTAATTCCTAACTATAACGTGTGTGAAACCTATGGTTTTTAAAGTGAATTTGTAAGGTTTTTTAAATGCTAAGTTATGTATGTTTTATTATATTTTTTATATATTTTTTTTTTAAGGTTTTGCAAAATGTTTTTTTCACCCTTTGGGGTCCTTCAGGGACCCCCTGACAAAGACTAGGGGGTCAGGAACTCTCTACCCTGTCCCCTTTTCACGTTCTCCACCTTTCTTTTTCACTGTCACACACAAAACGCACAAAATGGCGGCCGACACTTCCTGATTTCGACCGATTCGAACGTTGACTGACATGTAACCACCAATCAGAATTACGCTTGTGCACGCACGGTGCGCGCACGGTGCGCGCCTATAGATATTTATGTACTTTTAACTGCAATTTTCTCAGGAACTACTGAACAGATTGACTCCATATATGCAAAAGGCACATCCCTGACCTGAGGACTACCTCTTTGCCAAATTTCAAGTAATTCTGTTCAGCCGTTCGGGCTGTACCTTCGACTGAAGGTCCTATGGGAAAATGCATGGGGAAAACATGTTTTAGGACCCCCCTTTTTTCTCAGCCCCCGCTTGACGAATCACCCCGAGACTTTCAGGGTAGGAGCTGAGCAGAGCGCCCCATTAGTTTTGAAAATTTCGCGAGGATTCGTCAACCGGCGCCAAAGTTATTCAAAATAGAATTTTCAGATTTTCTATGGAAACTCGGTCCTAACTATAACTATCTACTGGCGACCGCCAGTAGATTATATATATATATACATATTTAGGTTTAAGTTTAAATGTTTTTAGTTTATGTTTATAATTTTTGGGGTTGTATTCTAAAATTAAATATGTTTTGGCGGAGAAAAGTGAATGTTATATATTTTTGTTTATTTTAAATATGTGTATAAAACGTTTTAGTTTTATTTTAAATAACTTTTTTATGTTAAAACTGTTTTTCTAAATATTTATTAGTGATTATTTAATTATAGTGGGGATATATTTTGCTATCGACATTGTGTGTATTGATATGATATTTTTGACATTTTTATTTAAAGATAATATTTTTGTGTCGGACATCTTAGTTTTTAATATAGTTAAAAATATATTTTTAACAACTATATTTTTGATATTTGTGGCTTTACTAGTTAATTAATAGGAAGTAGATATTTTTGTGATCGATATTTAATTTCCTATAGTTTTGTATTTCAATATTGTATGGATTGATATTATGTCAGTAGCCATCCCACCACATCCTTACCTACACTGGGGTTTCCCAAACATTAGGGGCCAAAGAACATTATTAGTGTGTCTATTGAAATGGTGAACAATAACCTCACCACCTCCTAAAACTTTGTAATATGTGCTGCTAGAGTGATTGAACCATGAAAAAGGACTCTAATGCACATAACAGGTAATCGTATCACATATACGTATGCAGTAATAACTGTATTTGGGGGACAGTTCAGTTGCAAATTGTGCATTTCAAAGTGCACTAAAGGTCAGGGACCAAAATTGGCAGAATATAAAGACCATTTAGAGTAGGTGTAGGTTTGTCTCCGTGAATTTCTGAAAAATAATAGCCAGCTGTGAATTTTAAAAGACATTGCACTAGGAAAAACTGGTGAGAATTGGAATTATTGTAGAATGGAGTTAGTGGCTCCCTCATAGATATTTGGGGAGTAGTGGTACATGGTGCATGTTGAAGACATAGGTACAAACTTGTTGGTTCATTTAATGCATTTTAATATAATTTTAAAAGGCAGTTTGAAGTTTTTCCTCCAACATTTGGGGAAATTTGTTTCAAATAGCTAATATAAAACACATTATGCTACCAATGTTGATCAAAATTGGTAGGATTGAAAAATTGAGTTTTGGTACTCCCTGATAAGTATCTGGTACACCGAGAGGGAAATGGTATAGTCATCCAGTAAAAATATGTTGGTTTACGAAGTTTGGCCAAAATCTGTCCGAATATGAATGCTGCTTTCCAATGAGCTAGTGTTATCTCCAAGTATTTTTTGAGAAGTCCTATAAGAATGGTCCATTTTATATCATAGCTAGTTAGGAAAGTATAAGACAATTTAACACCGATTTCTTAGTACTCTTTGCAATCCCCCATATTGCCCAGTCATCACACTTTACACTTTCACAAAGTGAGTGACTAATGCTCTGCAGCTTTACATACTGATCTCCAGTTCATACTTTTTAAGATCTATAATGACTGTCTAGAGAACCCCCTGTCAGACACGGGTGCTACTGCAGATATGCAGGAGTTATTGTAGCTCTAAAAGCTGCAAGATATTTCCTTTTAACTGTGGCTAAAGCATTCATGACTGACCCAGAAGCTAAAGATGCAACCAGCAGGGTGGACTTCATTTTCACTATTGTCTTTCAATTGGCTAATTATGAATATGTTAGTATTCCCCGTTATCGGTCTGATAACCTGACAGGAAGCAGGAATGTTTGCATTACTTCAGGGCTGCACTAGGAGAACCAATGGACACCATTTAGGGTATATGCGATATTCACCTCTTTAGCATTCCTCAGTCTGTACCAGAGATCACAAGTCCGAAGGTCAAAAACATAAGTAAAGAGAGGAAATCAACAGTGCACCTGGAATGTCCCATCACCCCACTTAATATTGGAAGGTTCCCATTATGCCCTGAGGTACACTTTTCTGTGTGTCCATCTCTCTTCAACTAGCATGCATTTGGTTAACTAAAATATTTAACTAGCACATCTTTCCAAAATGCCCCAGCATTTACATTTTGTCATAACTGTCTGGTTATTTGAGTTTACAATCTTCCATAACAACAATAGTGTCGCTACCTATTCCACAATGCTCAGTTACCCAATCTGGGCAATATTTAGATAAGTGCTATACTTTTTAAGTTTCCATAATGTCCAAATTGGCACATTTTTGAGGACTTCATAACACCCCAGTTCACAGCTCATCTCCACTGGAGTAACCGACTCCATGGTTTCAAAGGAGCTATAAAACATACTTCGCTTTGTACAAGGTACCACCTAGACGCAGCATAATCTTTCACAGCATGGATTTGGATGGCAGCTCAGAACCTGGCAGGATAAGGAATGTCTTTTGTTCTTTGTGGTCAGTAGAGAGCTCACCAAGGGCAGTGTTTGAAGAGAATCTGAGCGGAACATGAGCAAGCAAGGTGTGCCATCTTGGCTCTGGTTAAAGAAACTCTAGGCAACTTACTGAAAAATTATCTGGGTCACACTGCTGTAAATATTAGTTGGGGGAACTGAGAGAACGTGAGTTGATTTGCGTAGTAGTTGTTGTCAAACACATAATAAGTTCATCTTCTAAAACCTGTTGCAGGGACACTCTCAGGGAGAGAGCTCCCTGGAACAGCAGAACAGAAGTATCCCTGCTGATTGCTTGAAAATGTATCTTCTGTCTAATAAAGAATTGTGATGAGAATTTTGCCTCCAACTTAATCACAAATTTCTGGGGCTAGATAATTTTCCCAGGGACCAAAGGACATAGCGTTTTGCTGGCTCAGAAATACAGAGAATTTCGGTCATTTCCAAGGAAGTCTGCTTGCCTGTTGGAACTTCCTTTCTGAAGTTAGAGAATGCCAAAGTCCTATAGATTCAGAAAAGGTTATCCATCAGGAAGAAGAGAACTAAACCCATTGTCAACTTGACATTTCTTAAGCTATCACTAATGTCTGAGGAGGGAAGCAGGCCCTGAAGACTATAAAATATTGAGTCGCTTCCTAGGAAAACCATGAATCATGTGCAACAGGAAATATTGCAGTTAACCTGACTGGTAATTATGTGAAACCTCCCCACAGTATGATCTTGTTGCCTAGTATCTTAGGGATGTGTACGACTTTGGCACAGTTACGCCAGCTCTCTGCCAACACAACTGTACCAAAGCCGTGCAAGGACCGCTGTCCTGGTTACAAGTTCAACTTGTAGAGGCGGACGGCCCTTTTGCCTTTCGCACAGCGATGCCCTAAAAGAGCACTGCAATGGGAACGGCAAAAATGATCCAGACCATGAAGTCCATGACATGCTGGAACTGGGGATGCAAGCAGACAGGGGGGCACATGTTGTGCCCCCCTGAATACATCCCCATGGCGAGGGACATGCTCTCCAACCGCCAGCCTTTTCGTGGCGGGCTCACCACCATGAAAAGGCTGGCGGTGAGGAGAACTTGTAATATGCTCGGTGGGACTGCACTAGTCACGCTCAGCATATTGCATTTGCCTCTCTGACGCGCCACCGCCAGAGAATGGTGGTTCCCTGGTGTAGCTGGCGGGCCACTGCCAGAACGACTTAGAGAGTCGTAATCCGGCAGACGGAACATCACTATCATGAGTCTGGCGGTACTCGTAATCAGGCCCTAAGGCATTTCAGAAATTCTGAAGACCTTTTGGGCATGAAATCAGCTCAGAACAATTTCCCAAAATTATGAATATTTTGATGGTTTGTTCCATTGTGAGTTTTGGATCACAGATTCATGTTCTCCGTTTATAGAACACTATGGGGGTGATTAGGATGGCGGGCGGACCACCCTTGCGGTAACGGGACCGTCCGCCTGCCATGCGGCAGTCCGGCCACCCCAATCATGATGCGACCGTCACCGCGGCGGTCGCATCTTGCATTTTAACATGCGGCGGGTGCTGCTTACAGCAGCACCTGCCACAATGCCAAATTGCCATCTTGTGCATGGAAATGGAGGGGGGTACCATGGGTACCCCCCCAAGTGCACCCCCATCTCCCCACCCCCCCGGGGGCCCGCAACGGGCCCCCAAAGCAAATCTGGAAAGGCCTTAAAAGCCACACATCCTATTATGGATGGCGGTGCCTGCTAGGCACCGCCACCATATTGTGCCCCAAGTCCACCCAGCCGGCAATCGGAACGATTGCCGACCCGCGGAAAAGTGGCGGAAGCACTTTGCATCCACCGCGATACCCCCTGCCATTATAATATGGCAGGGGTAAATCAGGTTGCGATGGCGGCCAGCGATGGCGATCCACCCGCCATCGTAATCAGCCCCTATGTTCGTTGATTTTGCTCATGTATATCTGTGCATCGTTGAATGTGTTTGCATGTATGTTTTCTAAAACATAGATCAGCCCTTTAGCTTTGTACCTACCTGAATCACCTGCATGCAACAGACAAAACATAAGGCCTTCATCGTTGTTTGCATGCTTGATATATTTCACTGTTTGATAGAAGCACATTTGTTAAGGTGCTTCTTACATAAGCCAGAAGACTACAAGATGAGCAACATGTCATCCATACTGGTAGACAGTATAGTTTAAGAGTGCTTGGTCTGGAGAGGCAGAGACTCAGAATTTAAAACATTACCCCATGGTTTGGGGTTACATTTAATAATAAGGATTTTTTTTAACCGAAATGAACCCTTTTTGAAACATTAGAATAATGAAAGACAAAGGGGAACATCATAATGCTGTAATATATACCTTGCAGTTTGCATGCAGCTCTTTGATGACAGTTATTAGCTCACTGTTCCATGTTAGGATTTTAACATCTACACTGCTAGGAACAAAAGGATCTCTCTGACAAAAGCACTGACCTATTTAAACTATATGCACTTTGTGATCTGCATGGTACACATTCTTTGCAGCAGGCATATTAACCCAATGTGCTACCATAAAATGAGTTAAAACTTCCACTAGACAAAACTCCTTCTCTCTCCAGAAAAACATTAATCAATCGAGTTATCTTGACATTTTTATTGTTGTATGAAAATTGCGGGCGGGCAGGAATGCAGCAGCAGGTGCTTTTAAAACCATAAAATAGTTCCAAGCAGGCGCCCCCTTGAAGAGTGTGCACCTGGTGCGGTGGCACCGGTCGCACCGCCCCAAAGCCAGCCCTGCACTCAGATATGTGATGATCATAATAATGTCCTTCCCAACTGATCTCTCCACTTCTCTCTCCCTCCAACCATGCCGGTGCAGGACCACAGCTATACACAAAATCTAAGATTGGACAATCAATTTCCGTAACCGGCTAGCAAACCACAACATATGGAATACAATTAAGGGACTTGCAAATGTGTTCAAAGCTACCAGCATACTGAAAACCATAAAACTGTGTGCCTGTCTCCTATACATCATCATCCAACACACTGCGAACAGCTGCTTCCCATAACCCAATAACTTCACCTTCGTGGTCATCAGGTACAACATGGAAACACTTCCTACATAGGCTCAAAATAAAAGCAATATCCTTTCATCCACATACCACACATGGTGCAGGGTGCTACTCATGTAGGCAAGTGACAGCGTCCCACATAGACGTAGTAAACTATATAAATGGCATAATAACATACTGTACTAAATGACTGTCTCTTTAAAGAGAAAATTCAGCCAAACTAGTGGATTAACAAAATTCTTGTTTTTTTTCTGTCAAACAGCAGGAGTCATTGTTTGAAAGAGTCACATAGGCCAATAATATTGCTTTATGTTTATGAATTTGTTGTATGCTTATATTATGATGTTTAAAATAAGATTGTTATGGGTGTTTTCCCAGAAACAAATATACCGTCATAGCTTTGCACTGTAGTTTGAAATGTTTAATAACACAGTCAAACCCACAGCCATCTGACAAATTAGTACTTAGCAAATAGAAAGAGTGAATCTAGACCGCTTGAAATAGAATCCTCAAAACAGTATATCTAGCTTAAATTATATTGAGCAGTACCCACAGGGATCCTGTCGATGGGTATCTCTTACTTGTGTAACTCATAACAAAGATAAGACTACAAGGCAGAGTTAACAATAACTTTGTGTACAGTACATCATACCTCAATTTGCCATTTATAAGTTCTGTGAGTAACAGAGGTTCTAATTGCCAAATATATGAGTACCTAATTTACAGACCTTGGAAAGATGGAAGCCAATGTCTGTCTTGCATGGATTCAGACTAGTGCATTGTAGATCACTGCAGATGTCAGTGCTTCGCATTAAATTGCTGAGCCAACCTGTCAGCTAGTAGAAGCGATATTGGGTGATTCACCAATGGGAAATGTGCAAGGTTAGTCTATCAATCAGAAGATGTCATAGAAACATATGATTAGTCTCTATATAAATTTAAAAAGTATCTTTCTTTCATATTTGTGTTTTCAATTTAATACATTAGTTTGTATATCTGTATCAAGTCATTTGTATTTAAATGAATAGTCCTCTCTCTGAACCCTAGATGGTCAGCAACACCTTGAGTGAGCCAAGATGCAGTTATTTCTGTTTTTCATGTACTAATCAATACATAGAACTATAGATGGGAACTATCAATAAAGAGGACTTTATTCACTGAAGGATTCCGAGATCTAGCAAATAGACAAGATCAAAGCTAGATATGTCTATGATGTCACTCTCAACTTCGAGGTTGATACCATCCCTTTTATTCAGATTTTATCCATCTGTAATATTATGTTTTAAATGCCCCCCACAAAAAAAGGTAATTCGCACGTGTTTTCAGCATGTACACGGGGGCATAAGAGTAATGGGGAAACCATATATAAGATATAAAAAATTTATATAAATATTGGCATCCTGCAGAACAACATTTACACTCACAAATAAAATAAAAAAATACATGACCTCCTGCCACCCACCCCCTCTTAAAAATACCTTCCCCACCATCCCCAATTATGAAAAGAAACTTGGGGGGAGATTTACCAAACCTCAACGCAGCGCAGCCTCCCGCCAGGCTGCATTGCGTTGGTCGACAGGGAGTGAGCAAGAGAGCGCCATATTTTCAAAGATATGGCTCTCTCCTTTCCCTTGCGCTAGCGCCTATTACAGCTGCCGTTCGCCACAAACCACCCTAGCCCCATAGCACTAGGGGTTGTGTGTGCGAGTCTAAAAGAGGTTTTGTACAGGAAGGATACCCTTCCTGTACAAAATACTATGCCTAGGCACGAGGGAAAGCTTTTCCCACTTTGTATGCATGCTGCACAGTGCAGCACACATGCAAAGTCAGAAAAGGAAGGAGAAATGAAAGCCTTTCTCCTTGCGCCTAGTTTAAAAGGGCGCAGTTTTCTCACGCTAAACCCAACCTACTGTATTTAGTAAATTGGGTTTAGCATGAGAAACCTTGGGTGGTTGCATGCCCATGCACCACCCTTGGTAGGCCCTCATGGCGCAAAGTACTTTTATGTTATTTCCGCACTAGACAACTTTAGCGCTGGAAAGTAAATTAGGAAAAAAGATTTTGCGCTGTTTTGCCTCACTTTTGTGATGCAAAAACGGTGCAAAATCTTAGTAAATCTCCCTCTTAGCATCTACCGTTCAACCACCTACTTCATATGCCACCGCTCACCGAAATCATCCTTGGCCTCCTGCCACTCACCCCCACCACCCTCTAGTAAACTCTCCCCTCTGCCCAAACTGAAACAAAAATAACTTGAGGTGTCCTACCACCCAACCCCACAACCTATTGCACACTCTCACCACTGATACCCTTTGCACACTCTCACCTCTTCCCAGCCCAAAGAAGCCCTCTGCTCTCATATTGAAAAGGCTTGCGAGAGCTGCGTATATGCAGGTTGTGAGAGGCTGGCTTGGTATATGATGTCCACTAATGTAAGTGGGCAGCCTGCACCAGTCCAGACAACCCTTATGGTGATTTAAGAGGTCTTAGACAACCTTAGAAAGCTCTCTTAGTGGTAGCTGTAGAGAGCAGCCTTCAGGCTTAGTCCAGAAGGAGTGTAAAGCAGCTTGTTTTACCAGAATGCAATCTCATAGGTATAGATTAAATGAAAAAGAATCACACAAGGTATTTATAAAAATATGTATTTATTATATAATGCTCTCTAACATGTTTGGATATCTCCTACCCGAAGATAAACACAATGCACACAATACTTTCAATAGAAATCGCGTAAATAACACCAAATACACAGTGGGCTCCAGGGGGGGTTAAACCATATACTAAGAAAGTGGTATAAGAACCGCGACTCATGTCAAGACAATGTCCAGAGGACATCGAAGTGCTGGGGACCCAAGGAACCACCCAAGTTGAGAGACTAGGAGCCCCACAGAGACCGTGTGCAGTGTGGGAACACGACCGCGTTCTCCGTACATATCAACGTGTAAGTTGTGGTTGCAATTTTAAAGATTAAGGACCCTTCCCAGTGGACCCGAAAGAAACCCAGTGGAAGACAGAAGGTTGGAGAGCCATCCCTCCCGTGGATACCCTAGTACCCACGTTATCTACCCCAGTGAAGCCGAGTGCATAGGTGTGAAGTGGTGTCAGAGACCGCAGTTGAACCCAATGGAGGACTTTAGGAAAGTGCCGCTGCTGGAGAAGGGACAAGTGTCTGGTGGAATCCTAATGGATTCAGGATAAGAAGTTCCTGCAAGCAGAGGGGACAGAGTCTATGCCACTAAGGAGTGACCCGGAGACCTGGAAGACGAATGCCCACCAATGTCCGGTGTTGTAGGAGAGTTGACGGTGAACTTGACTCTGCAGCTGTGAGGACCAGGCGATGATGAGGAAGACCAGGAGCCCAGTACGAGCTGTTCCACATTGGATGTCGAGAACTGAGGGGTCGGTGTCCGACATGTAAGCACCAACAAGCCTTTGCAACTGCAAACAACGTGGATGTCAAAGAAGGTGCAAGGTCCTGGGGACTCACCACAAACAGGGGAGTCAGGGCAGGCCCAAAGCAATCAGGGAAGCCCAAAATTAACCAAGGTGACCCTCAACAGGACCCACAGGCCGGAGGCACTGGAGTATCAAGAAGACCTCAAGCAGCTCACCAAAAGATGCAGACCACGGTGCAAGCAATGTGGTGTGGACAAAGATTCTGCTCACTGGAGATGCTTAAGGTTAGGGCTACTTGGAGCCCGGAAATTTTGGTGTAAGGAAGCCAACAAGCCTTTGCAACAGCAAGTCGAAGTGGTGCACAGGGGTTTGGTTCACGCGGCTCCCGCTAGGGATACTGGTATCAAACTTAGTGAGAGGGCAGGGCAGGCCTCGAGAGCTGTGTAGAGCCACCATCTGTGT
Source organism: Triturus cristatus (assembly GCF_964204655.1). Lineage (NCBI taxonomy): Eukaryota > Metazoa > Chordata > Amphibia > Caudata > Salamandridae > Triturus > Triturus cristatus. Next base: position 133,225,203 of record NC_140580.1, on the reverse strand, counting down.
TGTTGAACATTTCAGAGTCCATAGGAGCTCAGGATCAGCAAACCGGTCACCTTAGTTGCAGTGCCTGCAGATGCAGGGAAGTGACTCCTTCACTTCAAGGTAGATTCCTTCAGGTGTCTTCGATTCCCACAGGCCTTGGAAGGTTCCTGTATGGTGCACAGGCACAGATGATGCAGCAGACTGAAAAGGGGACGAAGTCGAGCCCAAACAAAGTCCAGTGTGCCCAGACAGTAGAAGTTGAAGTGGTGTCTGAATTTAATCGTGTCCCACTACGAATCTAGGGACCCACCCACAGGTAACCCCTCAAGTACCCCAAGGAAAAGGTTGGGACGATTCAAGGGACCCTCCCAGGGGACACTCCGATGTCCTTTGGCCAGTTTCGCCTCAGAGTGGGAAACAGAGCTGGTTTGAACTGGACTATGCAAGAAGGTACCAAATGTGCCCCTCATGCAGACTGAGTGCCTCTGGCAAGTGTACCCACCTGGCCCCAATACACTAAATCCTATCTGGGAGGTGGTCACACATCCCTGTGACAGGATACCTATTGTTCTGCCTTCTTCTGCTCGAGCTTGGCTCAGCAGCAGGAGCGCAGAATCGTGTCTCTGGTCAGCAGCAGTGATGCTGTGCTGTTCGGGTCTAGAAGACTGGTACAGGGAGCACATTCCGGTGCTTGGAATCATACCTCCCACACCATTTACTGTGTGGGGGACATGATTCCAACATGTTTGATACCAAACATTATAGGATTTGTTGCAGCCAATTTCAAGATGGTCATTGCGTAATTACCTGGTACCCGTCTATATTGTATATGGCTGCTTCACTTACAACCTGGGAGAATTGATTCTGTAGGCTGTAGGGGTGTCTTGCTCATGCAGGGGCACCCTCACACTTAGAACCAAGCACCCTGCCTTCAGGATTAATAAGGCCTTCTTTAGGGGTAACTTATAGGTTTTAAGTGCAGTGACCATAGATATAGAAAACCTTTATCTTTCGGAAGCGGTGCAAGCACCAGTTTAGACAGGCGGCAGTGGCATACCTGTACTTACAGTTTGGATGATCTCCCATGGGTGTCATAGTACATGCTTCAGCTCATGTGGGACCTGTGGGTTACCTATGCCCTAGGTACCTTAGTACCATATACTAGGGTCTGATAAGGGTACCCCAGTATCCAATCTGGGATGTATCTAAGTACTGAACATAACAATTTAGGGGAGAAAGCAGAGAGACTGGGGTCCTGATTATCAGGATGCCAGTCAGACTAGTCAAAAACAGCTCAGCACAAGGCAAAAAGTGGGGGTAACCATCAAAGCAGATCCTACTTTCCTACACCGGTCTTCTGCCCCCCTCTCTTTGAGGGTCTGTAGAGACCCTTGCTGACAAGGGGGAGGTAGCACCACCTGTGTTCTCCCATTGCCCTTGTGTCTGTGGAGACCCAGGATAGGTGGGAGAAGTGGTAATACTGGTGACTTCTTTTAAGTGCCACCTTTTGCATCACTAATGTTCACCATATATTTAAAAGTAAAGTTACAGGGAGAGGCGAATGAAGGGGCTCCCCTAGAATACCTCCCACTGTAAACTATTACAAGGGGCCCAATTTTCTTTCAAATGTACCATGCGGCTAAACCTTTCTTATAAATTTCTTAAAAGAGAACTCGTGAAACCATTTGTAAAAGTCATGTAATCTTTTCTCATTTTCACATAACACTGACTGAATAAGCTTTAAACTACTATTGGTGCTTCCTGGCCGAAGCCTTTTCACGGCAGCTTTTGCTGTCCTAAACTCTTGCATACTCCTTACTCACATGGACTCTGATTCCAACTTGTCTAGACCAGTTCTAACCAGTGACTGTCTACCTAATCCTCCTTACTTTCACCCCACGGCCCACTGTTGCTTTCCATTCCTCCAATTAGACCCCCGCCCTAGTCCCTAAAGCTTGTGCTTGTACCAGGAGTGGCCTGGAAAATTGAGTTACGTGGTCGCGTTAGTAGTTAAACGATTACATAGCTCATTTGATTTAGTTAGCCTTGTGTAAACTTTAACTCTGTAACAGTTCACTGCTTTGAAGTAACAGTTCTATATTGCGGGAACTCGACCTGAAGGTATTGGAGCACCACTTACATTACACAAAGATACTTTCAAATGATTTTTGGTGGGCAGTGTGCCGAGAGAGAGAGAAACAGATCTCAAACCTATGGCCTCTTAACGATTAACTCACTGAGCCATTTGGCTGCTACGGTGAGTCATAAGAAAGGGTTAAGCCCATGTTCACACCAGAACATGGACTTCTATTAGAATTCTCAAGGGCATATTATCAAGCCCATTATCGCCGCTTTAGCAGCAGTTTTCTGCCGCTAAACCGGAGATAATTTTTAACGCGGTCCTTGATAATATGCCCCTTAGAACTTTCGACCTGTGCTCACCTCAACCATTTGATGACACCACACCTTTTGGGGCACTGCCGCCCGCTCCGACCCACTATGCGGTGCATGACCTGGGCAGCTCGCTATCCTAACGCAAGGCAGGTGCTCCTGGTCAGATTATCTTGCGCCTTGGCTGTGTCGCCCATACGCCTGCCATGTTGGCTCGAGGTGCCCCTGTGCAGCCTGCCCTTCTGTCCTTGCTGCCTCGTTGCTACTGATGGTCTTAGGCACACCGCTGTTCCGGCTCCAGGTGCCGGTGCGTTCCTGCTTCTTGTTTGTCACCACCCATCCAGTGTCCACGCTCCTTCTGTAGGACCCAGAGTGTGAGTGACCACATCTCGTTGCACCGCACATCGGTATTTCTGCCTGTTATGTCTCCTCTCTGGGGTGAACGTCTCTGTACTTCCTGCGCTGGCATACCTGATAGTGGCGACATCAATTTCCTCAGGCGACACCGCTGTGAACCATTTATCCAGGTCACCTTTTAGGCCGTGCTTGTGAACACGCCCCTTCTTCTTGATTGGGCCTTTTAAATCTACACTGCCTTGGTCACTCGCTGGCCTTTTCCTAGGCGCGCTTTCACGGCCTGCTGCTTCCATGCCCTTTGTCTGCCACCCACGGAGGCGGTTAGCCGCCCTCCCTCTAGGGCTGGCTGCACCTCCTGATCGGTGGTAAAACTGCTCCAGTTATCCCTGTCCAAGTTTGACCTATGTAATTGGCCCCATTCGCCTTAAAAGGCACCACTTATCATAACAGTCATAAAACAGTTTTGTGAGAGAACACCGAAATTCCTATGTAAAATTACTTTTAATTCTTATACAGTTTTTTTTACTGCGTACTTGGACAGCAATGCTTTAAAATGCAACATTTTCCTCACCATTAGCTCTTTGTTGGGAATTGCTAAGCACAATTTCTCTGTGCTTTGAGATTCTCTCACTTATTTATCAGCCACCAGATAGGGCCATATGTAGGTAGCATACAAGTTACCACTTCTTAAATACCGAACTTTACCGATTCGGTATTTAAGAAGTGGTAACTCGTATGTAGGTAATCATTCGGTAAATATTACCGAATCGGAGAAATTCGGTAATTACCGAATCGGTATTTACCGATTCGGTAATGAGGCATACCTTCCCATTGATTGAATCAATGGGAAGGTATGCCTCATTACCGAATCGGTAAATACCGATTCGGTAATGGGGGGAGCACATTCAAGGGTGGCAGGGTGTCACATTGACACCCTATTGCACCCCTGATTCCTGCATGTGTGCACATGTGGCGCACATACATGGCACTGTTAGTCCAGCAAAATATTGCTTTTTGCAATGAATTCGGTATTTAGCACCAACATATATTTGGTGCTAAATACCGAATTATTTTCCCTAAACATCACTCATTTGAGTGTCACCTACATCTCATTTCAGGATTCGGTATTTACCGAATCGGTAAAATTACCGATTCAGTAATTTTACCGATTCGGTAAATTACCGAATCCTGAAATGTTCCCCCTACATAGCAAAAGCCTAAATACCGGTCGGTAACGGTATATTTACCGAAAATCGGACGTTACCGACCGGTATTAGGCTACCTACATATGGCCCATAGTCTCTAGAAATGTAACACAGAATATGCCTCTTTCTGATTTTCTAAACCAGCAAGTCCCAAACTGTGAATCACGGCCCACTGGAGGGTTGCGAGCTGATTTTTGAGAGTCGCGAAAGTCCAAGCAAGAAATTAAGATGCCTTTAAATTCTGTATTTATCCTGTTACATTTGCTTCGCTTCAAAGTCAAGTGTTCGATCACGCTTCTGACAAATTGCTGCCTATCTTTTTACTTGTGATTGGCATTTACAAAATCCTCGCACTTTTCAGTCAGATAAATAAAATAAAGGGAAATATGTGACAATATTGCTAGGGTACAGGGATTGTGAAAGGAATGCCTATATAGTGTGTCAGTTTTTGTAACACAAAAACTATATATACCTGTAAATGAACTGTACACATTCAGCAGATAGGAGAGCAAAAATTAAGCACATTTGTTTTGTAATGTTGAACTGTAATGGAAACAAAGATTTTTGTAGGATCAAAACAAATCAAGAAACTATATTTATTGGAGTCCTATTTTCACGCTTTGTCATTTGTGTGCATTATAGTTTCATCTGTAAAACTGTATTTCTATGCAAATTTAGTGGCCATTTTAATGGAATATGTGCTGCCTGTAACAGTGCACTACCACACAATGCTTTAGGTACATACAAAATCGACAGCGGCATGTTCCTTTAAGCAAGGTGGGTTACGAAAGTTAGTCATTCTTAAAAATTGGGCCATGATGTTAACACGTTTGGGAAGCACTGCACTAAACGGCATGTTATATAGCCCACTGTCCTGCACTTGTGTTATTTTTTAATCTTTCATTTTCATTTACTCTTTTATGGACATTCTTGAGTTATTTTACAATTAAAGTGAGATTATTATTACTGATGGGCCCGATTCACAAAAGTAATCTGAGACAAAATCCTAAACGTACTACTATTGGTATTCACAGAAGGCATTTAGTAGTAGTAAAGTTAGGATTCCTAACTTTACTACTACTAAATGCCTTCTGTGAATACAAAAAGTAGTAAGTTTAGGATGTTGTCTCAGATTCGTTCTGTGAATCGACCCCTTCATTTGTTAAGTTTTTCACTGAACGAGTGGTTCTTTCTCTTTTGATCTGTTAGCTTGGTTTGTTGATTTTTTTTTTGCTGCTTGTTTGTTTAAATACATTTACGCAGAAAGAAAGAAAGAAAGAAAGAAAGAAAGAAAGAAGATGAGAAAGGGTGGGAAACAAGAGGGTGCGCAGAAGTGAGGGAGGAAGGGGCAAGAAAAAGAGTAAAGAGAGCAAGGAAAAGAAAGAAACAAATAAAGAAAGAAGCAATTAAACCAGAAACAGAAAATGAGAAATAATGAAGGTGTGAAAATTGGTAAATTGAAAAGAGTTTGCATTGCTCAATTATTATTTAAATATCCATCATGCCCCCCTTGAAGAGGACGGAAAAAAGAGAATGCCCGGACAGCTGCTCCATTTAGTGATGTCGGTCTAATCAGTCTATACAGATAGATGGCCCCTCGTTAGGAGCAATGAAAAGCCCGCGCTGCCTCTTTCCGAGCCGGCTGGATTTGAATGTGTGAAAGCTTATTCAAGAGCTGCTGAGTCAGCAGACCGTGCCCACCGCCTGGTGCCAAGTCATCAATACTTGCCATGTGGGCCTCCGGTGGCTGGCGGGTGACCTGCTTTCCGTCACTGCGTCGCAGGGAGAATACAAAACCACAGAGTGGAACCAGGTCTGTGCTGGACCCGTTGCCAGCACTCAAGCTTTTAATTTAGACATAAAGGAGACATTCTCGCTCACTGTCGCTGGCTCAATGCAGGCGTCTCAGTGACATTGGCTCAGTGACGCTGTGGAGGGGGCATTTTGGCAAGCTGCTAATATAAACGTGGAAGACTTAAGACACCTATGCAGAGTACATGAGATCGTAAAGAGGCGGCCCTTATGGGTTAGTTACTCCGCTTTATATATATAGGCGTCCTCGCCTTCTTCAGGAGCGAGCCCAAGGTACCTCTACTCCAATGAGGCATAGCACAAGCCTCTGCATCCCCGTGCGGCAGGATGGGCCCCCACCCGTCAGGAGACCCCCATTTCACCTATGGCTTATGAATATATGTGAGGTACAGGAGTCTTAGAGACCACTACAGAAACTCCTGGGTCTCCAAGGGAGAAAGAACAAAAGGAAAACACGAGAAACAATCTAGTAGTGGTGGAGGATTCCTTTGAAAGGATGGTTTCCCTCGCCCACTAAAGGTGGCATGCTTCAGGAAACCTAGTCACGGTGCGGGCTACAACCCCTCTCTGAAAGGGCAGAGATCTGGGATTTTTTTTTTTACTAATGATTTTTTAGATGAGTTAAGTGTGATGAGGGGTGCAAAAATGGAAACTTTGATGATTAAAACTAGCTACAGGGTACACCAAATGTTTTATTGGTGAGTCCCTGGGCCAGGATTAAAACCAAGAATTATGCAGGGGGTCACTATATAACCTGCTTCTGTGTCAAGCAAAATGTTAGGTCGACATGTTTCAGCCTAATACCGTCAGAAAGAGGTGTAACCGCCTTCCTCAGGGCTTGTAATAATTGCTTCTGCTTGATGAAGTAGTGCGAAATTTGTATACTTTGCCTCAGTATAACTGTCATGGCTGCTGCTATTTTCTTGCTAATGTTTGAGACTGTATCAAACTGTGTTGCCTTTGATGTATAAAACCTCACTCTCATGTATGCCACTGCAAGCAACGTAGTCTCAGGTAGCTTGCCCGGCCCCCAAAGTTTACATTTTTGTATCATTTGGAAGATCATATGCGTACTAACCAAGGTTTTTCATCAGCATCTGTTAAGTTTCCCTTTGTTTCAGTTTCGCAACATCACCTCCATTGGTGCCTTTTGTATGAAAATGCATTCATTTACCCTGTAATGGTTTATTTAGACTTCACACTCACTGGGTGGTAGGAGATCCTCTTGCCTGTTTCTGTGATTTATAGCCTGCTATTCTTTGTTAGTAAACATTTTCGGCCGTCGTGTAGATGTGTGAGTCATATTGCTGTTGGTGTTGTGTACCATTTAACAAAATCTTGGTTCCGAGCAGGTCCGTTAATTTCTCTACTATATATTAGAATTAGATTAATGGAGAAGTCAATCGGTGTAGAGCACAGTCCTACAGATTGCTATATATTGAGTATGATAGTCTCACAATGTTTTCCCAGAGGACTCCTATGTCAAGTGTATAGTTTCATGAAGCACTGAAATCTATGCTCAGGTGCATAGCTCATCATGTTATTGCTGCTTATCTCTGAATTAAAGATTTGGTTGTTTACTGTTGTTTCTGGCTTAATGCCTGCTAAATCAAATCTTTGATTTATGTTTATCTTACTAAGGCACCATAAATGTGTGTACCTTTTGTCTAGGGTTTTTGGTAAGTCTTTCTGTGTAGGAGACAGAAGAAACAAACCATCAGCAAAAAGTAAGCAGGTGACCTTTCTGTCCCAGGGAAAGAGCCATGAGGCTGAAGTCCTCTCCAAAGTAATACTAAGGTCATTCATGCGCAAAATAAAGAGAGAAGAGCTGAGGGAGTTCCTATTTTATTCATTTTGTGGTATAATAGGGTCTGTTTTCATGCTGTTTTCACCATGGTACTGCATTTGGTTTGACACTAAATATCTCTCTGACACTTAGTGGTTGCCAGTGTGCTCCAACCCAGTTTGCCTTAGGTGCATTAGGTGTTGTGCCCAGCTGCTTCACCGTCCACCAGCAACCATAGTGTGTTTGTGTCATCTGACCTTCTTTCTGCTGAATGCCTTCAGCTTTGTCAATCCCCCAAAGCCTATCGACAAATATGTCCACCTCTGTTGTACCCCATTAGCATGGACGTCATTTAGAGGTCGCAGTTGCAACCCCTGTATTACCTTTTGCGAACCCTGACCTCAAAAGTAGCAACGTTTGTGCCAAGAATTCCTGCATTCCATATATTCTGCCAATTTTTCAATATTCTAATAGTGAATAATTATATTATTCACTATTAGCATAATTACAAATGGAGCACACTTAGGACCATGGGCGGAAGCTGTGGTAAGTAAAAATGGTTTTAAATGTATGTTGTGCACATGCTTGCGAGTGAGAGGGTATTAATGTGAGAGAGTATGTGCAAATAAGTGCATTTGTATTTCTAAGCATCTATGTATGTATGTGTGTGAGTGAAAATGAGTGTGAGTTAGTGACAGGTGGTGAAGTGAAATGGTGTGAGATTGTGGCCTAGATTTATAATTCTTTGATGAAAGGCAACTCTGCATCAACGTTGCTGTGCTGCCTTACGTCAAAGAGAGAGAGAAAACAATGTGCCATAAGTATTAAGATATGGTGTATTTTCCTCTTCCTATGAGCTGGTGCACTTGTGCTATAGTGCCATACTGGTGTTATGTCCCTTTCAGTACAAAAACTATGCTTTTAAGGCTTTTCCCACTTTGTATGTATGCTGTACAATGCAGTACATATGTAAAGTTGGAAAAAACATTGCTCCTTGTTACCCATACCTCAAGGAGGCGTAAGAATTTGCTTCAAATTCATGTCTGCCAATGTACCTAGATAGGGGTTTGTGTTCAAACCCATGGATCGCCCCCTTGATGCAAAATAATGTAAAGTAGCGCACAGTACAACTTAGCAATACTTTGGGATGCTACCCATAGCAAATCCTAATTTGTGATGGGTAATAAATCCCCCCAACAATTTTGCTATATTTACATCACAAATATGATGAAATCCGGGCGCAAAACTTTAGTGAACCTGACCCTTAATGTCAGTAATTCTGAATGAGTGAGAAGGAATGAGATTAAGCGTGCATGCCAGTGAGTTAGAATGAATAGGAGTGAGTGTAAGGGGATGTAAGAGAGTGTGAGTGAGAATGAATGTGTGAAAGAAGGAGTGTGAGTGATTGAATGTGAGCAACAAGGTGATGTGATGCTTGCAAGTTTGTTGTTGACCCTCAGGGCCGGACTAGCTACCGGGCGTTTTGGTATGCTGCCTAGCTGGGGGCTGATTTGACTGCAGTGGGGGCTGATTTCGTTGATGGGGACCTGCTTGTGCTTCTAAATAAACAAAGCAAAACGAATGATTTTAAGCACACGCAGGTCCCCATCAACGAAATCAGCCCTCAGCTTGGCAGCACACCAAAACGCCCGGTAGCCAGTCCGGCCCTGTTGACCCTGGTATACTGAAGGTAATTGTTTTCTTATAGAGACACCCAGGGCAAAATACCCGTCATGGCGTACCTGCAGCAAATGTTAGCATGGCAGACGCCTATGACAAAATACTAGCACTGGCATACTGGGGGTAATTCTTGGCATAAAGTGAACCAATGGTAAATTACTGATACTGGCATATGAGAGATAATTCATGGCATATAGTGCACCAGTCAAAAAATACTGGCATACTTGAGGAAATTCTCAGCACTCCAGTGGCAGAAATTGAGTTAACTCTTGCCATTAAGGTCGACACCTGGCATATGGGAGGGTGTCAATCATGGCAAAATCAAGGCCTTGACATACTGAGGTCATTTTTGACATAAAGATCACCTATGGCATTTGAATGGCACCAGCATATTTTATATCAATTTTGATTTAAAGGCGCACCAAATGAATATGGGGGCACCCATGACAAAATGCTGGCTCGGGTAGAATGGAGGTAATTTTTAGGTCTCTGCTCTAGACGGCATGCATGCACTGTCTTGAACCAAGACATGCTGTATCTACTGTTGTGGGCTTCAGCCCGGCCATAGGCTTGCCATTTGCTGGCTGCCTGGCTCCCACGTTGCTCCGTTATTCCTTCTCCCCATTGGTCCATGGCATGCATGCGTCGTGGCTCTTCTTGACTTTAGCTGTCCCCGAGTGCAGCGACCATAAACATACACAGCAGCAATTTCATCGCATTTTTTCAGGAGTATTTTTTTATTTCCAAACAACCACCCCGGACTTGCTCAGCCACAGCACGTGACTTATTTTCATTTACTGCTTCTTCCCGCCCTTCGTTTTGTGGCTTGTTTCATTAGCAAAGTCATACATGCTATCACCCGCCGTCAGCACTTCCAACCCACACCTTTCCTCTCCTCCCCTTTCCTCTCCTCCCCCGAACTCTGCCCTCCACCTGTGCCCTAAACTGTACCCCTTTGCCTGACTTTTGCCTGCCTGTCACTTTACAAGGGGCACAAAGTCGAAACTCACTGTGCATGCTGTCCATGGTGCCCACGCTGGCAAATGGCTAGTTATAAATAAGCAGGATGTCTTCTGCCCTGCTTAAACAACAACATGACTCATTTTCCAGCCACAAAACAGGCTCTGCCTCCTATCAGTCATGGTCCATTCCAGCCCACAGGATCTCAATATGCTGTGGGCCTATGAAAAGGGGCGGAGACAAAAACTGGTCAATGGACGTCCCGCGAAGGGAAATGTCATTGTAATTCTTTAAAACTCTGCACTGTACATTTCATTCCCGCTGTATGATGCTAATTTTATTGAGTCTCGAAGCAACAAAGAAACTTAATTCATGAATTATTTTTTAAAGTCAACTTTGCTGTATTATTACCTTTATTATTATAATTTTGGGGGTTATGTCGGCGACTCGCCTTTTAACTATGCAGATCATTGTCAAAAGCTAGCTTCAGTTTACTGAGCCCCAGATGAAAATACACGGGACCAGTGAAGTTAAATAGTCCTCCCTGTTTGATCTCTAAATTCAATCAATCAATCAGAATTGGTAAAGTGCAATTACTCACCCATGAGGGTCCCAAGGACCTGGGAGGGCGGCTCTGTTGATTGCTAGGGACATTTGATTTGATCAGTACATTTATATAGCGCACAAATGCAAAGGGGCGTCTAGGAACTGATACTAAAGAATCCAGTAAGGTTACCGAAGAAACTGTAGATGAGCTTGTTAGTTGGCGAAGAGCCAGGTTTTTAGTGATTTCCTAAAAGATAGCAGCGTAGGGCTGTTCTTTATGCAGGCCAGGAGCGAGTTCCATGTTTTGACCATCCCTAACAGAAAGCTTCTTCTGCCCCATCGGGCTTTCTTTAACCTGGGAGTTTGTAGGAGTTTGCTATGTGCCGATCTTTGATATCTGGAAGGCACGTACCAGTTTAGATGTTTCTTCAGGAATTGAGGACCGGTGCCATGCAATGCCTTGAAAGCTAGCCGTTGGGATCCTCTTGTCCACTGGGAGCCAGTGCATGGCTCTCAGACAGTCGGAAACTGGCTGGGACCTAGGGATGTCCAGCAATAGTCTGGCTGACTCATTTTTAGGATGCTGTAGCCTATTAGGATACTGCGATTGGATACCCATGTACAAAGCATTACCATAGTCTAATCTAGACAGGGCTAATGCTGTTACAAGTGTTTTTAGGGAGTTGGGCGGGATGAAAGGGCAAACTTTCCTGATTATTTTTAGGATGAAAAAGATATTTGAGGTGAGGGAACTGATCTGATTTTTGAATGTCACTTTGTCATCAAAAATGAACCCTACGTTTTTCACCTTCTGCACTGGAACTGGAAAGTCGCCCAAGCTGGGGGGCCACCATCTGGGTGAACAGGAGGAGGTGTCAGTGCAGTTAGACCTCATCCACAGGTTTACCTGCTTCATGCAGCTATTAATTCGCTCTCCTGTCTCTTCAATATTGCTTGAAAATGACACCACTAGTGGGTATCATTAGCGTAAGAGACCACTGAGAAGCCGAACTGTCTGATGATTGTAGCTAGCGGGGTAACATATACAATGAAAAGTGTGGGACTCAGAGACAAGCCCTGTGGCACCCCACAGGGAATTGCTCGGACGAGAAAGCTCCGGACTCTACTAATTGCACCCTATCAGAGAGAAATGATGTCAGCAGCTTAAGGGTGGTACCTCTGATTCCCAGCTCAAATAACCTGTTGGCTAATATTTCACAGATCACTGTGTCAAAGGCCGCAAATAGAGCTAACAAAATCAGTGTGGCCTCACCACCAGTGTCCAGCATTGCTCTTAATTCTTCTGCCACCATGAACAGAGCTGTCTCAGTGCCATGGCCCTCCCAGAACCCGTATTGTGAAGGATCTAGGAGGTCCATGGAGGAGAGGAATGCTGTGAGCTGTGCATTTAGTATTGTCTCCAGCAGGGTAATCTGGAGATAGGTCGGTAGCTGCTAGATTTGGCTGGATCAAGATTGGGTTTTTTTTAAGAGTGATAGAATCGATGTTGTTTTTCATCGTCAGGGAAAATGCCTGAACAGATTATCTCATTGAATACTACACCTAGTTGTTCACTGACAATTTCAGGAATCAGGTGCAGTATTTTGGGGGGACAGGGGTCATATGGAGCCCCCGATTTGGATGTTTTTACCACCAGAGTAATCTGTTCTTTGGAGGGAGGAGAAAAGGAAATAAACAGATTGAGTGGGGAAGGAGATGTGACTGCTAGGGTGTTCCCAGAAACGGCATTATCCCAGTCCCTAAAGGTTTTGTACACTGTCTCCACTTTGTCCCTAAAAGACTGTGCCAATAAGTTACAAAATTCTGCACTACTTTCCATCCTAGGTGGATCTGGTAGTTTGGCTAGGCTTTTAACTGTAGAGAAAAGCTCCTTACATGGTTCTGATGGATTTTTCCATCTGGAAAAAAAGGTCTTCACTGGGGCTATGGGGTCGACTGCGGCTTCAATCCAGGTGGAATGCTTGTGGGCAGCCGTATTGGCGTCTGTGGTAAGGTCTGGCTTTGAGCTGGATAGGGACATTTGTAGAGTGAGGGGGTCAATGTTTCTCCAATCACGACTTTTAGATATGACACAGACGTAAACCCTCTCTATAGGGTGACGCGGGGTGTGCTTGGGGGGGGTTGGTCGACATAGGCAGTGAACTGTGCCCTGAAACGTTGTATTGGGAGCACTCCCCACACCTTGGCCCGGAGAGTCCTGTGACAAGCTGTTATAAGCTAGCCATGCCGGTAATTGAGTTACTGCATCAATTATGGTTTTGGGCGCAGAGTGGGATTTCCGCATTTTTTCTGCAATTACCGGTCACATATTCCACCTGCTTTTGATTAATGGGACTGTGTCCAGGATGTAGCACATGAAGTAAGTACGTGTGCAGTGAAACCTACCAAACTGTGATTTCGGGCAGAACTGAATCACTACCCAACTTGTAATGGGCCCTTATTGATTTGGCGAAAAAGCTATCCTCTTATTGGTGTAACATGCCTGGATTTTCCTACAGTGACGCGGTAATATTTCCAGAGGGTTCTGTCTTATACCCCCATTTCGGCACAATTCCACAGCCCTCTCGCTGGAATATAAAGGGACCAAATAAATCACGTACATTTTGCATTTTCCTGTGAGCCATAATACACAAGGATTTTGTACCACGGCAGCTGTGCTTACTGTTTGCATGGCCAGTAACCAGTCATTTTACCTTTATTATTGATGCCGTGTGGCCTTTTTACATCGTTCTTGGGCGTCTGTCCCGTGTATTCCTTTTATTCGCACAATATTCGTTATATATATATATATATATATATAAACATATATATATATATATTCACTGAAAAAACCATAGGTTTCAGGGGTGTTATAGTTAGCTGGACTTTTCACTTGTACAAAACCATTGAAATTCCCCCGTTATAGTTAGTTCAGCTAACTATAACTCGCGCGCCCGCAATGCACTGCTGATGACGTCACATATTACATCACTCATGACATGGTCAGTGACATCACTCATGACATCACTGATGACATCTCAAATGACATCACAGATGACATCACTGATGACATCATCCAGTGAATGTGTGTTTTTCTGAAAATTAAATATGTTTTATATATGTATATCTCAAGGTCGATGGAAGAATAAATGGGTATATAAGTGTCTAAATGGATGATTTGTTTTTGAAAAATTGATTGTGTAACTGACTGATTAAGTGTATCATAGTGAATACATGGCTTAGTGAGTAATGTTTAAATATGTAAATATCTGTATCAGTCTCTCACTTTGTGTATAAGTGGCTGCATGGGTTGGTGAGTAGCTACATGGGTGTCTATATAGGTTATTAGTTGGTTTTTTGAGTATCAGTCTGAGTGTCTGCATGGTTCGGTGGGGGGTATTACGTAGTGCATAGGTGCATGAATGAGTGACTCACTCTTTGTATGTGTTGAAGACAGCATGTGTGCAGGACTGTATGGGTGGATGAGTGTGTGTATGGGTGTGTTAGTGAGTGAATGACTGTCTCAATAGTGTCTTTATGAGTAACTACATATGTTTTAAACTAGTATATGTGACTATTGGTGTATATATGTGAGTATATGTGAGGTTGAGAGATTGAAAGAGTTCCTGTATGAATAAGTATGTGTTTCTATAAGTGATTGTTTAAAAGACTAAGTATGTGTAAGTTTCCGTAGAAGTAAGTATGGTGGTGTGTGTATAACTGTATATGCAAGTAAATGTATGTTTGATTCTTTATTAGCATGAGTGACTATGTGTGTGAGTAACTCTATGGATGAGTGGCATTGTGTAACAGGATGTATAGGTGTATGAGTACATATGATGAGTGAGTACATGTATGAGTGACTGTATAGGACTGTTGGTGAATGAGTGGATGTGTATGTGGATCTTAGAATTACTGAAGAGGTTGTTGTAACTGGTATTGGTATGTCCATTGTTTTGAATATTTTAGTCTCTATTTTTGAATGTGTGTATCAAAGGTTATATTAGGGTGAGAGGAGGTCTGCCACTCTATCACAAGGATGATGTCATCAGTGATGTCATCAGTGATGTCATTTGAGATGTCATCAGTGATGTCATGAGTGATGTCACTGACCATGTCATGAGTGATGTAATATGTGACGTCATCAGCAGTGCATTGCGGGCGCGCGAGTTATAGTTAGCTGAACTAACTATAACGGGGGAATTTCAATGGTTTTGTACAAGTGAAAAGTCCAGCTAACTATAACACCCCTGAAACCTATGGTTTTTTCAGTGAATTTCTGAGGTTTTTTAAATGCTAATTCCTAACTATAACGTGCCTGAAACCTATGGTTTTTTCTGTGAATTTCAAAGGTTTTTTAAATGCTAATTTCTAACTATGCCTACAGAGATAGGACATGTGAAGAAAGAAGAAAAAATGCACAGAAAGAAACAAAAGAAGTGCAGAAAGAAGCAACAGAAGTCCTCAAATACGAAGATAAGTGCAGGAAGAAGGATAACGTGCAGAAAGAACAAAAAGAAGAGCAGAAAGAAGCCTTGTTGCAAAATCATCCTGTACCCTCAACTTTTTCAGACGGATACTGGTGGTAACTGAGTCTGACTAACCAGTCCTAGAGCCAGTGCTATGTTAAAAGACACTTAGAATACAGTGAAAACACCTACATACACTAGGGAACATTATGCGTTGGGGTCCCCCTGTGATTAGCATGACCTCCTCTGTAAGCCCCTAGTGTATAATAGGGCATGGGGATTAAAACTACCTCTTAAAACAGGCCACAGGGCGTTTTTGCACACGTTAACTCAGGCCCCGTCCCCTCCCTTCACCACTGTGTAAACACGCCCTGTGTCCATTTTTAGTTGGGAGATTAAGTTCATTTGAATCCTGAGGGTCCCTAGGGTCCAACTAGCCCACTAGGTACCTCCAGTAAGTGCCACAGAGCTGCGTTGCAGAGAGGTGTAAAAAGTGGCACGGCCTGGACCACCTCTCTGCAATGCAGCTCAGTGGCGCTTACTGGAAGCACTTGGTGGGCTAGTTAGCCTCCAGGGGCCCTCAGTATTGAAGGGAAATTATATCCCCAATTTAAAACGTGCCATAGTCCGTGTTTGCACACGTCACCTCAGGCCCCGTCCCCTCCCTTCACCACTGTGTAAACGCGCCCTGTGGCTGTTCTAAGTTGAGAGATTAAGTCCCCTTGAATCCTAAGGGTCCCTAGGGTCAAACTAGACCACTAGGTACCTCCAGTAAGCGCCACAGAGCTGCGTTGCAGAGAGGTGTAAAAAGGGGCTTGGCCTCAGAACACCTGGCTGCAGCGCAGCTCCCTGGCGCATACTGGAGATGCCTGTTGGGGGCGCGTTTGCAGAGTGCTGCACGGAGGGGGCATGGCCTCCGGCACGATGCCAGTCTTTTATTTATTTTAGTTTTTTAAGAAGGGGGGCTGTTTGGTTCCCCTTCTTATTCTAATGTATTGGCCCTGATGACCCCATCCCCCAGGGCCGGTCTCCTAATTATATTTTTTTGACCCCAATCCCCAGGGCCGGCCACTGTTTTTTATTATTTTTAAAAAATATATATTTATAGACACACCTAGGACATGCTGGACAAACCGTACGTACCTATCACCATGACGATTTGCGTGATATTCATTAAAAGGCGACTATGCATGCAATGAATCCACGTGGAATGTATTTACACCACTAGTGAAGCTCTGACATGTCTCATGCCCTACCGTGCCTAATCCTGGTAGACACCCTTGTCGTTTATTTATACAAACATGGGTAGCTATTGACGGGCACATTTAATTCACATGCACACCAAGCCATTCAAAGGGGATTCGACAAAAATTCGACCAAAACTATGCAAGAAACCCCCCTCACGGTTAATAAAACACACATCCACTGCCGGATGTGTAATACTTTTTATTTTACTCTCTGGAAAGGGGACGAACATCACTTGAGAGTCACAACGTGCTCCTGACAGAGCCCAATGCTGTGTTACACCCACCATTGCCTGCCGAGTGCCACACACCTCTGTGTTGTATTCCACTAGCTAGTGCATATGCTATGACACTCTCTAGCCCATGTGCACTGTAACACCACCCCGTGAATATGTCATGCCACACTTGTCTTCGCACGGGTTATATTGCCCCATCTAACGTGCCTTTCTCGATGCCTATGTTATAACGCACAGTGCTATGCCATACATATTACAATCTGGGATCCATATCTTTGTCACAGTGCATATGCAACGTTACACTCCCCAGCACATATTTTATATTACAACTTTAGAGACTAGTTAGGTTACACAACACTGCCCTGTGCATATTACACTCCAAGGCGCATATCGCATAGCACGCGCTAGTGCCTGTGCTATCTCGCGCTCTCCAATGAATCTGTCATTGCGCACAATGTATTGCATATTATATTTCACGCCCGGTTCATCTTATATCACACTTTTTGGTGCATAGTTTATACCATACACTATATCTAGTTTTCATTTTCAATCGTGCTCTCAGGACTATGTTCTATATAACACTGTGTTCACCTACCCTTTTCACGGGCATTACATTTTGCGATAGGGGGTGGAGGGTCAGGGGGTGTTTCTGCCAAGTGAGCCCGGAGTCACAGTCACAAACGTCCTCTTCTTCCTGAATAAAAGTGAGATTATGCTGCATACTTGTTCATATTTTAAGTAGTTCTCGCACAGACACAATGTTTTAAAAACAATAAAGTTCCTAATACCCGCCTTCTCTGAACAGTTAGCTTGCTGCCCCATCCCCTTCCTCCCTATCCTCTGTTGTCTGAATCCATGGACTAGCCTCCTCCCTCCTGCCATGCATGGTCTGATGTGCTGCCACTGCCCTCAATTTAGTATGATGTACCAGTCCACTCCTCCTGCCCTCCATTGCCCAATTCTATGCCCCATCATTGACCTCCTGCTTAAACTCTGTGCTTAGCTTGCTGCCCCTATTCTCCTTCCCCGTGCCCTCCGATGTCTTTGTGCATGCCCCTGCTCCATCCTTTTTGCCCACCATGTCCCATGGACCTGCCACTCCTATCTACTCTGAGTGTTCTGTTGAGCTGCCACTCCCCTCCCACCTGCCTAGCATTGTCAGATGACTGTAACCTGTCCCTGCCACCTCCACCCTGCCTGTCCACATGCCATGCCCCTATCCTCTTCCTCCTGTCCTACATGGTCCATTGTACTGCCACACCCTTCTGCCCTCCCTGGTCTGTTGTGCTGCAACTGCTCCTCCTGCCTGCCCCGTGTGGTCTGTTGTGAGGTCCCTTCCCCTGAACTTTCTTGTCTGTGCACAGGTCCTGACCATCCCTTCTATCCTCCATCGTCCTTTGTGCATGCCCCTCCACCCTCCTTCTTGCCCATCATAGCCATTGTGCTGCCACTAACCCTCCCACTTGCCATGCATGGTCTTCTGTGCTGCCATGGCCCCTCCCACCTTCCCTGTGTGGTCAGTTAGCTGCCCCTGACCCCCTCCCACCTTCCCTCCATGGTCTGTGTGTATGCCATCACAGTCTCACTGTTGCTCTTCATGGTGTGTCTTGCTTCTAGTGCCCATCCTGCCTGACCTCCATGGCTATCTTGCTGCTCCTGCCCTGCCACCTTGCCCCCAGCCCTACTCCCTCCCTCCTGGCTTGTCTGTTCCATTGTAATGCCCCTGATCCGTCCCTCCTGCCCTTTATGGTCTGTTATGCTGCAGCTTTCTCTCCTGTCTGTCCATTATGGTCAGCTAGCTACCATTGCCTCTTGCCCCTCTGTTCTCTGTTGTCCATGTGCATGGTCCTGTCCCCTCCCTCTTGCTTTCTATGGATTGTTGTGCTGCACTCCCGTCCTGCATGCCCTGTGTGGTGTATTGTGCTGCTGCAAACCCTGATTCCTGCCCTGCAGGGTCAGTTTGGTGCACCTCTCCATGTCCCTCCTGTCCTCTGTTATCCAAGTCCATGTCCCTATCCCATTTCCTTCCATGATCCAATGTACCATACTTGCGAACATTTTGAACTTGGTAAGAGGGAGATTTTGAAAAAAAACTGGGGTATTGATTTTCCCCTTTGAGTTACATTGAAAAAGAGGATATTGTAGACAGGAGACAGATCAAATAAAGCCCATTTGAGCTTAAAAACATTGGACGTTTCCTGGCTGAATCGGGTCTGTTGGCATGTATGGTTGTACTACCATTGCCTCTTCCTTCTGCCCATAATGGTCTATTACATTGCCACAGCCTTGAAGGAGGGTAGATTTTGTATCACAGGGGGCCCCTGGCCCGTTCTGTCCACACCTGAAGTATGAGACCCTTGTCCTTGCCCTGCCAGCTGCATTTGTAGGCCGTATTAAATTGACCAGCGGGTCCTGTGTTGCTATATAATTATCCTGAGACATCCTTACCACTCAGCCAGCATAAAACCCCTGTGTAGGCCCTTCTGTTCAATATGTAGGCCTCTTTGTTAAATTGACCATAGCTCTGCAATTTTAGTGTATAGCAGTCTGAAGGCAGGTCTGCGAGGCCTTCTGATCCAAACTAGTAGCCCCCACCCTACCCGAGTGCTCCGTGCTCGGTATCAAAGTTAAACATCCCCCTGAAGCTGTCGACATACAGTAGGCTGTATCCTGGACTGGTACTTGCTTCCTGGGCAGGTTTCCCGCTTTTAAGGAAGTGGCAACCGCAGAGCGTCAAGTTAGGAGAACTGAGGAGATTTTATACATGAATATATTGAATTCCCGTACAATACCCATTATTTTCTGCTTGCTCTATGGAACTTACGATAAGCGATTGGCCTGAGAGACTGACCTTTTCACCCAGTCCATTGTCAGCATTAAGTGGGTAAATGACGAAATGTCTGGTAAAATCTGCAGACGAAGCTTTTGGGTAGCATACGTAGGTAGATGTAGCGTGCAAAGGAGCCCACAAAATGATATAAAAAGGGAGCACCCACAGATATCGACGGACTACCTCGCCGTCTGTATGTAGGTTAACAGGCAGTGCAGGTTTTCCCCAAGAGCTGGGAGCTCTTGTCTTCCTTTGCTTAAAATGTCTTGCTCTGCTTTGCTTGAAGTATCTTATTCTATTTTACCTATATGAAATGTCATGTTATGTTTAACCATTGTTCTCTTTACTTTTGCATTTAAAAGATTTTGTATTGTAATTGCAGGAATGCTTGCTCTAAGAGTAAACGTGAGTGTTCCTAGGTAACATTTTCCTTGGTGTAACTTGTTTCTCATGATGCATTTATAGATGTGTTTTCTCTCTCTCTCTGTCAGTACATTAATTGAGATACAGAGAATATTATGACAGCTGTATGATTATCTGGATTCTGTATTTTGTACTTTATGTCTCTATTCTGCGGTTTCTTTGAAGTTGCATCTTCTCATTAAACTGCCATTGTATTCTGCCTCCAATTCCATGTCTCATATGTCTGTTTTCTTCATTTTTGGAGCAAGCGTTCCTAGGCACCCCGGCTCAAATTAAGGTGCCCCTTTTGTCCCTGACTCACTCTCCTGCTCAGTTCTGTGGTGGCTCCCGGGGATCTGGGGACCGCCCCTAGCTTCCTTGACCCGTAATAGATCTTCCCTCCAACAGCCTCTCTTGCAAGTCCTGTATTGTTGGTTTGTTGCCCCTGCCCCCCTTTCCACTGCCCTCCATAGTCTGTTGTGCTTCCACGGCCCTTCCTGCCTGCTCAGTGTGGTTAAATTGTTGCCTTTGCACCCTCCTACCTGCCTTCAATTTTCAGAGTCCGTGCCCCTGGCCTCTGCCTCTCAACAGTATCCTAATGAACAACTAGATTGCTAACATTCTATATTTATTACAAAAGTGTGGAACGCCTGACATCATCTTGATGTAATCAAAACTGTAATACCTAGAGCATTTCCTTTAGAAATTACATATATGAGAGGGTCTTATTGGCATCAAAATTATGGTTAGTGCTCTAAAAGACTAAAATAAGGACATATTTTCTGAGTTTTCAAATAGCGACAAAGCACTTTTAAATTATTTGTTATCTTTATGTTTTTTTATCCAGTTGACCACTTGATTAAATGTTGCACTTAGGGGAGAGGATGTGGTGTTACTTCCAGAACTGCAGACTTTGCAACTGGGGAACCAGGTTGAAGTTTCTGCTTCAGCTCGACATTCTGTGATTCTGGTCAAATCACTTAGTCTCCCCATGTCTACAACCAAAATGAATTTGTTCTTGTGTGATGTAACCAATGCTCATGTAAAGCACTCCAATACCTGACAAGTCTGCACTATATAACACTGCAAAAACACAAAATAATAAGTGTTTTGCACACTTCTGTCATTGGGCTATATTTGGGCTACATCTGGGTGATTTGGGGCTACATTTGGGCTCTTTTGTCTCCGGTGGCCATCTTGGGAGATTTATTTGTTATGAAGTTTCCTAATTTCCTCATGTACTGCAGTCTCCTCAGTAGGAAATGCTTTCAGTTTTTTACTTTGATTCCATCATGAAGGTATTCAGATATGTCACACATTTTCCATAAATTCTGAATGTTAGCACTCTAGTTGCTCATTAGATCACTGTAGTAAAACTACTGCACCATGGAAGTTTGCTCCTGGTATTAAAAGTGCATGTTTCAGTCTGCATGTCAGAATTTTTTAATGAAATAGAAGAGGATTTGAGAAGTCACTCAAAATGTGCCCTCATTTTCTTTCTTCAGCATTAATCATAATTTCTATGGCAAAATGAACCTCCTCATTGTGTTCCTTTTTAAATTAAATGTTTTAAGTGTTACCAGTTTATTCCAATCAAGATGGCTTCAGGTGTGCCATACTTTTGTCATAATGAAGACAGTAAGCGCTCTAGTTGTTTTTAAGAACATTCTGGGACATTCTGTCATTGGGCTATACTTGGGCTACATCTGGGTGATATTTGGGCTACATTTGGGCTCTTTTGTCTCTGGTGGCCATCTTGGGAGACTTATTTGTTATGAAGTTTCCTAATTTCCTCATTTACTGCAGTCTCCTCAGAGGAAATACTTTCAGTTTTTTACTTTGATTCCATCAAGAAGGCATTCAGATGTGTCACACATTTGCCATAAATTCAGAATGTTAGCACTCTTTTTGCTCATTAGATCACTGTAGTAAAGCTACTGCTCACCAGGGAAAACTGCTGCTGGTATTGAAAGTGCATGTTTCAGTCTGCATGTCAGAATTTGTTAATGAAATAGAAGAGGATTTGAGAAGTCACTCAAAATGTGCCCTAATTTTTCTTTCTGCAGCACTAATCATACTTTTTATGGAAAAATGAACCCCCTCATTTTGTTCCTTTTTAAATTAAATGTTTTAAGAGTTACCACTTTAATCCAAGCAAGATGGCTTCAGGTGTGCCATACGTTTATCATAAGTAGGACTGTTAGCGCTCTAGTAGTTCTTTGGAACACTCTGGGAAGCTGCAGTAGAACACAAAGGAATCAACTGACAGTCTCTGCCCTTGTTGGATGTACATGTTTTACTGAGAATGTCAGACTTCATTCTCACATGACTGAGAAAGATAATGTGAATTTACAGAAAATAAGCTCTCAGTTTAGCCTATAGATCACCTTCCAAACCTCTGTGGTAAAAGCATGAGAAAATATTTTTCTCTCAATCATGATATCCCAGCAGAAGGCTTTTTCACATGGTGAAATCACCTTAGAACATACCACAATTCCTAAAATGAGTATGGTACCATCAACAAATGATTTATAATGTAACTAAAGTCTTAAAACCTTCTATTAACTGCAATGCTTTTTAATGAGGTGCTATCATGTATATTGGTCCCAAGATGGCTGCCAACACTTCTTGGATGAAGTGCTGACAGCCAATCAGATCTCAGGATGAGATGTGTGGTTAGGCTCCGCCCACATATATATATGCTTTTAAATGCTATTTTCTCAGGAAATACTGAACAGATTTACACCAGACCTGCAAAAGGCACTTCCTTGACCTTATGGCTACCTCTCTGCCAAATTTCAAGTAATTCTGTTCAGCCGTTCGGGCTGTAGCTGTGTCTAAAGGTCCTATGGAAAAATGCATGGGGAAAACGCGTTTTGGGACCCCCCTTTTTTCTCGGCCCCTGCTTGACGAATCCCCCCGAGACTTTCAGGGTAGGAGCGGAGCGTAGCGCCCCACCTATTTTGAAAATTTCGCGAGGATTCGTCGACCGGCGCCAAAGTTATTCCAAATAGAATGTTGCGGATTTCCTATGGAAACAGGGTCCTAACTATAACTACCTACTGGCGACCGCCAGTAGGTAATATATATATATATATTACCTACTAGGTAATATATATTGCGATACTCCTTCTGTTGTTTTACAAACAAGAACGGAACGGACTCCACTTGTTTCGTGCATATAATTATTTATTTCTTGCTTCTGCCGCCATTACGCGTTTCGGGCCACCCAGAGCCCTTGATCACATATATATATATATTACCTACTGGCGGTCGCCAGTAGGTAGTTATAGTTAGGACCCTGTTTCCATAGGAAATCCGCAACATTCTATTTGGAATAACTTTGGCGCCGGTCGACGAATCCTCGCGAAATTTTCAAAATAGGTGGGGCGCTACGCTCCGCTCCTACCCTGAAAGTCTCGGGGGGATTCGTCAAGCAGGGGCCGAGAAAAAAGGGGGGTCCCAAAACGCGTTTTCCCCATGCATTTTTCCATAGGACCTTTAGACACAGCTACAGCCCGAACGGCTGAACAGAATTACTTGAAATTTGGCAGAGAGGTAGCCATAAGGTCAAGGAAGTGCCTTTTGCAGGTCTGGTGTAAATCTGTTCAGTATTTCCTGAGAAAATAGCATTTAAAAGCATATATATATGTGGGCGGAGCCTAACCACACATCTCATCCTGAGATCTGATTGGCTGTCAGCACTTCATCCAAGAAGTGTTGGCAGCCATCTTGGGACCAATATACATGATAGCACCTCATTAAAAAGCATTGCAGTTAATAGAAGGTTTTAAGACTTTAGTTACATTATAAATCATTTGTTGATGGTACCATACTCATTTTAGGAATTGTGGTATGTTCTAAGGTGATTTCACCATGTGAAAAAGCCTTCTGCTGGGATATCATGATTGAGAGAAAAATATTTTCTCATGCTTTTACCACAGAGGTTTGGAAGGTGATCTATAGGCTAAACTGAGAGCTTATTTTCTGTAAATTCACATTATCTTTCTCAGTCATGTGAGAATGAAGTCTGACATTCTCAGTAAAACATGTACATCCAACAAGGGCAGAGACTGTCAGTTGATTCCTTTGTGTTCTACTGCAGCTTCCCAGAGTGTTCCAAAGAACTACTAGAGCGCTAACAGTCCTACTTATGATAAACGTATGGCACACCTGAAGCCATCTTGCTTGGATTAAAGTGGTAACTCTTAAAACATTTAATTTAAAAAGGAACAAAATGAGGGGGTTCATTTTTCCATAAAAAGTATGATTAGTGCTGCAGAAAGAAAAATTAGGGCACATTTTGAGTGACTTTTTAAATCCTCTTCTATTTCATTAAAAAATTCTGACATGCAGACTGAAACATGCACTTTCAATACCAGCAGCAGTTTTCCCTGGTGAGCAGTAGCTTTACTACAGTGATCTAATGAGCAAAAAGAGTGCTAACATTCTGAATTTATGGCAAATGTGTGACACATCTGAATGCCTTCTTGATGGAATCAAAGTAAAAAACTGAAAGTATTTCCTACTGAGGAGACTGCAGTAAATGAGGAAATTAGGAAACTTCATAACAAATAAGTCTCCCAAGATGGCCACCAGAGACAAAAGAGCCCAAATGTAGCCCAAATATCACCCAGATGTAGCCCAAGTATAGCCCAATGACAGAATGTCCCAGAATGTTCTTAAAAACAACTAGAGCGCTTACTGTCTTCATTATGACAAAAGTATGGCACACCTGAAGCCATCTTGATTGGAATAAACTGGTAACACTTAAAACATTTAATTTAAAAAGGAACACAATGAGGAGGTTCATTTTGCCATAGAAATTATGATTAATGCTGAAGAAAGAAAATGAGGGCACATTTTGAGTGACTTCTCAAATCCTCTTCTATTTCATTAAAAAATTCTGACATGCAGACTGAAACATGCACTTTTAATACCAGGAGCAGACTTCCATGGTGCAGTAGTTTTACTACAGTGATCTAATGAGCAACTAGAGTGCTAACATTCAGAATTTATGGCAAATGTGTGACATATCTGAATACCTTCATGATGGAATCAAAGTAAAAAACTGAAAGCATTTCCTACTGAGGAGACTGCAGTACATGAGGAAATTAGGAAACTTCATAACAAATAAATCTCCCAAGATGGCCACCGGAGACAAAAGAGCCCAAATGTAGCCCAAAATCACCCAGATGTAGCCCAAATATAGCCCAATGACAGAAGTGTGCAAAACACTTATTATTTTGTGTTTTTGCAGTGTTATATAGTGCAGACTTGTCAGGTATTGGAGTGCTTTACATGAGCATTGGTTACATCACACAAGAACAAATTCATTTTGGTTGTAGACATGGGGAGACTAAGTGATTTGACCAGAATCACAGAATGTCGAGCTGAAGCAGAAACTTCAACCTGGTTCCCCAGTTGCAAAGTCTGCAGTTCTGGAAGTAACACCACATCCTCTCCCCTAAGTGCAACATTTAATCAAGTGGTCAACTGGATAAAAAAACATAAAGATAACAAATAATTTAAAAGTGCTTTGTCGCTATTTGAAAACTCAGAAAATATGTCCTTATTTTAGTCTTTTAGAGCACTAACCATAATTTTGATGCCATTAAGACCCTCTCATATATGTAATTTCTAAAGGAAATGCTCTAGGTATTACAGTTTTGATTACATCAAGATGATGTCAGGCGTTCCACACTTTTGTAATAAATATAGAATGTTAGCAATCTAGTTGTTCATTAGGATACTGTTGAGAGGCAGAGGCCAGGGGCACGGACTCTGAAAATTGAAGGCAGGTAGGAGGGTGCAAAGGCAACAATTTAACCACACTGAGCAGGCAGGAAGGGCCGTGGAAGCACAACAGACTATGGAGGGCAGTGGAAAGGGGGGCAGGGGCAACAAACCAACAATACAGGACTTGCAAGAGAGGCTGTTGGAGGGAAGATCTATTATGGGTCAAGGAAGCTAGGGGCGGTCCCCAGATCCCCGGGAGCCACCACAGAACTGAGCAGGAGAGTGAGTCAGGGACAAAAGGGGCACCTTAATTTGAGCCGGGGTGCCTAGGAACGCTTGCTCCAAAAATGAAGAAAACAGACATATGAGACATGGAATTGGAGGCAGAATACAATGGCAGTTTAATGAGAAGATGCAACTTCAAAGAAACCGCAGAATAGAGACATAAAGTACAAAATACAGAATCCAGATAATCATACAGCTGTCATAATATTCTCTGTATCTCAATTAATGTACTGACAGAGAGAGAGAGAGAGAAAACACATCTATAAATGCATCATGAGAAACAAGTTACACCAAGGAAAATGTTACCTAGGAACACTCACGTTTACTCTTAGAGCAAGCATTCCTGCAATTACAATACAAAATCTTTTAAATGCAAAAGTAAAGAGAACAATGGTTAAACATAACATGACATTTCATATAGGTAAAATAGAATAAGATACTTCAAGCAAAGCAGAGCAAGACATTTTAAGCAAAGGAAGACAAGAGCTCCCAGCTCTTGGGCAAAACCTGCACTGCCTGTTAACCTACATACAGACGGCGAGGTAGTCCGTCGATATCTGTGGGTGCTCCCTTTTTATATCATTTTGTGGGCTCCTTTGCACGCTACATCTACCTACGTATGCTACCCAAAAGCTTCGTCTGCAGATTTTACCAGACATTTCGTCATTTACCCACTTAATGCTGACAATGGACTGGGTGAAAAGGTCAGTCTCTCAGGCCAATCGCTTATCGTAAGTTCCATAGAGCAAGCAGAAAATAATGGGTATTGTACGGGAATTCAATATATTCATGTATAAAATCTCCTCAGTTCTCCTAACTTGACGCTCTGCGGTTGCCACTTCCTTAAAAGTGGGAAACCTGCCCAGGAAGCAAGTACCAGTCCAGGATGCAGCCTACTGTATGTCGACAGCTTCAGGGGGATGTTGAACTTTGATACCGAGCACGGAGCACTCAGGTAGGGTGGGGGCTACTAGTTTGGATCAGAAGGCCTCGCAGACCTGCCTTCAGACTGCTATACACTAAAATTGCAGAGCTATGGTCAATTTAACAAAGAGGCCTACATATTGAACAGAAGGGCCTACACAGGGGTTTTATGCTGGCTGAGTGGTAAGGATGTCTCAGGATAATTATATAGCAACACAGGACCCGCTGGTCAATTTAATACGGCCTACAAATGCAGCTGGCAGGGCAAGGACAAGGGTCTCATACTTCAGGTGTGGACAGAACGGGCCAGGGGCCCCCTGTGATACAAAATCTACCCTCCTTCAAGGCTGTGGCAATGTAATAGACCATTATGGGCAGAAGGAAGAGGCAATGGTAGTACAACCATACATGCCAACAGACCCGATTCAGCCAGGAAACGTCCAATGTTTTTAAGCTCAAATGGGCTTTATTTGATCTGTCTCCTGTCTACAATATCCTCTTTTTCAATGTAACTCAAAGGGGAAAATCAATACCCCAGTTTTTTTTCAAAATCTCCCTCTTACCAAGTTCAAAATGTTCGCAAGTATGGTACATTGGATCATGGAAGGAAATGGGATAGGGACATGGACTTGGATAACAGAGGACAGGAGGGACATGGAGAGGTGCACCAAACTGACCCTGCAGGGCAGGCATCAGGGTTTGCAGCAGCACAATACACCACACAGGGCATGCAGGACGGGAGTGCAGCACAACAATCCATAGAAAGCAAGAGGGAGGGGACAGGACCATGCACATGGACAACAGAGAACAGAGGGGCAAGAGGCAATGGTAGCTAGCTGACCATAATGGACAGACAGGAGAGAAAGCTGCAGCATAACAGACCATAAAGGGCAGGAGGGACGGATCAGGGGCATTACAATGGAACAGACAAGCCAGGAGGGAGGGAGTAGGGCTGGGGGCAAGGGGGCAGGGCAGGAGAAGCAAGATAGCCATGGAGGTCAGGCAGGATGGGCACTAGAAGCAAGACACACCATGAAGAGCAACAGTGAGACTGTGATGGCATACACACAGACCATGGAGGGAAGGTGGGAGGGGGTCAGGGGCAGCTAACTGACCACACAGGGAAGGTGGGAGGGGCCATGGCAGCACAGAAGACCATGCATGGCAAGTGGGAGGGTTAGTGGCAGCACAATGGCTATGATGGGCAAGAAGGAGGGTGGAGGGGCATGCACAAAGGACGATGGAGGATAGAAGGGATGGTCAGGACCTGTGCACAGACAAGAAAGTTCAGGGGAAGGGACCTCACAACAGACCACACGGGGCAGGCAGGAGGAGCAGTTGCAGCACAACAGACCAGGGAGGGCAGAAGGGTGTGGCAGTACAATGGACCATGTAGGACAGGAGGAAGAGGATAGGGGCATGGCATGTGGACAGGCAGGGTGGAGGTGGCAGGGACAGGTTACAGTCATCTGACAATGCTAGGCAGGTGGGAGGGGAGTGGCAGCTCAACAGAACACTCAGAGTAGATAGGAGTGGCAGGTCCATGGGACATGGTGGGCAAAAAGGATGGAGCAGGGGCATGCACAAAGACATCGGAGGGCAGGGGGAAGGAGAATAGGGGCAGCAAGCTAAGCACAGAGTTTAAGCAGGAGGTCAATGATGGGGCGTAGAATTGGGCAATGGAGGGCAGGAGGAGTGGACTGGTACATCATACTAAATTGAGGGCAGTGGCAGCACATCAGACCATGCATGGCAGGAGGGAGGAGGCTAGTCCATGGATTCAGACAACAGAGGATAGGGAGGAAGGGGATGGGGCAGCAAGCTAACTGTTCAGAGAAGGCGGGTATTAGGAACTTTATTGTTTTTAAAACATTGTGTCTGTGCGAACTACTTAAAATATGAACAAGTATGCAGCATAATCTCACTTTTATTCAGGAAGAAGAGGACGTTTGTGACTGTGACTCCGGGCTCACTTGGCAGAAACACCCCCTGACCCTCCACCCCCTATCGCAAAATGTAATGCCCGTGAAAAGGGTAGGTGAACACAGTGTTATATAGAACATAGTCCTGAGAGCACGATTGAAAATGAAAACTAGATATAGTGTATGGTATAAACTATGCACCAAAAAGTGTGATATAAGATGAACCGGGCGTGAAATATAATATGCAATACATTGTGCGCAATGACAGATTCATTGGAGAGCGCGAGATAGCACAGGCACTAGCGCGTGCTATGCGATATGCGCCTTGGAGTGTAATATGCACAGGGCAGTGTTGTGTAACCTAACTAGTCTCTAAAGTTGTAATATAAAATATGTGCTGGGGAGTGTAACGTTGCATATGCACTGTGACAAAGATATGGATCCCAGATTGTAATATGTATGGCATAGCACTGTGCGTTATAACATAGGCATCGAGAAAGGCACGTTAGATGGGGCAATATAACCCGTGCGAAGACAAGTGTGGCATGACATATTCACGGGGTGGTGTTACAGTGCACATGGGCTAGAGAGTGTCATAGCATATGCACTAGCTAGTGGAATACAACACAGAGGTGTGTGGCACTCGGCAGGCAATGGTGGGTGTAACACAGCATTGGGCTCTGTCAGGAGCACGCTGTGACTCTCAAGTGATGTTCGTCCCCTTTCCAGAGAGTAAAATAAAAAGTATTACACATCCGGCAGTGGATGTGTGTTTTATTAACCGTGAGGGGGGTTTCTTGCATAGTTTTGGTCGAATTTTTGTCGAATCCCCTTTGAATGGCTTGGTGTGCATGTGTATTAAATGTGCCCGTCAATAGCTACCCATGTTTGTATAAATAAACGACAAGGGTGTCTACCAGGATTAGGCACGGTAGGGCATCAGACATGTCAGAGCTTCACTAGTGGTGTAAATACATTCCACGTGGATTCATTGCATGCATAGTCGCCTTTTAATGAATATCACGCAAATCGTCATGGTGATAGGTACGTACGGTTTGTCCAGCATGTCCTAGGTGTGTCTATAAATATATATTTTTTAAAAATAATAAAAAACAGTGGCCGGCCCTGGGGATTGGGGTCAAAAAAATATAATTAGGAGACCGGCCCTGGGGGATGGGGTCATCAGGGCCAATAAATTAGAATAAGAAGGGGAACCAAACAGCCCCCCTTCTTAAAAAACTAAAATAAATAAAAGACTGGCATCGTGCCGGAGGCCATGCCCCCTCCGTGCAGCACTCTGCAAACGCGCCCCCAACAGGCATCTCCAGTATGCGCCAGGGAGCTGCGCTGCAGCCAGGTGTTCTGAGGCCAAGCCCCTTTTTACACCTCTCTGCAACGCAGCTCTGTGGCGCTTACTGGAGGTACCTAGTGGTCTAGTTTGACCCTAGGGACCCTTAGGATTCAAGGGGACTTAATCTCTCAACTTAGAACAGCCACAGGGCGCGTTTACACAGTGGTGAAGGGAGGGGACGGGGCCTGAGGTGATGTGTGCAAACACGCACTATGGCACGTTTTAAATTGGGGATATAATTTCCCTTCAATACTGAGGGCCCCTGGGGGCTAACTAGCCCACCAAGTGCTTCCAGTAAGCGCCACTGAGCTGCATTGCAGAGAGGTGGTCCAGGCCGTGCCACTTTTTACACCTCTCTGCAACGCAGCTCTGTGGCACTTACTGGAGGTACCTAGTGGGCTAGTTGGACCCTAGGGACCCTCAGGATTCAAATGAACTTAATCTCCCAACTAAAAATGGACACAGGGCGTGTTTACACAGTGGTGAAGGGAGGGGACGGGGCCTGAGTTAACGTGTGCAAAAACGCCCTGTGGCCTGTTTTAAGAGGTAGTTTTAATCCCAATGCCCTATTATACACTGGGGCTTACAGAGGAGGTCATGCTAATCACAGGGGGACCCCAACGCATAATGTTCCCTAGTGTATGTAGGTGTTTTCACTGTATTCTAAGTGTCTTTTAACATAGCACTGGCTCTAGGACTGGTTAGTCAGACTCAGTTACCACCAGTATCCGTCTGAAAAAGTTGAGGGTACAGGATGATTTTGCAACAAGGCTTCTTTCTGCTCTTCTTTTTGTTCTTTCTGCACGTTATCCTTCTTCCTGCACTTATCTTCGTATTTGAGGACTTCTGTTGCTTCTTTCTGCACTTCTTTTGTTTCTTTCTGTGAATTTTTTCTTCTTTCTTCACATGTCCTATCTCTGTAGGCATAGTTAGAAATTAGCATTTAAAAAACCTTTGAAATTCACAGAAAAAACCATAGGTTTCAGGCACGTTATAGTTAGGAATTAGCATTTAAAAAACCTCAGAAATTCACTGAAAAAACCATAGGTTTCAGGGGTGTTATAGTTAGCTGGACTTTTCACTTGTACAAAACCATTGAAATTCCCCCGTTATAGTTAGTTCAGCTAACTATAACTCGCGCGCCCGCAATGCACTGCTGATGACGTCACATATTACATCACTCATGACATGGTCAGTGACATCACTCATGACATCACTGATGACATCTCAAATGACATCACTGATGACATCACTGATGACATCATCCTTGTGATAGAGTGGCAGACCTCCTCTCACCCTAATATAACCTTTGATACACACATTCAAAAATAGAGACTAAAATATTCAAAACAATGGACATACCAATACCAGTTACAACAACCTCTTCAGTAATTCTAAGATCCACATACACATCCACTCATTCACCAACAGTCCTATACAGTCACTCATACATGTACTCACTCATCATATGTACTCATACACCTATACATCCTGTTACGCAATGCCACTCATCCATAGAGTTACTCACACACATAGTCACTCATGCTAATAAAGAATCAAACATACATTTACTTGCATATACAGTTATACGCACACCACCATACTTACTTCTACGGAAACTTACACATACTTAGTCTTTTAAACAATCACTTATAGAAACACATACTTATTCATACAGGAACTCTTTCAATCTCTCACTCTCACATATACTCACATATATACACCAATAGTCACATATACTAGTTTAAAACATATGTAGTTACTCATAAAGACACTATTGAGACAGTCATTCACTCACTAACACACCCAAACACACACTCATCCACCCATACAGTCCTGCACACATGCTGTGTTCAACACATACAAACAGTGAGTCACTCATTCATGCACCTATGCACTATGTAATACCCCCCACCGAACCATGCAGACACTCAGACTGATACTCAAAAAACCAACTAATAACCTATATAGACACCCATGTAGCTACTCACCAACCCATGCAGCCACTTATACACAAAGTGAGAGACTGATACAGATATTTACATATTTAAACATTACTCACTAAGCCATGTATTCACTATGATACACTTAATCAGTCAGTTACACAATCAATTTTTCAAAAACAAATCATCCATTTAGACACTTATATACCCATTTATTCTTCCATCGACCTTGAGATATACATATATAAAACATATTTAATTTTCAGAAAAACACACATTCACTGGATGATGTCATCAGTGATGTCATCAGTGATTTCATTTGAGATGTCATCAGTGATGTCATGAGTGATGTCACTGACCATGTCATGAGTGATGTAATATGTGACGTCATCAGCAGTGCATTGCGGGCGCGCGAGTTATAGTTAGCTGAACTAACTATAACGGGGGAATTTCAATGGTTTTGTACAAGTGAAAAGTCCAGCTAACTATAACACCCCTGAAACCTATGGTTTTTTCAGTGAATTTCTGAGGTTTTTTAAATGCTAATTCCTAACTATAACGTGCCTGAAACCTATGGTTTTTTCTGTGAATATATATATATATATATATATAATAAAAAATAGACACTTGTACCGACATGCCCCGCAAGTTAAATTACCACCGGTGCAACCAATGCAACCTGAACTAAATTGTGCTGTTCCACTATATATATATATATAGTGGAACAGCACAATTTAGTTCAGGTTGCATTGGTTGCACCGGTGGTAATTTAACTTGCGGGGCATGTCGGTACAAGTGTTTATTTTTTATTAGTTGAATGGTGGTGCAAAGATTGGTGGAAAACTGCTTCGGTGCTGGTGCTCGGTATGTAAACCGGAAATGGAAATTCACAGCAGTGCAATCTATACAATGTCTCAGCAGTCCTTCTTAAATATGTGAAGCATTCTTTACGCATATATGTACATGAATGCAAGCAAACCCCTGGTGACATATTTCACTTTGACAAATATTGCACTCAGGGGGAGATTTACTAGGATATTGCGCCGTGTTTGCATCACAAAAGTGACGCAAATCGGTGCAAAATCTTTTTTTCCCTATTTACTTTCCAGTGCTAAACTTGTTTAGCGCTGGAAATAACGGAAAAGCAATGTGCTGCTTCGCGTTACTTTGCGCCATGGGGGTGTACCAAGGGTGGAGCATGGGCGTTCCTATGCAACCACCCAAGGTTTCTCATGCTAAACCCAATTTACTAAGAACAGTAGATTGGGTTTAGTGTGAGAAAACTGCTCCCTTTTCAACTAAGCGCCAGGAAGGAGAAATGCTTTCATTTCGCCTTCCTTTTCTGGCTTTGCATGTGTGCTGCACTGTGCAGCACGTATGCAAAGTGGGAAAAGCTTTGCATCGTACCTAGCATAGTATTTTATACAGAAGAGTACCCTTCCTGTACAAAACCTATGCTACACTCATGCACACACCCTAGTGCTACAATGCTAAGGTGTGTGCATGGCACACAGCAGCTGAAATCAGCGCAAGGTAAAGGGGAGGAGAGAGCCATATCTTTAAAAATATGGCACTTGCCTGCTCCCTCCCTGTCGCGCAACGCAGCCTCGTGTGGGACTGCGCTGCGTTGCATGGAGATTTTGTAAATCTTCCCCTGAGTGTGGTGTATTCTCTCTCCATCCAGGCTGTATTGCAGCCTGGGTGGAGAGAGAACATGCGTAGGTTCCCAATGCCTGTCTGAGTGCTGAACCACGGCGCTCAGACCAATCACAATGCTGCATTGCAGCGTTGTGATTGGCTATGGGGAGCCCGGATATGCTTCCTGTTCCAGGCCGGAGGAGGGACTACGGAGGCGAGCTGCGGTGAGGAAGCAGCAAGAAGGTACTTTTTTTTTTTTACACTCGCTTCCCACCGTGTACCCGCCACCCCCAAACCATGCCAGCCGCCACAGCCTGTGATGATATTAAGGCCAAAGGTTATGTAATGTCACTTTGTCTACCAAATGCATTTTGCAGAATTGATGCCCATGCCCATCATGCCAAAATGCGTGTGTAGGAGGAAAGATTAAAATGCAAGACTGTGTAATATGCTCACTGGAGAAGTGGGAGCCAGGCCTACTAGAAGAATGGGAGGTATCCTACGTGAATTTGGACCAAGATTTAAGCCAAGATTATGAGGCAGACAAGCCGACCTGTTGGAACTGGGACCAAACACTTAAGGGCTGAGAGAATGAACAGTTGTTGGTCAGGTCTGTTGGAAGAAGTCCGTACTAATAGCTGACATGGCTGAATGTGCACCATACAACTCATAGTTAACAATACCAATAGCTGCAGGGAGGGAAGAGGAGTGTTCATTTTGCCCTGAAGAAAGCCTAGGACCTAAGAGGCCTCAATCAAGGGCTGAAACATGTTGGCATGACATTAGGGTCATAGGACCATTACCTCTGGATGACCCTTTGCATATATATTGTTAATATCCACTACGTCCCCGCCAATAAAGGGATACTTGGGGAGCGCAGTAGGATTTTTATATTCAGACCCCCTGGCCTACCTCTCCTAAGCAAACCTTGAAATACGGTCGAACCCACCCTGACTTTTAGGAGTCGGGGTGAACCCTATGATGAAGCATGACACCAATAGGGTGTGTGAAGGTTAACGAACAAAAAGGAGTTGCCTCCTTTCCCGCACTTGAGCGGGTTACGCCACGTAAGTCTAATTCTGAGCCCTTACGGGTTGGGATACTTTTGGTTATGAATAGTTGACTCGGGAGGGGGTATCCACTTCCCTGAATAACTCTCTTACCCCATGGCTTTGGTAGAGGGCCCTCTTCCATAGCCTATGGTATAGTGTGTGGCTTCCCGCCAGAAGACTATGACTATTACTAGCTTGCATTTGCAAAATGCTCGTACGGGAATGTGTGCTGCGGCGTCTCATACAAATACACACAAACACTGCATATATGCACTGCACTGCTTGCGGCTCTGACAGACTCAATTGTATCAGCAGCAGAAGTCAGTACTCTTTACATCCCACAATGTTTTGACCTTTGTTACTGGCATAACTAGGGCCGGGTGAAACATTTTTAAGCATACTTTGCTTAATTTTAATTTTTCGCCCACATAAACTTTATGTGGAATAATTGCGAGCTGGGTACTCGGCGGAGCAGAAAATGTTGACGGGCCCTAGGGCAAACTGCATGCGCTACACTGGCATTGTGTGACACGTTAGAGACTCTCCTGAAAATGTATTCGGTGGCTATCTCACATTACTTCTGTATACCCGGGCGTACAATTGTCATGCCCATGACGGCCACGCGTAATTTGTGTCAGATGCTTGAATATGTGGAGAGAAACATACTGTCAAACCGAATGCCCCAAGGTTTCAGAAATCCAACAGATTCACCCGAAGCAAGGCATACCTTGATTGCCAATGTACCAGCGTCACTGAGTTTGCCTCCTGCTACTTCCGTCTAAGCCTACCAGGAGGTGCCCAGACATGACCCGAAAAGCACTGGGAATTTTTGCAACGTTTGCAACCCACTCCTGCCATGCTGGCTATATCCCTACAGTCAGTCTTGTCAGAAAAGTTGCAGGCTGACAAATATTTTGGGATATTAGGGCACTAGCTGCCTTCA
This sequence comes from Triturus cristatus, assembly GCF_964204655.1. Lineage (NCBI taxonomy): Eukaryota > Metazoa > Chordata > Amphibia > Caudata > Salamandridae > Triturus > Triturus cristatus. The sequence continues at coordinate 133,189,509 of NC_140580.1, read as the reverse complement.
GCTTAAATTCAACACATACGGGCTGAGATATAAATGGTTTTGTGGTCCCAGTGCCTATGATTTGTGAAATCAAACTTCAAACCGACGGGGCATATTTACAAGCCCTTATGACCACAGCGTCACTTTTCACGACGTTGTGGTGGCGATAGGGTCTTCGCCTTATTTACAAGGTAGCATTAAGCCACTTAACGTGGCTTACTGCTGCCTTGTAAATAAGGCACCCTTTCACGCTATGCTTAGCGTGGGCGTTCCACTGCAACACCCATTGATTTTGACGCTGCCCCATATTTACAAGGGCAGCGCCAATATGGGGCAGTGGCAAAATTAAGAACGGTGAAAGCCGGGTCTTCCTCTGGCGCAACGAGGAAAAATATTTAATTTGTCCTAGTTTTTGCTGTTTCCATGTGCACTGCGTTGTGCAGCACACATAGAAACAGCAAAACGCCATTCATTGTTTATGTGCAGGAAGGTCCCCCTTCCTACACATAAACAATCTTTAAAACAAATGACGTTTTGCAACTTCTATGTGTGCTGCATTAAGCAGCACACATAGAAGTTACAAAATGCCATTTAAAGATTGATTATGTGCAGGAAGGGACACCTTTCAGCACATAAACAATCTTCCCCTGCAACGCAGGCACCCTTGCACTATGGTGCAAGGGTGCCTGCGTTGGCGCCTGGCAGCTGAATTTAGCACCAGCGCAGGGGGAAACGCAGGGCTGCACCATATTGTTGTAAATATGGTGCAGCCCTCGTTTCAGAAGTGGCAGAGCCCAGCGTTAAGCCAAGAAGACTAACGCCGTGCTCGGTCACTTCTATTGTAAATATGACCAGACAAGTCTTATTATACCATTCTTAATGTCTTTCCGACTTACACCGAGTATGTTTTGACACATTGCGATTTGGAAGGAGGAGCGCCCACCCTCCTTATGAACCGTAATGATAATTATCAAGGCTTTGTAATTGCAGTTGCCAACTATTGATGCTATACTGTCAGGAATTGAGGGAATGATGTCTACTAGTCCATGCTCGCCCCACCTCTTCGTTCTCAACAGATTGCAAGGGCCCGCCACATTAGCATTAATGAGATATGAGGTTTGTAAATCTGTCCAACCTGTCCTTTTGCAACACAAGGCCGTTGTACATACAGTTCACAACAATGAAAGGCACTTGTCGCAGTGCAACGCGGAAAATGAGGATTAGTATGAACAGTTTCTTAGTAACGTGCTTTTTAAAAAATGATTTATTCATTCAGCTCCAAACATAGTGACAGAGCTGAGTAAAATGTAGACTTCTAGTTTACAACTGAATTTCTCTAATCAGTGCCACAATCAATGATTCAATTATTCAGGACTTGTATTATACAGGTATAGTGAAACTTTTCATCTCTTCACCGTCCATCAGATAATGCAGTTATATGGCATTGCTGAGCCAGATAATTAAATTGAGCAGCCTGAAACAGCATAGCATGGCTTGTCTCATGATCTATTACCTTCACAATCAGATATGTTATGCTATGGAGCCATCGTTTTCACTGACACAGAACTGTAGCTGTACGGAAAAGGTATGTAATGGATGTAGCTTAAATATCTTTTAGTCTAGAGTGGCAGCATTGTTGTATCAAGCTCGGCTATGTCATTACAATAAATAGAATCACATAGCCATTCTTGTAGGATGGGACCAACAATGGTCACGTGCCCCAGCCTCCTTTATTTGATCGCCACAGAAATTCCATAATATTCTGCCCTGCCTCAGGAACATCCCACATAGAAGTCACTAGTGCTATGAGTGTGGAAAGGTCTACCCAGGCCTCAGTCATCTTTATCAAGATGCAAAGTATTCCTCTTCAGTACTTTGTTACCTCCTCACAACTTTGTGCTAGGTGTCGGAAGCCTGCTTTCGCAACACAATACCTATGGCATCTTTTGTTGACCCTCAGGGCTCATCCCAATAAATTTATAGGTAAACGATAAAGCGTACTATACATTTATAGTGTATCTGATGTTTTTCATTGGGCGATACCTCAGTAGCTGAGTTGAGCTGTAGGACCATTGAGCCCCAGACAAAGAATGTGTCACATTTTCCTCCCCCCGCTTCTAACTTTCAGGCTTCACCTGGAACTCTAGGGTTGTATACATTGATACACATGGGTTGTCATGATGATGGTACAGATTTGATATCAATTCACGTAGTAAAGCGAATGAGCTGGGTCCTGCGGGGAAAGGTAAGTATGGATCTTGTAGTATCGAAAGCATACGGAAGTACTACAAGATGTCTGGGTATACTACCATGTCTGTATTGTAAGTTTAGATAAATGCCCCTGCGGATACGTCACCCATTGTACTGATTCCCAATCATTTCAACTGCGCTTGTGCTTTAGGCTCTAGCATTGGTCGAGTTGTCAGGTTAAAAAGCAGTGGCAAGAATTGAGAATAGAAAGCGTTGTGACCTTGATAGTGCAGAAAGAGTCCAAATATACCCTCCCGTATCAGTTCAACCTCTTTACTTACAAGAATGGACTCCAAAGCCACACTATCTTTTCTTCCTTCTTCAAGGGGACAGATCTTTGCCACTGTATATTGATGGAAACCAGCTCAAATAAAATTAATCATTGGTATCAATAACATTTAAGTTCAGTCAATGATGAGAGTTTTAGGACATTTTTAAAAGCTTTATTTCTCTTTACGAGATTAGTAAATTATTTATATTTGTCTATTTATTCAATTAGTAAATTAAATAATCTGGTTACAGAAATCATAGAAATATAGTAAGAGTCATCATAGAGCAAAATAACTGTGTGTTCCGTAAAGGAGTTTGGGACAATTGTATCAAACAATTATGCCTTTTCAAACGGTGCGATTCGGTAATTTTGGCTGTTTGCAAATGCAAAATAGCCTTTCAATATGCATGAAAGGCTTTGTAGTCACAATTCTAGGTAATCACAAAAATAGCCATTACCTAAAATTGCAACTACAAATAGGGAATAGCAATTTGCGATTCCCTTAGCACATGTACCAAGCATTAGGAAAATGCTATTACCATTGACTTCAAGTCGTTGGTAAACATGTGCACATTTTCAAAAATGCACAAAAATGCATTTTTTAAAGTGCCATGTAGCGTGCTTTATATGTGCCCATTCTTATTTTGGGAGTGCTTCAGGGGGGCCTTAGGCCCCTGGGCACCCTTGGCTTTGCATTAGCAAATCTGGGATTACCAATTAGGTAATGCAAAACCATTCACACCTCAAAGAGTAGTATTATCTAATAGCGATTACCTATTCAGCAAATTGCTGTTTGGTAATACTAAGGAATCGCGAAATCTTTGGCGATTCCTTACATACATAGCATTTTGCGATGACCAAATAGCGATTCAGTAAAAACTGCTATTTAGTAATTGAAAAATACTTTTTTGATACTTGTGGCCCTAAGTCCCTATTCTATCTAAAAGTAACCTACCCAATCAGAACCCATAAAGAGTCCTTGGAAAAGAACAAGATCAAAGGAGCATCACAATCGAAGTCTAAAATCAGTTGAACTCCCCATAAACAGTAGTTCGTGAAACTCAGCCGAGTCTCATCTCTCCAAAAGCATTAGTATACAGTCGCAGTAGCAACTGCACAAAAGTAAATCAAGAAAATAGGAAAACGGATACAGGAGTAGCTGCACCCGTCAGGGCAAAAGGGTAAAGAAAATTGTTACCTACAAAGTGTCAGGCAATAGCTGTCCCCGTCACCAGTAGCTCACAGCAATAGGGCAAGTAAAAGTGCAAAGGAGAATAGCACGAATGGTTGCTCAGGGAGAATGGCATCTGACTAACTAGAAACACAGACTATTATAAAAGACATGAAAACACCTTATTACAGTGTTTCAGCTTCAATAGTTCTCCAATAAGTAGGCATCCTCCATCTGTAAGTGGTTTCCTTCCTTTCCTTCTTTCCTAAGGCAAACATGTGAACTCACGATCCATTATCAGAAAGTGCTTTCTCATTTTAACATTTGTACAACTGGGGCAAGCTAGCCTTGGTTTCCAGGGAAGAATATTGCAGTATTCAGTCTATTACTTGTTAAATGTTTCACTGAGGAACAATGAACTACACTAAAGACAGAACCATTTGCTTGCAGATCTCCTGCTAGGCAATGGAAGTCAATAGTTTATAAGCATACTTGTATACACTATCTATTCAATTTTATATGAACATATGACGATGAAGGAAGTTCATTTCTAGTTTATCCATAATATGTAGCTGAAAAAAATAATAAATTTTATAAACTCGGCACATTCTACAGTTATGACAGTATCTAAGTAATTCACTTCAAGGTCAATCTATAGAAGATACTTGTTCAGAGTTAAGGATTTTCCTAAAGAATCTTTTTTATAGAAAGAAAAGGTCTAGCTGAAGTTTTGGCAATAGGATGGCAGCTTAGTGATATTTTTAAATGCATTTTTATATTGAAACCCAAGACAAATATAGCATCAGTATTGATTATTTTTTATTGGCACTTTTCTGTATTATCAACCTGCTCACTCAGTTTCCATTCTGCCCATAGGGAACAGCGGACTGGGTCAGAACAGTATGCCCAGCAGGCTGTAAGGGTAAACTATATGTGCTTCCGATGACATCTATCCTGGCTTTGACAGGGACTGGTCACCCTGTGTGTGCACAATTTTTTGTAAAAGGGCATATGTTTTTGCATCCCCTGGTTTCACTCTTCATTCAGTGATCCCAAGTTTCGTTCCAAATTATTGAAATCTTACTACTTTGGGTGCTACATAACATTGGCCCTGTCCCTTTGTCCTGATTATGAACCCACTAACTAATTTTTTACTTTGGGGTCAAAAAGTACATTGACGACTAATGGTTTTGAACTGTTTGCCTTTAAAACAATACTTAATCAGATAAAAATCATATTAGAAATTATAATACCTGAATATCGAATTTCACAGTCAAAACCTATTGGACTTTTTTTCACTTGCAATAATCATGGGCACTGCACCACCACTTTAATAATTTACCTCAGCCCCTTTTTTTAGGTTTAATTGACAATGTGTTGGTTTGAATATTTATAAAGCAATCTTCTAATGACTATATGTTGTTTTATTGTCCTTTTAAATTATCCTTTGGTGTGTTGCATCCCGGTTTCAGCAGGGTTGTATTATTGCCCCTTCTCCATTCAAGAAAGTATTCAAGTGCATTCCAAATTAACCATTGTCTGTTGTCTCATATATGTTACCTATGTATCCTGGGTCATGTCTGATATATTAATATCACCAATTAGGATGGGGGTGAGCAACTTCCATCTGGACGCAGTAATAATATCATTTGATATCAAATGCTGAAAAGCATCATCTCAATGACATGTGGATGCTTTCCCGGCAATGCTAATTTAATCATAACTTCCTTAAGTGAAGTGTATAATCATTGGATCAGTGGTATTGCTTTTGTCCTTCCTCCCATCATATTGTAAAGTGCTCTGTTATCCCTCGGAATCTTGTTCGCGCTATATAAAACTTTATAAATAAATATAGGAATGTTGAGGAAGAGATACTGGAGTGTGGGCATGACCATAATTTTCATTAGGGTAACTCTGCCTTCACCCAAATATATCCTGCCGAAATCGCTTATCTTTATGGTTTAGTCGTCTTGAAGTGGACCCCAAAGAAGTTTTATCCAATGAAATACTGACTGGTTCAGTGAGCAGCTGCTCCTATCTTGCAAAAACCTCAAACCACAATCTGCCATAATGTTCGCTAGACCTGGCAGGTACCTGAACTAAAGAGACTGAATAAGAACTTCAAGAATACAATACTATTGCACTTGGCCCTTTTTGCAGGGATATACCCAAACTTTTTGCTTTTTCCTCCTATTTTCTCCTGACCTGTTGTTGTTGGCTTTAGGACTCTGGGCTCTTTACCACTCTTGATCAGTGCTAAAGTGCATAGGCTCTCTGTGTAAATTGCATTTATGGATTGGTGTTTCCCCGATTGGCATATTTGATTTACAGGTAAGCCCCTAGTAAAGCGCACTGAGTGTATCAGGGCCTGTAAATCAAATGCTACTTCTTTGGGCCTGCAGCACTGAGTGTGCCACCGACATGAGTAGCCCTGAAAAGGTATCTCAGACCTGCCACTGCAGTGTCTGTGCGCAGTTTTGTCGCAACTACAGGTATTTTGGGAGAAATCACGCATCCAAAGTTTTCTATGGGCCAAGGTGTTTGAAACCTTTTTAAAGTCATATTCTTATTACATGTATGTTGTATTTTTGGTCTTGTTGAGTTTAGATAAAGATACTTTATTTTTCTAAACTGGTGTGGGGTCCATTTGTGGTGTTATCACTGTATTACTGTGTGTTTTGAGTACCAATACTTTACACAGTGTCTTTGGGATAAGTCTGTCTGCTCGTACCAAGCTACCCAGGGGGTGAGCATGGGTTATCTAAAGTGTGTATCCCCATTACCCTGACTAGAAGCAAGGGTCCCTATTTGGACAAAGGTACATGCCTCTGCCAACTAGAGACCCCCATTTCTAACAAATACCAGAAATGCGCAATCCTTTCTATAGAATCCAGGAAAAAAAATGTATATAAAAACCCAATCTATTGCTTTTTAGGTCTCGTCTAGCGAACGCAGCACATGCGCTGCTTCGCCTTGGCGAGACTCTATTGTCGTCGCTTTCCTTCGCGAAGGGAGACAAACCATGTGCGCACCTGGACAGGAGATGTGCACGCATACGGACAGGAGATGTGCACTCCGTACGCGTGCACATCTCCTGTCCCTGGAGGCTGGCGTTAGACAGCGCGCGCATCGCGCGCTTTTACTTTCCCTCCCCCACGTCGGCTCCACGGAGACAGCTTGTATTTACAGCTGCAGAAGCATCAAAGGGCGAATCTCTGACTCATCATGGCTGCGAGATGAGCTCAGCTTAGAAAACAACGATATCATTTTACCAGGCACTTGGACGACCTGTGCTGGAAAACATAAGAGTGACATTCGTTTTTCAGCCGGAGAAAAATACAAAAATGTATTTACATTCTTGCAGAACGGGAAGAACTGCTCGTGGCAGACATTACTGAGTAACATGGAGCAGTTCCTGAACAGAGTTCGGGACTTCCCCTAAGCATCCTTCTGTGGGGGTTGTCCTCTAGTGGGGTTTAGATTAGGAGGGGGGGAGGTCACATCTACTTTCAGTAGAGCTCAAGGTTGACATTCAGGTCACTATGGGACCAGTGACGACTTCACGTTTTGTATTTGTGGTCGGAGTGCTGACCCCCCACCCACCCACACACTAGCCCCTCCCCCACACACACACCACCTCCCATAGCAGAGGCTGGAATCTCAGAAGGGTCTCTTCCGACATGAACCGAGTGAGTTCCTTCACAGGGTGAGGGTTTGTATTCTGGGGCAGTTGGGTGAGGGTGCTGGGAGCTCCGTGAGGTCAAAGCACTACATGACCACCGGGGGGGTCTCTACCAGAGCTTTCAACACAACAGATGGAAGCCGGCCTGCTCACCTTTCCTACAGGAACACAGTCTGTCCACCTCCCCCTCACAACAAGCCTTGTCGCTACCTGCTCACAGCTAGAGGGAGCCTGCCCATCACACCCTGTCCACCCCACTAAGGAAGCCTGCCTACCACCCACTCGCATCTGGAACCAGCCTGCCCACCCCTCACACCTGGAACCAGCCTGCCCACCCCCTCGCACCTGGAACCAGCCTGCCCAGCCTCTCGCACCTGGAACCAGCCTGCCCATCCCCTCGCACCTGGAACTAGCCTGCCCAGCCCCTCGCACCTGCAACCAGCCTGACCATCCCCTTGCACCTGCAACTAGCCTGCCCACCCCCTCGCACTTGGAACCAGCCTGCCCACCGCCTCACACCTGCAACCAGACTGACCATCCCCTCGCACCTGCAACCAGCCTGCCCATCCCCTCGCACCTGGAACCAGCCTGCCCATCCCCTCGCACCTGCAATCAGCCTGACCATCCCCTCGCACCTGCAACCAGTCTGCCCACCCCCTCGCACCTGGAACAAGCCTGCCCACCCCCTCGCACCTGCAACCAGCCTGACCATCCCCTCGCACCTGCAACCAGCCTGCCCACCCCCTCACACCTGGAACCAGCCTGCCCACCCCCTTGCACCTGCAACCAGACTGACCATCCCCTCGCACCTGCAACCAGCCTGCCCATCCCCTCACACCTGGAACCAGCCTGCCCATCCCCTCACACCTGGAACCAGCCTGCCCACCCCTCACACCACCTGTGATTTTATACGTTGCTTCGCCACTCGCCCGTCATCGGTACCAGTTGATCTACGAGGAATGATGGGACTACCAGCACTCATTGGACATTTCAGGTGTAATGGGTGTGGGGTATGCCCGCAAACTAAAGATTCTAAGTCCGTGGAAATAAACAAAGTGGTACATCTGCAATTGAGTTTTTCTAACTGTAACACTAAAAGCGTAGTGTATTCTGTTACATGCCCATGTGGGAAAACATACATTGGCCAGACAATTCAAGCCATTAAGATGAGGATTTTGCAGCACAAATCTCGCATACGCTGCGGGACCGTAGGGGCTCCTATGGTCCAACACTTCATTGAAATGACTCATAGCGAAGACGAACTTTATTGGACAGTGCTAGCAGTAGTGAAAGCACCTAACAAGATCAATCTGCAAAGTAATCAGAACCGCCTTGAGGCACGCATGATAGAACGGTATCATACATCCACACAGGGATTGAATGATCGTGATGAGATCTGGGCCTTGATTTAAGTACTTTAGCATTGTTGTCATTTTGACAAGTAGGTCAAGAGGGGAGAGGTGATGCTTGACTCAGGACTTGTAAACTGTGATGTCATGGAAAACCATGGCAAGTATCATATTGACGTTTCTCTATCACGAGTGGTTGTATTGCACTTATAATGAATGTAATTTTGTATATTTTGTATAGATTGGTGAATTAAGGCGTGATGGTAGTGCTCGGTCCTCCTTGTGGCCTGCGAGGGATGAGGTCGGTGGTGGCTGCCATGTGTTAAGATGGTTGTGGGTTTCTGTGGATTCGTCCACTGTATTTATAACTCCTTTTTTATTTACGTTTTCTTTTTGTACACAGTGTATTTATTCCACAATTCTCTTATTTTCATAATAATTTCTTTTTTAAACTTTATGGGGTATTGCGCTTCCGCCCCGCCTCGATGGTGCCCGTTTACGGAGGTTCCGTTTGGCCCAGATCAGGGTAGATCCATTCTGTTAAGATGGCCGCCCCGTTTTCCATATTTCTAATACAGATGATTTCTAGTCCTATCTCGACCTCTATGCACCCACGATGTCTCGTTGACTGCTGGGTGTACCGCCATAGTCATCTCAGCGATGGTTGGCGCTTATCGGAGTACAGAGTAATTAGCAGGACCCGAGATTTTCGAGATTTTTGAAGTAAGTTCATCCGCTCTCCATGCGAGAGCACCGCGAGCTTTCTCTGGGGCATTTAGATAGAAGGGGCGAGATAGATAAATTGCTGTCATTTGTCCACTGCAGGTGAAGTACTGGGTTTTTAAAACCCAGCGGTGCAGGGGAACACACCCTAAGACTTCGAGTTCTTCCTGTTTCAGACCCAGAGAAACACAGAGTATTCTAGGTGAAGTCAAAGATCGTATTTATTGGCTGCAGACCAATTACAGGTATCCGAGAAGTACAACACAATGTATGTTCTCAGGAGACTGCTTAACTTACAAAAATGGGCTTCTCCTTATATACAAAATATCATGCTTCAGGCACACATTCCTCGTTTTACGATATGGTCATTCATATGTATTCATTACAAACGAAAAGGCAGAGTCATGATGACCATCCCACATTCCAGTTCAGCCAGCCCACAATTATTTACCCAGCGAGGCTCAGATCCCACATCAGATATCAGCAGACCCCAATAAACACGGGCACCTCCTGTTGATAAAACAAGCCATAAAGCAGGAAGAGTCAGGTGTGAAAGAGATTAGCCGGAGGCTTGTGTGGGATGAAAAGGCTTTATGGTGTGTCAAACCCTGATGCTAATCACAGGTGGCCGTAGGATGGGGAGCTCGTGGGACTGGACTGACCTGGGGCGGTGGAGCCAAGTCGCATAGGTCACAGAGAAGTCAATAGAAGGCACATATGTTCTGAAGGCCTGTGCTTGGCCTTAATGTGTAGCCTATGTGAGGGCAACCATAAGATGGCCACTGCTTCAAGATGGAACCCACGAAGTCAATGTGTAATATCGTATACAAAGTGTATTTATTGATAAAACGTTACGCAAAACACTTGTACATACTGCATTGACCATTCGCGGTTCGCTGATACCGGAATAGGCAGGGTAGGGCCCTGCCTCCTACGCGGTCCCAAATTTCAAAGTACCACAGACCCTCCTTTTGCCCTTACATAGGCAATAACCATACTCATATTAATCCGAGTCCAGGTCTATGTTCATAAAGTCATGGAGATGTTGCTGTAGCATCATCCTGTTACTTAGTTCGTCCCTCGATACAGGTTTCCTTACACATAATGTAGCACAGAGGCCACATATCGCGGGAGCACACTGTACACACAGACAGAACAGGAAAAGAATGGCTAAGATCATTCCAATGACCATCAGAATCTTCCAACCCCAGGCAGATATCAGTTCCCAGAACCACCCCATCAGTGACCAATCTCCTTTATCCACGTGAATAGATTCAGATATTTTATGCAGTTTGGAGATGGCTTGATAAACTGTTGGAGCGTTATCTGGTATGAAAATGCAACAGCTAGATTGGATGACCTTACATACCCCACCACGGTCTGCAAGTATGACGTCTAGAACCATACGGTTCTTCAAAGTCATGAGGCGATCCGCTTGGAGCTCAGCTGTCAAATTACCAAGGGCACCAGCCGTTACATTAACAGTGGATTCAACCACACAAGTCAGTTGTCTCAGGTTCCTACTATTGACCATCGGTCCCCAAAATGGCAGGAAACCCAAAAAGAAGTCTCCCGCTTCCTGACCGGCAGTATCCTCCTGACTAAAAACGCCTCTCACAACTCTGGTCTTGTGATAATCAGAGGCAGCAGTAAATGTTGGCGGTAGCAAGTTTGCAATATAACATGTGCCCGAGAAATCAGGGGGCAACCATGTATATGCTCGGTCATTGCAGACAAAATATGTACCCTTGGCAGCCAAAAACGCAGGGGAAAACTGTGATGGAAAAGTGTACGTTTCAGTACAGTCACTTTTCCCCAGTTGAGCTCTTGGATTCTGACCATTACCTTGTAAACAGAACCGACCTATGTGGGGTACGACCCAAATTGGGGATGAGATTTTTCGCTGCCTTTCACCCAGACTAATGCTATACCCCGTCGCGTTACAACCTACATAAGCTCGCAATTCATCCTTGGGAATAGATGAGTACGCGTCGATATCTCTGCTCATATCGGCAACTCAGTTCATTAAGGCTTTATTATTTGTGCTAGGTCTGATGGAACGCGGTTGTCGCGGGGAGTAGGCATCTAATGCAAAAAGAAACATGGTCTGGAATGCCCATGACGATCCATTATAGCTAAACGGCAGCACTAGATATGGGATACCCTTATTAATGGTATGTGGCATTAAACCACACACCCAGCAATTGGTTGTATTCATAACTAGCTGGTGCTGGTGCAGGAGTTGAATAAACGAGTTGTTTACGAACTCAGATCGTCTAGCTTGTTCGTGTTCAGGCAGAGGGTGGAAAGAGTGTAAGGAGACAGTAGGAGGAGGTATAGGCTGTACAGTGGGTGCAAATGGCACTTGAGAGGAGAAGAATGCATAGCCTACAGTGAACACCATCATACTAAATAGTATAAACAGACATAATAATACAAAACGTTTGCTCTTCATTATTCTACATATTTTCTTCTTAAAGTTCATTTCCTCAGCGGGTCTCTCCATCTTGAAAAACTCCATCCTCTAATCGTGCCGCTCGCGGCGGGTGAGTATCTTCTGCTAAGGAGTACGCCTGTCAGTCCAGGGAACGCCCCAGACCAACCAGAACTGTTGACCTAACGTCTTCGGCCTGTACCCCGAAGTCTTGGCACCGCGACCCTGCGGCTGAACCCGGATGGTGGTTCGAAAAATAAAAACCAAAAAGTCCTTCAGCTGGGAGAGCTATAATATCAAAAAAAATAGTAAGGGAAGGGAATTTTTATTTGTCCATAGGCCTCGGTCTCAAGTTATAGCGGTTTCTGCCAGGTACTGTCTGGTCTTGAAACAAGAGTTCAGTCTCCCTGGTGTCTATTCGAGTTGACGGTGGCACAGCTTCCTGCAAAATATCGTCACTTTCTTGTTCTGAAGTCGTTCCCTTTACACGTGCATCACTAAATGGCACAAAACAGGGGACAGTGTCAGTTTCAGAATCAGCGATACCCTCCTGGACTCACCGGTCATATGGTAGTGGCAAAGGGATCCGTTTGCAGTGGGCGCCGTGTATCCAATTCTTTTTCCCTTTCACTCGAACCGCTGATCTTGTCGATAGAAGTACGAGGTGAGGGCCGATCCAACGGGGCTCATCGTTATTCTTTCGCTGAAAGTTTTTCACAAGCACCCACGAGCCAGAGTCGATAGGGTGTCCTGGAGCTTCAGAGGCCTGGGGCAGAGTATCGTGCACCTGTTGGTGTAAAACACGCAATTTAGCCGTCAATTCATACAGATAGTCAAGCAGTACTGGATGTTCGATTTCACTGAATTTTGTCGGTCTTGGCACACCCCATACATTGGCCGGGCGGCCAAACATGATCTCATATGGGCTAAGTCCCACTCGTGAATGCACAGTCATTCTTGTTGATAGGAGTGCTAAAGGCAGAGCGTCAGGCCATTTAAGACCGGAGCTCGCCTGGATTTTGGCCAGTTTGAGTTTCAGAGTGCCATTGTAGCACTCTACTAATCCAGCTGATTGGGGGTGATTTGCAGCGTGGAACTTCTGCTTAATGCCCAATCCCTCACACACATTCTTCATCACTCGACCCACAAATCACTCCCATTATCACTCCACACCATTCTTGGCATTCCAAACCTAGGGAAAAATTCTCTCACAAGGGCTTTGGCTGTGGATAAAGCAGTGATGTCTTTTAGGGGATATGCTTCTATCCATTTTGAAAAAGCGCAAACAACAACCAGTACATATTTCAAATTGTTGCACCGTTCCATGTGGATAAAATCTAGCTGCAAAACCTCAAATGGATATGATGGAGGCGCAAAATGACCAGCTGGAGTTGGGGTTCCCCTACCAGGATTGTATTTCAAACATACCATACAATTCTTGACCACATTCTCTGCACACTTGGGAATTCCAGCGTTCTGCCATACTGGAGCCAACAACTTACAGATTCCTTTCACACTGATATGTGCCATTCCATGTGCCATAGTAACCACTGGAAGCACATATGCATCAGGTAACAACCATCGCCGATGTTCTGACAAATCAACCCAACAACCATTCTCATCCAATTTACCCTTACTTTCTCTCCATTTGCTCAACTCTTTCTCTGTGGCTTCAGCTTGAAGGGACTTCACACTCTCTATCGTGTCTTCACACATTCCAACATCACTAACCCATCTTGCAGGGCCTGCAACATACATTCGAGTCTTCACATCTTTTGCTGTTTCTTTCGCGATTTCGTCAGCAAATGCATTACCACGACCAACATCATCACTGACCTTCTTGTGCGCACTGCATTTCATGATTGCAACTTGTAACGGTAAGGTCAGTGACTCAAGGAGATCATTCACCAACTGACCATTCTGAATTTTAGCTCCATGCGAAATCAGGAACCCACGTTCTTTCCATAATCGCCCAAAACTGTGGGCCACGCCAAATGCGTACTGACTGTCAGTATATATGTTCACTTTCATTCCTTCAGACAACACGCATGCTTTTGTAAGGGCAATTAATTCTGCTGCTTGAGCCGAATTATGTGGTATGCGTGCAGTCTCAACAATCGTGTGCAAAGTCGTGATAGCATATGCAGCAGTCGTATCACCATTCGGAAGCTTGAAGCACGAACCATCCACCCATAAGGTACCATCACACTCAGTTAGGGGAGTATCTTTAAGATCCACTCTCCATTTCGTCTCCTCATCTGTTCTGAACAGACAATCATGCTGCTCAATCTCATCTAGGCCTGCTGGAACCGGCAATAATGTAGCTGGATTCAACGTGTTGCATCTCTTTATGTGTATATGGTTTGCCAACAGTGTCAATTCATACCCTGACAATCGAGCACTGGTTAAGTGCTGTGTCTTTGTCCTGTTTAACAATGTGTCCACAGCATGCGGAACCATTACAATCAATGTGTTATTCATCACTAGTCCAGCAGACTGTCGAATAGACACAGCTGCTGCGGCTGTAGCTCTCAAACAACTTGGCAATGCCCTCGCTACTGGGTCCAAAGTTGACGAAAAATATGCGCATGGACGCGGTCTGTCGCCAAAAGGCTGTGTTAACACTGATAATGCGCAACCGTCCTTTTCATGAACATACAATGTAAAAGGCTTGCTGTAGTCAGGGGTACCCAACACAGGAGCTGAACATAATGCATTACGCAATTCCCAAAAACTTTTCTGACACTCTTCAGACCATGGGACAGGATTCGGTGTATTTTTACAGGTTAATGCTAACAAAGGTTTTGCCGGCAAAGAAAAACTTGGGATCCAGTGCCTACAGTATGAAGTAATGCCCAAGAAAGCACGCACTTCTCTCTGTGTTCTTGGCACACTCAATTGTGCGATGGCTTGAATTCTTTCTGGGGTCAGTTTCCTTCCCTCCTTCGATAAGAGATGACCTAAGTAGGTCACTTCTTGTCGACAATATTGCAGTTTTGAGAGAGACACTTTGTGGTGAAAGGCAGACAAATGACGCAACGATGACAATGTAGCTTCTTTGCAAATCTTTTCAGTATCCGCGGCGATTAGCAAATCGTCAACGTACTGAATGAGGGTAGCACCACTAGGTAAAACAAGTGCATCAAGCTGCGCCTTTAAAGCCTGACTGTATATTGATGGACTTTCACAGTAGCCCTGTGGAGCGCGTTTAAAACGGAAACTTCGACCTCCTAAACTGAAGCCAAAGATGTCCCTGCTCTCCTCTGCAATCGGGATGCTAAAGAAAGCATTCTTTAAATCGATCACTGAGAACCATGCAGCGGAGGCTGGAATCATAGTTAACAAGGCAGTTATATCAGGGACAACTGGAAACTGTGGCACAACAATCTCATTCACCTCTCTAAGATCGATCACAAATCTGTAAACAGGTGGCTGTGAAGGGTCCGTTCGTTTTAAAACAGGTAACACAGGACTATTGCAAACGCTGCCTCTTGTCTCTTCAATTACACCCTTTTTAATCAAATCACTGATAATTGCTAACAACGCTTTCTGACCTTCATTGGAGATCTTGTACTGGGGAATGCGTGGCAATCTGACATTGGCCTTTAAAGTGACCACATATGGCGGTATTTCCAAGAGACCCACATCATTGGGACCAGTAGCCCAAAGGACATCCGGAAGGGATGACAATTCAGGTGGCAATGTATTCTTTGACAAATACATTGGGGAAATCACTTCCTTACCTAATGTAAGTTGTACTCCTGAGGGAGAACAATATAGTGTTGCATGCAATCTTTTTAACAAATCCAACCCTAACAGATTTTCACCACAACCTGTCGTTAGGATGAGGGGTGCTTTTAGCTCATAAGGTCCAACAGAAAGTGGCATAGGACTAGAAATCGGGTTCCTAACTGGGGCGCCAGAAAAACCTACTGAAACATTCATTTCGCCAGACAAAGGCGCTCCAGGGAGTTTTGAATGCATAATTGAACTCTTTGCAGCACCAGTATCCAGCAGAAAGGGCTCTGACACACCCGCTGTGGTCACCTTAACATACGGTCCACTCTGATCCACTGGCACTGAAACAACTCCCTCTCTCTGTCTATGGCTGTCCTAGTAATCATTACCTTCCATATTGTCGTCTTCTGCATAATAATCATTATTATAGTACTGAGCTGTATTACCAGTTGCATTGGCTTGCTGATCAAAGCTATTTATCGTATTTTGAGGCGGAAGAGGACGCGCGTTCTGGGGAACATTTCCATGCCCTCTACCTCTATGAGCTTGCTGACCACCTCTACCCCGTGCGCCATACGCACTATTAGTACGCTGCAACAATCTAGGACAACTATACTTAAAATGACCTTCTTCTTTACAATACGAACATTGGTTGGGACCTACAGGAACACGCGGTTGGGAATACTCGAACCTTTGCATGTTTCTCTGAAACTGTTGAGGTTGCTGATAATTATTCTGACCACCACGCGGAGGGTAGGCCTGTTGTAACAGAACCTTCGTCTTCAATTCTTTCATTTTCTTGTCTGCTCTATCCTTCTCATCTTTATCCCTATTTTCGTAATACTGTGCAGTAGCCAGTATTTGCGCTGAAGAGGAAACAGCCCAAGAACTCTCTGAATCTTTTAACTTCTTACACAACTCGGGAAGCAAATTATGCACAAATTTATCAACAAATAACCGTTGGCCACCTTCAGTACTCATGTCTTGACCACTGTGGTCGACAAATGTTTCTTCAAACCTAGTGAAGAAATCAGACACCGTTTCATCTTTCTTCTGTTTGCATGCCGATAGTTTATCCCAATTCACACGCATCGTGGGCATTAAAGTTTTCATGTAGGTAATAATTCTACCAAGGAGTTCTGCTACTAGGGGCTCAGGTTTTGCACCACTAACTTGTCTAGTGTCTGCGGCAATGATATTAGCCCATGTGTGACCCAATTCTGCAGCGTGATCTACATTACGAATGGATCCCCATAAAGGCTGTGGAACAACATTCCCGAACAACATATCTATATCAGCTAGATTCATGACACACGATTCTGCAGTCTGTGATAACTCCTTATAATATCCTGCAGGGTTTTTACGGGGGTCAGGCAATGTCTGTTTAAGCGCTAACACTTCAGAACGCTTCCATGGGACATGTACCCAAACACGCTGAAAATGTGGCAAAACAGGTGGAACAGCATTAGCATCACCAGGCCTCCAAACTGGAGGAATCTCACGCATTGGATATTGGCACGCTTTTACCTTTTTCCCCACAGGGAAGTCCTGTTCGAACAATGATTGTTGACAATCATCATTCCTGAAGGACAGTAAAGTCGCAACTGCTTTATCTACATCGGGACCCACAATTGTACCTGTTCCAAAATCAAATCGTACTCGACACAACCCCTGCGGGATTGAGTTTGAACCATGATCTTCCAATTCCTCACAGAGGATTTCACACATTTTCTCAAACACATATCTCTGTTTTGGGGCTTCCCATTGGTGAAAAACGTTAACAACTGACTCCACATCATAGAGTGAAGAAAAAACAATCCACCTACGCGCCATATGGTCTAATACCTCTTTTTCTTCAGAATCAGGCAGCTGACTACGCAACTGCTTACGTTGTAAACCAGGGGTCATACTAGATGACCCAAAGAGAGGCGACATTAAACTAGTAACTACATTAGCTATTCGTTGTCGTGCAGAAGGAGAAGTTGAGGGGAAAACGGGGGGAAAGACAGAGGGAAGAAAAGCGGGTGCAGATACAGGTACAGGGGCAGTGTTAGGAAGAGCGCCAAGGGAGGCAGCTGATGTACTAGGCAAAGTCGCAGGAAGCGCAGGGGAGACAGGTAACGAAATTGGCGGCCCTTGAGAGGGCTGCACTGTAGGGATAGGAGCCAGCTGAGGAGGAGCTGGCGGCTGTGGGAAGGCTTGCGGCACATTAACTGGAGGCTGCACATTTACGAGCTGTGGAGGCGCTGTGGCATTTTGCGCATACGGGGTGGCGAACTTAGCAAATGGACATTAGGGAATCTTTCTCTTTCTCTTTTGTCTCATCTTGCGGAAGGGGTGACAAAACTGGGTAACATTTATCGATCCCTAGTTTGCGCTGTCTATGTAACTGCTCATTCATTTGTTCCTCCTCATTATCTTTAAATTGCACAGCTGCTTGCATTATTGACATACCTTTTTCTCTCTTATTCCTTTTTGCTAGCTTAATTTCCTTCTGTTTGGCTTCCTTTCGCCATAGGCGGAAAGAATCAAAGATCGCCGGCCGGGCTTTCTTTTTAAATAATTTAACTTCCAAATTATCTAAGATATCTGTATCGAAACTACCATTTTGGGGCCATTTTAAAACACCGTCCTTCCTAGTGTATCGTGTCCATACTTCATTATATGCAATGGAGCCCACGCCATGTTTTACATAAAGCTCATAAGTTGGAGTTCCAATTGGAGGAACCGGACACAAATCCTCTAATTGGGAATCCCTTTTACAACTCAAACAAAACAAGTTTCCAAATATACTAGAACCAGGCATCTTCGCTCTCTAGTCTAGTTTCAAACTTCAAAGGATTATCAAATACGATAATCTCGTGAATACACGAGTCCTCTGGCTTTGGCACTTGCAAGTTCCAAATCAAAACGATCCCGAAGGATACCAACAATCCCGAAGGATACCAAACAAACTGGGAGACGCTCCACTTATACTTAACTGAGGTAGCGATGATCCTTGGCGTCACCAGAAGACTCTCTCAATTGTTTCGCTGTACCAAATCGTCAAGGGTCCAAAACAGGGCGATTAATCAGGGCAGCAGTCCTTCGTAGCCGTCGGGACGCGGAGAACCTCGCAGAAAAGACTTTTGGACCACGTCGACATGCAGGGGTCGATGAAGTGGCGGCCTTCCTCCGGAATTTCCACACGAAGCCCCTCACGAACCTCTGGCTTGGACCGGTACCGCTGAAATCGCCCCGAGATGGGCGCCAACTGAAGTACTGGGTTTTTAAAACCCAGCGGTGCAGGGGAACACACCCTAAGACTTCGAGTTCTTCCTGTTTCAGACCCACAGAAACACAGAGTCTTCTAGGTGAAGTCAAAGATCGTATTTATTGGCTGCAGACCAATTACAGGTATCCGAGAAGTACAACACAATGTATGTTCTCAGGAGACTGCTTAACTTACAAAAACGGGCTTCTCCTTATATACAAAATATCATGCTTCAGGCACACATTCCTCATTTTACGATATGGTCATTCATATGTATTCATTACAAACGAAAAGGTAGAGTCATGATGACCATCCCACATTCCAGTTCAGCCAGCCCACAATTATTTACCCAGCGAGGCTCAGATCCCACATCAGATATCAGCAGACCCCAATAAACACGGGCACCTCCTGTTGATAAAACAAGCCATAAAGCAGGAAGAGTCAGGTGTGAAAGAGATTAGCCGGAGTCTTGTGTGGGATGAAAAGGCTTTATGGTGTGTCAAACCCTGATGCTAATCACAGATGGCCGTAGGATGGGGAGCTCGCGGGACCGGACTGACCTGGGGCGGTGGAGCCAAGTCGCATAGGTCACAGAGAAGTCAATAGAAGGCACATGTGTTCTGAAGGCCTGTGCTTGGCCTTAATGTGTAGCCTATGTGAGGGCAACCATAAGATGGCCACTGCTTCAAGATGGAACCCACGAAGTCAATGTGTAATATCGTATACAAAGTGTATTTATTGATAAAACGTTACGCAAAACACTTGTACATACTGCATTGACCATTCGCGGTTCGCTGATACCGGAATAGGCAGGGTAGGGCCCTGCCTCCTACGCGGTCCCAAATTTCAAAGTACCACACAGGTCGTTTATTTCCGTGACCGAGTGGAAGAAAGAAAAATTCCTGACTTGGGCGTGTTTGAATAAGGAAGGCCCGGTTATCGGGCAAGGAAGGTAAGCCCTTATGTATTTGTGAATCCTGTAATTTTAGAAACTTTAGAGTTTCGTTACCCCAATAGTTGATTTCACCAGAAGGGTTCCTGTTATTATATGTCTTTAGGTGCATTCCCTAGAGCACCGGGGCATCTAGGACTCTGCCGCTTTCATAAATTGTGCAGCAGGACTCTCATTTAAGGCGTGAGTATATGGCGCCTGGTGTTGGATGCATGTTTACATTCATCAGAATATTTGGGCACTAGGTTAATAAGTAGAAAAAGCACTTGGAGGTTTGATTTAGGTTTTCTTTTCTTGTTTTTATTCTCTCTTTCTCCTAGACTTGGCTTTTTTGTGCACTTGGTTATTGTTTGGCTTTACACATAAGTCTTGCACACTAGACTTCGGGATGGTAGTTGATGCTGTGGAGACAAACCGGTTTTTAGCAGATTCTTTGGGCAGCCACCGCCACCCACCACCTTGTCGGGCGTCATGGAGGGTTGCAGTAGTATTATCAGGTTATGACTTTCTAATATTATATTTTTTGTAGTGCGTGTACAGTTATGTATTAACCCTGTCCTGAGGAGGCCGAAGAGGGAGTAAGGCCGAAACGCGATTGCGTAGACATTTTCAGAATTAGGAGCCGCTGAAATAGAGTAATGATTGGACATTCCACGACAGTACTCTGAGATGGTTTACAATAACTAAAAGGCTCTCAGTGTACTATTTGGACTACCTCTAAGTGGTTCTTCCGGAATTATAAGGAGGACACTAGTGTAAATTATTTGTGGTTTTTTCTGGGGTTAGTGTATTTGTACGAGTTGTTTTATGTTAGTATATGTTATATGTACAATTTTTGTGTATATATTTAGTGTTGCCCTCTTCTTGATTAGATGCCATTATTTATGTAGATAGCAAAAAATGTTTTGATATAATCTATCTAGAGTGATAACTAGAGAGAGAGTAATTAAATGTGCTCTACTCAAAAATAATGTGTGTATTAATTCCTTTATACCATTTTTTCTGATTGTATATAACTACGTCCCATACCCAGGTATTTTAAAGGGTTAATTGGGTATACCCCTGTTGTTTGCTTGCTGTTCTTTACACTTTGTTAAGTGTGAGGTATTTTGTTTTTCAAAGAATTATTACATTGTATATGGAGAAAATGTGTAAATTAATTCTGCATATGGTGGCATCCGGTTATTGAAGGATTTTAATTGTTTGATTATTTCATGTGGATTGTATGTGCAATGAATCGCTTATAGAGAAATGTCTGAACCGTATATGGTGAGCTATTCAGAGGAAGATATCAATAGATTAAAACAGATCCCGTCATTATTAGGTGGTGATACGCCTGGTACAAGTAACCTTAATTCAGACAAAGGGGACCGCCTTATTCAACTTAGAAAAAAGAATATTAGAACCCAGCTTCATGCCCAGGTACTACTGGAATACCTGAAATCTAACACGATACCTGCAGGCTTGCAGGTAAAAAACATCCCAGTGATTTCTATAAATGATAAGGCGTATTTGGTTGACTTTAGTGGTGTTGGTACAAAATGTTCCCGCAATTGGATTGTTTTATCAATCCAGACCGTGTTGAGAATAAGGGAGGAAGAATTAAAAGAAATTAAGAAATTAGAAGAGGAAATCGGGGAGGACACCGCGATATCAGATGCTAAGTCACTGTTAGAAACTATAGACAAAACCTTAGCAGACTTTAAAATACATACAGTGAATTTGAAGACATCTAAAGTGGTGAAAGACATAAAAAACTTCAAATTGGAGTGGGTTTACCCATATTTGAAAGAAGATTTTTTTAAGAATAACAATCCAAGCAGTCTGAATTTGCAATATAGAGGAAGGTCCCACACTAAATTTGTAACCTTTTCCGACTCCTCCTCTTCCGACTCAGATCAAGGAAGTGGATCTTTTTTCCAACCTTACCCGCCATACCAACCATACTACCAATACCCCAGAACGCAGCCCCTTCCTTTTTTAGACAGAGGTGGGAACAGGGGGCGGGGGTTCAGAAGAGGATGGCAACCACCGATGCAACAGAACCAAGAACAGGGATTTTTCAGGACACGACACAGAATATACAGGAGATAGAGCTAGGATGCACAGATAATCATATTGAGACAGATACTATGCCGATTTACAACTTGTCCAAACACCCGCTAACAGATATGGAAATAAAAATACTTCAAAAAGGCTTATCCTTTGTCCCCACGGTATTGCAGGATCTAGTTGACACTAAAACTGAAGTTTTACAATTTTTAAGGAAAATCATACTTAAGGTTTTTTTCTCTGATTACAATGACACCAATGAGATTAATATCAGCGGTCTAAAGAAAAAATCTACTTTTTGCCCCCAGCGTATGGCCATGCCTGAGGAGGTCTTGATGTTTGAAGATCGGATTCTGCGCGAAGTAGATCTACTTAACACTAAACAAATTGTATTTAAATCTAATTTTTCAAAACAGGAACAGTTGGCCTTAAAAGAACTTTCCCATAACCCTCTAACGGTTATTAAACCAGCTGATAAGGGAGGGGGGATAGTTCTATGGGATACTGAACAGTATGATGCGGAAATTATGCGACAATTGAGTAATAGGGAACACTATCGACTTATTACAGAGAATCCTACAGCCAGATTAAAAGCCCAAATATTACATCTCACTACTGATGCGATGGAGTTAGGATATCTCTGCAAGAAAGAACATGAATATTTGAATTTTAATGAGTAGAAAGTACCCAATATATATGTATTGCCCAAAATACATAAAAACAGCACCCAACCTCCTGGGAGACCGATTATTGCTTCCTGTGGGTCCATTTTGGAGCCACTGGCCAAATATATTGATGTATTTTTGAAACCATTTGTACCTTTGACAAAAGCTTATATTAGAGATACAATGGATCTTATCTCTAAGATAGAACTCTCAATGTTCGATGGAACCCAGCAGTTGCTGGTTTCCTTCGACATTGAGAGTCTTTATACCAATATACCTCAGAATGAAGCCCTGATGGTCATGAGGCTAGTATTCGATCGGAGACCAAGACCTCATTACGTGCCAACAGACTTCTTGCTTTCCCTAGCCCAGATTTGTTTGAAAAATAATTTCTTTATTTTTAAAACAGATTTATTTCTACAGATTAAAGGTGTGGGGATGGGCTGTTGATTTGCACCCAAAATTGCCAATTTGGTACTGGATCAGTTTGAAATGAAATACATCTTCCATGACGTGTCCCCTTTCAGGGAGCACACCCTGGGATGGGTCCGTTTCATCGACGACGTGTTCATGATATGGAGGGGGTCCCAGGACCAATTGGTACAATTTCATTTGTGGCTTAATGCCCGGTCATCAGATTTAAAATTCACGATGGCATCGAGTAACAAACGTATCAACTTTTTAGATGCATGGATTGTTGATAAGGAAGGCAAGTTGGAGGTGGACTTGTTTACCAATCCCACCGACCGGAATACATTATTGGAATATACATCTGGACACCCGTGTAAACCTCAGGGATAACTTGCCCTACGGGCAGTTTCTGAGGGTACGGCGCAATTGCACTGATAAAAATGATTATTTCAGGAATGCAAAAATTCTGCAAAAGAAACTCAGTATAAGAGGATACCCGAGGAAACTGGTCAGGGGAGCCTTAAAGAGAGCCTGGTATACCGCTAGGGAAGTGCTCCTTACCCCAAAAATCAAACAAGAAACAGAACAATTGGTTTGTGTTTTGACATTTAATCCTAAGGCAAATAAGGTTAAACAGATAATTTTAAGAAACCTTAGATTAGTTGAACATTTGAATATTCCCAAGCCATTGTTCGCTTTCCGCAGAGGAAAGAACTTGAGAAATTATTTGGTGAAAGCCACTCGCCCGTCATCGGTACCAGTTGATCTACGAGGAATGATGGGGCTACCAGCACTCATTGGACATTTCAGGTGTAATGGGTGTGGGGTATGCCCGCAAACTAAAGATTCTAAGTCCGTGGAAATAAACAAAGTGGTACATCTGCAATTGAGTTTTTCTAACTGTAACACTAAAAACGTAGTGTATTCTGTTACATGCCCATGTGGGAAAACATACATTGGCCAGACAATTCAAGCCATTAAGATGAGGATTTTGCAGCACAAATCTCGCATACGCTGCGGGACCGTAGGGGCTCCTATGGTCCAACACTTCATTGAAATGACTCATAGCGAAGACGAACTTTATTGGACAGTGCTAGCAGTAGTGAAAGCACCTAACAAAATCACACTGCAAAGTAATATGAACCGCCTTGAGGCACGCATGATAGAACGGTATCATACATCCATACAGGGATTGAATGATCGTGATGAGATCTGGGCCTTGATTTGAGTACTTTAGCATTGTTGACATTTTGACAAGTAGGCCAAGAGGGGAGAGGTGATGCTTGACTCAGGACTTGTAAACTGTGATGTCATGGAAAACCATGGCAAGTATCATATTGACGTTTCTCTATCACGAGTGGTTGTATTGCACTTATAATGAATGTAATTTTGTATATTTTGTATAGATTGGTGAATTAAGGCGTGATGGTAGTGCTCGGTCCTCCTTGTGGCCTGCGAGGGATGAGGTCGGTGGTGGCTGCCATGTGTTAAGATGGTTGTGGGGTTTCTGTGGATTCGTCCACTGTATTTATAACTCCTTTTATATTTATGTTTTCTTTTTGTACACAGTGTATTTATTCCACAATTCTCTTATTTTCATAATAATTTCTTTTTTAAACTTTATGGGGTATTCCGTTTCCGCCCCGCCTCGATGGTGCCCGTTTACGGAGGTTCCGTTTGGCCCAGATCAGGGTAGATCCATTCTGTTAAGATGGCCGCCCCGTTTTCCATATTTCGAATACAGATGATTTCTAGTCCTATCTCGAACTCTATGTGCCCACGATGTCTCGTTGACTGCTGGGTGTATAGAAGGTAGTGCTACCGCCATAGTCATCTCAGCGATGGTTGGCGCTTATCGGAGTACCGAGTAATTAGCAGGACCCGAGATTTTCGAGATTTTTGAAGTAAGTGCATCCGCTCTCCATGCGAGAGCACCGCGAGCTTTCTCTGGGGCATTTAGATAGAAGGGGCGAGATAGATAAATTGCTTTCATTTGTCCACTTCAGGTCGTTTATTTCCGTGACCGAGTGGAAGAAAAAAAAATTCCTGACTTGGGCGTGTATGAATAAGGAAGGCCCGGTTATCGGGCAAGGAAGGTAAGCCCTTATGTATTTGTGAATCCTGTAATTTTAGAAACTTTAGAGTTTCGTTACCCCTATAGTTGATTTCACCAGAAGGGTTCCTGTTATTATATTTCTTTAGGTGCATTCCCTAGAGCACCGGGGCATCTAGGACTCTGCCGCTTTCATAAATTGTGCAGCAGGACTCCCATTTAAGGCGTGAGTATATGGCGCCTGGTGTTGGATGCATGTTTACATTCATCAGAATATTTGGGCACTGGGTTAATAAGTAGAAAAAGCACTTGGAGGTTTGATTTAGGTTTTCTTTTCTTGTTTTTATTCTCTCTTTCTCCTAGACTTGGCTTTTTTTGTGCACTTGGTTATTGTTTGGCTTTACACATAAGTCTTGCACACTAGACTTCGGGATGGTAGTTGATGCCGTGGAGACAAACCGGTTTTTAGCAGATTCTTTGGGCAGCCATCGCCACCCACCACCTTGTCGGGTGTCATGGAGGGTTGCA
The DNA here is from genome assembly GCF_964204655.1 of Triturus cristatus. Lineage (NCBI taxonomy): Eukaryota > Metazoa > Chordata > Amphibia > Caudata > Salamandridae > Triturus > Triturus cristatus. The sequence continues at coordinate 133,163,998 of NC_140580.1, read as the reverse complement.
GTAGTATTATCAGGTTATGACTTTCTAATATTATATTTTTTGTAGTGCGTGTACAGTTATGTATTAACCCTGTCCTGAGGAGGCCGAAGAGGGAGTAAGGCCGAAACGCGATTGCGTAGACATTTTCAGAAGGAGGAGCCGCTGAAATAGAGTAATGATTGGACATTCCACGACAGTACTCTGAGATGGTTTACAATAACTAAAAGACTCTCAGTGTACTATTAGGACTACCTCTAAGTGGTTCTTCCGGAATTATAAGGAGGACACTAGTGTAAATTATTTGTGTTTTTTTCTGGGGTTAGTGTATTTGTACGAGTTGTTTTATGTTAGTATATGTTATATGTACAATTTTTGTGTATATATGTAGTGTTGCCCTCTTCTTGATTAGATGCCATTATTTATGTAGATAGCAAAAAATGTTTTGATATAATCTATCTAGAGTGATAACTAGAGAGAGAGTAATTAAATGTGCTCTACTCAAAAATAATGTGTGTATTAATTCCTTTATACCATTGTTTCTGATTGTATATAACTACGTCCCATAGCCAGGTATTTTAAAGGGTTAATTGGGTATAACCCTGTTGTTTGCTTGCTGTCGGCAATGCTCTGAGCTTCCCTTGGAGCGGAAGATGGGCGGACCCCGGGGGTTTGTGGGGGGGGTCTGAGAGGGAGCTCTGGCAGTAGGACTGAGGGGCCTCAGTGGATGCAAAGGGTCTCAGGCCCTCGTGAGCCAGAGAAGGGTCGTCAATGAGGGCAGAACCGCCAGTCCACCCCCTCCCCCTTTACAGGGCATTGTAGGTCGAGTAACCCCCTCATGTCGGGCACACAGTTCCAATCTGAGGGTCGAGGCGCACTGGGCTGCCCACCGTACCCCACCCCCCTTCCTGGCCTGCTGCCTCCTCTCTTCCTAGTCAGCTCGCCCCCCACCACCCCACACATATTCCCACCCCCAGCCAGCCTCGGGTACTCGCTACTCTCAGAAATGTTGAAAGGAGTGACGTGGGCATCAAGCGCCAGCGACCCCTGCAAGTTCAGTAAAACAATAAAGCACAACTGGTTGCACAAGAGCACACAGAGGGTCCGCAGCGAGCGAAGCAGGAAGAATTGCAAAGTGCGCGGCATGCGCAATACAGCGGGGGGGGGCTACATCTAAAGAGAGGAGAGGTTCCCCCCCTCAATAAAATGCTTGAGTATGGCGAGTGCCATGACAACACCTCCCCCACCACAAAAGAAAGGTGAACAACAGGAAATACCGACCAGGCCACAGCCCACTCACTGGGGAACATTCCTAACAGCAGCCCCAACCAGCCCCGCTTTCAGATTCAACAAAACTATTTCCAAGAAATATATTCTTATGGAAATATTACACACATTTCTATTTCTTATTAAAAAAAAAGAGAAAAAACAACAATTTTAGTAACCTAAACAACAATGCACAGCTGTGTCCTTCCGCCACTACGATGTGTAGACTATACAATTTCAACGTTTCAAATTGTCCCTACCCAGTCCCAAAACAATCCCAACTCAAAGTCCTACATACGTTTGAAACCTTCTACTAAAAATAGTAAACAAGCATTTGCAATGCAATAGGTCTCGCATTTACGCGAGTTTGAGCTATTGACATTGCAAATGATAATGGCTTTTATTTTTGTTTTCAAAATCTAAATAAAAGGCATAGTCATTTACAATGCCAATAGCTTAAAGTCGCGTAAATGCGAGACCCATTGCATTGCAAGTGCTTGTTTCAAGTGTATCCACTGGAGATCCTTATTGCTCTTTACACGCACCCAGAATCTACAAGCAGCCCCTCATTGCACTGTAGGCAAAAATCAACAGGATGAATTCAGGGAGAGGAAGGGTGAGATAGTCTTCAACTCTGTGTCCTTAACAGAATACCAATCTGCTGTCACGTTAGTGGGACAGATTCAACATTCTATTACAGGACCACAGGGCCAATTATGTCATGTTTTAAGCTCATCAACAATGCAATGAGAAACATAAGCAAATGATTTAAAATAATATGTCCAGGAAAAATTAAAGCTTTTGGTGTCATTGGTCCTCTAGAGCAAAGGGCAAAAAAAATGTGAGATATCAATACCTTCATGATATATTTGATCCATCATGCCAAAGTTGAGGCTGAGACTGGAATGAACAGCCTCTTCAAAGAAATTAACAGTTTCACTTAGACTGTAAGCTGTGTGTATAATATTTTGATTTGTGCTGTAAAGTCTCACAGTATTCCCATGCATTCCAAAAGAGTGAACACAAAGGTCTACCTGGTAGAGTCAACGACATTTATGGCATTTAGGTATACGGGTGCTGCCTCCACATCAGGCTGTATGTGGTAAAGCAGAGAAAAAGGGTACACAAGTGATGGGATGTAGATCTTCCAGGAATAAAGCTGGACATGTCTGGAAGAACAATACTAGGTAGCAGTGTCAGCAACCAACTGGCTATAACTTCCACCAAACGTTTATTGTATGTGTTGATAAGAGGCAATGGGTGGTTAAGAGTGAAGGTGGTCAGGCTTGAGATCTAGTAGCTAATACTATGCAACCAGCAAAGCTAGCATTTTTGGGCTATAGTCCACAGTCTATAGGTTACACTTCATCTGTGTATGATAGAATCAAGTCTGATATTGAAATATCCAGAATCCCCACCAAATAATCATATGTAGGGATGAATGCATGCAAGCCGTCAGCATGTTTTGGAAAAATGCAGGAATGCCTTTCTCAGTCCACATACTTTGAGCAATGTGATATGGACTTCTTCCACTTTCCCCTAGATGACTGTCACCATTCAAGGTCATGTAACTGTGTGCAATATGTTGAACGATGTACCCTTCTTAATAAGTGTGGCTACCACTCTGGAATATGCTGAGTAAGATGAAAAAAATCTACATGGGCTCCATAAGTTTGCGAAACCCTGCTCTGCTAATTTAGTCAGGTGTGTTCCTTTCAACAGTGCAATAGTTACATTATACCTGTCGACATACACTATCAATTGTCTAGCTTTGCATGGATTGTGGAGTACCCTAATTTTACAAGTCACATATGTCAGAAAAAGGCCAGTGTTAGCACGCTGTATGGTAGTTTTAGTAGCAGGGCTGAGTTACATTAGTATATAGTGGCATTATTATAACATATAAATGCATTATCACACAGCTTAGTCCATAATCTAGTAACACAATCTAAGTGGTGAGCAATGCAAGTGCTAATGTAAAAACCCGCTGTCTTCCCACACTAATAACCCCACTTTCAGTGACGATCCCCCATTTAATCCAAAAAAACTCAGCTATAGGATGCTGTGAAATTATTGACATGTGAGGCAAACCAAGCATTCAGTCGGGCCGGATACATCATGGCATGTGTCAGGTTGACTTGCAGAAGTTTTTTCTTCACAGCAATGGGGGTGTCAGGAAAAAATTCAAAAATGGGACCACTTGTATAGAAGTACAAGATTTTCTCATGCTAGGATGCAGCATTCCTGTCTCTGCAATTCAGAAGGCAAGATATGATGGGCCTCACTGAGGCTTTCCGAGAGGATCTCTGTGTCAGTGACCAATGGGCTTACTCGATAACACATAGAACTGAGATCTGCCTGGTTGTCAGCTAGTAAATGTTCCACAGAGGTCTTCATCATCTCTGTCTCAGCAAACGTTGGCATACACACACTTCGCAAATTATTTCTACGTGGCCTCACCTCAAGGTCTTTGTTTTTATCTTTGATCAAGTCCAGTTCTGTCTTCATATGCTGGAGCTTAAATTTCTTGTTGAGACATCATCTTCAATGTCAGAGATATGATATTATGCTATGTCAATTCAGGGATCTTGCCTGACTAGCTGCTCCTTCATGTTGTTCATGCAGGTGGGGAGGGAATCTACTTTCCTATCGTTTGTGGACAGTTTTTTTGCAGCCATTTCAGTTGGCCCCATTACGTTGTCTCCAGCTTTTGTGGCACACTGTGAATCAAAAGCAATCACTGGTGGATGAGCCATATTTCTTAGGTGCATCAGCACTGAATGAATTGTGCCTGCCTAGTATTTTTTCGTTTTTTCACAATGTTTCTACAAGCACGTATATAGCGCACTGCCAAAGTTACCATTACCTTGCAGAGTTGTGAGGGCTCAAGGTTAATGTGAGATGTTGTGCCTCAGTATCACCAGTGCTTTTCATGTGCAATATACAGGCATAATATTACAGTCTATGGCAAACCAGAGACTGAAGACAGTCAGTGGGGCAATGTTAATAATATCACATCAGTATGATGAGCTCAGTTTCAGTGCCTCCCTTTGGTTGAAGTCCAAAGTCAGCATTCCCAGCTCCTCTATTTGCTCAATAGTTTTAGGCCGCTATTGATAGTTCAGAATACAATCTCAAGGTATTTGTCCCAGGGGAAGTACTTAAGTTTTTATGGATAACTCAAACAAGGGTGTATACCCATTCAACATGGTGTCATGTGAAGTAGCCGGCTGTTCTCTCACCCCCTTGCAATCACCAGGAATAGGTTCCATTTCATTGAAGAGCACTCACCACAATGGCTTCTCACACAAGCCATGGAGCTTCCAGCCAGCGTACTATGGCATCTCCCCCGCCAGCTGCTTGAGGTCAAATCACCAGTATGCCGCAATCTGGGAGCTGTGTTGAAGGCCCACATGGGGAACACAGAAGTGGGTAGAGTCAGCTGATGCCCCTCCCGGATATCCCAGTCTTCCTTCTGTTGAGCTGGCACCACATCTAGAATGAACGGGAGGCAGCAGCACAGGGCAGCGACACCCAGACGCCTTGGGTTGGCACCCTCATCAACCGCATGTTCCCAGACAGCAAGAAAGCTATGGCACACCTCAACCAGGTGCTTCCAGTCATGTTTCTATGTCAGGCCTCGCAGGGACTGTTTCCGCCAGCATGGCAGAGCGATCACCATCTCCACCTTGATTCTCAGTCCAGCCTCACACCAGGAGTGAAGGTGGATGAGTGAGTCGGTGTACGGTGGTCCCACATTCTCATCAACAGTCTCTGTCACTGCCCTGCATCTTTCAGTCCAGCTCCCAGTTCATGCCCAGAGAGCAGGGATAGGGGCCAGTGTTGTTTCCAATCTTGAGCATCACGGTTGACTAAAATGCCGAGTAGAGTACGGCCTACCTATATTGCCATGAACAGAGAAATTATAGCACTCAAATGCAGGATTGTTACAGTGACTAGTCCTGCCTCGGGTGCCTCACTAATGTGGGCCATCTTAAACGCTGGTAGTCGGTACCCCACATTAGTGTTGTGTTCTGGCCTTTAAATAAGACTCAAGCACATCCTTTCTCACTTCCTGTTTTAGTGCTTTGCCAAGCCTGTGTTTCAAGGTTAAAGATGACTGTATAGAATTCCTTGGGATATACATTCGAACAATTACATTAGTAGATCAATGTATAAGATGCTTAATTCATCCTAGGGCTGTTCTTGACAAAGGCTTCGACTTGGTCAGAATATTGATGTATTTTGAGTCAATCATTGTGTGGTTACACAGACATAATAAACCTTATGGGTTCCTTGCTTTCTTCACCAATACCTAAAATATTGTAGGATCTCCTTTAACTTTTGAAGCAAACATAATAAAGCTCGTATTGGGTTAACTAAAGCAAAGATATCTAAATTTCATTATGAAATCAGCTTTCAAAGTAGGAAAGTGTGTGGGCAGAGGACATATCTGATAGAAATAAACCGCACTGGCTGAGGTTACAAAAACTCTGGTAAAACCATATTCTCTTAAAATCGTGTGCTTCGTGGGATCCATGTTTAAACAAGCTTTGGCATAGCCAATAGGTCTCGCTTTTGGGACCTTATAAGTTTTTAGTTATGCAGCACAATATCCTTGGTGCAACAACAACTGTTGCATGGCTAAACACTTATAAGGTCCCAAAAGCGAGACCTATTGGCTATGCCAATACTTGTTTTAAATGTGGCTCTACCCTCAAGGTTATCCCCAACAGTGAGTATCATGGTGCCGGCTATTGACTACCACCAGGAAACTCCTTGGGGTCGTAGTGTGCTTAATTAAAAAGATATGTAAATAGCACATGCTTATTGTTTATTTGTCCTGGGCAAACTACCATACCCAGTAGCTTCCCTCGACTACCATAATCCACTTGTCCAAATTAGTGGCATTTGAGTTAAAAGAATGTATTTACATTCCTGGTGAGGCCTCCCTGGAAGAACTCACCGCTCCTCTGTTTGTCAGCATTCTTGGTGCAGTGGCAAGAAAAGGACATACTTGATTGGCTCTCTCTCATGCTGGTCTCTACTTCTCAAAATGCATTGCGAATGCGTATTTTAGGAAGACTTACTTTCTGAACACAAACAGCCGTTCATCTAAGGACTCATCAGTAACACGTGCACCTGCGGCCGGGAAGGAGTGTATGTAAGACTGAGTGAATGCTTCTAGAAAAGAGATATGTGGTAGCCCTCTGACCTTACAGACACCCAGCCACTAGTCTGCTCCTAAAATGCATCAGTCCTAGCACTGCACGTCTCTTATTAGACTACTATAACGCCTACTTTGAAGTGAATCACTTTAAAGCCCAGGACTGAAGCCTTACAACAAACAAAGCCTGGCACAGCCAATAGGTCTTCCTTGCAGGTATAGAATAACAACTGTTTGAGAAAAAATAAGTGTTTAAACTAACGACTTACAGTTTGGCTTCAGCTCCTTGATGCTAATAAATAAAGCACTGTGCTACATTAGAAGACTTACAACTTCTGAACTGTAATAGCCCATTTACCTCTCCAAATACGGTGATGCGAATTATTGGGAAGCCTATGAGCAGGCTGTAACCCCAGATGTAGATACAGGATGTCTCGGTTCGAGACCGCGCATGCACGCTTTCTAGAGCCGAGACCTAAAAAGCTATATGTGAACCCCAAAGAAGGCCCTGCATGTGCCATTGTTCACCTAGTGGATGTTTAACCTACACAGCTGCCCGCTCACCCTGCCCATGTGAAGTTTACAGGCTGTAGGAAGTTGCAGCAGTGCTCACTGCACAAAATTAGTAACAAGTATGCTATTTTCAGCCCTCCAGCTGATTTCCATGCATACCAAATGCACTAGAACGGCTTTGAGGCGCTCTCTCGCTGCATGGGAGGGGGGAGCAGTGCTGCGCTAGGAGCTTTCAGGCCGTTCATGGAGTAGAGTTCTGGCTGCAATTTGTGCTGAAGGGGACAAGGTACACCCTCACATTAGAGCGTGCTTTGAGTCTGCTCACCGAGCAGTGAAAGTCGCCATGCACGTCAGGCAGGAGGCAGTTGTTTGGCCACTAACAGGACACAGAGTCTTGCAGACATATGGGTGAGCTGCAACCCCAGACGGCGGGCAGGAGTGTGTGACAGACACCTCCCTATAAAGCCCTAGCCACTGCCTGCCTGCAACCGAAGCTGGGGGCCACCAGACAGCACCGGTCGGAGTGTTTGTTTACACTCTAATCCTGATTGGGTAGGAAGCGGACTGAAGTCCCAACATACGAGCCTTCTCCATAATAACTTACTCAGAGAGATAATGATGTGAAAGGCTTCAGCTGCTGACGGCTCCGGAAGCCTTTTGAAGGTGAGTCCAAACAATGTAAGCGTTACAGCCTCGCCTCGGAGCACCTCGCTGCTTCACTGAGGGGGAGGGGAGAGGGGCAGAGCAGGACGTGCGAGCAGTAGAAAAGGAAGAGCACAGTAAAGAGTACAAGAAGAGGAGAACAGGGGAGAGGAGCACCAGAACAAACCACACGTAAGAGGAGGAGCAGAGGAAGAGGAACACGGAAAGAGGAATCCATAGGGAGAACTGTGCACTAGGAGAACAAGAATGGGAGCACACAAAACTGATCGAAAACGAAGCAAGAGAACAGCAGACGCAGCAGCTGTTCGGTGGCTACTGGTGGTTCAACCATCGCACATTTAAAAAAAATAATAATAATATCAGCGCACAGCGCTAATTATTACACCAGCACTCCTAAAGTGTCGCGGGCAGGTCACCCAGTTTTAAAAACAAGCATTGGCCGCGCGGCCGTGAAAGTGACACGGCCGCGAAAGTGAAAGTGATCGCAATCAAGCGCGGCTGCGCAAGTGCATGCAAGCTTGAGGCCAGCAAAAGCCTCTGGTGCCACTTTTAAAAGCCACTTACTAAATGTCTCGAAGAGACAGCGCATGTGCTGTCTCAGGCGAGACCTAAAAAATGACTGAATAGAAGTCTAAAAAACGTCACCTCGAAGAGATTGAAATCCATCACCCATCATAAGGAAAAAATATATATTTCCTAGATATGTAACACTAACAATCCGATTAATGGGTACCCGACTAAACAAAGGAAAGATGGACTACATATTTTGTTTTGCATCCAGCTTTGATTTTAACAAGATTAAACCGTATGAGGAATTAAAAATGCAATATAGAATGACAGGAAAAATACACCAATATTCAACTCTGAAGGAAAGCCTCACTTCCCAGTCTCATATGGTTTGACGAACAAAGATGGAAGAAGGCCTTGTTGGTTGCTGGTTTATATCAACAAGTGCAAGACTGCCAAAATTAAGTTATCTTTTGGAGCATTTGGGCAAGAGTGGTGAGTTAGGCGTTTGGCGTAGATGTACGGGAGAATAGATAACCTGTATTGTCTTTCAGAGGTGACTCATGTTACTAAATTGTTGTATGTTTGGATTGGATTTTATGGATTCCTCCATAGCTATTCTAGGCTGGTCTTGTTGAATATGAGGCTTATACACACATGATCTTTGATTATCTAAACTGTGACTATTTTGCAGCAAAACCTGGGCACCAACATGTCAAATTTGGCAAGGTGTTTTTAAAATTGAGCTACTGCTAACATGACACCTGATTGTTATAAACATGTGCTGTTCAGATGCAAAACACCCAAAGTACACTTGCAGATTATTACATATAGTGATTTCTACTGCACCTTGAGCCATAACTAGCAATTTAAAAAAGATGAGGCTCTTGTATATGATAAATTTAGGCATTCTCTCTGTTTTAATCCAGGAAAACACGGGCCCACGTGTCTGCATAAATTCGTAGAAGTTGAATGGATTTGGTATCGTTCAAATTAGTTTGTATCACAAAACAAGACAATGTAAGTACAGAAAACTACTTAGGTTCTATGGTGGTGAATTATTCTGCCCTCTATATATGTGACCTGCGCACTTGAATATTAAGTGATTGAAATGTATATAGCTGAATAAGGAAACATTTTGCTTACAATAGTAAACTTGAATCATAACCGGTTGGTAGCATGTGTTAGTAAAATTGTAAAGGTACATAATCATGGATTCAGAACAGAACTGTAAGACTAGTCCGATACAATATATGCAGGAGCATGTTAGCTGCCTGGTAGGGGGCACAAGATCGCAGTTCTGCTATGAACATGTGGGCCCATGGTTGGGGTTTGGGGGGCCTGGTGCCGCACCAGGTCAATGTGGGGGGGGCTGACGCGCAGTGGGAGGGGGTCAGAGTGGGGCGTACAGTATATATTATGTTATATATTACAAAGATGTCTAAAGCACGCGGATACCCGGAAAGGGGCCTCCCGGAGCTAGTCACAGGTGAGACATGGCAGCATTAAGACAGAACAGTAGCCTAGCTGGAGAACAGCCAGGATTTAAGTGATCCTGATTTTTCCTAATGTTAGGTGGCATAGAGTTCCATAGGGTCGGGGCCAAGATGCTAAAGGAGCAGCCTCCCATTCTGGCTCTGCTGTAGTCAGGGATATAGGCCAGGATTAAATCAGCAGAGCGGAGTGCTCTAGAGGGCATGTAGGAATGCATCAGAGTCGCCAGGCTGAGGGCCCTTTGCTTATATAGAATTTTGTGTGAGGTACATAGGGCCTTGAATTTGGTGCGCTCTCCAATAGGTAGCCAGTGGAGCTTGACAAGAAAACGAGAGGTAGAACTGAATTTTGGGAGTCTTGCAGCAGCATTTTCAATGACTTGCAAGTCATTCAGAACAGATTTTTAAAATCCCAGATAGAGGATGTTGCAGTAATCAAGTCGCGAGATGACCAAGAATTGCACGATCAGTTGGCGCATTTGCTGGGGAGAGAAACGCAGAATGGGCATAAGGTTCCTAAGGATGCCAAAACAGCAACCGGCTAGCGTTTTGAGTTGGGTTTCAAAGGATAAAGAATTATCCACATATATCCCAAGCTTTTCCACCACTTATTTAGGTTCAGGGTGGAGAGCCCAGTGTTGCCAGCCACCATTGATCACTCCAATGATGGGTATGCCTACCCAGCAGCAGGATCTCCATTTTGTGGGGTGTTAAGTTTTAAGCAGTTATCGTGCATGCATCCATCCAGGGACTGCTAGTATAGACTATGTGGATCTAGAATCATCATCATCAGGGCCCCCCTGACAAGTCAAGATTAGGTCATTCCATGTGGCCGCTATAGGACGCATCCTCAGTCCTTATCTCTTTATGGCGAAGTGCAGCAGACTCTGCCTTGGCCCACTGAATTGTCATGTTCTGCTATCGCGTAGCATTCAGCAATATCAAGGCTTTTCAATGCATTGCAATTGCTCGTTGGGCAATAAGCAAGGCCAGGTCTATAATGAGATTTGATGCTCCTCACACCCTATGGCGCTTGCAGAGGCCCAACAGGCAACTGGCTATGCAGTCAAGATCCTGCCAGCCTGTAGAGCATGTGAGGGTTGAACAGACCACTGTCCAGAGAGTGTGGGCAATCGCACAGTCCCCGAACATGTGCATTATGTCTGATGTGATAGATGTGTGTGAATTGCCTGTTAATTTTCTTTTGTGTTTTTTACTCAGGACATCCTGAGATCGAGGTCGTTTCATTTAATGTTAACATTAGGTGTTTGCCCTCTCATACCCTAGTATCTATACACAACCCTTTTGAATAGTTATAAATGCATTTTAACATTGTTGCCTACTGTCTTATCATGTCTCCATGTTTAACTGCTTGGACTTGGTTGTGTAATTGAACGTATTACGGACATCTGTCTTTCACATTGAGCATGTGAAGTCAACTGTAGGATATATGTTTGTATGACCGTACATTACAGTCAAAACCCCCCTTTTTCTTTGCCCCTTTCCTAATTTAGGTTTTGGAAGCCACCTCGAGTGCGTGCGCCGAGGATGAGTTGCCACTATCTCCCCCAACAAGATGGGTAAGCACTTAAGGATAATTCTCCTCACCATTTCCGTAGCCACATTAATGACTTATAACACAATACGTATTTGTGGTATGAAAACTAAGGAGTTCTTGTGGAAATGTATATGATATCCTTGTCTTTAACACCTGTCTCTTTTTAGGGACGATGCTGACCATCAGTATTCTACAACTGATGCATCAACCTAATCAGTTGGTTGCATCCTTTTACCCATCAACCAGATCTGGTATGGTGGTAAGATTCACACTCTCACATTGTCTCAAATTTTCACCTGGTCCTGAAGAAAGCCACGTCACCTCTGCAGAGGGCATCTAGGCTGAAACATGTTGACCAATTGACCATGTCGAGACCATGCTAGGTTGAATTTTCCTGCCATGGCCCACATACTTCTTTTAATCCTGACCCCTGGATGTTTCATTAAAATAATTTCTAACATACCAGAAAGTTTGTTTTAATTTCACTTTCACTAGCTTCACAGACCCCCACCACGCCCAGCTCTTCTGAAGGTTTTGGTATACCTCCCTAAAATCACATCACAAATAAAACATCCCTGAGCTTCTCCCTCACAGTGAGGGGGATGTAGCCAGCACTGTGACCAGGCTCGCAATATGAGATGGTTCCCGATGGTGAAGCATGACACCTACAGGGAGGTGAGGGAAGTAGTCCTTTAAAAGGGACTCCCCCCACTCCGCTGTTATAATTTTGACCCAGGGTGGCTAATTTGTGTTTGCTGTGGGATCATGCCATCGAGGGAATTCCAGCAAGTGGTAGGATATATTTTGTGTATCTTGGCCAGTGTTAGACATGCTCTGTGCAGAATATTATGCTGGATGTATTGAAATCTCTCATTGCATGAGATTTTCCATGGTTATGCAAGCACTCTATTCTAGTCTTTAGAGGTTATCGGACGGCTAATATCATGCTTCCAAGTTTGTCGGAGGGGTGCCAGTCCGTCTAGTGTTTTATGCATTATAGCTTTGCTAATCCAGGAGATAAGTCTCCATGCAGAGCCTATTATGTTTAGTAACTGTGTCAGGGGGTGAGAAACAGGCTGTGAGGCAGTTATCTCCCACAGTTGCTCCATTTCCTCCGATAGATGCCTGTACATCAGAAACGGTCCCGCCAACAGTCCAGTAAGTAGGTCAAACAGGATTATGGCCCTGTCATGGAATAAGTCACAGAGAGTCACCACTCCTAAGGACTTCTAGAGCTCTGCCCCTCCATGGCCAACAGCCAACATGAAGGTGTGTTGGAGGAGACCCTTAGCGCTCTGTGGTAGCGTTCATATGTAAACCGGTGTAGGCTGTTAGGGGTTGCACGTACTGTTCACTTTAGGAGAAACAGTTTGGGGCTTGCGGCTAACCTTTCCTCCCATGCACATCTCTGTTAAATTATGGCTGGATAGCCAGCAGGCTGGCCACTTGTGTTGTTATGCTGCAAGGTTATAGTGTTCAAATACTGGGCCTTCCAACCCTCCATGATCGGTAAGGAGCTGCAGCTTGATCATGGCCACTCTGTGCCTCCCTTGTTCCATATGAGGTTGCCTGACATTTTATTCAGTAAATGGAATGTGCTGTGGGGAATAGTGACCGGAAGATTAGTGAATTAACATAAAAGACTTCGCAACATTACCATTTTATAACGAGTGGTACGACTCTGCACTGTAAGGAGGAGCAAATCCCAGAAGGTGATCCTGGTTTCAAAGAGAGGAGATCGCCTTCGTGAGGTTGCCGTCTATCAGGTCCCGGGCCATATGGTAAACATTGATGTCCAGGTATCGAAAGGTTTGAGACTTCCATTTGATATTGTTAATGTCAATCGTAATTGCAGTATGATGGACAATTTGGATGCAGTGGGAAAAGTTAAGTCTTAGCCCAGTTTACACCGAGGTTGCTTTGAAGGCATCTAAGATTTGTACTATATCATCTTTGCCGTCTCGTATATCTTTTACATATATGAGAACATTGTTAGCATACAGCGAGACAGCAAATGTCTTGCCATTCATAAGTATACCCCAAGTCCGCCCAGGCTGTTGAAGATGCTGCGCAAGGGACTCCATTGCCAGTGCTAAAAGCAGTGGAGATAGGGGACATCCCTGGCATGTGCCTCTGCCGACTGGGAAAGCGTTAGAGATCAATTCACATAGTTTGACTCTCGCCATGGGCTCTATGTGGAGGAGTTTAATCATCCTCAGCATCCTTCCACCAGTGCCCATTGGTGTAAGACTACAAAAATATATTCCCCATCTAAGGTGTCAAAAGTTTTTTCAATGTCTAGAACCAGGCAGCCAGAGTAGGGCAAGTGAAGCCAAGCTTTTTCAAGCAGTCTGTGCAATCTGCGAACATTGAGGGTCATGGATCTGCCTGGTATGAATCCGTTTTGGTCAGGGTAGACTGGCTCGGTCATATGTTCCAACAACTATGTCATCAATTTCTTGTGGAACATTTTGGAGTTGCTTCCCATCATGGACAACGGTCAATAGAAGGTAACCTCTAAGGGGTCGCATAATAGCTTTGTGAATGGAACCAGTAAGGCCTCCCGCATGGACGGAGGCAGGTGTCTGGAGGTGAGGTAGTGTAGTGTAAGTCAGTTAGTTTGGGGCCCAATAGGTATACCGTCTAGACCCAGGGCCTTACATGTGGAAAAGTCAAATATATCCCCACCGATTTCTTGCGCTGTAGTGGGGTCGTTTAGGATATTGCTTTGTTCTGCAATCACCGCATGCAATGTGATATTGGGAATTAATTCCATAATTCTGAGCTGCTGTTGGATAGGCTCAGGGTTATAAAGCGTCTGGTAGTGTGTGCAGAATACTTTGTGTATATCATCATGAGTGCTTACTACGGAGGCAGGGGAGATACGGATGGCAGACACTGTTGTAATGTCGGATTCACGCCTAAATAGCCACGCCAATAGGCTTGTTCCATTTGCATGCATCGGCTTGATATGCCCTGTAGTTAATAGATCGCAGTGAATCGAGCACTTGGGCATAATGGTATCTTGCCTCAGTCAGCTCGTCAAGGGCAGAATTGTCCTCCAGCATAGACTGATCCAGGCCTTGTAGTGAGGTCTCCTCTTGTTCTAGTTCTCGGTGGAGTGTGCCCCATGCCCCAATGGCAGTGTGAATGCAATGTCCCTGCACCACTGTTTTTAAAGTGTCCCACTCACTAGGCGCTTGGTGGTTGTATTACTCTTCTCAGCTATGTAGTTTGTAATGGTTTCACAGGTTGCTTTGAGGAATACTAGATCCTCAAGTGCTGCAGTCTTTAATCTGCACATTGTTACCAGTTGAGTATACCCCCCCATGTGAGTCATAAAAGAAGCAGGTTATGACCAGTAAGTGTAATCCCTAAGTACTCTGCATCTGTAGTGTAGCTGAGTGACAGAGGAAGCAATCTGATGTAACATGAAGGTCATGTGGGGGGAGTAAAAAGAGTATTCCCGCTCAGCAGGGTGCAGGGTTCACTAGCTGTTGACTAGTTGATTAGTGCCCACTGTGTGAGCCATTGCGACAAATATGTTGTGATGTGCGTTGTGGAAGAGAGGGGGAGTGGGGGTACAACCTGTCCAATGTAGCATCCAAGATACAGTTAAAATCTCCCCTATAATCCAAGGCAGGTGGGACCATCTAGTCAGGTTGGCCAGTAAATATGTTTGTGCTACAGTCGGAAGCATAGGGGCCTGTTACAGGTAAAAGATGTCTTTCACTGTCTTTGGTGTAATGGTAGGGAGAATAACTGAGGCCATACTGGACCGCAAAGTTTCTGATGCCTGTTCGGAAGGGGCCCCTTCCAACTTGCCTGTGGCATGTCTCATCCTTCTCTCAGATACTGGTCACCAGGATCATTTCTCGTCGTGCTTGTGCTGGCGTAAGCCCATTGGCAGTCAGTCATACCCTTCCCCGCGAGCTGTGTCCTATGTGCCTGGCTCGAGGGTTTGTAGAGCAATGTCATGGGATGCGAAGTTACGATTCTGACTGCTTGTAGCCCTGTTGGTCCACCATCACCGGGCTCAATGAAGAAGTAGGTCTTTTGATTTGCGATGAATTTATGGTTTGACAGGAACGGCAGAGAGTAGGAGAGGCTGGCATCACACAGTTTCCATTTCATGCCCTCTAAGTAAGTTTGCTTACAATGGGCTGCCAGTGTATTATCTTGGAAGAGGAGTATTTGTGCATTTTCATAGGCAACGGCCCATGTGCCTGGCAGCTTGAAGGATCATATCTTTATCCCTGAAGTTCAGTAATTTGGCCTCTACCAGGCGTCCGGGGTGAAGGGTGGGGGTGGCTGCACGGGTGCTATGAGGAAGGGCGATAGCCCTGTGGGTACTATGTAGGTGGACAGGAAGGTCTCAAAGAAGGTGTTGGGGTCCACACCCTCTAGGAAGCCAACTATGCATAGGTTGATGCAGCACGATCTACCTTCGGCATCTATGACTCTGCTCTGCAGGAAACAAATTTTACAAGGGAGCTCTGTGACCTGGCTGGTAAGTTCTGCAGTCTAATGTTGAAGGGCTTGTGCATGCGTTTAGGTCTGCATGTCTCTGACTGGGAGTTTGACTTGTGTTTCTACAGCAGACCCGGCTCAACCTCATCCACCCTGCCATCAAGGTTCTGTCAGGTGCCCTTGATGGCCAAGAGGATCTTATCCAGCTTAGCGGCCATGGAGTCAGGCGTGGCTGGAGATGTTGCCATAGGCACCAAGTGAGTGGAGGACATCCCCAGGTCTATGGTAAAGGGCTCAGTTGGTGGCTGAGGGGGGAGCCCTACTCGTCCCACGGTGTCCCAATAACGAGGTGGATTAAGCATTCTTTTGCAGTCTTGTGCAGGAGGTGGGGTTTTTGGCAAAGTTGGTCCCGATCCACTATTCCCCCCAAACAGGCGGGTAAGGGTAGCTATCCAGTTTGGGGAGGAATGTGCAGTCCCTGAAACTGTACAGTTTTGTCGCATGGATGGAACAGCCCAGCACTTAGTGCCCCACAGTGGTCTCTGACAAGTGCTGACAGCATGACACTTCACTCCGGGAGACCTGCCCTTCCTCCAGTTTAAGACAACTAAGCAGGTCTAATCTGGGGAGGCACATGCAGACTCACCATATGGCCAATACTCACATCCTAGGGTAGGAGCTCCCCCTGTGCTCGGGAATGGACTGTGACCCTGCAATAAGTGGCTTCCCGTATCAGGGCATATTTATGATAAAGTGGTGAAGCGTGTCGACACGCTTCGTCACTTTAGAAACACAGGGTTGCACCATATTTACTAGAATATGGTGCAGCCTGCGTTTCCCCTTGCGCTGGTGCTAACTTTAGCTGCCTAGCACCAACGCAGGCCCCCTTGCACTATAGTGCAAGACTACCTGTGTTAAGGGGAAGATTGTTTATGTGCAGGAAGGTCTCCTTGCTGCACATAAACAATCTTTAAATGCCATTTTGTAACTTGTATGTGTGCTGCTTAATGTAGCACACATAGAAGTTGCAAAACAGCAATTTTTAAATGATTGTTTATGTGCAGGAAG
The DNA here is from genome assembly GCF_964204655.1 of Triturus cristatus. Taxonomy (NCBI): domain Eukaryota; kingdom Metazoa; phylum Chordata; class Amphibia; order Caudata; family Salamandridae; genus Triturus; species Triturus cristatus. The sequence continues at coordinate 133,147,317 of NC_140580.1, read as the reverse complement.
GGGGACTTTCCTGCGCATAAACAATCTTCCCTTCAACACAGGCACCCTTGTGCTTAGTTGGCACCAGCTAAGGCAGCAAAGTGACCGTTGTTGGTAAAGGTTTGCCTGTTTTATTGAAGGCGTTCGAAAGAGGCCATGAGCTAGGCTTGCTGGAGATACTCCCTATTTTATTTTATTTTTTTGTCATGAAACTCCCTGTCACTTAGGGTTTAACAAAAATAAACAGACTTAAATAAATCTCAAAATCACAGCAATAACATTTGAACACATGTTTGCTAACACAGCACATAGGAAAATTGTATCACCAATGCATCTGAGTTCTTCATCATAGACTATATCAGCAGTGAGCCACATGAGGAGTCAATGGAGCTAGCAAGAATATAGAGACAGTAAAAATGGTAAACCACATGGAAACCCTGCTGGCCAGGGTCTCAGAGAGTTAAGTGCCCATCGCAAGGCATGGGACCATAAAGCAAATGTAAGCTGGCGCATCATCCAAACACACCAATACATAAGACACTGTAACTTAGGGTGAGGGGCCAAATAAGATAACATCGGGCGCATTAGCCAAATACGTCAGTTGTACCATATATTCTTTAAAAGGCCCCCAAATATCCCTAGAGACTGCAGCGTAGCATAAGTCTCAGCTCTTTCATTACATAAGACTGCAACCTTAAGTCAATCTTGCAGTTTGGGAGTGGGACATTTCAGCCATGTCCTTGGTGCTCTAAGTTTAGCCAAAAACAGCAGCAGCGGCACTTATTTTCTAGAGGAGCATGGAACACCCACAACATTGCCCAGCAAAAGAAGAGGTGGTGTGCAGGCTTTATGGGTTGAAGCTGTGTTATTGGTTGCGCGTGTGACCTCAGAATTCATGTATTGGAGCGCAGTGCCAGGCCAAGTGTATAAAGTCGGCTAGGTCAGCAGAACACCTAGCACAGCAGGAGGAGTGCGTAGCATCAGTATTCTGTAGGTGCTTGAGCGTATAGTATAGTCTGTTTAAAAAAAAATGAAAGCGAATGAGTTTATGGAAATAGTTAATGGATACATATCTCATCTGCTCACAAGAAAACTTACAAACCTCAGTAGAAAGTGTCGTCCCAACGTCAGCCTTACAGTGTGTTTTGGCAGCATGCTTTGGTAGGTGAAGGAGTCCCTAAACATCTTATACCATTTTGAGACCCACTCCTCATAATCGGAGAGGGGAAGATTTGCGCCAGTGAGGAGAATTCTACGGGTTCTCATTGGAATGTTTCTTTGCCTACCGCTGCTGCCGGGCGCAGTAGGGTACTGCGTGGCAACAGGTAGGGGTCTTGGGCTCAGTGGTCTGCCAACCCTTTCCCCAATGAAAAATCGAGAAAAATGTGTCTGCCTAGCACATGCCCCAACAGTTGCTCCACTAAAGATTCCATTTTGCCCATGTCTGTGGTGTCAGCCAAGCCAACAATGCAAAGATTGTTGCATCTGTTAAAAGGTGGAAAGAATCCACAAATTAAAACATGTTTGAAGAAATTCTCAGAGGATCTCTACCATTGAGTCCTGAAGACAATAGAGCTGGAAAAGGGCTGATACTCATTTTCCTTTTCTTTGTTTTTCTGCCCTGCTCACCAATCTGAAACTGACAGTGGAAAAACGCAGTCTAAAGATGGGGCCATTAAACCATGCCTGTTGTGGACATCCAAACTTTGCATTTATTTCTAAATATCCAACATGCCAATCCCGTTCCAATCACTAAGTGAAAGCATTAACCACAGTTTGTGAATCTAAAATCGTTTTGTGCAGCAAAATCAGTATTGTCAAGCTTTCATATGAATGTTATACAAAATGTATCATGATTTAGATAGATATGACCCCAAAACATCTGAAACTTATCCCATAATATTGCTCCTACCTTTTCAGAAAATGTCCATCTTTTTGGAGGTCTGGAAAAATTTCTAGGGCATTCCTGGACGGCAACGAAAGTTGCTAATACATCCAGTAGTAAATTTTTAATAATAACAATAATAAAATTATTTAACCATGAAGTGCATTCAAATTTTGTTTACCGTATTTATAAACTCCTATTTAGGACCCTAGTAAATCTTGTTTGTTTCCCATTGAATTTCCACACACACCACATTTACTTGTGTTCAAGAGTGGCTATGAATTTTTGTGTGCTCACAGCTTTTAATGGTGGACTAACTAGGAAATCTAATGCTTCAAATCATTTTGCGAATGTGGAAATATCTGAATATTGGAAGAATTTATTTGACAGTAAAACCCATTTGTGAAGGTAAAGTTCACCCATTCCTGATTCTGGGAATCAGTAGTGGGAATGTTCCCCTGCAAATTGTTCAGTCACCTAATTTAAACTTAGGTGTGCATAAATATTTGGGGCTCGTGACTTTGGAGCTTATGTAATAATCTATATAACAATATCAACCAAGTCAGGGATACTCATTTCATTAACATAAACAGCTGAAATGCCCTGTGGGGATGCTGCTTATGAGCCGTCAAGTTATCTCTGCTGAAGGTTTGGTGCTCTATGCATGCAATTCATATGGTCTCTCAGCGGTCAGTATTCCTTCAACCTTCTCTACCCAAAGAAACTCATCCACAAGAGCATTAAGGCAGGATTTGGAAAAAACATGGGAGACGATAGTGGTTTGTACACAGTTTTATTAAAAGTATTTAGCAGAATAATTATAATAACAATAAAATAAAAAAACAATGAAAACTCTTGGAAGATCGGGAGGATTAATGTTTTTTTTAGACAGGACGTATACTTTACACACTCTCCTGTAAAGAGCTCATAGCCTTGTATTCCATGGTTGTGGGAGTCTTAAAACATTTGATTTGAATGGTAAACACTCGGGGGCTTACTTGCGCTACCCGTACGCCACTTTTCCCATGTTAAAAATGACGCAAAAGTGGCACAAGGGGCTTGTAAATAAGCCCCTAATTTTGTGTCCTTGAGCAGACTCTTTGTGTGGAAGAAGTATACACTCCAGGAAGTGGCTCCTTTGGCAATCATAGTCAGTTACTGACCCAATCGAAACTGACGTCACAGTGAGATAGTGGGACAGCTACTGCGTTTGCAGACATTACTGTATCTTCTGCGGTTGAAAAGATGCTTTGCGTTAATGAGATGGGGGGAATGCGCATGCACAGGTCACTATGTTTATTCTCAGTGACGGAAAATGAGTGACTTCCACAGGCTTGCCAGCTGGACACATATTGCAAGATATGCTTCCAGGATATTTAAATACATTGCACCGCCACGTGACCCAGTCACATGGCGTGAAATGGACTAAGACTGTAAAACAGAAATAAGGCATGGGTAAAGCAGAAATCGACAAATGCAGAGAACGCTGGTATTCTCAATTAAGCAGTATAGAACGTTTTAAAACCCACTGATCAATGTATCTGACTACAAAGGCATTGAATTTTTATACTGAGGATTTCACAAAAACGCAATAGGGGTGTTGGAAGAACTGAAACTGTGTTACCTGATTTTTCCTTTTACTCCACCTGTTTATTCTCATACTAAGTTGGTGTTTTTTGTGTGATTAAATGAGTTTGGTGGTCTCAGATTGGCCCAAAATTACTGTATTTTAGGTTCTGGTGCATTAGTAGACAACCTGCTTACACAAAGGTACACCTGATCTGCACATTTGGAAAATGTATTTGATTGGCTGTTACTAGAGAAGCCGACGAGTCCTGGGGATGGCCTTCATCCTTCTTAGGGATGTTTTCCATTGCGGAGTCTGTGGCGATGTCGCAAACTGGCCAGAAGTAGGAGGACGGTTTCCTTCGCCTTTTGGAATGGGGATAAATAACATGGCGTCCCTCCGAATAGCCACAAAGGCTTGGAGGCTTCACTTTAGAGTGCAGTAAATATTACAAAAACCTTTTCTAAACAAGAAACCATGGCGACTCAGCCACTAGGTTTTTCAAGCTGTATCGGATGAGTTTTTACATATTTTAGAACTACGTTCAATAGATACGCCTCCCTGCTTAATCTCAGCATCGATGGGTTTAATGGCGAGCATTGGTATAATGTCGGCGCGCCTGGTTCTGATAGAGGATGGGTACTCATTCTTCTAGCTTCACTCTAGCTGGATGCAGCGGGACCGCCTTAAATTCCGATTATGATTTTTCAGATAAACACATAGACATTTTAAAAGATTTTGCTTTAAAACTCTGCCGTCAGACAGTTTGTAAACTTTGAATTTTCGTATTTGTTGTTGACCTTTTTATATTATTAGCTCGAATTTAGCCAAGAGGCAGCTGAAGCACTTTATACAAAAACAACTGATGAAATTAAACCCTCTGAAAGAAGCCTTACAATGAAGCAGTAAGTAACTTGTACCCTAAAGAGATATCACAGTTATATCTCTGAGAGGAATATGTTGACGGGGTTATATAATGCTTTCCTGATCCTTAAAATTCCAAGTATTTACATATCTGCACAGTGCAAGAGGAGTCACCTTGACAGGGGCTGTTTTTTCCTTTACACAAAGCTCTGTTAGGAAACTACCTCCATCTACAGTGAGTGTTAAAGAAAGGAAAGAGAGAGGTACAGAGTGGCGAAAGTAATGCCTGATGGACTTAGCACGACCGCCCTGGCAGAACAAGGATGCATGTGCCCGAAGTCCGAAATCTTTCACAGCCCGAGAGGTGTACAAAGTACCGCGCCGTCCCCACGAGGCCCATGGACACAGAGAAGAGGCACCCCATAGATCTTCATTAAGGGATGAAAAGCTCAGGCGATGGAGACTAGCTGGTGGGTCCTGTTGTTTCTGTGTGCATTTGATCGCCTTATAATTGGTCCTTAGGAGCTAAACCTGGGTGTACTTTTCAGGGTGAGATGACAGGACTATCCAATAAAGGCATCTCTCCAATTAAAACCAACAAGAACTGTTCCCCCTCACCAGTGGGAGACAAAGCGTTTATTTGCTGATTTCATAGCAGCCATTAAGCAGTGTGGCTGATGGTCCTCCTTTACCCCGGCTCCAGGACCACGGCTTTGTCGGCCTGAGGGGGTGTCATCACTGCACTGTAGGTATTCCTTTCATTATTTCTAGTTCTCTTTGTATTTTTGCACCCGATTTGTTTTTCCAAGTGTATGTGTGCGCGCGCAAGGAGTCCACAAGCGCTGCCTTGTCATTTCCCACCAAGGCTGATTGTTTTACCTCAAATTAACCCAGAAAAGTTAAAAAAAACTCCACTAGGTGAATAGCCTCTTCTGGCTATAAGGTGAAATCTAGATATTGAGTGTGAAGTGGCAGCCAAACTCTAAAAAAACCTACAACTTCTAAAGGGCAGGAAGTGTTAGGGGACAGTTGAAGTATAGCCGGAGCCTGGGAAGGGCTTTTAGCTGCTGCCTTGAGATACGGGAATCAAGAACCTAGATGGACTACGTGGGCTTCCTTCTGTAGGCACTGTCCATGAGCCTATAAAAAAGAACAGAAATCCATATGGCATAATGCTATGTGCATAAGTGTAAAATGTTGCTCTCTGTGCTACCATTCCAAGGGTGTGACGTACGAGAATAAAGTTAGTCAGATATGGGTGATACAGTTTGTTGGGCGGGAAATTAATGTTAGAAATTTCCCCAAGCCGTCCAACAAAAAACACCTAGGTGGCCAATCAGCTTTTCCAACAGGTGATCAAGTCTGTTCTACAGAGATGCATGTGCAGCGAGAGCATCACTCGTCACCCCCCCCCATGATCACACGGGTTTAGTCATCCTCTTTGGAATATTATTCTCTGGCCCCACACTTAACTTGTATCCTAAGGGAAGAGGGAGACTGCTGTCCGGCCACCGCACTGTATCCTTAGGAGGACACCAGGGATTCCGAATAATCCCTCTCGGATATTAGGATTCTTCATAGACTTTCATGCTCCATATCTCTGTCCCCTTGGCTGGGCACCCTTTTTCTATAACTTCCTTGGGGTGACCTCTACATAAATTCTCTTACCCCTCCTTAAATATGCAATTTATTACATGCACCCATCTGTCTCCCTTGATGTCCTGTATTTTTTTACTCACAAAAAAATATGGAAAACACTTCCTCTGTGGGTAGAAATGACTCAATCGCTAATGTTTTCAATTAAGCCCTCGAACTGAACAATAGGCTCCCCATTCCATCTTGCCATGTTGGCTTCCTTTCATGTTAACTCGTTTTAGTTTCTGTCACGTTTTAATGGTGCACAGTCCTTTGTTCTTGTGGTACCTGGGAGATGAGTGAGACCAGCTCACTACAAAGACACAATCCTGCATCTTCAGGAGCAGCGCAAGCTTCCTTCCCATTGACCTCTGCAGCAATGTGCCTCAGTCCTCCCCCCAAAGGTGTTCACTCCACTGAAAGGCACGGGAGGGGCTTCCATCCCACGTCCCATCAATCACTGTCCTCTTTCTAGTGGTCATGTCCGAAAAATGGAATACCTGCAGATAGATTTCAATTAAATGTACAACTAATACTGTTGTTTGCCATCTAAACTGACCAGGTCATAGGAACATTTCTAATTTAGAAAGTGCATTTAAAGAGCTAGTCGATCGCTTTTTCCAACCACCCTGATATATTTTCTCATCTTAGTTTTCATGTTCTACGGTCCCTAAAGATCTTGAAACTCCCACAACCTAGTAAGATGCAGAAGCTGCAAAGCTAAAATAACATCAGCTGAAACGCATTGTTCTGTACATTTCTGTTAATGGGTATTTGTTGAGTTCCTAATGGCAATCACTTGGTAGCTTGCAGAGTTTTCCTATTTTTGTCTGCATCATTGTTCACTAGCAAGTCGTTCAGACCCCCTGCTAGTGTGTGCATGTTGTGTAATGTTTGTCCTATTTGGAGTAAATTCTCAGTAAGGAAGGAGAATCGTATACTTCTTGCACAGCTTTGAGTGACAATGTGCCCATCGCCATAGCAATCAGGGACAAATGAAACAAACTAAAAATGTTCAGAAAATTGAAGCAGCATGATCAAACATGAAGCTCCCTCGTGCATATCAAAAGAGCACGTTCCCCAGCAGGACCCTTTTCTGGATGAGTTTGTGGGTAGCAGCACAGTGTTTTGGAACCATAGCAACATGTTTTGGTCTCAACCAGGAAACTAAGCTAATAGGAAGTGTGACAATAGAGGGATGTAAAATGGAGAAAAATAGAGCGGGTGTTCATAAAGCGCATAAGCAGCAACAGCAACCTCCTGCCTGGTGTCCCTTGTCGTGTGCATAGCGTGAGGGCGGTGCGCAAAGGGCAGCCGATCCGAGCTGCCTATGTTTTGTCACATAGTTTGCGCTTAGGTTACATGATACAAAAAAAGGTCATCTTGGAACAAGGAACAAAATGTCATTCTTAATAAAGTGACAAAGAACATAAAACAGCAATATTACAAGGTGAGTATAGAGGGATGAGAAGTACACTGGCATGACACAAAACCAAAAGCTACATTTGCTTTTCCAAGTTGAACTTGTTTCTGGCCGTCTAGAGCTATAGCAGCGCCTCTCGCATCGAGGCCTTTCTTGCTCGGTAGCCATAGATGATTCTGTGAGAATGTTGATGGTCAGGTCATGCTGTGCTGTTTTTTTATTTAGTATTTTTGTGTTAACGTGGTGCTTGTGAAGGTGTGAAAGCAGTGCTGCAAGAATCCTCCATGCTTGCTCACCAGTGTGCTTCAATCTACCCCGGAGGGTCCACTCTATGAAGTAAATGAGGTGCTTCCCTTCGATGTCCACTCATCTGCTGCTCTATATGTTGAAGTGCCCAATCGGGTCATTCGTTGCTGCTCGATAAGGTCCTCTGCAAAGCATTTGCTTGTTAGCAACCATGCCATCTTCTTATCTAACACGCACCAGAAAAAAATGTTGTGGTTAACTAGCGACTAATGTAAACTGGGCAGAAAGAAGGGCAAAAAGTCTCTGTACTTGTCCTTCATCAACTCAGTGGTCAACCTATGCCTTGGTGGCAATTTTTCTACAATGTTTATAATTCAATGTGCAACTCATCCAGAGGAATCCAAGATGGCCGCTTGTGACACAGGATGGCTCATGAGCAGAGAATGCAGGACCACTTTACTGTACATAGGCAGAGGACAGAGAGAAGACGGATTCCACAACACACGCTCTCAACCGGTTACAGTTCACCAAAATGGCGCTTTGTTTTCCATCCAGTCTTCTGCTGAAGACAATGATCCGGTGACAGGGACCCCCATTTGCATCCTGCACATCCTTTGAGAAATCTGCAGTTCATTTGTTGGACAGCGGCAACATAAACTAATAAAACGAAAAAACAAAAATTTCTTGGAAGAAGAGGGATCCAAGAACATGCTGATGTTCATTCCCAGATAAGGTTAAAGTAAAGAGTCATGTGGAGGTTCAGTCCCATGTTGACAAACTGTCTAAGTCCAACACACAGCATGTCCAAAAACCTCTAAAGTGGGAATGTCACACTTTGAGAATACTAGAAGGCATATACATATCAGCAGAAACTTCCCTTTTAACCCATCTGTGCAGTGGGGGGCCCCCGGACTTGGCATCTGGAACCGGAATTTCAGATAAACGACAGAGGACAGGAAAACAGATTACAAGTATACATGTCGGGTGGTTGCGTTTCTTTTGGAGGTCGGGTTGGTGTGACCGTGGCTATGACGTGGCCGTGGCACTTAGCATAAGGAAAAGCGTGTGTGCTGTGGCAAGCACTACCAGAAGGGTGCTTTGGTGAACCAGTGTGGACGTAGCTGAAGAGTTGTCCGAAGACATATGGCCACTGCTAGGCTTCAAGTCAACCTGTAAAATAAAAGAAACAAAGAGAAATGTTATTTCTGAAAAGACGTAGCGAAATCTGTGATGGCATGTTTTGGGAGCAGGTTAAAGGTTTGTGATTTTTTCAAGAATAATAAGTTGAAACAGCCGGGTTCATTTACTACCCTTAATCTGGACCGTCAGATGAGGATAAGTGCAGATAATGTGATTTGGGGTGATCTTATACATAGGGAGTTCAAAGAGTCATGTTCTGGATTCACATATGTGAGAAGTAGGGGGTCACCTCAGTCTAGTGCCTTGTAAACTCAGGTCCAGATTTACAAAGTTTTGATGAAACTCAGAACAGCAATCAAAGTTGCATCAACTGAGAGAGAAAACAGTGCCATATCTACAAAGAAGTGGTGAAGTTCTGCTCTCTTCCTGTGCTGCAGTCAAGTGCCAACTCAGACACCCTCGTTCCATCTTTCCACCATAGTGTCTTCAATGTGGTCAACACAGTTTCTGTGCAGGAAGGAGTTCATTCCAGCACAATAAATATGCTGCAAGTAACTTTCCTGCATCTGTATGTGCTACAGAGAGCAGCACATATGCAAAGAGAACAAGCATTGGCATAGCCAATAGGTCTCGCCTTTGGGACCTTATAAGTGTTTAGCCATGCAACAGTTGCATAACTAAATACTTATACGGTCCCAAAAGCGAGACCTATTGGCTATGCCAAGCGGCTGCGAAAGTGAAAGTAAACGCGATCAGGCGCGCGCGCCCTCGCACATGCACTGTAGCTCTAGGCTGGCCTGGTAGCACTTTTTGGAGCCCTCTCAAAAAGTCTCGCAAGGCCAGCGCATGCGCTGGGTCAGGCGAGACCTAAAAAACCAGGATGAAAACAAATTCTCCTTGTTACATCAGTCTCACGGATTTACACCAACATTCTGCACCTCCCTGTCTACAAAGTGTCCCGTCTTGCAGAAAAATAATAAAGCAGGCACTTTGCACCATTGTGCAAGGGTGCCTGTGTTGGCGCAAGGCAGCACACAGTGCAAAAGCGCTGTGCGGGAGCAGAAGTGTGACATATCTTATGGAGCGTTTTGGTTACCTCTCTTTCACGCAAACATCTGGCACCAAGTTCAGATGGCGAGACAGAAAGCACCTGCCTGGACAGACTAGGAGGGATGCTATTTAACAACATTAAATGCATTATGTTCTAGAGAATAAACAGCTATTTCAATATCATTTGCTCGAGTGTACACTTAAGCAGCCGTGGATCATGCTGGTAAGAGCAGTGGGGCTGGGCGGGGAGGGAGAATTTTGTCAGACAACGATGAGGGATGCTTAATTATTTATTTAATTTCCCCACATGGTCGTCTGTCGAATCCCCCCCAACCCGGCCACACTGCTCTTACTTGCACGGGCCGTGGCTGCGCTTACGGCTGTTTTCCATCTTCCTCCATATCTTTTTTATAAGACATACATTGTAAGACGCGTGGCAATGCCAAGTTGACCCAATAAGAAATCCGTTCTGCCCGGGAATAACATGTCGGAACAAACTACTCACACTGGAAACTGAAAAAAACTCCAGGCACGTTAGGCTCCTGACACAAGGCCATTAATAAAATGTAATGCACATTTTTAGTATTTAAGCAGTCCACCTTCAATACGTGCAAACTGCACCAATTGCACAATCGTCACCTGTTGTCAGTCCTATTGCTTTTGCTAATATCCCCCTTCAGTAAGGGAATTATAGGTCCATATATGTGAAAATCAAAACTACATGTTCCAGTGCCCAGAATAATTTTAACTTAAAAGCATGGACCAATTGAATTGAAGTGGTAGCAGCTATCAAACAAATTCATAATGTAATAGTCATTTACTATTAATACTTCTGTAGGGTTCTTACACCAGACCCTATGCACACTTGCCTCATAATTTGCTCATTTGCTGCTATAGATTTCTAGTCATGCTTTCTCCATATATAGAGGGTACTGCAGGGTAAACAGCCTCTTATGTTCCCTACTACATCGGTTAAGTGGCCAAGTGCTTTACATAGTCAGCCTTGTTTTTCTAGCCAATGGCACTATGCGTACTGGAACTTGTAGGTCAACGCATAAATCGAAGTCTCAGATTGCAATGAGCTGCTGAGTAGAAAGCCAGGACTGACTGATGCGTCACCTGACACAGAGCCACGATACAGCTGTACCAACCATCAGAAAAAAAGGCCATTCTTGTGGACGAGCTGTTCTTAAGACTGTTTTCCCAGGATAACAGTGTCAAGTGACCCAAATACGAACAAATGTATTACGGCACATTCCAAGTATGTGTATTGCATTTGCATTAAACTTAATGTGCAGGCGCGTCTCTCGTTTCACAAATCAGCCCTGCCATATAATAACAGGAAGTTCCGCCTCACCCAAGCAAAGCAGGCGGTCCTGTCTCAACTTATTGTATTGCTCAAAAAATCCCTGTGGGAATTTTGTTCATCTCACTTGAGCCTAAAAACATTTCAAAAGGGCACATGGGAGGAGTTAAAAAGTAAGGAAATGGTACTGGAAGTTACCCAGTAACTGTACTACAATTTCAATGTGAATTCCAGTCCCTGGTTTTTCGCTTATGTGCTGCAGTAAGTCAGACAACTCCCTATGTCTCCCCATTCTGCCATTTAAACCCTTTAATCATTGGCAGTTGTGCAATAAATGAAAATATCCATGTTTGCTCCCTTATTCATCCATTACTCAAATATGTAAATGTTTATGGCGCCAAAGTATTCATTTAGATGTTATGCCTTAAGGGCCAGCATTATTGTCTCCACTTGTCTACCATAGAGCCTCAGATCACGATTGGCAGACCGCGAATGGAGTTGTTCCTTCATCTATTTCAAGAGCCCTGACATTTTGGGTTCTCTTACTGGAAACATCGCTTACCTTCAAAAGACAAAGTTCTGCCTCTGAAGAATCGTTGCCTTTCAGCTTCTGTGCCTGTAGACAATTAAAAAAAGAGTCACAATTAGCAGAAAGCTGTTGTGTGTCATGCAGCATTTTTTCATCACCACTTAAAAGAAAAGGCCTTTATTTTATAGTTACACTTTGCATAAGGTTTCCAAGACCCTATGGTATCGTTGTAACATCCCTTTTTTATCACATCTTGACCAGACGCAAAAACACATTCAGAGAATTTATTAAGGTAGAGAAAACTGAAGCAGGTTCGAGGTCCTGTATATTCAAAACACCAGAGACAATATTACAAGGTATGTAGGAGGCTATCTTACAGGGACCTCAGGTTAGCTTCAAAGGCTAGCTTGAACATCAAAGGCTACCTTAGAAGGAATAGCTGAGGGTAGATTAAACGGAACATCAGAGGAACTTTAACAAGGAACATCAGAGGCTAACTTACAAGGGGCATCACAGGCTTTGGCATAAGCAACAGCCGAGTGCGCCCTATAAGGATCATCCAACAGTATCTGACAGAGAACATAAGGCTTTATTCCAAGTCCTCTGTAGAAAGAACATCAGAGTCCCGAATTACAAAGAACATCAGAGGCTTTCTTCCAAAGAACATCAGAGTCTTTGTTAGCTGGAACATCAGATTCCATCTTACAAGGAACATCAGTGGGTACCCTTTAGGGAGCATCTCAGGAGCTAACACTAGGAATGTAAAAGGTTAACTTGAAATGGACATCTGAGTGCCTGTAACAAAAAACATCACCGTGCATCTTACAAGGGACATCAAAGGCTACCTTACAAAGAACATCACAGCCTATCTTACAAGGAACATTATTAGACTGCATTACAGGTTCTACTACAAGACTCGTCAGTGGCTATCTTACAAGGCTATCTTACAGTGTATATCAGGGACTATCTTACAAGGAACACAAGAAGCCATATTACAAGGAACAACTGAGACTTTTGTAAAAAAGAACACCAGACTCTAATAGGAATACAGAGGCTTTCCTTCAAAGACCAACAGTGTCTCTGTACAAGAACCATCAGAGACTTTCTTCCAAAGAACACAAGTCTCTATTAAAAGAAACATCAAAGGGTGTCATTTAAAGAACATTAGAGTCTCTGTTACAAGGAACACCAGAGGCTATCTTAGAGGGAACACCAGAGAGTACCTTTCAAGGAGCATCAGAGGGTCTCTAACAAGACATTTCAGTGCTTAATTTACAAAGGACATTATAGACTTTTTTGCAAAGACCACCAAAGTGCCTCTTACAATGAACATCACAATGCATTTTACAAGAAGCTTCGCATCCTACCTTACTAACAACACACAGCCTTATCTTACAAAGAGCATTTGAGGATGTATTACAAGGAACATCAGAGGCTCTACTAAAAAAAATAGCAGAGGCTATCCTACAAGAAATATCAGAGGCTATCTTACAAAGTACAACAAGGAGTGAAAGTGGCCCACTTACTACGAACACCAGAGGCTACCATAGATAGGACATCAGGCTCTAATATGAGGAACATAAGAGGCCTTCTTCCAAAGAGCATCATAGTCTCTATTACATGGAACTTCAGAGGCTAATATACAAAGAACATCAGAGTCTCTATTACAATAACAACAGAGGTTCTCTTCCAAAGAAAACCAGAATGTCTATTTCATGAGAAGCTATCTTAGAAGGATCAATGAGGAGTACCTTTTGAGGAGCATCAGAGGATCTCTTACAGGGAACATATAATCTTAAATTACAAGGGGAATCACAGAGGGGCATAATGGTCTTTCTTACAAGGACCATCAGAGTGCATCTTACAAGGAGCACTAGAGGCTACCCCACAAAGAACATCAGTGTCTATTTCATAAAACATCAGAGGCACTAGTTCATGGACCAACAGAGGCTATCTTACATAGAACATCACGGGTTATCTTGCAAAGACCAATAGATGCCGTAGTACAAGGGACATCACTGGTTGTATTTCAAGGAATATCCAAGGCTATCTTACAAAGATAAGCATAGGCTACCTTACAAGGAATATTAGAGGCTGTATTACTAAGAACATCATGGACTCTGTTTCATCAAACATCAAAGGGTATCTTACAAAGAATAACATACTCTATTACAAGCAACATCTGAGGCTCCATTACAAGCAATAATAGAGGCTATCATACAAAGAAAATCAAAGGCTATCCTACAAAGAGCAAAAGAGGGTGTTTTAAAAGGACATAAGAGTCTCAATTATGAGGAACATGAGAGGATCTATCACAGGAAGATTAGCTTACTAAGAGCATCATAGGCAAGTTTATTAAAAAAACATTAGAGGATATCTTACAAAGAATGCCAGAATCATCTTGAGGGAAAAAGCCTTTATGAAGGATTTGCCCAATGCCAGAATGTTTAGTAGAGGAGAGTGTCTTAGAGATGTTAAGTATCTCCATGGACGAGGAGCACAGCTTTGGCCCTTAAATAAGGTAGTGCCATTAGGAATCACCTTAGGATGGATATCGTGGCATACATAGTTTATATCTGTTTGCCATATGATTTTAATTTCAAAGCCCCAGCAGACAATAACATTCCTTCCAAGCCAGAATTGGTGGAAAAAGCTGGCAATCACCAAGAAACTCAATGAAAACAGACAATTCATGGTATACTTCTGCTCTGCCAAGCCTTAATGCCAAGCTTTAAATTAACCCCTGAATATGGGCCAGCACTGATCAACTACTTTGGGGATTCTCCAGGAGGACCATCGACTGGGCTAAGCTGAAAGATGCGTTATGAATATTGTGTCTTTACTATTCTGAGTATCCCGTTGCTTGAGTTACATGTGTCAGATAATCAACCTAAGTGCTTAATGTGTGTGATAATATGACACATATATGGTTTAATTTAAGTTTTGTCATGATCAAATTTATGTGAATATATTTGCATTATTTAATTGAAACGCTGACTCTGTCACTTTACATTAGCTTGTTATTATTTCTAAGAGTTCAGAAGGTTGACAATTACGTGTTTCAATTATTGTTGTTATCCAAAAGAATACAGAATGAAAATAATTGAAGTCATGACATTCTAACAACAATGAGATTATGTTATAAAAGTTGAACACAGAGAGTGAAGGGTAGAGGGGAATCTTCAAGCCAGGTGACATTGAGACAGGCTGGACAGAATCATATCACTGTTCTCAGTTGAAGGCGACCAGGATGGGAAGCACTTAGCCCTCATCTGCTAACGCATCAGTGCAGCTGGCCTCTGGCAAGAATAGCAGCCCTTGCTATTTCATTGGAGCTAGAGCGCTTTGTTCAAATTGGTATGTTTGTATGTACCATCTCTAAAATCCCAAATATGTTTTCTTTTCTGCTGTGAGAGAATTAGATTAGCACTTACTAGTAGCAGAATGAGAGTAGTTTTGCTATAGACTTATGACGGCAATCAGCTTCCTCTTCTTTACATTTTTGATGAACATTGTGTTTGCCCTTTTATTTTTCTTCATTATGGTTACTATTCATATTGTGTGCAATAGACTAGGATTTTGATTTAAAGTAAATCTTTAAATGGATCGTTTATGTTCTGGTATTCTAGAGTGTGCTAATATTAAAACAAATAAGGTTTGGGGGTTCTACCAATTGTCCCTGTGACGTCTCATGGGATCATTAACTGAAACACATCTCACTCCAATAGGACTGAGTCAGTTGAGGAATGGTTACAGTAGAACTGTTTTTCTGATTCAGGTTGCAGATTGACTGAGTCCTTAGTGCCACAGGATCTAGAAAACCAACTCATGCCTTTAGAAAATCTAGAGAATGTATAATTTGGTGCCCGGCCATGGGGCAAAAAAATCTCTAGATCCTTCAGCAATTTGGATGACACACTCAAAACACCAAGGGGCCGATTCCGATCTCGCTCGGAAGGGCACCGAATCGGGTTCGGACAGAAAAACTACGAGCCGTACGCGTGTTTTCCGGCCGACTCGTACAGCTGTACGAGCGAGCAAGTACGATCCGAGCTACATGAAATTCACCGACCGAGTCGTTTCCGGGTCCGAAGCGCTCCGTACGTCCCGGTTGGAAGCTAACCGTGGCGTGCAATGGATGCGATTTACAACCAAGCCAGTACGATGCACGCATCGGACAGCCTGTGCGAGCCGGAGTGTCCGGCTAGAAAATCTAGAGAATATATCAGGTTGGTACAAGATCCTGGTGCAGGTGTGGGAACTCCAGAGGGAGCAGAATAGCAAGAACAGAACGTCTTTCAGGATGTGACACTATCTGAGATTCAAAACGTACAGGTAAATATTTGGCTGGCAGTATTTGAAAGTCCCTGTGCTCAGCCTATTAATACTGAACCAGACAGAAATCATGATTTACTTTGCATACTGAA
Source organism: Triturus cristatus (assembly GCF_964204655.1). NCBI lineage: Eukaryota > Metazoa > Chordata > Amphibia > Caudata > Salamandridae > Triturus > Triturus cristatus. Next base: position 133,131,266 of record NC_140580.1, on the reverse strand, counting down.
TGAAAGGATTCCTATAACATCTGTTATTCAGCGCCAGGACACCTACGGGTAATCGTGCGCTTTACAAATACATCTGTTATGTTATAGTATTTTATAGGATTCTGAAGATAAAAATAGTTGCGTTTACATTTCACCCATTTGCAGCTAACCTGCATCATTAGCTAGCTGGTGTTGATTGTGCTGCCTCGAGTGGGCAGAGGCCCATCCAGGATATTAATGGCGTTAAAATATTTTCTGAGTCATCAACAGCGATGTAACGCAGCGCCCGCACTCTGGTGGGAAACCTTCTGGTTCTCGCTGTATCGGTTTTGTTTTCCCCAAAGAGAGCGCTGATGAGATATGCAGGTGTAAGCTCTGTAGGGAGATTTGCCAACTCACGCTGAAGCAAAAAGTTGGACCAAACAAAGAACACATTAAAAAAAGGAATATGATTAGCTTCTAGCCGGTTTCCTCCAGCCATTCCTTAATTTGCCCCAACTTTCACCTTGTGATTTAGACTGCTGAGCCTCTGGGTAAACGTAAACGTGTTTGTGATGCTCCTGTAGATAATTCTGGGAGGGAAGGAATCTTAAAACAAACTTTAACAAAGTTAGGGGCTTATTTACAAGCCTTTTGTGCCGCTAGTGCGTCAGTTTTAATATGGGAAAAAGTGACGTACTAGCATCCGTGAGGGGCTTGTAAATAAGCCCATTAGTGCAGCCATGGGGTGTCATCGAGAGTGACTGTAGGAAGGCTAGTGCTCCGGTACTCGTAAAGATAGCCTGGAAGTCTGACCAGGGGCATTTCCTGGATGTCTTCCTCAAGGCATCAATCCAGTTGAGGGGAAGTAGAGTAGGAGGCAGCCACGGCCCATGCAGATAAGAGTGGTGGGGCCGGGAGGGGGGGATTTCGACAGACGACCATGAGGGAAAGTAATTATTTATTTAATTTTCCCTTGTGGTCGTCTGTTGAAATCCCCCCCACCCGACCCCACTGCCCCACCGCTCTTACCTGCACGGCTGGTAGGAGGTGGTCGTGTTGGCACTAGCTCCCACCTAGAGCACAGCTGCCCAGAATTCAAATTCCTTGGGTGCTCAGATTGATACCCCGTGGCAGGAGAGGGTTCTGTTGAAGTGTAGGGGGTAGGTTGGAGTTAGCTGAGGGCTCACTGTGATTTTTTTTTTTCTTTTTAGAAATAGGCAGAGGAGTCAGCCTTCTTGGAGCCTCCGAGAAATGGCCCCGGGGCAAGGGGTGAGATGTGGGCTGCAATATGCCAGCTCACCTTGTGATAGTGGAGCAAGTCATCTCCTGCTCATAGCAAGCTCCCTGTTAAGACTGAAATAACAGATCTGTGATCTGCTGCATTATGAGGAGAAATAAGCAGATCCCAGAGCTGCTGCAGCATGAATGGACTGAAGGCTGATCTCGGAGCTGCTTTACTTGACCAGTTCTTTGTTGAATGAAGTGTTGTAAACACAACGAAAAGGTTACAAACAGTGGTGTAATGTAAAATGATGGGGCCCCCCTCAAGAATGGGAAGAGAGGCCCTGATGCTCCCATATCTCACTGATATTCATTGGACATGGGGAAAAATGGAGTACCTTGAGGGTTGGGTGGCCCCAAAAGTGTTGGGGGAACCCTGAGAAGCAGAGGCCTGCATTATGCCATTAGTTACACATTATGCCATTGGTTACACATTATGCCATTGGTTACAAAGAAGAAAAGAAGCACCAATATCTGCTTTAACTCTACTCCCGTGGGTGCAGCCTTTGTTGCAGAGGGCTGTCCCTCTCGACTCACTTATTTTTGGAGGGTGCCAATTTCCTTAGCCTTATCTTCACCCTATAAATAAGAGACATGCCCCCCGTTATTAACTTCAATGGGCTCACCCCCCTGAAACGCTTCCTCGTCCTCAAAAAAAAGATTAATTTGCAGTAATTTCAATGGGTTCACCAACTAGTACCCCTGCATTCCACCTTGCTTAGATGCCTCATTCCTCAGCTATGAAAAGATGTCATTTATGTGCCCCTGTTTGATGCAATCAACATTAAGAGATAGCTGAACAACACTGAAATGCAAGATTAAGGGCCTGATTACCAGTTTGGCGGATGTGATACTCCGTCACAAACGTGACGAATATCCTGTTCACCGTATTACAATTCTATTATATCCTGTGGCGCTTGTAATAAGGTGAATGGGATATCTGACATGTTTGTGACGGAGTATCCCACCTGCTAAACTCGTAATCAGGCGCTACATTACTTCAGAAATATCTTCTGTTTTGAGTTTTTATTTCAAAATACTGTCTTTTGCTTATTTTTCCATTTTTTTTAATAACATTACCATACTTTAGTACGCCCGCCCCCTTGTTCCTCACTTCTCCAGGGCTAAAGTTTTGAAAGGGAATCGAATTTAAAAGGTTTTTCTCAGGAAGGCTAAGTAAAAAACTGTTTAGATAGGATGATCCGCTGTGTACCGCAGCGCTAGTCAGTGGCCTAGCCAGGGTATCATGGCCCCAAGTGCAAACAAGCATTGGCATAGCCAATAGGTCTCGCCTTTGGGACCTTATAAGTGTTTAGCCATGCAACAGTTGCATAACTAAATACTTATAAGGTCTCAAAAGCGAGACCTATTGGCTATGCAAAGCGGCCCTGCGGCCGCGAAAGTGAAAGTGATCGCGATCACAATCAAATGGCGGTAAAGCGCGGCGCGCGCACCCGCGCACATGCACTGTAGCTCTAGGCTGGCCTGTTAGCACTTTTTGGAGCCCTCTCGATAAGTCTCGCCAAACCAGCGCATGCGCTGGGTCAGGCGAGACCTAGGGAAATGGGGCCCCTGGCTGCTGTCTGAATGATAAACACAGCATTGAGCAGGGCAGAAGTCAATGGGCCCATGAGGCCCGGTGCTACTGTACCCGTTGCACCGATGGAAGCTACGCCCCTGGCACTAGTACAGTTATGACTCTGCAGCTGCACAGTTTTACAAACGCGCCTTGCACATGGCACAGCACACTACAGTATACATGTGCACCAGCCATCTGTGGAGAAGGTGGTCGTGGAAACATCTCTCTCTCTCTACCACGACTGCTACCCCAGCAGAAAAATACAAACAGCTAAGTGTAAAAGCAGGAAGGCCTTTAGGGCAAGAAAAGCGGGCGCCATTCCTGCCCGTCAGTCAGAGGGAGCTGCTCACCGTGCGCGCGCACTGAAGGAGCGCTGCCGCTGGCGTTAATAGACTCACCCTCCCTAAGTGCAGACTGCATCCATCACACGGTTCAATAGTGTCTGCTTGTTAGCGGCAGAGATACACTGTTTACTGCGTTTCAAAGGACTGTAATTGGGAGGGCCTGCTCTTCTCCAGTCACAGGCTGGGCTGATCAGGGGGTCGCTGTGTGTCTTCAGACGTCGCCGACGACCTCCGGCGCCCTCGCCCATTTCAGTGTCCCTCTCAGCACACATTCTAACATACCCGATTCGGCAGGAAAATCCCGATTTTCAAGCCCCAAGTGGCTTTATTTTAGCTGTCTCCCTCCTAAAATCTCCTCTGCTTCAATTAAATAATGCGGAGAATCAATCCCCTCGATTTTTTCAAAACCCACCTCCTACCACTTTCAAAATGTTGTCATGTATGTACGTTGCGCAGTCACATGTCGCCCTTTCTGATTTCTGGTGTAACCCACAGTCAAGGTAGCAGCTACAGCCCTCGCAGGGATCTTTCTTAGGGTATTTCCCAAGACCGTGACTTCCAATCCAGCAAGCAATTTTTTTCTCCTCTTATATGACCGAGACGTGGGAGCAAGCTGGGGGGACAAACCAATCCACTCCTTGCCACCCACAATGCAAAGGGTTAGTGGAGAGGTACCCTTAAGAGCCTAATGGGAACTCTACCAAAGCATCTCAAGAGAAACAAGTAGTAACATGGCATCCAAATATATGAAAGAAATACAAAGGAAAGTATCCGTTAGAGAAATGTAGTAGGTGGTGTGCACATGGCAGACCTGGATCTACAAGGTCTAAGAAAATGAGAACACTTGAAGGAGTAAACCCGACTGGGAAGCAGACCCTGCTGCTGCAGCGCAGGCTGTGCCATCGCTCTGGCTACAGTCCGCGCCACCATGTTCGTGACAAGTGCAAGGGCTCAATCTACGTGGCATGCTGCACACCCGGATGTCCTGCTTCAGGGAGGCATACAAATGCATCCATTATGCCGCAGCACTGCTGAGGGCACATGGGGTACGGCCCAGCAAAAAGAGAAGTGTGGGTGAGTGTACGTGGCCTGTCCAAATGAACTCACTCATATCTTTAAACATGATCTTAAAAACTATTCATCCCTCCTTGATGACAATGTCATTAGTGAACTAAGAGGAATATCAGTTGTAATGTGTACCCATATGTGACCTAGCTTCTGATTTTATATTAAGCAACATTATAGACGATCAAATCAAACACATCCTGCAGAGAGCACATCCTGAATTTACATATTTCAAGGTGCTCTCATATGTAATAATGAAGAAAAAAAAGGAAGCACAGTTAAATAAAATGTTTGCAAAGGGTCCCATTATTTGGCCAAAAAGGGAAGCCGGGATTGGTTCCTGGCTTTCTGGTTTTACGTTTTTCAATTCAGCCTCTACATGGCTATTTGTTTCTCTAACTGGTTTTACATCAAAGGTTAATGATTTGGTTTAAATACTAGACATATACGTTAAGAGCATAGGTGACAGTCAGAAACCACATGAAAACGTGGCTCATTTTGGGCTGGAAGGTCCAAGAGGACCTCGAGTTGAGTGAGAGCCAGGCACCTGGCTCGAGTCTTCAGTGCTAGCCCACTTATGTTTGTACAGCAACAAGCAGTAACCCTGTTTTTTTAAAAAACTGCAAGTTTACTGTTCTTATCACAAACTTCCATTTAGCACCATTAATTGCACAGCATCTCTGCCTTGTGCATCTTCCTATATGAATTATAGAACCATCTCCAATTACCCTCCTTTTATTTTTATACATACAGACAATACCCTGCTGCCCCTCAAGCTAGGTTGGTGCTGTGTAACTGCCGTGCTCGGCACCTGAACTACCTGCAGCAGAGACCACCAAGGCAGCTGTCTGCCACTTTACTCTTTCCGACTCCCTTCACCTGCCCTCCACCCCCCAGACAGGCAAACCTTCACAATCAGTCTGTGAAAAACCGTAGCTAGATGGGCAAATAAGGAGTCCATAGTAAGCTCCAATCTCCGACTTGCAGGACGCCGAGAGTCCGTTCCGCCCTACCTGCTCGTCTTGTGTCCTGGCATATGGGGATGTCGATGCCCCACTACGCATGGGCTCCAGCCTGATCGGTACAGTAATATCCATTGGTCACTTCATGGCAGCCCTCCCCTGGCATCCGAGGATTGCTGATTTCTCCCTACACATGGGCAACGATCCGATTGGTGCAGCAGCAATTCCTCACACCTCGCAGAGAGAAACAACGCAACCGGATTCTCCATTGAAACTCCTCCCTCCAACACCCTCCTCTTCCTCACAGGGCACACTGGTCTTGGCAAGCAGGCAGGCACTCCAGGCACCAAGGCATGTGCTTTTGGATTCTCTGGGTGGTGTCCCCTTACCCAGCAGGGAGAATTGCATGCCGTGGCCCTCAGTCCTGGTCATAGGCAGATGTCTTGCAGAGCTTTTTCTCCTCGCGCTGCGCAACTAACTACTTGACAGTTGACCATTTTTGGGGTCTTTGGCTCCCCTTCTTATACTCCATTCCCAAACCCCAAATGTGATTTAGGGTCTGCGTCTTTGAAGTTTGTGTTGGGGATCTGCTTCCTTTTGAAGTGGGTTTTCCTCTGTATGCCCTTCCTCCAGAAAATAGTCCGTCACAGCAGGAGTGACTCTAAATCAGATAGCCCACAACCCAGGACATGGGAGTAACTAGAGGTTCACACCTGGATGTTAGCCACAGTGATATGTGTATCCAAAGGTTACCCCAGGGACTCAGCCCCACTCTTTATGATTCTCTTATCAGCCCCATCTCCTTCCAGTGACCTCTCACTTAATCATAGAGCAACCTTTGAAGTGTACTGAAGAGCCTGGCTCTCCCTTCCTCCAGTATGTCCCACCCAGCTCACAGGAAAACAGCAATCCAAAAGCCTATGTGTGAGATGCCTTTTCCTCCTCATGTTACTCCAGTTAGCCCTGGGTGTCCAAAAACAAAACCCAGAAACGTCCATGTATTGTACCATTCACAGACACACATACATCCAGCACTTGCATGAAACACACAGGCACTGCACAGCACTACACCTCCCATGTGTTGTACTATTCACAGGCACTCACACACTCAGCACATGTATATATAACACATGCACACTGCAAAGCCCTATACACCAAACCGAAGTAGGCCAAGAGTGAGGTAAACATACAGCAGTGGCAGCGTTGTGATTGGTTATGGGAGCCTGGGTGCTTCCTGTTCCGGGCAGAGAGGAGAGATGAGGAGGATGGAAGTGTAAGTATCTTTTTCTTTACCCCCTCCTCACCGCCCCCCACCCACGATCCATGCCAGCCACCACTGATGTTCTCGGTTGGCACTCTGCTTTCTTTTATTTTTGTTTGGTAGGTGCAGGCCCGTGGGCGAGGAATGCTGCTTTTGTTGACAGTGGTTGGATATGGAAATATAAGTACATAAGTGGAAATATCTGAATAATAAACATTAAGGTGGGGTCAGAGTTTTGATAGGGAATCGATTTCCACTTCCCTCTTCCTGCCCTTCTCTTTTGAGGTGCTTCCAGTTTCAGCAGGCAAGGGACTAGAGCGAGCCTGGAGCTACATTAAGGCTACTGCATATGTATTGCAGTGTCACCGAAAATGGCTACTACAAGAGGGTGCCACATTACAACAACTGACATCCAAAAAGGCTCTACTGCTAAGTGAAGGGTAGCAAGAGAATGCAAAATGTAAGTTTGCTTCAAAGGTCCTTGTATTGGAGCCGAAACCAGGTTCAAAGCAAAGAAATATATTTACCCAAGAATCCAGAATTAGGTTCCAAGGGGGCAAGGAGGAAAGACAACATTAAGACATGTGTCTGAAGACTTAACAAAGCAACTTTTAGTTGCTTGGCATAGCACCTCCTCGCTGCAGATTGTTCCAAAAAGCAGGCCTACACGTGGTGTTGATGGGACGTGTTTTTAATGTCTGCTTTTCATTATGCAGCATTATTAAAGATCTGCACTATGGAAATTGATCTCTTCATAAGAACTACCCTTTAATGAAATTCTCCCATATTACTGCAATAACTACCTTACCTGGTAGTGGCCATTTAACAAAGCGGGTAGGGTTTACCAGAGATCTCTTCTCCAGTGACATCACAAGTGTCTTCCTGGGGCTATAAAAAACATGACCACTGTGACAGAGGCCTGGATTCTCCAGGGTTCAGTCATGGAACATTACAGGTAACCTCTCTTCTGCACTGATCTTTGTGTGAAGGCATTTGTTAGGTTTTGCCTGGACTGTGCATGTGCTGTCTCTGCAAGTGTTTTGTTTCCATACAGTGAGCTTACAGCCCGTCCACAGCAAACCAGTTTCAGTGTTGCTCTTATTTGCTTCATTCTGTTTGTCACAGCCTGCCTGCATCATGTCCTTATTTTCTTTGGCCCTCCCCTGGAGCACGGAACAAGTACTCATGTCCATCCACTAATGACGTTTTTGGAGCTACTTTTTTTGTCTTGAAGCAATCCATATGATTGCTTGTGTTTTCAGCTCCTATTCCCTTCCACCCACACCTTTCTATGTTGCTTCTTTTTCCTCCCACCTCCTACACTGTACTCTGCACCACTGCACTCTACTCTGCACCACTCTACTATATGCTACTGCACTCGGCTCTTTAATCTATGTCACTACACTCTCCTCCGCACCACTCTAGTCTACACCACTGCACTCTACGTCACTCTACTCTGCACCACTATACTCTACTATGCACCAGTCTATTCTACGCCACTGCACTCTGCACCACTCTACTTTATGCCACTGCACTCTACTCTGCACCACTGTACTCTACACCACTCTACGCCATTGCACTGTACTTCACTCTACTCTTCTCAGCACCACTGCATTCTATGCCACTGCACTCTATTCTGTACCACTGCACTCTACTCTGCACAACTGCACTCTATCCCACTCTACTCCCCTCTATGCCACTCTACTGTACTCCCCTCTTTGCCACTCTACTCCACGCCACTGCACTCTACACCACTGAACTCTACGCCACTCCGTTCTACACCACTCTACTCTACCCTACACCAATGCACTCTACACCACTCTAATCTACTCTGCACTATTCTATTTTGGGCCACTACACCCTATGCCACTCTACGCTGCACCACTCTACTCTATGCCACTGTATTCTATGCCACTGCACTCTACACTGCACTGTACACACTGCACTCTACACCATTCAACTGTATGCCCCTGCACTCTACACCATGCCTCTGCACTCTATGCCACATCACACTACTCTACACCACTTTACTCTACACCACTACACTCTACTCTGCACCACTCTACACCACTGCACTCTACCCTATGCCACTCCCCTTGATTGTACGCCATTCTATGAAACTCCACTCAATTGTATGCCATTCCACTCCGTTGTACGCCACTCCACGCCATTCCACTCCACTTCGCTCTCCTCCTTCCACGCTGATGTACTACATGCCTAAAATACATTGGCAAAGTCAGTAGTAGCTCTTGTGTAGACGAATCCTATTCGCTTTGCTAATGTTTTTTCTTATTTAGCAAAAAAGGGGGTTTTCAGCAAAGACATTTTGTCTCTCATTACGAGTCGTCTGTAAAAATTCCCGGTACCGAGTCAATTTGAATTAATGAGCCTTTGGGGATGACGGCAATTGTGATCTTTTGTGGCTATTGATCTTGCAAAGTATCACATCTCTTTCCAGTTGAAAGGTGACAAGTATAATAAAATCCTACTGGTCATTTACTGCCTCTTTATACTTGTTAATATGCGTTATCAATAACAAAATTATTCATGGAAATTAAAATAAATTGAAGGGCGTTTGATTTTTTCTTTTTCAAGGGTTATGTTCTGTATCAATTGCAACATTAAGTCCCATTGAAAACATTGGGTGGGGAGGGTGCGTATGCGAGTCCCTCTATCCTGAGGACTTCTACTGAGAGTGTTTGCCATCTGACGCCACTGCCTATGGATGTGCGATGGAGTCAGACTGCGTTCCTCAATCGATCCCCACCCCCCCCAGGCTGAAAGCAGCCTGTCACTCAAGCATCCAGCACTGAGGGATTTTCAAGCACAGCTGATCAATGCAGGTCCCGCACACTTGGCCCCCACTCCTTATTAGCATGCAGTGCAGATGAAAGAGACCCCCATGCCAACCGCCGAGCCGTAGTCAAAATGTCGCTCTCTACCGTCTCGCGAGAGCATCTAATTATAACAGTGTGGTTCGGGGGTGGAGGAGACAGGTGCTACAGTAAGTGAAGGGACAGGGACAAGAAAAGCACAAACACTACTAAGTATTGTTAACAGCTGAGGCTCCTGCTGGAAATGGTGAGAAGATTTTGAAAACCAAAACCTATGACATTCCACAAACTTAGAAGTAGGGCTACAATTCTGCACTGGCTGAGGATCAACCAGTGACTTAAGTGACAGCACTCCCCAACAGGGACGACATAGCTAATAAGGCATCACAAGAAAATTAAATGCAACTTTTACATTTACACTTTATAGTATCATCAGAATTAATACATTTCTGTCTGATAAGGGCTACTAATTAACCCTACACTGGAACATCCCTTGTCCCTGAAAAGCAGGGCATGTGCTCAATTTACTAAAATTTGCTGGGACAGAGTGTGAAAAAGCCAGAACTGTGTCAGCAAATCTGCGGAGAGCAGGCCATACCACTGCTAAGATCTTTAGTTAAAGACAAATCCCAGTGGTCAACGATTGTGCTGTAAAAAAACAGGAGTAAGAACTCATAAATTCAGTGATTTCCAGGTCTAATAGCCATTCTTATGTTCTGGCTCATGTACGCTATCAACCATCCTCGCAGACAATAGTTACTATTATGATGGCCATGAAGGGACTTCTGCCGTAGAGAAAGACCGGCTCATGCAGTACTGTGCACTCCTTCACTCAGGCCTCATACTAGAAGCCTCACCTATAAAGAGATGGTGGAAAACACCTTCACAATCAGAGATATTTAAAAATGAGAATATCCTGATGTGGTGAAAGACACACAAAAGTAAGTCTACAGGGTGGCAACTTCATCTCAAGAAGATCAGACATTTCCCAGATTTGGGGAATTTGGTTTTTGGTCCAAGAAAAAAACAGTGGAAGACAGTGGTATGATGGGAATGAAGGCTGAATTCCAAATCAAGTCGTACCTTAAGGTAAATGGAACCAGGAGACTAAACTGGAATCTAATTTTAAGCAGATATTGGGAATTAGGAGCTACTCAGTAGAGACTGATTTCTCTGTTCGTGGTCTAAAGACACATATACTGTTATCTCAAAGTCAAATGTCTGCTTCTCAACAGTTATTAAGTATGAGATACCAATGCATCAAAAAACTTAAAAACAATGTAAATGTAAGGCAATATCTAAAATTCACTGAGCTTAATTACAAGTACCCAGTGTCACAACTTGTAGTTAACCTCTGGAAGGCTTGAGGGAACACACACCGCTTCATCAATTTCCTAAAATGAAATTTCTATAGACGAGTCATAACTATATTGTTACTACAGCTCAGGTCTCTAACTAACCTCTACTTTTACAATGGGGCATTTGTAAAAATATGTAGTTTTGAAAGATGCAGGTGCAAGTTTGAAAGCAATTGAGTATTAATATTATAAGTCCACACATATGATAGTGCAGACGCGTTATGTGCACCAGCGCTATCCGTATTACAGAAGGGGACGCACAAGCGTCTGCGGCCCGTTCTGTAATAACAAAGTGTCCTGGGGTGCGCAAAGTGGGCGCAAATGCCCGTAATACGGCCCCAGTATTATTAAGCATACAGTGATACGGACTCTCGTTGCACCCAAAATGGCTATTAGCAACTGTTTTGATTGTCTCTCCAAGACTGATCTTCAATTTTCTCTTTCAGGGAAGCAACTTGTAAAACAACATAAGCTTTTTTTCAAACATTGCTCAAATTGTACCTGGAACCACGTGATAAACTAGCTTCTCACCAAACTATTTCTGTGTATCAGTTTGTTAACATCTCCAAGCTGTATGTGTTTAGCAAATCGACAGACCTCCTTTTCAGCAGTTGAACAATGTCATAAATGATCACAAACTCTGAGCTGACATCATCAAACAAATGAACATTCTAGAATGCCTATTGATAGTTATTGTTAGCAGTCCAGGACTGGGCAACGATAACTGTTTTTTCTCTCCACTGCGTGGTCCCTTTAACGTGCTCTTTAACCGTGGTTGTGAAGATGAATGCAACCAATGCAAAGTGCAACATGGGGGTAGCAATCCCTTCAAACAGGTATACATAAAGAATGCTTCTGCTTATCTACCAAAAGCGGAAAGCAAAAAGTTCCTACATCAGTCAAATGCCTAGTGGACAGTAAAGAATAAGCTACAATCTACTATGCTTATGTCACTTATGTTTGTCATATCTGTATAGCACCTTGATCACATGAATCACTACATGTCACTTGTCCTGCACTACAGTCACTAACATATCACTGAAAAACCTTTTTGGCAGCCATATTTATTATTTGTTATGATTACCAAATTGAGTAAATAATTGAATCTTTGGCAATTTTTCTTGTTTGTATGGTGTGTTCTTCCCCGTTTTTTCCAGTGTGAAAAAACACACGTGTCTACAAAACAGAATTGAAAATTTAACCTGTATTATTTGCATTGATCAAAGTAATTGCATTTTCCTGGCAGAACCACTTGTTTTATATATTAAAGTTCATTCCAGACAGCTTCCTTTTACTCCAACACCAAAGAGCACCCAGTTCTTTAGTTAGAAATAAAGTCCTCAACCAATAATGATGTTTTCCGCCTAGTTGAGCAAGATCTAGTCACATTGACTATTGAAAAGCTCTAGTCAAAGGCCTCCTAAAATGCCTTATCAGACCTCCAACAGCAGGTCTGAACACAACCATCGGAATAATCATGGGGGTAGTGCAATATATCACATCTTGTCTTCCTGCGAAAACTCCATCGACTTCGATTAAAAATCAATACACCTCAATGCTTACCTGATACACCAACCTCATCCTACAACTTTAAATTCCATACAGCAAGAATCCGACACCGGGTGTTCTCCATCATAGTGGACCCAGAATGGAATTCCACCCACCAATCTCCAAATCCCCGTACTAATTAAAGCTATTTGTCTTGTGTATGTACTTAAAAGCCCCGCCCGTTAAGAATGACTAACCAGTCATTTAAGCACAGACCTCACTTGCAGCCTATGCATGACCCACAGGTAATAGTTCTCGGTAGCTTGTAGGTCAGAATATCGAGTGCAAAATATTGACGTGCAAACTATCATGGCCAAAATATCGGCACCCAGAACATCTTGAAGATAAGGATATAGTAGTAAGTACAGATATACAATTTTCTGACTTACATCTGCATGCCTCAGAGATATATTCACTGAAACAAATACAAAGGTTAAAGGGACGTTATAGTTATAGGAAAATATCAGTTGAAACATAACATTTTAAAAGAACAAAACCACTGAAATTCACCAGTTACAGTTATCTCAAGTGGCTATAACTTGTGACCCCATCATGCAGAGAATTGTCATCAATTAAGCCATTTCGGATGTTGCATTGATGTTATCAGTGATGTCATAGAACTATCATAGGTGATGTAATATTTGAAGTAATTAGGGTGGGAGCAAAGCTGTGTTCCCTGCTAGGGAGAGTGAGGGCAGGAAATAAAATTTACATTATCTGCCTGCACACTCCAGGGCAGGGACAAGCAGTGTCCTGGGGTTCCCGGGACACTGCTTTGTTTGGGCCCTGGGTGTTAGGGCCCCCAGACCGGTTTTCGAGTCAGAAGGGGGGGGGCTGACACCCCCTCCAAGAAAACAAAAGCTGGCCCTGGAAATGGAGCACTCCCATGGCCATCCTATACCCCCACCCCAAAAAACAGTGAGCCCTGGGGGATGTAGTCCCCAGCACCTATTAAATGCTCAGGGAGGGCAGGCACACACACCCCAACTTCGGCTCTGGGGTATGGAGTCCCCGGGGCCTTTGTGGGGCTCAGACATCGGGCTGCAGACCCTCATATCCAAAATATGTATTCAGCCCCGTGGGATGGGGACCCCGGGCATTTTAAAGACTTGGGGAGGGGTGGGCACATGCCCCTCTGTACATAAATAATTAATTTTACCTTTTAGCCTCTGAAAATATGCAGTAACATTTTTTAATGTTTTTAAAATTAAGTTTTTATCCTTAGGGATCTCCCCCTTACAGGCTTAGTGAGTCAGGGTATCCCAACTTTGTCCTCTGATATATATATATATTTAGATATCTTATCTTTAGATCTGTCAGATTCACAGATCTTCCACTGTGTGGTATACAGCCGTTCATCGATTTTTGCGGTAACACTTCAATTTTCCCACAGAAAACTGCATGGGGAGAATGCAAGTTGGAAGCCCTTTTTCTCAGCCCCCGCTTAGTTGAACACCCCAAAACCTTTCCAGAAAGGAGCTGAGGTGGAGGAGACCTGTTTTAAGTAATTTTAATGAAGATTCGTCAAACAACCCCAAAAGTTATAAGCAAATCAAAAAATCCATTTACTATAGAAAGGCGATCCTAAGTCTAACAAACCCAGTGGTGACTGCCACGAATAAGTATAACTTTTACTATAGTATTATTATAACTGCTGAATTTCTATGGTATTGTGTGGGTAAAACGTCAACCTAATTATAACGTCCCTGTAACCTTTGTTTTTTCAGTGAATTTGTATTTTTATTTACGTAAAGTGAAATCTAATTACCGTATGTTAATACAACCACCGTGCGCACGGCCTTTGGCTGTGCGCGGCTGAGGTTTACCGCAGGTCCTGTGGCCAACCCCCATGTCCCCCGCATGCACCCAACACCACGCATGGCAGAGGGTTGGGCGCAGGGCCTGGCCTGCGCCCAGACCCTGCAGCTAACCCCCTCACAACCACCCAACCCCATGCTAGGCACGGCCACGAGTGGCAGGGGTTTGGTGTGTCTGAGTGGGTGTATTTTTTTTTCTCATTGTGCTTAGGATCTGCGGATCCATCAATAATTTACACCGGGAGCCTTGCTGAGCGCTGCTGTGGATCCGTGAATCAGTCCAAAACAAACATCCTGGGGCAATTACTTGTCCATGAGGGGTGCTTCATTTGTCCTACGGGGTCAGAATACCTGTATCCTAACCCATTATGTGTTTTACACTTTATTTTTCCCTTCCCCAGGACAAAAGACAAAGTAAATGGCGGCTGCAACATTCATTTCAGGTTGTGGCCAGCCGATCAGGGCCTTGCTTTTCGGCCGGATACCACACAGATGGATCCGCATCCCTAGTTATCTATATTTTTCTTCCATCAAAAACTCCGAAACTACTGAACAGATTTCCCCCAAAATACAAACAGCACAATCTGTGGACCAAGATCTAGCTTTCTGCCAAATTTTGTGTAATTTTGTTCAGCAGTTCGGGATGTAGCTGTGTCTAAAACTTGCAAAAACCCCATACACAATGCATGTAGAAAAAGCGTTTTGGGAATCTCCTTTTTCTCAGCCCATGCTCGAGGAATCACCCTGAAACTTTCCAGACAGCAGCTAAAATAACTTGCGTACTAGTTTTGATAATTTTGTGAAACTTCGTCAAACGGTGCCAAAGTTATTAGCAAAACAAAAACGCTTTGTCTATGGAAAACATTTGCCCTAACCATAACTACCTATTGCCAGTAGGATATATCCAGGATGTTCCAGTAGAAGGTTGGGAGCCGAAACGCGTAGACCGTTCTCAATTGTTTGAATTGCAATATGGTGTGGAAAATAAACACTTTTTAAAGACAAATTACCTCTGTCGTGGTGCCGTGAATTCTCTCGCCGCACAAAGGAGCGTAGGAATCTTGGGTATATATATGTATATATGGATATATATATATATATATACACACACAAGTGTATATACATACTTCTACTGGTGATATATAAATATATATAATGTTTTCCTGTTCTGCTGGGTGCGCTCATGGACGAAGGGCCTGTCAGCATTACGGCATCCTATGAACCCTTCCTGCTCCCTACTTCTGTGAAGGACCGCCAGTAGTCCGGAGTCCTAAATAGTTTTGCATTGCATTAACAGGGTTCAAAACATGAATATTAATCCTCCGAAGAGGCACCATGTATTTTTCTTTAGCTTAGTGATACTCAAAGTACAGCCGAGGCAGTGGCCGCACCACAATTAGGGCGAAGGAGCGTCGCCACCCTGCTGCCAGCGCCACAACCGTGAAAAATAAAATTATAATAAAATGAATTTATTACCATTTTATTTTTCCCTTTCCCCAGCCAGCCATGTGTGGGGGCATGGTCACTACTGCTGACTGGCAGCAGGGGAGTGGTGCTCACTCCACCAGTTTACACCGCCCAGGTCATTTTGACCGTCTGTCTTGCCACGGCCAGCCTGACATGCGCACTTTAAACCATTGCACTTAGCTGTCGAAGACAGCTGAGTGGAGAGCAGGCATATGCCCCCAGTGCCTGGAAGAGCATCGGCGCAGCCTGCTCCAGCCAATCCTGGTGCTGCTCTCCTGCTGCTTAACATTATCAGCAGCATTTGTATGGGTGTGGAGACTTCAACTGTTGCACCACCCGCATGAGGAGGACCGGAGGAGGAGAGGCTGTGGAATGGTTACGTGCATTTTAATTTTTCATTTTTATTTTCCCACAGACATGCACATCTGCACACTGCAGCCCTCCCTCCACTGCTCCCTCACTCTTGTTCCCAGAGCCAGGGGCCCCTTTGCTATTCAATTTATACACAAGCCTCCGAAGCTCAATGGAACCATTGCCACTTGTTGTTGCCCACTGAAATCCACCCCCTCTGTCAGTATCCACAAAGCATCCACACCTCTGGAGTTAAATGACTGACACATGAAACTCCAAGGTCCCCACATAGTCCCGCTCTGTCTTGAGGAGCTCATTCAGGAAACAGACCCAGAGGTGCAGCTAATTCCCCAGGTCCTTGGTGCCCTCTGCTGAGCCCTCCACCTGGTCTACTTGGTCATCTTCAAGGTGAAGCCAGTTACTCTGCCTTGGGGAGCTGGCTGCTCAGACTGGCCCTAGCTCTGCTCAGCCTCGAGGGCAGCGAGGTCCGTGCCAGCAAACACTTCTAACGCCTTATCTCGGGCACCTCTGAAGAGATGTCCATACAGTGCATGCCACTGCTGGGGTTCTTGTGGGAGTGGAAAACACTCCAGCATTGCAGCCAGTGTCACCTCATGAAGTGGTCTGAGGTTCAAGCAGTGGGAAGTGGCCAGTTTGTGGTCTGAGCTAAGTCCGCACTATGAGTGGACAATGCAGCCCCACTGAGAGCTGACCTGCGGGCCGGGGATATGTTGTCTGACCCACATGAGAGGGGAAGATACGCTTTGATTGATGACAGGGTGTCGTCATGTCCTTTGGTCGACTGTCTGTTCCAGTTCTCTATAGACACTCGCTACATTTAGCAGACCACCCCTTGATGATTATGCGGCTAGACGAAGGCCAGACAAGCGACAGAGCACTTATATTTATATAACTACTAAGGTATCTTGGAGGGATAAAGTAAGTACCTGCTGCAATGCTGGTCTCAGCTTCGAATTCCATTTCAACATTCCCTTACCTTTTACAGACAGTCCGCTTTCAGCGTGGAAAGGACAATATCTGTTGCTACAAATCTCGGGTCTAGGCGATATGAGAATGCAAGATAGCAGGCGCTCTAAGCCCTACATAGCTGGTGAGCACATAGAGACGATATTCCACTCTGTGGTGGTTTAGTGTCCACCCAATGACATACACTACCTTAACCCTCGCCCTCAACGCCAGAGTGGTCAGTCGTGGTTTGTTAAAAACACTGTTTATGATGCACATTGACTGGACTGCTTTGGCATTGACCTCATGCTGGCCAGTGGTTGGTTGGTTGCCCCACCAAATATTTAGGGTACCAGCTGCCACTGGCAGGGGGGGGCGTGCTGAATGTCCACACTGGGCTGCATGTTACTTGAGAGAGTATTAACATTCAGAAATATGTTAAACAGACAGCCAAGCATTTATTTACACGCTAACTGAAGTAAAAGAAAAGAAGCAAATAATGTATCCTGTGCTACTTTAGAAACACATTACTTTTTAAAGACACCTTGCAACATACGTTTAAAAATATGACAAATTCTATTCAAAATTAAAACATGTTACTGATTAACATTCAGAAGTGATTCAGCTTAGTACATCAGATTATGGAGTGCTTAGATAAGTATTTTTCAAACTGGATTGCTTTCAAAACTGAATGTAAAAACATTGATGCCTCCTCTCACCCAGACAACAATGCCAATAGTGATCTAAGAGGTAATTCAGTTGTCACATTGAACCCTCTGGGTGGCTTGGGTTGTTGGTATACATGGACAACACTATAGTTTATAAAATCAAACACAAGAGAAGTTTTTTGTTCAGTGCATATTCTGTGTGCATGTATTTCAAGGTGCTCTTACATGTGATAATGAAGAAAAAAGAGGCAAAGTGAAATAAAATAATTGTGAAGGATCACACAATTTGGTCAAGTGGCGAAAGCCAGGATTTATTCTAGGATTTGTGGATTCACTTTGTGCAATTCTATTTCACTCCAATTAATAATTAAGTTACTTATTTTTTACACTTGACTCTCCCATGGTAGTGATAGCAACTAGAGAAGGCTTACCCTAAGGTGCGGTAGAGGGACAGCTATTCTGATATAGCATAACACAGTATTGTCAAATCTATGACTCTTCTAGAGACTAGTGGCTTCATTTACAGGGGAGGATGGAATGAAACCCTCAAAATAGCTCAGTGATTTAGTGACTACACTATGTGAATGCTTTGCTTCTCTAATGCCCATCTAAACTCTCTCCCACCCACACATTCCTACAAAGCAAACCCCCAATCCCACCCTGTTGGCATCAATGTGGCCCTTGGGCACACCACAGACCATATTTTGTGGCCCCTGGGAAAATGTTTGCGAGTATCCAAGATTTAGTGTTATGTGTCACAGGAGTAACCAACTCTGTGCTATACATTTTTTTATCAAGAGAACAGCATTAAAGGGTTGACATTTTCATTCCTTGAAACAAGGCTGAATGTGTGAAGCACACATGAGCTAAATTAAATAATTGATAACCGTACTGTAGCTTGGAGACTTTTGTGACAAAACCAGACAACATAATTCTCGAAAATGGTTGCAAGCTCTGAAGCACAACAGGCTCCAAGGTCCAAGTGGTGCAGTACAAACTGTCAAATATTAGAACAAATGTCATGCTCCAAGCCCAAACTGCTGTTCTCAAGCAACACAATTAAATTTTCTGCCAGACATAATTTTCAGGATGTTTTCCCTCATTTTTGCCATATCATAATTTATCAAAGATAATTTTTTTAAGACATAGGGATTATGTAAAGTTCCAAAAACAGAGAGAAAAAGGGAAATGAAGTAACTAATAATGGGAGAAGTAAAACATAAAAAGAACGGAGTAGAAAGGAAAAAGAAAATTGCACACAGCAAAGGACTAGGACCACTGGGTTAATCTGGGCTTATCAGGGGGATTTAGTGAAAGAAAATCGATCTAAAATGAAGGGGTAAAGAACAATGAAACCAGGAAAGAAGTAACAGCAGCCCTGTGTTTGTTGCCGGTGCTTTAGAGTGCAATATACTAAGTCAAGAGATGTGTGGCCCGAGAGGTGTATGTTTGACGCTGTAGGTTCATACAGGAAGCCAGATGCTGAAGCTTTAGAATGTTCTTGTCACTTCTGCAGTTCTTCTAAATTCACATCTCTCGTCTTGTGTCTCCTGGCGATGGTGAAGCCAACACATTTCAGGATGAGGCTATTCCTAGATCACGCTCGATCGGATTTCAATTGCTGGTTCTTTGCCAGAGAATGCTTATAATGTTTTGCAAACCATCTTAAACATCCTGCTGCTGCCCAGCAGCAGTTTGCATTATGGTTGCCTTATGAGTGGTTTTTGTGGAGGCCTTTGTGTGCATTCACACACCGGCTCTTTACAGGCGACACAGAGAGATGGGCCTTTTGATGCTGCTAGTCTATTCGAAGAGGAGACGTGCTGTTGTTATGAATGGCTCTCTTGGAGAGCCTCCATTATTTATTTCAGTTTCTGAATCTCATAACCCACTTGTACGACATGGCAACAGTTGATAACAAAACCGGTTACCCACTGTTGGGATGTCATAAAGGGCTACCAAGCAAGGCAGACAGTGTTCTCTAGGACCTGTTCAGTGCAACGCTGCTTGTCTGCTTTGACAGAAAGCACAGCCGCAGGAGGAAGGAACGCAGGGGAGGTGGTGGGACTTGTTTAAGGAGGACAGATACGTTGTTTTTAAAGCCTTTGGGACAGAGATACGTAACAGAGGCCATAGCAGTGACAGATGATTTTGGGGCCATGCATAACATAACATTATTGATGGGTAAAAGTGAATTACGGGGATGATTTTCACCCCAGGGTTCTAAGTGACATCATTGACAACGCGAGCTACGCTCTTGTTGTATATTTGATATCACTCAGAACACCTTGGTGAAAAACACCCACGTATTTCACTGTTATCATCTATTATTCTATATATTGCTGCTAGAGCTTGGGATTGATCCCAACGTAGAAATATATGAACAATATTTATACGCATTTAGTTCTATAGCGGGCAGAGACAAGAACCGGGCCACTGCTGTCTCTCATGTTGGATCACAGCCCGTTAGACATGAGTCTTGGTGCCTTATAAACTGGATGCATTTCTCAAGATGCTTGCTCTACCCAGTCCTGCGGCTACCTTCTCATGATCAGATGTTACCTGTGATTTTTCTCTTCTTTTCTTTGTTGAGATTCTCCTGGCACTCTGAGCTCTAAACCCAAGGTGCTTTGCCTCAATCGAGATTTCCCTTATATTGAGAAGTGAGAGAATGTATGGTTATTAATAGATTATTCATTTTTCCTCTTCTTCATGGCCTTGCTTCTGGCTCTTTTCTATCACTGCCTCACTTTGTCAGCTAGCAGCTGCAGATCTGAGTGGACAGCAATGGCAGAACCTGCTGGTGGAGGATGCGGCTAGCAGTAGAGGGAAGGGGAGAGGGTGCCTCTGTCGGGGGCCACCGGACCGATCTAGCTTAATTTTCTCTAAGTTCTCTGCCCCCTGGGCAGAGATCTTTCTTCAACACCTCTTGACCTTCTGTGTCTTTGCACCCGTTAACACATATCTACGTATTATTCATCCGTAATCTGTAGAAGCCCACGGTTGCTTTAACTTCCCTCACAGCGGAATGAGTCTTCTGGAACCCCCGATTTCCTGGGCCCTTATAAAAGTTGGCAACAGTTTGGACCTCAATCACTGAAGTCCCCAAAAACAACCTCACAAAGGTTAGCAATGGACTAATGCGCGAGTTATGAAGATATCCACGTACCGATATTGCTGCCCGCACTTGGGGTACATTGGTTACTTAGTTATTGTTCTTTGAGTATCTTCCACACTGATTCCTGTTCTATTGTGTCACTTATCTCCTTTACTGTACTTTAGTTTCTTTATCGTTTTCCTCACTAACCTTTGACTAGAGGATAAAAGTAAAAGATTCTACCATATTTTAGGAACCTCCAAACAATGACAAATTCCATAGCAATGACAAACGGATAATTACTTGACACCGTGCCTCAACTTGGGCTTTCACTCACCGTCAACGTCCTGGTTTATAACTCACTGACCTTCTCCCGATTTGCAGTGGGTATTGACAGCGTTTGTGTTTCTTGGTTGTCATGCTTTCTTCTAGCCTAATAATTTGTAAAGCTCTGTGATACCCTACTAGAGTTAAGTGTGTGCTATATAAAACTTTGACTAAATACATAAAATAACAAATACTTTACCAATACAGTGACTACATTATGGCCCACTGACGCACCAACCTCTGTACTTCTACCTGTCATTATCATCTGTGTATAGTGCAGTGACAACACCCGAGTGTATATATTGTTATATGCAAGTAACTAATGAATGTGTTAGTTCATTTTCATCCCTACTTATCATTTTTTTGCATGATTTTCCTCTTGACATCCGAAAGTGAATTTCTGGAAAGGTGTGACATTGACAACCATCTACTTTTTCCGGATCCCTGGTGCAATCCGTGCTCTTGTGTTTCCCGGGTGCAATCCGTGCTCTTGTGTTTCCCGGGTGCAATCCGTGCTCTTGTGTTTCCCGGGTGCAATCCGTGCTCTTGTGTTTCCCGGGTGCATTCCGTGCTCTTTTGTTTCCCGGGTGCAATCCATGCTCTTGTGTTTCCCGGGTGCAATCCGTGCTCTTGTGTTTCCCTGGTGCAATCAGTGCTCTTGTGTTTCCCGGGTGCAATCAGTGCTCTTTTGTTTCCCGGGTGCAATCCGTGCTCTTGTGTTTCCCGGGTGCAATCAGTGCTCTTTTGTTTCCCGGGTGCAATCAGTGCTCTTGTGTTTCCCGGGTGCAATCCGTGCTCTTGTGTTTCCCGGGTGCAATCCGTGCTCTTTTGTTTCCCGGGTGCAATCAGTGCTCTTGTGTTGTTTCAGGATTGGGCCAGCACCGAGGACTGCTACAGGGGATGCGGAATTCACTCTATAAGGAGGAGCTGCCGTGTGCTGAAGGTTTGCGCTCTTCTTATAAGTCACATCCATCGCCAACAGTTGCGATTCCGTAACTGGGTACGCAGCTTTTGGCCTGAATGACATGGTGAAAGTCTTTGGGTGTCAGTTTTGACATCATCATGCCAGAGACCTAAAGTTACCCGGTTTCATATATGGGTGGATCCCCCCGTCCATGCTTTTTTTCCATTCTGGAATCTGTAGTATTGGTTATGCCTCTATAAATTAATACAACAAATACCTGTATGCAAAGAAACATATCTGGAATGGATAACCTTGGAACTCTGCTGCCTGACACAAGCATTCATGGGTAGTGTCGATTTTCGTTGTCAAATTGTTATGTTCTTTGCTACATGATGCTACCATATTATGGATAAAAAAAGAAAATACATTTATCCACTTCATGGTGCAAAGTTTTATTGACTACTTTCTATGAATATCTGTATATCTAATTGATGTAAATTCTGTATCTGTAAAGGTTGTACCGTGCAACAACATCAAGATTATTGACATTGCGGATAACGATTCACCAGTATGCGCCATCTAACTAGAATCCAAACGTTTAGAATTTACATTACGGGCAATTGAGTAGCCTGTGATGGGTTAAATAGTCTCAAGAAAGGAATGTGGTGTGATATATTTTACAAAAAGGCATTACGCAATGATAATGCCCAGAACGTTAGAGCGCACTCCTGCTTAAGTAACTGTTCCTGCGCGGTTCTGTGCATTGAAGCTATGTCTGCACTGCAGCGGCATGGACATCAGTGTGTTCAATGACCACAGAGTCAGCTGCAGCACATCCTTCAGCATCACTCCATTAGCTAAGCGGTCCCCTGGGCCTCCTGTCAGGTTGCCCAGCAAGCTGTGAGAAGGATGCCTGCAATATGGCGCTGGTAATCTGCGAATCAGACTGTCAATTTCCATTACAGAAGGACAGACTCTACTTTGTCCAAATGAACAAAAGCACTTTGGGTTCCTGATGACTTTCTCCTGGCAGGCCTCTCATTGCCTGATTTAACGCGGGAGATTTTAATGTTATCTTTGCGTTTGAAGGGCTTTCGCCACCCAAACAGAGGCTGGGAATTCAAATTGAGCGGTCCATTGAAATCTAGGTCCATTGTAGAAAAGTGCTTCTCTGTGGTTTAGAAGAAAATGCCTATTTCTCAAGTTGACCATTATTCCTGATTTTTGATGTCACGACGCCTGTGTTTGGCTTTATTTCGAGAAATTCCCTGTTACCCTGTGTTTATGATATCTGAGGGCATTCGCTTGAAAGCTTTTACCTTGAAGTGTATTCAGAAACTCCCATCTTTATGAAATAACCATGTGAACAACATTGCAAATGAAACCAAGGAAGGCAGGAAAACATGTCCACTGGTCCAGTCAGCTCCCAGACACTGGCCAATAGAGGGGCAGGGCATATAAACACACTTATCCCGAGAGCTGGAGACAGATACACTTCCCCTTCTATGTAAAGCACACCACTCTATCATCCTGCGCTTACTGACTCACCGCCTCTGAGCCCTGGCCTCCTACATTCACAGCCGCTTTCCTTACACCCTGCCTCATTCTGCCCCCTCTTGATGTCCCTGGTCCCCACTCCCCATCTCAGCCCATACAGAACCCCATAGACCTAGCAAAACGGACCAGTGCAATCTCTGCTTGGCACCAGTCATTCCACTTGGGTCATCTGCCCCATTCCACCCTCAGCTGCTGCCACCCCCACCCTTCACCAGAGCCGCGACCCTGCTCCCCCCCCTGGTCTGGTTGAATGGACACCTGGAAGCCTCCTCCTGGCACATCCGATACATCTTCTTTCATGACAGATATGCAAGGGGCTGGACTCACTCCTGAGCACTCGAGTCGGGCGTCTCGCCAATGGGTGCCGACAATGGCTCTGACAGTAATGCCTACTGTTAAACAAGGAGCATTGCCTGAGCCTAGTGGACCAAGCACTGCCGGGAGAGAAAACCGAGAGAAAGCACCAAAAAAGGCACTGATATGAGGACTCTCGTAATCTGATTCAGGGAATACTTTCACACAGGGACAAGAGACACAGGTGGACAGGGCATACACATATCGAGCCAGATTTACTAAAGTTTCACCCAATGCAGCACAGCAGCCATAAATGCTGCGCTGCATTACGGGACAGGGAGAGAGCAGGAGAGCCCTATATCCACAGATGTATGGCACTCTCCTCCCCTGCCACTAGCGCCGCCACAGACTTTTGCTGCCTAGCGCCATACACAGACCTTTGCGCCATAATTTAAACATGTGTGCATGAGTCTATCATAGGTTTTGTACTGGAAGGGTTCCCATCTAGTCAAAATACAATGCCTAGAAAACGTTTAAAACGTTTCCTTCATTGTATGTATACTGTACAATGCAGCACAAATGCAAAGTTGGAAAAGAAAGGAGAAATCAAAACATTTCTCTTTTTAACGCTTGCTTTCAAGTGGCATTGATTTTTTAATGCAAAACCCTGTCTGCTATTGTTAGTGGATAGGGTTGTGCATCACAAAGCATGGATGGTTGCCTGGGAACGCCCATGTACCATTCCCTTTTACCACCCCCTTGGCACTAAGTAATGCAATGTAGTGCTTCACGCTACTTTGCATTACTTATGGACAACTTTCCAGCTCAGAACAAGCTTTGCGCTGGAAAGTAAATAACCCAAAAACATTTTGCGCTGCTTTGCATCATTTTTGTCATACAAACACTTAGACAGGGAAACATGAACAACTGGTTATAAAATATACTGACATCTGGACAAAAGGGAGTGAACTAAAATGCATAAACCTGAGGCTTAAAACGCATGGTCACTGGAATGGAGTTATGGGGCGCATACAGTGGGACAGGTTGGGTGAGACTCACATAGACACCAGGGCAGAGAGATAGAGTCATGCACATTGTGAACAGAACATACAGACATGCACACTGGGCATGGAACACAGACAAACACATTGCACATTCACCAAACTGCACTTGGAAATAAAGACACTAACTTACACTGGGACAGGGAGACACTGTCAAGCACTTCTTAACACAAGATCCACTGATCATGTCCACACGAGTTTGGTAAAAGGTCACAAAATCTGATCCGCTTAGGAAGCCTTCCCCATTCTGAAATCACACATATAATTCATAACTCAAGCACAAGGCACACTGGTGGCACCCAAGTGATGGGTCACAATGCCCCGCACGCTTTACAGAACTTCTGTCGCAAGCGGACAACACTGTACACACATACACAGATTGTTCATGAGGTAGAAGACCCCATCCCCTCTACTGAGTCTCTCTCCACATTGTGAAAACACACAACCTACTGATGTGCGTGTACACTAGTTCCCCCAACAGTGGCAGAAATTCAAGAAATTGTTGAGTGCCGAGCCATCCGAAAATGCATGATATAAGAAAAAATTGTGCTTGGCGCGCCCACTGTTTCACTGCTACTAAACGAGCACACAGACCTTTTCAAAGGACTATCGTCTTTTCTCCTCATCCATAATATTACCAAAAGCCAACCCATCACTAGCCTATGACTTTCAATCCAACTCTTACATTGCCATCTCCCCTTGCCTTGCCAACTACCCTGCATGTGTGGTAAACAAAAATCTTCTTTACCGGACTGAATTTCATACGGGATCTTGAAATAAAATAAAATAGCTCAGAATAACAAGAGGCAGAATCCGTGGTATAAGAGTTTCTAAATGGGCTTTATTCCATCAAAAATGGCAGACTCGAGTCGCGGCCTTCAGGTTCCGTCACCACGAGGGTTCAGGAAGTGAAGTACAATACTTTATTGACAGACATGCATTTTTATAATAAGTACATTACAATGAAACGAATGTAGAAGGCGTAACATTTGATAAGAAAAGTGACAAAACAGGTACGTAATCGAAACTAGGCGTAATAAGGAATAAAAGAAACATGATTGGTTAGGATTATCAGACATAGGTGGATCTATAAGATAATACTTGGCATAGATGCGCGCGCAGCAGCATGACGTGTGATTGACGTGCAACTAGGGGGTGAAGGGGACTTGACATTTAGCTCTACATGTGGAGACGAGAAGTCTGGGGGGTCAAGTCAACCTAATCCCAAATCATATCTAACATCCTATGTTTAAAGAACTATGTTATCCACAAGGAAGGACTCTCGGACAGAATCTAGTCTATACTGACTGTGTGCGTGCACAAACGCCTAAGTGTCTATATGAGATGCGAGGGGCAGAAAACTTTCCATGGCAGCAGGGCTATGAATCACTTGCAGGAGGACGGAAAGGCTGAGTCCTTTGCTTGTGAGCTAAAGGAAATGTTTACCTAAATCACTAGACAGGAATGCATCGGCTGAAGAGCAAAATAGATAATTCGAAGGTGAAATACAGCTTCTTGGCAGGCAGGCGAAAACTGGCCGAGGCAGGCACCGTTAGCTGCACAGGGAGTAGGGCAAAGTTCATGGATACAGATGCGAGCTCAAGCTGAAGCTGTCAAAGACAGAGAGCAGGGAAAGGCTTTGAGGACAGAATCGGGCCTACTTGCCTGAACTGTAAAAATGGAGTAACTTAGCCATATAAAGTCGGTGGCCTTTCATACTTAGGAATCGACTATCCAGCCCATCGATGGCGGATCTGACAGAGAACATGTCGACGGTAGACACACATATGTTTGCGTCTTAGAAACTGGAACTAGAGGGAACATACATGTACTTGTAACATGCATATAGAACCGTTGGGGTCCAAGATAGGGGACATAACTGATCAGGAAAATCCACATTTCCACATTCCCTCCTTGTCCCCTACTTGCCCTTCAAGAGATATCAATCTTCATCATTCCATCGATTTGCTCATGGAGCATCATTTCTTCTTCCTTCTTCTTCCGGCATTTTGAACGAGAACTGTGATATGGAATGCATGATGTGGCACACAGACCACAAATCGCTGGTCCACATTGCAGGCATAAACAACAACTGAAGAGCATAAGAAGGCCAATACCTAGGAAGGATAGAACTCTCCATCCCCAGGCTGATATCACACTCCAAAACCACTCGGACCACGTCCAAGTGCCTGGATTTTCGTGTATCTGGCTTACAATCTTATGAAGGCGTGTTATAGCTTTATATACAGATGGCGAATTTTCTGGTATGAATATGCAGCAGCTGGATCCGATGACCCTGCAAGCTCCGCCCCTATCGGCCAGGATGACGTCAAGGACAAGACGATTCTGGAGAACAACAATTCTCATCACTGATTGTTCCTCTGTCAGATTGCCTAGGGCGGCTATAGTCTCATTTACTACAGCTTCAAGAGTCTTGGTGAGTCTACGTATCAGCTTACTATTTGATATTGTACCTATATAGGGAAAGATACCTTTATTGAAATCTGCATACTTGTCCCATGCCGTCTCAGTATAATCGACAACTGGGAGATCTCTTCGCTCTCTATTGTGTACTAAATGAACATTTCGATAATAATCAGGGGGAGCTAGAAAAACAGGTGGCAGAAGGAATGCTATGTAACAGGTACCATCCCAATCTAGAGGCAAACGCATATATGCAGTCTGACCACATATAAAGTAAGAATGGCGAGAAGCTCTAAATGAAGATTTACCTTGATCACTATATTCTACTGTAGTAACGCATTGGCTATGGCCCATGTGTATGGAACCAACTTTTCTCACACATAATTCACCCTTAACTGGAAATACTGACATAGTGGGCAGAATTAGTTCAACTTCGGATTTGACATTCAAAATCATAAGATTAGGCGTAAAATTACCTAATTTATACACTTCATTTTCTAAATCAGTTCCTGTTCTACTGGGGTGACCCTCCTTATTAGGGTGACAGACTTTGAATAAAACTAGATTCAGATTTCCCCATATCCAATGTTGTTGATAAACTGCTGTGTCTGGGTCTATGGAATTTAATAAACTAAACCATGCTCCACAGGAGCCATTGTGTGTGAACGGATGTGGAAAGAAAGGCAGAACTCCTTTGTTATTCTGATAGGGAGGGAGTCGGCCACACACCCAACAATTGGTGGCATTACTAGTCTGATGGGAATGATGTAACATACTAATGAATGTGTTATTGCGCAGCGCAAGTCTATAGGACAACTCATGTGGGGGGAATTCACTAAAAGAATGTTCATCAGTTATATTGAAAGCACGTTTAGAAACAGGATAATACATATGCAACAATATACTTGCAGTAACTAAAAAACTCAAGAAAAACAAAATTTATAAAGTCACAATACAGTGGTTACGCAGTAATTTACAATAAGCATGTCGTTTCATTATGATTCTGGACTCTACATGATTCAGACCTAAGGGATACATGTCGGGACAGATTCAACCGCTTCACCTTGGAGAGGACTTAAACAATCAAATCGTCCGACAGTTTAGATCTGGACCTGAGTTTCTGCTTGTAAAGTTCGGTGCTACTGGCCTCAGCCAAAGGTAGCTTTGAGTCAATGGGGGAAGACACACGGGGAGTACTGTTTGTGTCAGGAGGAAGTCCATGAAATTTCTTTATATGGCTGGAATGCACCCAGCCTTTTCTCCCTTCGATCTTCACAGCTGTTCTGGTCGTCAGCAGGACCAACTTAGGACGCCTCCACCTTGGCTCCAGTTGGGTTTTCCGATCAAAATTCCTGACGAGAACATAATCGCCGGGAATTACATCATGAGGTTTCACCTCGGTGTTGTCGGGAAAAGCTGCGACTACCTGTGAACGACAAGATTGTAGTGCAGACATCAAGGAAGCCAGGTAATCTGTCAGCATATTACAATCAACATCAGTTATTTTACGGGGTATAGGCGTCCCCCACATATTCGGTGGTCTACCAAAGATCACCTCATAAGGGGATAGCCCTGTTCGAGAGTGTGCTACCATCCTCATGTAAAATAGCGCAACTGGTAAAGCTACTATCCAGTCCACACCTTTCTCCTGACATATTTTAGACAGTCTGATTTTTAAAAGTTGATTATGTCGTTCCACGAGACCTGCTGCCTCGGGGTGTCGGACACAGTGGAATTTCCACTGATATCCCAACAAAAGTGAGACATGTTTCATTAATTCGGATGAGAAAGGCTGGCCGTTATCTGAATATACAACACGTGGTAAACCGTACCGTGGGAAGAATTCTCGAACTAGCTGCTTGGCAGTAGTCGGGGCAGTGTAATCTGATACGGGATACGCCTCTGTCCAACGGGAGAGAGCGCAGACAACTACGAGAACATATTTGAATCCTCGACAACGTTCCATCTGAATATAATCCATCTGGAGGACTTCAAAAGGATGGTCAGGAGGCTGAAATCCACCCTGCTCTACGGGAACACTCTTTCCTGGATTAAACTGACAACATATCATACAGGTACGAACCTTTTGTTTAGCTGCTGCTCGTAAATGTTTGTTGAACCAAATGTGCTGAATGCTGTCTAGCATAGCCTTCTCTCCTAAATGTGCTGGACTGTGAACTGTAGCTATAATGGCTTGAACCATGGAATCAGGGAGAAACCATACAGATTTCTCCTTCGTCATCCATCCTTGATCTGTCTGGATCCCTCCTAGTTCAGTCCACTTCTTTATTTCTTCTGCTGTGGCATGTGTCTGTATATCAATTACGTCAAGTGCGGGATCCTTAATTGTCATACACTGTGTTGGTGTCTGAACTATTGGCTTTGTCATGTCTAATGTGTGATTCTGAGCAGTCTGTTTAGCTGTTCTGTCAGCTAAATCATTGCCTTGAGAAATGATATCAGTAACCTTCGTGTGTGCTTTACATTTCATAATCGATATAGCAGTGGGTAGATGTATTGCGTTTAACAAAGCATGAATGAGGGGTCCGTGCTGAATGTGGGCACCATGGGAAGTTAAATAACCTCTCTCTCGCCACAACACGCCGAAGTCGTGTACAACTCCGAATGCATAACGTGAGTCAGTGTATACATTAACTTTCTTATTTGTGGCTTGAATACAGGCTTGTGTTAGAGCAATAAGTTCTGCTGCTTGGGCGGACAAAGTATCTATACAATTTGTCTCAATAACTTCAGTGTCTGTTGTGACTGCATACGCGGCCACTAAATCTCCTGTACTTGTTCTCATGCACGATCCGTCTACATACAACGTCAGGTCTGGATCTAACAACGGAACGTCTGTCAAGTCTTGTCTAGGTTTCGTCTTTATTTCAATGATTTCAACACAATCATGAGCTAGTGGGTCTGTTCCAATTACAGGTAATAGTGTAGCAGGATTCAATGTATTACACCGTCGGATCTCTATGTGTGGTTGAAACAATGTCAATTCATAACCGGTAAGTCTTGCTATGGTCAAGTGTTGTGTTTGTGTTCGGTTCACAAGAACCTCTACTGCATGTGGTACTTGTACTGTCAATGGATGTCCTAATACTATGGCATCGCTTTGTCTGATTGCTAAAGCTGTCGCTGCCACTGATTTCAGACATGCAGGCAAAGCCTGAGCTACGGGATCTAATGTACTGGAAAAATAAGCACATGGCTTGCGTGATCCTGCTTGATCCTGAGTGAGTACTGACAAGGCAGTACCTTCGCGTTCTGTAACAAAGAGTGTAAAATGTTTGCTATAACATGGTGTTGCTAAAACAGGTGCTTGACATAAAGCTTTCTTTAAGCTTTCAAAAGCTTGTGTATGTTCCTGAGTCCAAGGGAGAACAGTCGATGTGGCTGCCTCCTGTGTGGTTAACTGAATGAGTGGTTTTGCTAGAAAAGCGTACTGAGGGATCCACTGCCTACAATATGAAGTGAGGCCTATGAAAGCTCGCACCTCCTTTTGTGTCTGGGGTATTGACATGTTAGCAATTAACTGGATGCGATCTGGTGTAAGCTGCCTTCCCTCCTTGGACAGCGAGTGACCAAGATAAATAACTCGCTGGACACAGAATTGCAGCTTAGAAGGAGACACCTCGTGCCCCTTGTCGGCTAGGAAATGTAAAACTGTCAGAGAAGCTTTTTCACATTCTGGCTCGCTTCTCGCTGTGATCAGCAGATCATCGACATATTGAAGCAGTGCAGTATTGACTGGCATGTGGATACTGTCAAGTTCTCTCTTCAGTGCTTGGCTGTAGATGCTGGGGCTTTCTGTGAATCCTTGGGGAGCGCGTGAGAATTTAAAGCTGCGCCCATTTAAACTGAATCCGAACAAATATTGGCTTTCCGGATCTATTGGGACGCTGAAAAAGGCATTCTTGAGATCGATTACAGTAAAGAATGTTGCTTCGGAATCAATTGCTGTCAACAATGATGATATATCAGGGACCACAGGGAATTGTGGTACAATGCACTTGTTTAGTTCACGCAAATCAATAACCAATCGGTACACTGGTGGGGCAGTAGGATCAGTTCGTTTAAGAATCGGAATTATCGGTGAATTACATACATTGGAGTCTGTTTCTACAACTACTCCCTGGACAATCAGCTCATCAATGATTTTCAGCAAAGCCACTACAGCATCATGCGGTAACTTGTATTGTCGCATTCGTGGTAGTACCACTCCTGCTTTCAGGGTGACTCGATAGGGTGTAATGTTCATGCAGCCAACATCCGTAGGGCCTTGTGCCCATAGATGTACTGGTAAAGTCTGTAGTCGGGGATCCATGTCTCTAGACACATAGTGACCTTTAAAATCACGTAAAAACAACCTTACTCCTTCCGGAGAACAACATATTATGGCTCCTAGTGCTTTCAGAGTTTTAATTCCTAACAGATTTTCTGGGCATGATTTAGTAAGCAATAAATCTGTAGTTCGTGTCAAAGGTCCTATCGTAAGTGGTAGAGGCTGTGATACTTCATTAACAATAGGTTTTCCTGAAAAACCAAGGGAAATATTTTGAGAGCCTGAGAGGGGTGCCCCTGGAACTTCACTACGTTTTATGGTTGTTCGACTTGCCCCTGTATCGAGTAAGAATTTTCTATCTTGACCTAATAATTCACTATGTACATAAGGTCCTTCTTGATCTACAGGAATCTCGATAAGCGGTAAGTCAACTTCCCTCTCTAGGCTTGTTCATGCGTAACGCTGATACTCAGGGTATTCATACTGTGCAGTCTGATACATTTGTCGTGTTGTGGTTTGTGTGGCAGTAGCAGGCAACGGCGGTGCAGCTGGCACAAACTGTATGGGTTGCTGTGAGGCTGGCATGGACTGTCCATGCTGCATAGCTCCTTGTTCATTCTGATCTTGTCTAACTAATCGTGGTCTCTCCTTTGCAATACCTGTAGCTATATTACGTTTCAGGACTGGACAATCGTGTACATAATGGCCCAGTTGTTTACAGTAATTGCAGCTTCCTTTTACAGGAACTGCAGAATCACCAGAATGTGTCACACCCTTTTTGTGACCATCTGCTGGTACTGTCTGAGAAACTAGCATTTTCATTTTTGTATCCTTCATGCGTCTATGCTCGTGTTCTTGTTCATCCCTAATTCTATTGTGATGATACTGTAACATTTGTAGCATTTGTGACGGAGTGTTACTTTGCCAGGTACTCTCGAATTTCAATATTCTATTCTTTACTGGAGGCAATGCATTTTCCACTAATTTTGTCACAAATAAATGTGGATATGAGTCACTACTTGCTTTTATACCACTATTTATACCAAAACATTTTTCAAATCGAGCATAATAATCGCTTGTGTCTTCATCTTGCTTTTGTTTGCAGGCTGTGATTGCACCCCAATCTTCCTTTTTTGTAGTTAATAAACGTGGCAGTACCTGTACTAGTAAACCTGGTAACAGTTTAACTTTATCCCCGAGCCCTGAACCTGCAGTTCGGCCCCTTTCTTCCTCTGCTAATGCTGTCCAGTCTATCTTTTGGTCACCCACTTCCCACTCTTTTTCTTTCAGTTTTTCATAAATGCCAGCAGGCAAAAGCACCTTTAATATCGTCATAATATCAGGAAAGGTGTACTCTCCCATCAGTAACATGTCTTTAATTTCTCGGTGGAAACCCGCTGGGTCTTTGTCATGACTAGGTACTACTTTCTTCATTTCCAATAATTCCATTTTTGATATGGGTGTGTAAACAAATACACGGTGAAACTCATTGTCTTCGCCTTTTATTGGGTGCACTTCTCGTAGGGGATTTTGTCTATCCATATAGTACGGCGCTCTTTCTCTGCGGGGCAGCGAGAGAGAATCCGGACTTACAAAAAGGACATACTGCTTACGTGACACTAATATCTCTTTAATTAGCTTGTTACTAGAACCTCTCCATCTGTTTGTGAGTAGTTCCGTTAATATATCAGGTAAAGGACCAGGGTCAGCATGTTGGCTCTTATATAATATGAGGAGTTGCTGAATCATATAGATTCCAGCTAAACGTTGTTCATCTGTACTGAGATTAAAAAACGTGTGTGCTACGGTCTCATCACCGTATTTTTCAGGACTGTCAATCCAGTGAACGGCTGATCTGGCTAACTCTTGCTCATCCATGGAATCGAGGAAGTGGTAACCCCTTCGTTCTCGTAATATTTTATCTGCGGCTTGAAACGAATGTTCAGGAGACTTCAGATTTATTATAGGCGTCGGATACGTTCTGCTATTATTTGGGCATACTGAGTGTATGGGATCAGAAAAACATCTAGTATTTTCACAGGATCTTCCTCTGCCTACATAAGCTATGGTCTCTGACTGTCTTGCGGAATTCCCTGATTCGGACATTTCATCTTGCTCAAACTCGTCTGTTCCCAATCTCTCTTCATGAATACGCTCTATTTCTTTACGGATTTTTCGGCACATGGCTATTATACAATTTTGCTTATCGTGTCTCCCTTCTGATATATTCTGACTCCATTTTGTAAGAATAAGCATTGCATTCGGGTCTACCCCCGGGCGGTCTTGATTTCTGATCACACAGTTTATGAGGAAACGTAACAGTTCCCCCTGTATTTCTACTTTCTGGAATTCCATAGCTCTGTTAATACATCCTGGATCTCGTCCTGTTTGAACAAAATGATATATGTTATCTAGATGCGTAGTCATTCCTGGTAACCTTGCTAAATACTCTGCGGCTCGCCTGATACGTAATGATGCCAGGACCATTTCGTCCTCTTTACCAACCACTGGGTCATATCTACAATTTACAAGGAGTTCCTTAAGCGTACGTTCACTTACGAATTTAGGTGTACGTGAATGTGCTGACTCTTGAAAAACAAGTTTATTTATTCTGGGTGGTGTAAAGGTAATGCTAGCACCTCCCGTGGCCCCATCTGGGGCGTCGGGTGTGAATGGGTTCGTTGAACGTGACACAGCAACTATGGGTGTCGATACCCCTGTAGAATCGACTGCGGAGACAGATGCGGAAACAGATGTGCTTGCTGACGCTTGCGTCGGGACTTGCTGTTGCACGGGGACAGATACCTGATCCTGACGTTGAACCCCTACACCAGACGGTCTATGTGGTGCGGCGTTAGCATATTCGGGAGCTGCGTCGTCTAGATATGAGGAAAGAAAAACATCTTCTGCGGTTCTGGGATGCCCTTTTGGATGTACCTTAATTGGAAATAATGGGGGTGGCAAGTCTTTTGGCATTTCTGGAGCAGCCTTAGGTAGTCCTTCGGCTAGAAGGGGATACATACCATTCATAAGAGCATTTCTTTGTCTATTTACTTGTTCTGATTTCACTCGGATACCTTCCTCAATTAATAGACTTTCTTGAGCTTTATTTGAACTTTCTTTACTCCTCTCTTCTTGTCTACGTGCTTTTTCTGTTCGTCTATGAGATTCTTTACGCCATAACTCAACAGCGTCTTTCTGTGACTGTCTGACCTTTCTTTTCCATAACTCTTCCTCCACTTTCATGATGCACTCTGCATCCCAGGTTCCCGCTACGGGCCACCTTTGACTTTCCGGCAATCCCTTGGTATAGTCTACCCATAGATCAAGAAACAATATGGCATCTAAGCCATGCTTATGGTACATAAAATGCCCTGGAGTGTCCCTAGGAGGAATAGGAACTGCTTCTTCAAGCACCCCTTTTCTGGTAGTAATCTGTCTTAACTTCGAGAAGAGCGGCATATTGACAACTGATCTGATACTTACTCTTGAACTCACTTAATACGAAAAACACAATAATGAACAGTGAACAATGAACACTCATTCATACCACAATATTTGAACACTTTAAACATTAAACATTAAACATTTTAACAACGACCGACAATGATGACAGTCTGCCTAACTAATCACCACGCTGAATTCTTGACAATAACTGCATACTTCGGAATACTTGATATACTGCTAAACAGTACATATACACTGCTAAACAGTGCAGACCGGATTTGTGTACCCAAATCCGTCTTGACCGGCACAACCTATGTGCGCGTCAACACGCCTCCCCGGCGATGGTACTCACCGAGTAGCTCCTTGAAACGGAAGGCCTCAGAGAATGGACAGGACTCGATGACTGCGG
This sequence comes from Triturus cristatus, assembly GCF_964204655.1. Lineage (NCBI taxonomy): Eukaryota > Metazoa > Chordata > Amphibia > Caudata > Salamandridae > Triturus > Triturus cristatus. Next base: position 133,095,993 of record NC_140580.1, on the reverse strand, counting down.
ACAGCGGACCCTCTGGACATCGGGATTTCGAAATAACTGGTGGGCCTCTGTATACCTCGGATCTTGCTCTCTCAGCTAGGCTCTGGTCGGGATACTTCGCACTTCTCACCGCCTCGTCTGGGTTGATCGCAGCCTCAGTCGCCCCCGCTTGACCGGAGGGAGCTTACAGGAAATCCTGCTGGTACGCGTTTATGGTCCGTCCAGCTGTGGCAGGAGACCGGGCCTGCAACGCACCGCCGGCGCGTGAGATGAGAAAGTGTCCCTGTTCGGGCGCCATTATGTGGTAAACAAAAATCTTCTTTACCGGACTGAATTTCATACGGGATCTTGAAATAAAATAAAATAGCTCAGAATAACAAGAGGCAGAATCCGTGGTATAAGAGTTTCTAAATGGGCTTTATTCCATCAAAAATGGCCGACTCGAGTCGCGGCCTTCAGGTTCCGTCACCACGAGGGTTCAGGAAGTGAAGTACAATACTTTATTGACAGACATGCATTTTTATAATAAGTACATTACAATGAAACGAATGTAGAAGGCGTAACATTTGATAAGAAAAGTGACAAAACAGGTACGTAATCGAAACTAGGCGTAATAAGGAATAAAAGAAACATGATTGGTTAGGATTATCAGACATAGGTGGATCTATAAGATAATACTTGGCATAGATGCGCGCGCAGCAGCATGACGTGTGATTGACGTGCAACTAGGGGGTGAAGGGGACTTGACATTTAGCTCTACATGTGGAGACGAGAAGTCTGGGGGGTCAAGTCAACCTAATCCCAAATCATATCTAACATCCTATGTTTAAAGAACTATGTTATCCACAAGGAAGGACTCTCGGACAGAATCTAGTCTATACTGACTGTGTGCGTGCACAAACGCCTAAGTGTCTATATGAGATGCGAGGGGCAGAAAACTTTCCATGGCAGCAGGGCTATGAATCACTTGCAGGAGGACGGAAAGGCTGAGTCCTTTGCTTGTGAGCTAAAGGAAATGTTTACCTAAATCACTAGACAGGAATGCATCGGCTGAAGAGCAAAATAGATAATTCGAAGGTGAAATACAGCTTCTTGGCAGGCAGGCGAAAACTGGCCGAGGCAGGCACCGTTAGCTGCACAGGGAGTAGGGCAAAGTTCATGGATACAGATGCGAGCTCAAGCTGAAGCTGTCAAAGACAGAGAGCAGGGAAAGGCTTTGAGGACAGAATCGGGCCTACTTGCCTGAACTGTAAAAATGGAGTAACTTAGCCATATAAAGTCGGTGGCCTTTCATACTTAGGAATCGACTATCCAGCCCATCGATGGCGGATCTGACAGAGAACATGTCGACGGTAGACACACATATGTTTGCGTCTTAGAAACTGGAACTAGAGGGAACATACATGTACTTGTAACATGCATATAGAACCGTTGGGGTCCAAGATAGGGGACATAACTGATCAGGAAAATCCACATTTCCACACATGTCCCGGACCTTCTTGTATGCCAATAAGAGGCAGCTAGGGGTCGAACAGCTAAATAGGGCCTGCAGTGTGATAGTCCTCTTACTGATCCTGCTAGGCCTACTCTCAGGGGTCATGAAGGCTGTGGAAGACACAAAAAGCAAACAGGGCTGCTTACTCTTTGTAGATTCATCTCCTTGGCTTCCTAAGTGCTCAGCTGCAAAAAGGAGGCTGTTTATATACTAAAGTTAGGATGTTAATTTGTTATGATAATTTAATTTATAATGCGCTCCAGTCGCCCCGGCGCAATGCAGCTCATAAACAAATGATCAGACTAATTAGGCCAGAAATAATGATGTTTTAAGAAGTTTTCTGAATTTGTAATGGCCCACGAATTGACATGTGGAATGGGAGTAGGGGGGCTAGGTATGAAAAGGATCTACCTCCTGAACGGGATTTCCTGATACGTGGTACTGTGAGCAAGGCGTTATCACTAGATCTTAGAGATATGACCGGACGATAGTGGATGAGGAAAGGTAACTCAGCGCTATACTGCGCAAAGATTTATGAGTCAGGCAGCTAATCTTAAAAATTATTCTCTTGCAAATCAGCAGGCAATGAAGCATGTGCAAAAGAGGGGCAGAGGCGGTCCTGGCTGGAAGATTATCAATGAGTTGTGCTGCTGTGTTTTGAATGACTCGCAATTTATTTGAGACAGTCACATTTATGGAACTCAATAAAGCATTACAGTAATCCAAGTGGGTGATGACCAATGCTTGGACTAGAGTTTTCCTCACCAAATGTGGGAGGAGGGGAAAACTCTTCATAGCAGTCCATGCATATGAAAGCAAGTGCTAGTGGTGGTAAACTGTTCTTTCATATTGAGTGCTTGATCAAGGCGAATGTCTATGTTTTTTACAACCAATTTGAAAGTTGGAGCTAGGCCAAGTTCAGAGGGCCACCAATTGGGTGTCAAGAGCTGTTGAGCCTTACCAAACAGCAAGATTTGAGTTTTGTTGGCATTTAGTTGAAAACAGTTCTCGGTCATCCAGGTTGCAATAGCTGTCATACCTGCTGAGAAACTAGCTTTAGCATTGTTCAGGTCTTGATCAGGGGTGATTATTAGCTGCGTATTATCTGCATATGACAGTGGTTGAAAGCCAAACGTTTTATCGAGGTTGGCAAGGTGGGGGCCACAAAGATGCTAAAGAGCGTGGGGCTCAGACATGAGCCCTGTGGCACCGCCTTATCAAGTTTAAAGATGCACGATTTATAGCATACCAGAGTAATAGTCTGGGTTCAGTTGGTTAAAAAGTCCAGTCTGCAGCAGTCTGGAATGAGAGACAGTGTTGAATGCTGAGGAGAGGTACAACAGCACAAGTAGTGTAGGAATATTGTTGTCTAAAGAGCATTTTATATGGTCGGTCACTGCGACCAGAGTGGTCTTGTGCTTTGCATGGGTCTAAAGCCCGATTGAGACGGGTCCAGCAGCTTATTTGTTTCAAGGTGTTCCATAAGTTGGATATTGAATTGATTTTCCAACAGCTTGCCCAATAGCGGGATGAGAGGTCAAACGGGTGGTGTTGAATGGTACATTATGTCACATCGGCGGTCTCTGACATTTTGGTCAATTGATGTCCTGCTGCCCATCCACAGTCCCCCTCCCCACCACATTGCCTTTCTAGACACATCCTCCAAACCACCAAAGGTCAGTCAGCAGGAGATGTGCCCCTGTCAAAACTACATCTATGTATCTTGCTGCTTTAGGTATTTCCACCCTCTAGCCCAACCAGCCTTTTCACATTATACTAATAGCAACTTGTGTTGTACACCAGCCTTCATACAACCTTCAGGCAACTTTTAAAGCATGTTCATTGATACAAACACTAGCCAGCCACGGTAGTCACCCATAGCTTCAAAGTCTTCCAGTGCCCTGCAGAACTGTACTCTCCGACAACCCAGACTGCGCGAGTATGCACAGCCTAGACAGCCAAGACCAGTTCAACATCGCCCAGGGCCAGCCACACAGGACTTACAACTGAGGTATACATACCTCATTAACATAACACAATATTGCAACATAACATAGCACAAAGTATACACGAGAACACACCTTACACAAAGCAAGTTAAAAAGTATCCATGCCACTTGTTTCTAAAGAAGAGGATTTAAAGTACCTATCTTTGGACCATAAATACTACAAGGCTTACCATGTGTCAATGACAGAGATACAAGAAGAGTAAAAAGAAAAAAGGAGGCCTTCTCAAAAATATTTTTGGGTAGTTGGAACTGATACTTTCCTTAATGAGAACAAGGCGTCCAATTGCTCAAGAGACACTCACTCCCTGCCTCCAAGCGTTCCCTGCCCTGATGCTGTAGTAGATAACGACGCCTGAGTGGATGTAAGGAATTAACTACAAATTGTAGCAGGTTCATCGCCATCACGCAGAGCTGCTAATGTATGTGCCACTTGTGACAAGCACGGGTGGGGGCCTTGGTTGATGGCTGCAGGCCACGTGATCATGAATTTCTTGCACAGCCCGGGCTCACCTCTCACACTAATTGCCACTCCAAAGCTAATGAGACAAAATAGAAAAAAAGGCTTCTTAGAAATTCTGAAGCTCTGCTGTTTGTGTTGACATGCCAGCCCCAGAAATTTCCCAGGAGCACATATTAAGCTGGTCTCGCGTTATTGAATTCATCAAGGCAGTTGTGGCGCCTTTAATGTGCCGCATAGACTGCAACGGTGAACACCAGTCTACATTTGTTAGTCTGCTGTACCCTTATAATCCGGAGAACAAGTATGCGAACAGCACTGAGATGCAGGTGCCTGACTGAGTGCTGACACCAGTGCGCGCAGAAGAGCTGTGCCCACAAGGTACATAAAGCTAATCAGCCCATGATGCTCTTCTCTACAAACCATATGCAGTGCACACCCCTGGACAGTGACATCATGTAATTAACGCATTGTTCTGCCCCAGGCAAACCTGCCCTGCTGCTCCTTGAAACAAGCAGCACTAGCCTGTATCAGTAGAAAACGTATGAAGCAGGGCAGGGAGTGGCTTGGTGTAGCTCTACAGTGTCACTCCGGCGCAGCCGACACAGGTAAGAGTGGTGGGACGGGAAGTCACCAGATGATGGAATAGGTAAAATTAAATAAATAAAACCACTTACCTTGCGCTCGCCGCATCACCGAGTCGGCGACCACGAGGTAAGTGGTTGTATTTATTTTTGTATTAAATTGTACATATACCGTCGTCTGTCGGCTCCTCTCCCACCGCCCCGCCTCACCGCTCTTGCGTGTGCCGGCCGTGCCTGTTGTTACTTTGTGTGTAGAGGTCTCAAGGATGTCACTCTGCCACGTGAAAAATGTTCTTGAACATTGTTGAACCATGTTAAAAGCCTTGTGATTTTCACGTCATGATCTGAAGAAGACTCATCAGTACTCCTGCTGAGTGTGCTGAAACCAGATGAAGATTGCTGCACTGTGTGGAAAGGCAGCTCGGACATCACCACACCTTGAAGATAAGTCTCTTGAACTTTGCGCCACGTGGCAAAGCTCCTTCCCTGTTGCTGCTCCATGTGCTGCAGGCCCTTGAGTTTTGCTTTATTACATATAGAAATGTCTTGAACATTACTGCTCTGTGCGCTGACATTTTTTTTCTTTTGCTATAGGCTACACAGTGTGCAGAGGCCCATTGCATCATTCTATTTTATGCAAATAACTCAAAATCATAATGTCATATGAAGGACTTTCTAAAACTTCATCAGCATGATGCAAAAGCCCCTTGTGCCTTGCTATCCCAAGTGACGAGATCCCTTTAATATGTCTCATTCAAACAACAGTGGCGGCGGCGCTTACATAAAGTGGTAGGGCAGCCGCTTGTGGAGAAGGTGGCGGGTTAGAGTGGGGGAGAGAATTAAAATATAAATGGAACATTTTTAAAAAGCGTACCTGCTGCTCCCTGTGCTCCTCTGCGCTCACACCTGCCTCACTGCTTCTCTCGTCAGCCGGGAGGGGACAGGCCTCACACCCAATCCAGATGCTGCTTTCACATGAGAGCAGTGCCAGGATTGGTCTGGGCGACCTTTTTTGCCATTTAGATGGGTCATTGGAGCCTGTGCCTTTTCTCCAACCCTGCTGTGTAACACAGCTGTGTTGGAGAAATGCAAGTGGGCATGTGTGTTTGGCTGGCTTGGGATGGCCGGCCGGCTGAACACGCATACGCACTTATAAGTGCACTATACTCCTCCCCGACATGCCCAGCCCCGCCCCACCCCATACTTATTGCATATGGTCAGGTGTGACGTGCAGTTAAATTCGAAAGCATAAATAAAATGATAATAACATTGTGTTATTATAATTTTATTTGACGTCTGCTGACATGGGCTGTGGGGCAACGCTTCTCCCCCATTACGGAGGAGCCGTCCCTGCCAAAGAAGCCAGGACAATCTTTTTTTGCCACAGACAGAATTTGACCAAACATTTTTGTGCACTTCATGCAGGTGGTTTCTATGTGCTTAAGCCCCTTGAATGACACTGCGCTGAATGCAGAAGGTGATTGCTGCTTCACGGTACGTGACCATAAAAAGGTAGAGCAGCACTAGACAAATGAGGTTAAAGAACCACATATGTAACAAAGCCTATTCAGCATTGTTTGCTGGAAACTTAGCCTCTATTATACACCCCTCCTCGGCACTCATTTTCTAAAGTTATGAAAGGGCATTCACACAACACAATGAAAAGAAATATATATTGACTATTTGGTCACTGTTTTAAGTGTCCTGAATGCAGTGCCAAACCATATTGCGTCACTCAGGCGCCCATGCAAGCTCTTGAAAATTAAAGCTTATGTATGTGATATTTGTATAGCACAAACGTAGCTAGAAAGCAGTGGAGCACTGTGCAGCATCGAAGGCAAAGATACAGTCAATAAGTGATTGAGAGCTGGCTGGGTTCGGAGAGTGGAAGTGGACTGTTAATTTGTTGTGATGTAGAGTTCATTGAGGAGAACTGTGTCGTCAGCTCTTCTAAATTAGAGCAGAATTGTGGTTTTATTGCTGGATGAGGAGATGTCATTCCAGATGCTTGGTGCATAGACGGTGAAGGCCTGTTTCCTGGTGGGGTTTTTGTTGCTGGCTGCAAGTGTGCCGAGATCCACCAGCTGGTGTGAGATTGTCAGCTAGACAAGAGGGGGTGCTGGCCATCATGCCTTTGCAGATAATGCATCTGGTTGTGAAGGTGGTGCAGGCTGGCAAGAGGAGCCAGTTCCATTTGTGTGGGGGTGATGCCATGTTTCTTTTAACATCTCATTTTGCTTTTATGCTGATGACACTCTGTTGTAGCTGAAAATATTTTGCTGAAAGACATAGAAATAACCCAAGCTCTCTGCAGTTCCGCCTTGGATGACACACTACCAGCTGAATATAAACCCTCTCAAACCCGAGTTTCTCTCCCCCTATTAATTTCTCCAGACCAGTTCAAAATTGGCTCATTGGGCTTTCAAATGTAGCCTATTATTGTTTATTAAACTCTTGTCTTCATCCTGGACAAGTACTTAAACTTACAACCTCACATTAAAGTATTGACCAAAATGGTATGATATTAACTTAGGGCCTGATTTAGATCTCGGAGGCGGGCTTACTCCATCACAATGGTGACGGATATCTCTTCTGCCTAAATATGAAACCCATGATATCCTATGGGATCTATATTTCAGCGGACGGGATATCCGTCACCACTGTGACGGAGAGACCCGGGAGCCTCGATCTATATCAGGCCCTAAGTGTCTTCAAGAACGAAAGAAGTTAATTCCAGATCCTGATGTGTAACAACTTTGTGCTTTTGAGGTTGGACTGTGGTACCTCCTTACTCATAGAGAATCCCAAACTTAATATTCCTCCTTCACAGTGTCCACGCTGGTAATGGGCTTGAGAAAGTTAAACCTTTCCCTGCCCATTCTGATCTCAAATCAAGAAGTATCTTCAAACTATAGTAGAATCTAGATCCCAAATAAAGCATGGCAGGTGGCGCCCAGAACTATCTCTGCCAGAAACTGTTCATCCCAGGAGGTTGATGCCACAGTTGTTTGTTTGTTGGAGGTCCAACATGTTTTTAAACAGCAGCTGTTAAGACTAAAGCATGATATCAATCCTTCTCTGAAGATGCACTGAGAGCGTGGAACTCCATTCCTCTGGCCACTAGGACAGCATCAGTTTATAAAGAAAGAAGAGCTGAAACCCACTGCCACTCAGTGCAACTTCCACCAATAAATGATCTGCTCTTGGGGGTCAGGTAATGCTGGTAATCTACTACTCTCAACAGTAGACTGCTCCTCTTTTTGGAAACACGATTTACATAAATGAGTTTCCTTTCCTGCTCTGTAATTGTTATTCTGTGTAACCCAACCTCACGATGTCCTTCCTATGTAAATGTACTATTTCTGCTCGAAAACGTTGTAAATATTGTTAACATGAGCACTCATTTCCATCCCCCATATTTGCTTGAGTAACAGTATCTGGTTTTGTGCCTGTGTAAATGTATTGTTTGAATGCCGAGTGTCTAAAGCACTCTGTCACCCTTGTGTCCTGAAAACGCTGTATAAAGCTGCTGATAAGTAAATAAATCGCCTGTGTGGCCTAAACACTTTAATGTCGCTGTACTAAATTGAGATAGTATTAGCATAGTGGTGATAGATGCAAAAACATCTTGAAATATTCTCTGCAGAGTCAATAAGAATATTTAATGTCCCAACACGGAAAGCAAAATCCTCTGCAAATTTGTGCTGTTGAAGGTTCAAGAATGTCACTGTGCCAAGTACAGGAGCCTCTTCGATGTCACAGTGCTATGCAAAGTGAACTGTTTGGTAGCGCTACCCCGTGGGTAGGAGCCGCTACAAAGTCACTGAACTATGTCTAGGGCCACTGGAATTATGGTTCTGGAAAGGATGAAATTATGCAGCAGGGTTGAGTAAATTATTTGGCAAGAAAAGCCAAATTATGGGGCATAATTCGGCACATTTTGTGACAGTATTACTTCATTATTTTGCCCTTTTTACACCTTGTAACAGTGTCTGAGAAAACAGTTCACCTTAATTAGTGCCAATTTAACTCCCAAATACAGCAAAAAGCAAATGAATGATGACCAAGCAACGTTTGCGAAATGCCTTGCCGTGTGCAGGCACCTGAGTGGAGATCTGTTTTGTAACTTTTGATCTATTTGCGCTAGAAACAAATTATTTTTTTTGCTAAAATCTGCAGATTATACTGCAGATGATGGATTATGTGGCAAATGCAGCAAATCCATAATTATGCGAAATTCGCCACTGCCGGAGAATCACATATTTCCAGTGGACCTGACTATGTCCAGAAGTCTCTACGGCATGTGCTGACGTGTCTTCAAAGTTGATATTCTATATGCTTTACCCTCTTGAGTGATGCTGCACCATGCAAAGGAACCTCGCAGCGCTTACTCCACAGTGCCTAGAAGTCATGTGAATGTCTATTGTAATTGTAATTTTATTTATATAGCTCTTATAACCCCTGATGAGGCGTTGATGTGCTTTACGGCAAGTTGCAGGTTACACTGGAACCTAAAATTAGTTGTCAAGTTGTTATTTGTTAGTAATTGCAATTAGTCAAGTGCTCTCAATAAAAAAATTGTATGCATGTACTCTAGTTACTTTGTATTACATTAATACCAGTTAGGTGGGCTTATTAGTGGTATGTGGTTTCAGGTGAATGGTTGGGTGAGATAGACAGACAGGCGGAGATTAGGTAATGTTTGGTTTCAGGGAAAGAGTCTGAAGGAGGAAAGGTTGTGATCTATGAAATGAGGTGTCAGCCAATTGCCTAATAAGAAAGATTAAGGCAGACAGGCATGGGACTGACAGGAGGTTATACTCATAAATAGAAGGAATGTGGAGGATGGAAGGTAATAAGAGGGTCACTCCGAAGAAAGAAAGGAGGGGAATCAATTGGGTGTAAATCAAGGTAACTTTTTCATGCCGGATTTCAGAAGTATGGTGGGGGTAGGCTTTGTGAGATAGCAAGCAATCGGAGGTTGTAAGATGTACAGATACTACATTAAACACAATGCACCATATCCAGAACAGATAGCGTAGCATGCAAGTCCAAATGTACACATTATTTATACATTAATAGCCTGATCCTTCTGTGTGCCAAGCCTAAGGCAGCTCTTTTAAACATAGTCTGGTGTATACCAACTTTGGTAGGCTGCACCATGAGAGTTGGCACAGAAAAAAAGAAAAGGTCTCATTTAAAGATCTTCCCTCACTATTCTATATTGAAGTTTTTCACTTACTACAATTGACTTATTTAACATTGACCGAGAGTGCCTTGCCAATGTGGAGCTTAATTGGAATGCTGTTTTGCAGTTTTGTCACCTAATTCCATTCTAGGTTGAATCCATGGTACAGCAGAGAAACCACCAATACAAAGGTACCTACAACTTATATCCCAAGTGTATGTTGTGTGTGTTTGGGTATGCGGCCATTGTACCTATAAGTGAAGCAATTCAATGGAGGCCTGTGGGTTCCATCTTGCCTGTTGCTTTGCACAAAATGGGGTTGACATTGTTTTTACATACAGTGGAAGTGTATCAAGAGGGAGGCCTAGGCACTGAAGTGGGAACAAAGGAAATAAGGCGTCAATAGAAATCCCATTCGGTCCTTTAGCTGAGAGGAGCTGCTGATTGGTCTACCTGTAGGGCTGTCATTTGGTGAAGGGGGCCCTGCAGTCTCTATTGTTCAGAGTGAGAAGCGTCCTTTAGGTGAGACCAAACTTTTGTCTCTCTCAGGATCACAGTCTTTGTGGCTGTTCATAGCACTGTGTGCACAAGTCTCTTGAAGTCACTGTGACCAACTGATTTCATGGCTTCCACTTCAAACCGATTCAAAACACTGCAGCGTAAGCGGGGAAGCCATTTTACGTTCGAAGCGATCACCATTGCCAGCGAGATAGCGGAGCACTCAACAGCACACAGGTGTCCCCAGGTACATAAAAGTGCAAACAACAGAAAACAACTGAAGCTGCAGGATTTGGAAATAGCACAGCTGCCGCCAGTTGTTCCCCATATCGCCACCTACCGCTCTCCTTCGACCTCATTATGTCAGGTAATGTTAAAACCACAGAGCCTATATCTTCCAGCACAAAACATTTAATCAATACGTGATAAGTTCCCTTTTATTCAGCAGTATTCATGCGGTTCCTCGGGCGCAGGTTAAATGGTAGCGCTGGCCTAAAAGAAATGCATTTTCCACTATTTAGAAGGTCCAGTCTTCTAGGAGTGCGGAAAAATATTACTGATAAATAAAAATGAATAAAAACGCAGTCAGTATTTTGTTTATAAAAAAAAGTGCCTTCTAGTTCCCATGGTTTTGTTAAGGAGGTCATTTTTTCTGAATTGCAGAAGTTGAAACACCCAACCGTGGCTGAAAGACTACTCCGGTCTTCAGGCACTCACAGAAACTACATGAGAAATCATTACACTTCTGCTCTTGAGGGTATTCCATGACTAGAGAGGACATTTGACAATCTACATTACTGGCTTTGTACAACCTTTTTTATCAATATATAAAGCTACCATCTCAGGTCTGACAATGTAAGTGTGGTGCAACCTAACGGGTGTGTCTGCTGTGTGAAACCGCAATGTAGTCTGTAGTGCTATTGTCTGAACGGGGAAGATGGGTCAAGCCAACGTCAGGTATTGCTCTGCTGTGGGACGCCAAGGACTCTGAGGTCTGTGGAACCTGACGGGTTCCCATCCAACCTTCTCCACTCATATTTGCAATGACATTACATGAAATGTGAGCTTCTCTACAGGTATGCAGGAAGCGGGTGCAAGTGAAAGAGTATGCTTCACACTTTACTTTTGGAAGTCCTTTCATATTCGCTTCCTAGATTCTTTGAACTGCCTGTAATGTCTATCGGATAGTTGTACATATTTGTTTAGTAAATTTTCCTCAACAGTCTTTGATCCAGAGCAAGAGAGAGGAAGACACAAAACGGGTAGAGAAAGAAGAAGAGAAATATGAAAAAACAGTGACAAAGGGCAAAATCAGGGATGAAATAAACCTGAAAGCATGAGCTAAAGAGGCAGGGAGTGTCTGGTGGTGGATTAAAGAGCCTTGAGGTAGAATCATGACTACGTAACTGTGGTATTTGACACCCCGACATTCAATAGCACTGACCACTGGAATCTGAATGAAACTTTGGGACCCAGCACTTATTCTTTTACAAATTAATAACTGAGCAGTACCGCTTTTCAAGAGCCAGTCTAGGGCCTTTAACCCCTTCGACGCGCATGACGGAACGGTTCCGTCATGCACGTCGGTTGCGCTGTGCGCATGACGGAACCGTTCCGTCATGGCCCCGCCCGCGCACGGAACCTTCAGCGTGGCGCGGAAATCCGCGCCGCGCTGAAGGGGTTAAGCAATCTCTTTAAAAAGTTAATGCCCCACTTTGCTGAATTTATTTGAACATTTTTGTGTACCTCTATTTGGCTGGTAATAAACAGGAGGGCTACATGTATGAGTTGAGACCAATAAGGCTGATCGGATTAATATACGGAAAGCACTGACCATGAATGGAACTGATAGAAGGCCGAATCTACACTACTGCGCGTTGTGCTGGCTTTAAGACGCGTTAGCAATTTTTAAAATATCCCGTTTTGTATATTATTTTGTTTTTAGTTTAACCTAGGTTTGCCCCCCTGCTTTTACTCACCCTCCGCATTGCCGCACTTAAATTGTCTCCCTCACCGCTATCTGGCGGCTCTGGCCCTCGCGTTGTGCAACTACTGGGCGCCATCTTGGGTTGGTTCCAGGGAAGCTCTTCTCCTCACTCGGCGCTCTAGCAGTCAGGTGGTCAGGGTAGAGGCAGTTTCTGGACATAGCTTTATAAGCTTGGACTGAGGTAGGAGCGCCCTATCAGGCTCTACACTACTGCGCGTTGTGCTGGCTTTAAGACGCGTTAGCAATTTTCAAAATATCCCGTTTTGTATATTATTTTGTTTTTAGTTTAACCTAGGTTTTCCCCCCTGCTTTTACTCACCCTCCGCATTGCCGCACTTAAATTGTCTCCCTCACCGCTATCTGGCGGCTCTGGCCCTCGCGTTGTGCAACTACTGGGCGCCATCTTGGGTTGGTTCCAGGGAAGCTCTTCTCCTCACTCGGCGCTCTAGCGCTCTAGCAGTCAGGTGGTCAGGGTAGAGCCCTATTTTAACTGGACATTATGACGCGCAGCGTGAGCGCCACAGTGACGCCGGAGTCACGCCAGAGTCCAGCCCGTCTGCGTCCATCCGCGCTGAGGACGGGCTGGCCGGCTGGACATCAGGTCAGTGTAGGGAAAATCCTATACCTCGTTCGTATTCTATGAACGATCTTCTCAGGCTGAAACCTCCCAGACTCCCATGTTCCCACAAGAACGCTCCGGATGAGTTTCTATTTCCGTTAGGCTGTGGATGCTCACTGAGAGGTTCTGGGGATTTGATTTCCCCCCCCATCCTCCCACTCGTCAAGACATAATACCGATATTGGAATCAGTCTGGTGAGTGACGATTGTATCCTTGTTAATGCCCGTTCACTGATAAAGAACAATACTGCATTTAGGGAGCTTGTACTGGACAGGAAACCCTCATGGGTCTTCGTCACGGAGACATGGGCAAGGGACTCCTCTGGTCCAGACCTTGTGGAAGCGGTCCCTATGGGCTACTGCCTGTCTCGGCAGGATAGAATTGGCCGTGTGGGAGGAGGTTTAGCGATTCTGTATAAGGACAGTTTCTATTGCCATACTCTATCTCTATCAGACCCTAAAGATAATTTCCAGGCCATGTATTTTTCTCTTAAAGGTGTTCTTGAGACCACTTTTAATGGGATTTTGATTTATCGTCCCCTGGTCCCAGAAGGGATTTTGGACTTCAGCTGCTCCACATTTTAGAACCCTATTTTGGTTGAAAAAATCTAACGGTTCTGGGAGACCTAAACTATCACTTAGAGTTGCAGGAGACCACTGATACTCTTTCCCTGTTGGAGGTCATGTCTGCTTGTGGATTGACTCAATTGGTCAGAGGTATTACCCATCGAGCGGGTCATACGTTAGACGGGATCTTTTCGAATGATGAGAGGTTGGTGGTAAAAGACCCCTTCTCCCTCTCATGGTCCGATCATTTGGCTGTCCCGTTTGAGGTGTCTTGCCCGAATGTGGACAGGCATGATAAAGCTCTGAGCAAATTAGAACTCCGTAGGGACTTTAAGAAAATTACTGACAGCTCTTTTGCCCCTTGGGCTCCCAGCCTGGCCATTCCTCAAGAGGAGAATGTTCAGGTGGCGGTTATGCAATTTGAAAAGACTGTCACCGAGGCAATAGATGAGTTGGCTCCTATCCGGGTGCGTTACTCAGCGAGAAAAAAGCCCTCTGCCCCTTGGTTTTCGGAACACCTAAGATCTCTCAGACAGGAAGTTAGGAGACGGGAGCGGCTTTGGCATACTAGTTGGGATTGGGTGGACAAGGAGGCCCACAAAATCCTGATGAGGAAGTATAAGCTGGAAGTGATAAGGGCTAAACAGGAATACTTTACGTCCCTTACCTCCTCTTTGTCCTCCCCTAAGGAGCTCTTCAGGATAGTGGACTCTCTTATGTCCCTTCAAACCCCGGACCCTGTTACTGCTTCGCAGCAGCTCTGTGACAGCATAGCTGTCTTCTTTCAGACGAAGATCTCTGATATTTATTCCGCCTTAGAGCTGCAGAGGACCCTGACTATTGAGCCCCCTGTATTTAGGGATGTGGCCCCTGTTCCCACGGTCCCCACGGAGAACTTCTCTCTGGGACGTTTGGAGTCCTTCCCTTTCCTCTCCTTGCAAGATTCAGAGATCCTCCTGAATAACATCAAGTCAGGCTCACCTCTGGATATTTGTCCTCTTAAGATCCTTAAGCAATGCAGGGAAACCCTTTTGCCCCCCCTTGTTGACATCATGAATAGGGCCATGAAGGATGGTATCTTCCCCCCTCAATGGAAAAGGGCGGTAGTGAAGCCTTTACTCAAGAAACCATCTCTTGATCCTGGGGTCTTAAAGAACTTTCGCCCCATCTCACTACTCCCTGCCCCTGCGAAGATGTTAGAAACTCACCTTAATAAGCATCTCGCAGCTTTTGTAGAAAGTACAGGCTGCCTTGATCATTCCCAGCATGGTTTCAGGAGGGAACAGAGCACCGAGTCGGCCCTCACCATGGTGTTGGATAATATCCGCACACGTGTGGATGGGGGCCAGACCGCCCTCCTTATCCTGCTGGACCTCACGGCAGCCTTTGATACCCTCTCTCCCTCAGTCTTATCATCTCGTCTGAGGGAGATTGGGGTTGAGGGAGCAGCCTTGTGTCTATTGACCTCTTTCCTCGGCCAAAGAGAGCAAAGAGTGAAGTTGGGCGAGTTTCTATCTCCATCCATGTCTGTGCAATGTGGGGTCCCTCAGGGGTCGGCCTTAAGTCCGACCCTTTTTAACATATATGTGACCCCCCTTGCAAGACTAATTAGATCTTTTGGGATGGAGGTAGTTTCCTATGCAGATGACACACAGATCCTCGTCTCTCTCTCCCAGTCAGTTAGGTCGACTGCCTCCAATTTTAAATCTTGTATGGAGGCAGTGGGACAATGGATGATCCATAATTCATTGAAACTGAATGGGTAGAAGACGGAGGTGATGGTGTTTGGAGGGAAGGAAGAGGTTTGGTCTCATGATTGGTGGCCGGACTCATTGGGAATGTGTCCTGATCCCGCCTCGTCGGCCAAGAACCTAGGAGTTTTGATCGACCCCACCCTTAACATGTGTCAACAAGTTAATAGAACGGTCTCTACCTGCTGGGGCATTATATATATATACTGAGAAAAATTAGACACTATCTCTCGCAGCAGGCAAGGAAACAAGTTGCTGTTGCTCTTATTGGTTCCCGGCTGGACTATTGCAATGCGCTATATGCGGGACTTAATAGAAGTCTGCTGCAGCGCCTGCAAGTAGCCCAGAATGCAGCAGCTAGGTTTGTCCTTGACCTGCCCAGACATGCCTCGGCTACTTCTGCCAGAAAATTGTTACACTGGCTTCCTATAGAGGACCGGATACTTTTCAAGACCCTGTGTATGACCTATAGGGCTCTAGCTAATGGTAGCTCTTCTGGAGTGGGATCTATTCTGTCTCATATAGCCCCTCCAGGAACTTGCGCTCCTCCAACAGACTTCTCTTACTAGTCCCCCGTATTCGGAAAGCTAGATGGGGAGGCAAAGCCTTCTCTTTTCTGGCACCTAAGTGGTGGAATGATCTTCCACTGAAACTCAGGTCTCTTCCCACCTTACAGCTTTTTAGAGTTGCCTTGAAAACCCGTCTTTTCGCAAAATCATACCCGTAGTGGTGCTCTGTTTTCTGATTTTGATCTGTTTGTAGGCGCCTTGATGCCTTCGGGTTTTAGTTGCGCAATATAAATCTATCTTCATTCATTCATTCAACTTTGGAAGCTGCTCCCGCGGAAGGACGGTGGGTTGGCAAGATGTGGGTTCGCGAAGGACTTTAAAACTATTGGATGCGTCACAGCCTGGCATATGTACATTTCATGAGGGAGAATTGTGCTGCGTTTTTGGTGTCTCCGTCAAGTCTGACTTCAATATGGCCTTGCATGTCAACGCGACTTCCAGGCTTGACTTGAACCTATGCTACATATGATATATTCTGGACCAGTGGGAGACAATGAACAGATAAAAAGCGATTTAAGAAAAAAAGGTAGCATTGTTTTCTACTGTGTTGAATAAACCACCTGCTTTTGGATGTTTGCAAAATGGAATAATTTTGAGTGCAATGTTAGAAAAGGGTGTATTTGTATTGAATTTTAAAATAGAGTTCTACCGCTTACACTGTTATTAAAATTGTATCATGTGATATATTTGTTATCCACTAACAATGGGCACATCTATCATATTCAATCCAAGATTGGTTTCTGCTGCCAGCCTGCTGCATCGGAGTCCTGGCGATCATATTAAATAATAGCTTCTCCTGGCTGACGATAACTTGGGCTTGTTATGAGCCTAGAAAGTGTTGAAAACCAGCATCTTGTGCAGGCCAGTATCTCTAAAAGCAAGAACACATTCCTTAATTTGCGACTGCCTGATCATCAGTTCTTAATAATATAACATTTGAGGCATGTTGCTGGCTCTACTCTTTACACCACTGTATTCGATAGTTCACAATGAATCTAAGTTTAAGGCACCACTGTCAGTGCCATTCAGTAGCTAATAGTGTCCCCCAAAAATAATAGCAAAGAGAATTTGTTGCTTAGTTCAACACTACATGGGATTTAATTTTTTAAGTTGAATTTATTTTAAAGTAATATTGGTATGCCAGAGAACCAACTCTTCCCGCAATTACAGGGAGGGACAAAATGTCGGAGTCCTGCAACGTCGATATTTGTCATCGTCCGACACCGCGCAACGACTGGCAATGCCAGGCCTGACAGGCCATCAGCATCTGGAGGATGTTTGCATCTTCAGCCAAGGAGTGAATCTGTCTAACAAACCACCTGCTCTAACCAAAACAATACCTACAAAAGCACATTTGTTTTCCTACATATTTGAGTTCCATTAGTGTGTAGCGAAAGAGCATTCTATGTTGAATGTTCCCATTAACTTTCGTTTGTTGAATTTTCCTATTCATTTTCCCTTTGTGCCTATGACAAGTTGACATAAGCATGGTACCATGATGCTGTTTGATTCAAATTAAATACATGGGTTGCAGACAGTACCCAAACATCTGAGATATAAATCATTCAATTCAAGCAAAGGGCAAGAAAAGCAGATCCCTGTTTGGACGGTAAAACACAGCCATCATGGGGTGCAATGGACCACTCACAACCTTTGACCCGGTGCCCCTTAACCTGCACCACTACTGTTACTGTGCCCCTCTTGGGAATGCTTAAATATACAAAGGGTAACCCTCAAAATATGGGTCTATTATATATATATAATACCAGAATGATTCTGCGGTAAGGTAACCAAAATATTTTTTCAATTATTTGGTAACAGGTCCAAGAATTCCCCTTAACAGATTGTGTAGTGGCTTACCACAGCACTCAACTTAGCCAAAACACACTGTATTTAGGAATAGTAAGACAACAACATTATATATAGGTGTTCGCACAGTGAGATTGGCGTAGTGCTCGGGAAATTGAGATTGCAACACAAGAATGTACAACATACATGACATTAATAAGTGCCTGTGAACCATTATGTTCAAAGTTAGTCAAATGGGGGTAGTTTGTCAACTCCTTATTTTGCCCCGAACAGTCAATCTGCATAAAGCTCATATTACATTGAGCATTATAGGCCCTCATGTGTGGGCGGTCTCTGAGAAGAAAGGTGCAACTAGAGAGGCCGGCAATCTGGACCCGCGATGAAATGCACAGATGGAAGGGATGCTAAGTTACCTATTGGGCATGCCCAAGATGAGCGTGTCTTTCACAGAGAGATAAAACTTGACCATGACCAGCCTAGTGGTCACTGGGAATCAAGTTGGGGATCTGAGACCTGTTCCTTCAGGAAGGGTGCCCCGCATCACTGTAGCCATCATGCCTATTCCAGTACTAGGTTGCCCCTATTTACCCATCTCAGCAGACAGCTTATAGGGTCAAGAAGCTGGAAATTAGCTCATCTCAGCAATAAGGGAACTTGACCAAGGCATGCTAAGTGGGAGAGGTTTGCACTACCAAAGGCCATTTTCAACTAACAGATGAATACAAATGCCTAGTTCTAGTCATTACTCTACAACTTTCTATAAGCATCAGCTGCACACGTTGAACAAAATGTGACCTTTAAAACGGTCCTCTGTACAGGAAATGTTAATGTCCATATTTGTAGAATTCATAAAACAAATTCTTGGTACTTTTCTAAGTACTTTCAATTTTGGCAGATAATAGAACCAAGACCGAGAGAGGGAAAAAGATTTTTCAGAATCACGCAAATCACACACATTTGGTCTAGTTAAGAAAAAACGTGTTATTTAAAGGAACTATAGCTCTTACCTGCAGGTTTGCACATGCTGGCAGACTGTTGTCAGTTGTTATTTCATTGTTGAGGATTTCAGGGCTCGGTGCCCTTGGCAAAGGGAGCCTAGGTTTGCTTCTGAAAGCTATCGTCGTTGTGGCTGTTGTCGTCTGGATTGGAGGGCCATGATCTTGCCAAATGTCTGTTCCATTGCCAAAGGCTTGGATTGCATTCTCTACACCAAACAAACAGACAAAATGTAATGCATGTTGCAGCACTGATGAATCATCATAAATAAATATGGCCAGGACTATCAACAAAAGGATGGACTTCCATTGTAGAGAAGAGACTTCCAGTTTGATAGGAGGAATGCTATTGCTATGCAATAGTTTGCTTGCACAACAACAACTATCTCCTTTCATTGCCAATGTGAGGGAATCGCTTGTGTGTGCAAACCTCCCCTGATGTTTCATGCCGCCCAAAAACAGGATTTTTCTCCTTGAACCTAGAAGTCATGGCAGCCTCCAGGTTCTAAGTGGCTCTTTTTCAACGTAACTTTTAAAGTCCAATGAAAAAAAATTGACTTGTGCTGTCTAGGTTACAAAGAAATAAAAACTGCAGTTCTCGAAACAAATATTTTAAGGCTAAAGAACTCTTTTAGACTGTAGGAAACAATGTGCATGTATTTATAATAAGATGCATTACTGCTAATACATTGGCTGTACTTGCCTGCATTGTCCTCACATCAAGACACTTTTGATTTTTCTTACTATATTTCAAAGCGTCAAAGAACTTCCTTTGCCCGACTAAAACTGCGGCACTTCTAATCCTGATAAATGATGTTCAGTGAGAAACTGGCTCTAAATGAGAGGTAATTTATTGGGATTTGCATATGCATATTTCACGGTGGGAAACATGCATCTGAACTGGTAACGCGCCTGCTAAGAAGTTTAAATTTCCCTTTTGGCCTTTTATTCCTCTTCAAGCAAAATTTGCCTAATGAGTGGATCTCAAAAGCATTGCTGACGCTGGAAGTTTCGGAACGCAAAACTGGAATAGCTTAAGAGAGTTCCATGGGATTAGAACGCGGCGTTTGTACGCAGCATAAATTGGCTGTCTTTTTTTTTTTTCTCTTCTGCAAAATGAATTGAAACAAAAAAAAATTTAATCAGATCTACAGGGAATTAGTGAGGATTTGGGGATTTTGTAGAGACAGCGCGAGAAACAAATCCTGTCTCTTTTGTAACATTTGTAACAGTGGTTTCCTATTAAGCTGCTGTCTTTGACATTAGACGTAACTTCATTGTCCTTTCCACCTACGCTAAGGCCACTTACATGAATCAATGAAAGAACACAGCCAGACGTCTGGGTCCATCATTAGACAATTCCCTTTTATAGATGTGATTGACACTCTGTTAAACCCATGGTGCGAGGGCATTGCAAACATCTGGTCAATTTTCATTGAATATAAAAGGCACAGAAGCACAGAGCCCTCTGTCTTGTCGTAACAAATGCATCACGTTCCTACAAAAATGGTCCAAAAGCAGCAACTGGATGGATCAACATCACCACTAGGTCATCCAATTTTATTAAAGCAACTGCATCAGCATCCTCTCAGGGCTTGGATTTCCTTAACAATTCCTGGAGTTCCAGTGTTTGTTCACTTTGATTCTACTAATCCGACAATAGAACTTGATCTCAATGGTTCTCTTCAGACACGGAAGACTTTGGCTTCTGGACCTCTGACGGTGTCTGTGTACCAGAAATACCGACTGTCGCCATGCACTGAGACCAATCAGACCCTAAAGATTCAATGCACACATGGCTATTCATTGTGATGGTGAAGTTACACAGCAGTACTATGTAAGATAATTATTCCTTCTAGGTATCGAAGCTAAACCAATATATCCTCCTGGCCAGGTGATAGCAAGTGACAACAGAAGCTTCCTTCTTCAAACCACTGACAGGATGGATTTCAGAAGGTTTTCATCCTTCATCTTAGGACAAAGGATGACGCAGGTGAATATATGGTTCACACGGTATCAAACGACCGCCCTTTCGTAACACTTATCACTTTCATGCCAGATAACGGACTAGGCCCAAATCACCAAGAGTACGCAAGTATTTTAAGCTGTACTGATGTAAGAGCCACATTCACCACTCACGGTTATACCACAAGACTGGGAGCAGAAATCGTCCTATTATAATTTCTTGTCACACGGCATCACAGTCAGAATCCCATGAATCCTAAAGAGACAATAGCAGTGGTGTTGCGTCTTATCCCCCACCCTTCCCTCACTGATCTGAATCTCTGTGCAACCCACCCGCTGGTAAAAGCCCCACCCACCGCTAAAAGTCCGCTCAAAATTTTATGAAATAGTCTCTCATTAACATATATCCTCTGCAGTGTGCCAATTTATAAAAGTGTTTGACTGGGCAAAGGCTGATGTTTGCCCAGCAAAGCCCTTGCTGCCCCACGGAGTCACGCGTTCACATCAGCCTGTTCTAGCAGGATGCCAGTCTTCATTGTAGCGGACAGTCCCGCTGTCAGTGACTTGTGAGCACTCTTTTTATCATTCTGCTGTAAATCGCACTACTTGATCCTTTTGTAGCATCCTTCCCATTGGAAGGTGCTGTGAAGTTCCCTTTGGATAACGCTAGCCAATGTTCAGACTTCACACAAATCAAAAACTCTACATCGCCTCTAGCACAGGGTATAGTGTGTCCTTCACTATGTGTTGTTAATGCGGGACCCTTTAATGTACACACTTCTTAAAATTAAGGATGGTCGGCTTTTTATTCCAGATTCAGTCCTTGATATGTTCAATGCCCTGCCTCGAACTCTTTTTATTTTTGCGCTTATCTCATCCTATTGCTCTGAATGGTTTCCCACTGTTTTGCAAAAATACCCCATGGAAGCACATTAAGACTGCTTATATCAATCTATGATGTTTCAGTTCACAGTACTCAAGTAGCAGTCCTTCTTCATGGCAACCAATTTAATCAATATTGAGATGTACAGGTCCTTTCGATAGCCTGCCCACCAAACTGCTATCCATATTTTGCTGTCAATTATAGGTAAACAAGCAAATAGAGTCTGCTAAAAGCAGCTCATTTAGTAAACATTTTAACTCCCACAAACTCTTAAGTCTTCTTCACTTGTGCAACTGATGTTGCTGTTATTTTCAAAGGGCCCAGTCAAATTGTCATTCTGTGTCTGCACAGAGGGTCGCAAAGCTTAACTGGTGAACTCAGTCCATGAGACGAATATTGAAAACAGTCCATGAGCTAAGGTGTTGTGTCCATTGAAAGGTGCTCTAAGAAAGTGAGGGCCAAATTTATGAAACTTTCAAGCAAAGCAACAAAGCAAGACACCTTGCTGTGCTGTGTGACAGGGAAAGATTCAGAAATGCACAGTATTTAACAATTTACAGTGCATTCCTGTCCTTTCCTAGCACAGGGGAACAATGTGCTGCCTTCTACTAATGCAGGCACCCATGCGTCATTCATGCAAAACACAGCACACATAGAAAGGGGGAAAAAGGAGGAGAAATAAAGACATTTCTCCTCGGTATGCCTCACCTCACTAAAGGTAAATCTGGGAATGCTCCAAAATCCATGGGTGAATGTGTGGGAACACTCACGCTCCACCCATGGAACGCCTCCCTGCCGCAGAGAATGCAAGGCAGTAATTTGTGCTGCCTTGTGTTATTCTAGATTCATCAAGCCATGCAGGGCCACGCAAGGTGGCATTGCATGGCTTGATAAATCTCACTTAGGTTTTGTGTTGATGCAAAACCTTGATATTTCTGCCCCCGAGATGAAAGAAAGAGCTACTTTGGTTCACACATGTCCTCAAAACCACAACTTTCAGTAAGAACCTCTAACAGATACAGCTGCCATTGCAGAGAATTACTTCAAAATCATGTTATGCAATGATCCTTTTGCAGTGTCATTGTCTTTCTTGTTGACTTAAATACTGGCAATATCAAACAACGTGTTTCATACTCACCTTGCCCTTTGTGCCCCAACCTAGACCCTGCAATCCAGCAATCAAAAAAATCACAGATTGCTGTTGCCAGAGTAAGAAGCACTCACAGAAATCAGTATGAGGATTCAGAACATCCCAGAGGAGAGGTCCATTGTGAGATTGATTTTGCTGCGGGATTAGTTTTAATCCAAGACCAATGCTGCTAGGGGTGGTGTACGCAGATTTTAACCTTGCCAAGAGGAGTTGAAATCATGATTTTACACTGAAAGGGGGCAGGGCTGGATTACAAAATCTACATAGCTAAGTATAGTGGGATTAGAATTGACTTTGTAAGTGATGGGTTCATCAAACACCAACATCGCTAGAGGTGATTGAATTTAAAGGCAGATATTGCTGGTGCTGGTGGAATCAGAGGACAACACTGTAGAGTGAGACTGATTTAAGACCCTCAAACCTGGGGGAAGGTGGAGTCAGACCTGTTGCCGCTGGGAGAACCGACCCCGAGGTTGGCATTGCTATGGATAGTGGGTTCATCGCGCCTCATTGCTGGATAAGGGTGGCCTAATTTGTGATCAGTGCAGATGGATGGTGTAACTGAAGAACTGCATTCTTGGTAGAGAGGCGGCGTAAGATGAGGGATAGTCAAATCACAGTCTGACATTAGCAAGGGGTGTGGAATGAGTGCTGGGTGTTGTTGTGGGTGCTAAAATCATACATTGACTTTGAAGGAGTGGATCAGTGACTGGCATTGCTGGGGAGTGGAATCACAGAAAATGACATTTATTCAAAAGCAGACATTGTTAGGAGAGAGCGGGATCAGATATTAGGGGATTGGTTACTGCAAGTCATGATGAAGTGACAGATGGTGTCAAGGGCTCATGACCCCTCAGGTGCAACAAGGCAGGTGGAATCATAGATTAGACCTGGTACTGAGAGGTAAAATTAATACTCAAATGGGGTGTTGTGGCTGGTATCCGTCCCCTGACCCCTGCAGGCCTCAGTAAGCAGTAAAGATACCCACGAATGCACGAGGCAGTAATATTATCTCCTCCATCTTAGGTAAACTGAGGCTCAGTTCTGTGCTGGTGTTTCTCCCAAATGCTCCTTTAATGTTTCTAATTCGCCTCCTGACACATCTCATTTCAAAGGGATTGGGGAGAGCTTGGGGCCCTCTGATCAGCTGCATGGGGTGTGACTTCACCAGGCAAAGGCCATTCACTTTGGGAACCGGTGCAGAGGAAACTTCACTCATCATTGAAATGCCATTAGGCCTCAAATACTTTTAACTTCCTTCCTCCTGTAGGCAAATACCTCCCAGCTGCTGTCTGGGCTTTTAGTCTCTCTGGGCACTGGAGATTTTGCTGTCTCTGAAGGCTAGATGTTAATTCTGGGGTAGCAGCCAAGTCTCTGTGCGCTCTCTGACAGGGGAGGGGCGGCGTCTGTCCAGGCCCCTTGTCTATTGGGCTTACCAGCCCAGCTACGAGCAGACGTTCCTACTCACACACCACCTGCGGGTACTTACGGAGACATATATTTTCCTTGAAGAAATTGAGAAACCGCTGGCAGTCATCCATGGTGTTGCCACTGTTGCTGCAGTCACACCACGGCGCCACCCTCAGGCTGCTGGAGTCGATGTAGTTTGGGGTCATCACTGTGCCTGTTGACAAAACATAGTATATTAGAAAAAGCGCAATTCTAGAAACTATTTCAATTTTTACTAATCATGAACATCAGTAGAGAAACTTTGCACACAGACCTGGTTTCTGAGCCAGCCCCAGTCTGATAATAACCCTAAATACTTCTCACGAATTTAACTTTTTAAATATATTCCCATTGACTGGCTTGGTTCATTGATATGACACTGGTCAGAGGCCTATAGGGTACCCAGCAGCGGCGCCCCTTTTCCCTGGAAGGGACCATTCTCTGCCAGGACATAGGGCAGCACAACTTCTCTTTACAAAGGATGTCTAAAATATACTTCCCAAGGATCACAGACTAGAAAAAGAGAAGTTCAGACACTAAAAAGCTGGTAGGGCTGGATAAGAGCCAGCTGCATGTTAGTCTGACTCGGGATTAGTGTCACCATCATACCGACCTATAGGGCAACCAGGCAGTGTCTGATGGGCTAGTCTGGGTCAGTGTGGGGGCCGGGTTTTTGGCTGTTTTGGGGCCTGTTTTATAGCCGGGTGGGCCGGCTTTTACCGTTGATTTCCTTATATTAACACAAGCATTGTGCATCAAACACAAATGCATGCAGTCTCCCATACCTTGCAAAATACCTATACAAAATTGGCTCAATTTGCAAATAAAGACAGCTTTTTAGCTATATGACTCACTAATGAAGGCCACTTTTATTTGGTGCCTGGGCCTATTTTATGTCTCAGTCCCTGATCTACCCGCCATCTGATTTTCCAGTATTGCTTCCACTACCCATGAGGTCAATTCAATAAATTGCTTTGGAAGGACCTTACCTATGAGCCCAGAGTAGGCCAGCAGGCAGTCAGCAAAGTTTTCCTTCAGGCATCCGCTGACAGACCGCGGCTCTGACTGGCAGTTAGTAAGAAAGTCAGCAAGGCGAGATCTGTAAGGAAAAGAAAGACGAGTTTACAATTTAAACCCAAAAATCGAATACTCGTGCTCACTCTCCAACTGGCCTGACCATGTCATTTGTATGTGTGATTCACATGTTGACGGCTTGGGAGGAGTGTAGGTCAGTCTATTTCACTTGCAATCCCTGGTAACCCCTAAATGTCACCCTTGAAATCAGTGCCACGGAATGTCTGGTCGTGGAGTTTTTGATAATCCTGGCGGGATGATTTGGGACACAATGCGCCAATGTTTCCACTCCCATGAGTGCTAGAAATTCGGAGGAAGTTCGTCATCAATCAACCAATCTTTATGGAATTGCGCGTACACACTGAGAACTCTATGGCATTCAATTGTGATAATATTCTATAAAGTCATGTATAATAATTACCAGAACATTGGAATTTCGAGAGCATTTTTTAAGACAATGTCTGTTATAGACTTTTCGCTTCAACATTCCAATGTTTGCCTTTCTGTTTCTCTCTTATTAAATTTAGAACATTCTACCCTAAGTGGAGGAAATGTTGATACACCATTATAGCCCTTCTGCTTCAGCTATACCAGTTGTTAAAGGCCCTCACTAGATTTACATGCCTGCTGCTCGTGTCTATAACTCAAGTTCGGGGCCTTTAACAACAGTTATAGCCCTGGGCAGGGGGCTCTGATGCTGCAATACACAGATAGAAAGAACTAAGCAAGGGACGCCCTTAACATCACTACCCCTGTGCAAGGAGTGGGGAGCACATGGATGAATCAAAATGAATCACAGATAATAGACAATACGTAATAGAGAGATAGGACAAGAAATATCAAGTGTAATTGAACAAAATAAAGTTTTATGGATTATTATATTTAAATTTGAAAACGTAATCAACACTGGAGCAATGTGATGCTTTAAAAACAAATTCCAGTAGAATCGAATGTTAAATAGGAACCTATAAAAAAGGAGTGTGCGGCTCCCATAATGCAATGTTTGCAGAGCCTTACATAAATAAGCAATGAGCATTTCAAAAGAGGCACAATAACTTATTTTCTTTGTGTCATTTGTCAATAAAACCTTTATGTGTACATTCAAAATTGATTATATAGTCAATGACGTTACATACTAATTACATGTATATGATCTCATAAAATTAGTGGGGCAAATAATTAAGCGATAATATATTCTCTAATATAACTCCTACACATTGACAAAAAATAGTTCCGGGGAGAGATGTTAGCAATAGCATTGAACATCTAATTATGCTGATTTTCAAATTGCATTCCTTATATGGTATCATATTAAACTTTTTTCAGATCCTGGTTACTAGGGCGAGGAAATGTCTTTATTTGTACCCCCTACAGCCAATAAATACATTGCTGGATTCTTCAATCATTCGAATAGGGGAATTAGTTGGATCCCGGGCATTTACTTACATGCGCACTCTGATTGGGATTGTGCACAGCTGAATTATAACAGGCTGATGTTTGGCAAGTTCCCCTTATAACTCAACACTTGAGATTTTTCCTTTTTTCCCCAATTGGGTGTCAACTTTCTTAAGACCTTGCAACCATCGTATGGATTTAGTTTTTTGTTTTTTTTAAGTGAAAACAAATGACCCCTAACACCATAGGAGTTGTCTTCTATAGTGTTGGGGTGAGTAGTTTACTTTCACTGTTTCATGGTGACGAACAGCAAACAAGCATTTACAATGCAATGGTCTCGGCATTGTTAAAGTTAGAGCTATTGGCATTGCTCATGACATTACTTTTGTTTATGTTTTTGTTTTTAAAACATTTAACCCCTTCCCCGCTCATGACGGAACCGCTCCGTCATGAGCCACGGTTGCCGTGTGCTCATGACGGAGCGGGTCCGTCATGCCGCGACCGTTGGCGGCCGCTCCGCCCACGCGGCGCTGTTTCCCCGCCTGTGCGGGGGGACAATGCAACTGGGCGGAGTCATGACGGAACCACTCCGTCATGAGCACAGCTCAACCGTGGCTCATGACGGAGTGGCTCCGTCATGAGCACAGCGCCACCGCGCTGCCCCCCCACACCCCCCAGCGCTGCGGCGGAATTTCCGCCGCAGCGAAGGGGTTAAAGAAATGGCATTGTTATTTACAATGTCAATAGCTTAATCACTCTCAAATGCGAGACCTATTGCATTTGCACCCACACACAGAGCCACCTACACACACACTGATTAAGCTATTGACATTGTAAACAACAATGCCGTTTCTCTACATGTTTTAAAAACAAAAACATAAACAAAAATAATGTCATGAGCAATGCCAATAGCTCTAACTTTACCAATGCCGAGACCATTGCATTGTATATGCTTGTTTTAGTCTGTAAGCACTATTTTCTTGAATGAGTTTCTCCAACTGCAAACACGACATGCTTTCCTGAAACATTCAGAGCGCCAGGCGCACAACACCCATTGGGCTCACCGGGCTTCAGCCCCCCCCCCCCCGTCATGTGTGTCAGCCCGGCTGAGACAGCCTTGCGGGCTGGCATCCTTCTAATTGCAGCCGGACCCGAGTACTTCACAGGTCTTTAAAAGACCATTTACTCGTTAATGAGGCTTTTGTTGTGTTTTCACCCCTTCTTACAGCCACTCTGACTATGGCTGGAAGACTTATCCCCCCCTCCCCCCCCCCCCGAAATCTTTTTCAGCCCCTTACCAAATTTGGCTCTAGTTGCCCGCCTGCAGAGCGCCATGCGCGCTTTAACTTTCCAAGCAGCCCAGGACAGTGATAGCTGTTCTTTGAATAGGTCTTGCTTTTACAAGAGTTTGAGCTATTGGTATTGTAAATGACAATGCCTTTTATTTATGTTTTAATTAGCAAAACAGATAAACAATAGGCATTGCCACTTACAATGCCAATAGCCTAAACTCTCACAAATACGAGACCTATTGCATTGTAAATGCTTGTTTTGTTTGTTGTTGAGGGGTTGGGCTGGCCTTCATGTCACGGCGTTTTAACTTAATCTGAAGTCACTCTCGAATAAAACTATATCAAACTGAGCGGCTTCCCGCCTCCAATGTGCCGAAAGCTCACGTGCTAGCGATTCCATTTGGAAACAAACTTGAGGCGTTCAGTGAGTCCTTGCACCTCGCGCTACACTGAGTGCCTGCAAAGAAATCATCCCGGAGCCACAGAGCATCACGGGAAGCCACATTCTACCTTCACTTTATTAAAAGGTGTCAGGGGCGCTAAGGCGGGTGAGCTCCCAGTGTGTGTGTGTGTGTGTGTGTGTGTGGGGGGGGGGGGCTGCATGTGGCCTATATAGAAGCAGAGGCCTAGTGAAGCTGTGAGGGGACAGCTGCAACCTGTGGTCACACCGGCCGTTTATATACTCACATCTTTAAACCGAAGTGTTATTACCCCAGCGTTACCTATGTTACCCACTTTGACGGATGAAAGGCTGAGTCTGCCCTGCAATTTGTGACTTGTAGTCAGTGTCACATATGCACTATACTCTCAGCTGAAAAGTATGATTGAGGGACTCGGGTATGGACTTTCTCCTGAGAAGTGTTACACTCAGCCCCAGCAGCCTGCCAGCATGCACATGCCCTTCCTGGGCAGGCCAGAGAATTGGTCACTCTACTCCCATTCAGAATCTTGGCCTCTCTGCTGAGATTTCACATGTCCCACGGCTACTAAGCCCATCCCCCATGTCATGTTTCGTCCAATCGAGACTTTTTAGCCAACTGAACATTGCATTGTGGGAAATGTGTGTGCGCGTTTTTTTTGTTTTTTTTATTTGTTTTTTATAAGAAAACAGTTATGAGCACCGCAGCATCCAAAGTGCTGCTGGCTGTAGCAAAGACAGAGTGAAAGTGCCTCTCAAGAGACGGGGCCTCTTGGCAGCGATACTACAGAGTTCGGCCGCACCCCAATCATCCCCCCCCCCCTCCCTCCGGGGCTGGCCGAGAACTTTGCCAGGGCCGGTTTGGGTTCCCAGTCCGGCCCTGTCCAGCACTGGTGCCCTCGGGGCCTGTTTCACCCTCGCTACAGGCAGCCCTGACTCTGGGATCTCCCTGCATATATTTAACCCATTCTGTACACGGTCGACTATTCCGTGTTCCCCGCGGCCCATTAAAAGGCAGGAATGCGCAGGAATCTGTAAAAACACCTCTCACGGCAGGGGGGACACAGAGAACGGAAAAGGCGTGAGGGTGAAAGTGCGGAGGTTATATACAGTGACAGAAAAACAGGAGAGAGGAGCGATAATGTTAAATGGAAGAAAATAGGGTGGAAAGGGAGATGCAAAAAGGAAAACGCAGGTAGAAAGATGAGAAAACTATAGCGTGATGGAGCATGAAAGTGTCAGGGAGGAGAGGAAATGGATGGTAGAGTGGTGAAAACAGAAACGGAGAAGGAAGACAGCCAGTGGAGGGGAACCCTGAAGAGTGAAGGAGAAAGTGATTGGTGAAATACAGACATAGAAGCCGGGCAATGGGTGAGTGCCAGCCTTCTTTAAATGTTAACAACTTTTATTAACGTGTGTATGGGCTGTTGGGGGGGCTCACTCTTTAGGATTGAGAGAGAGAGGAGGGCTCCATGAGGGGCTGATGACAATATGAATGGATAACAAGCCGAGGGCTGATGAGTCTGTGACAGTAACTGGAAGACACCGGAGCTCGGGCACAGCACTGCGGGGCTGCACCGGGGGAAGCACAGCCTGTAGCGCCCGGTTTTTATTCGGTTGGGTATTTTAGCGGCGATACTTTAGCCCTGCTGCAGAGACGCCGGTCTAGGCGCGCGCTTCTATAAATAACGCCGGCGCGAGGCATGCACCATCCGAGGACCTGGAGGCCGGGGATGCGAGAAGATGTAGCCGGGATGAGGTGCCGGTGCATCCCAGCGGGTAACAGAGGGCGGAGGACAGCGGCCAGAAGGTACGGATCTCCGAATCAATGAGCTATGTTAACAAGGCAGAGCAAAAGGCAAGCACACCACTGCCTTTCTCCGAGGCAGAGCAGAAATGCCTCGGAGAAACGCAGTGGCGTTTTCGGATTCGGGGGCGTGTTTTGCTGTTATCTACTCTTGCCATTGGCTGGAGGAGATAATTAGACTTTCTGCAAAAAACACGCCCCCCGATCCGAAAAGGACGGGGCCTGATCGGAGTGACGGGACCTCTTCTCCAATGGCTGGCCAGCATTGAAGAGGCCAGCCAATGGAGAACAGGGGAGAAGAGGGGCGGGTTCAAGCCCCTCTTCTCCAAGTCATTAAATCTCGGATCGAGACTGCGCAAGCGCAGCCTTCGAGCCGAGACCTAAAAACACGTAACACCGGGCGGATGGAGTTATTTGTACACCTCTGGCGGCCCATTCTCCATCGGGCTGTCGGAGGGGTAAATCAGCAATGGAGCCAGAGTAAGCTCTGTTGTCGACTTAGTTAAGGTCTACCCGTTTGTAAATCTGGCAGGCGGACCTTCAGTTTGACACATAGGGTACTCCATCGCAATTGCAACGGAGTACCCATCACCAATCTCTAAATCAGGACCTCGGACTTTTTAATAGAATCTGGTCAAATAATCCCTCTGACATTGCTATCATACTTACGAAGATAACTCTCCGCCACTCTTTTCCATACGAATGTGGGGGAAGGGAAGGTGAAGTAAGAACGTTTATTCCTCTGTTTATTTGTGAATTATTTTCCAAAAATCGGGAAATCTCATTAAACTTCAAACTGTTTGCAAAGTTATAAACAAATAGAAGGAATAATCTCAGCTGAAAGGAAGTTTGTGAGAGAAAACCATTTCAAATAATTCCTTTTTAGTTGTAAAATGTCTTTGCTAAATAGTTTCAAAGAGAAAAGTGTGCCATAAATATTTATTGTATGCTTGAAAATGTACCAAACAGAAAGTTGTGCGATGTTGAAAAATTTACAAAACATTGAAAGCTGTAAAAATATAGCAGCTTCAGCCAGCTATGAGGGTCACGATTAAAACTTTCCCCATACCTCGGAATCTCCTCTCTTCCATCACACATTCACGCTCCCACTGAAGATGGGCTGTCACATTCAAGGGCATCAGGTGTGGACGAGTGTATCATGCCCTGAATTAGCCATGGCTTGTTCTAGCTTTTTGAATTGACTACAAAATATTCTGGGATAGTTCCTATCAGCTTGTAGTATTAATTTTCAACGTTTTCCAACTTTTTATGCAGAGTATCAAGGGCCACAGTTCTGCTTTCTTCTCAACCAAGTACTATTGCGACTCCCAATATACAATCCGCTAGATGTTACTTTTGTTATCCTTGAAATTTGTTTCTGAATGTATTCTCTCCTACCTCAAAATTGATCATCTGGCCTGTTTACGATGGTACTAGCTATCTTCACCTGCTGTGCCCACTTCAGAATATACAACACCTCAGCCGTAGAAAACTAAACGACGAAACTACTGCGATGGACCGTCATTTTAAAACACAGTATGGATGGGGGGTTTCCAGCACCGTTTACCATCACCAGTAATTTAGTTGCTTCTGCATGCACTTACTTTATGAGCCTATTATTGTAAACTCGGTTATTAACCTGTAAAGTTTTCCTTCAGTTTTGTCCAAAATAATGCTGGCAGGTGTGAATAGGAGCGCAGGCACTGTCACGCCTCTTTAGTCTTCGAAAGTCAGATTCGAGGCAAAGTTGATTAATGTATATATAATATATCCTAGTGATTTTTCGTCTTCTTCCACATAGCCTGTTCCCTTCCTCTGCTTTCATCCAAGGACTGTACGCCCAGCACACTCCATTTACAGTGCCCGGTCTAAATACTTCTGCAAACAAATTCCTGAGGATACTCTTCTCAAATGAACCCTACTAACTTGCCAAGTCTTAAATTCTGCTCGAGGCATCTGTAGTAACTCTTTCCCAAATGGTTAACTCGTAATCTCACTGAGCCACATTAGGCATCAGCTTCCTTCTTATCCAATGTCCTCCCCTATAGCTCTATTTTTTAATACGCACTCTGACGTTTCCCCCCACAATCTCCCACAGTTCCTCATATATCCTCCTTGGATGCTTGGTGATGAGGGCACACACACTGCTGGTTACAAACAAGATGTCGGTTTAAAAATAAAGCATAAGAGGACAAGTGGACAGTCCTGCAGCTTAATTAGCAAGACTACCTTACCATTATCTTGCAAAGTTTGGAGATACTGGGACATTTATGATAAATGTGCACTCCTAAATGCATCAAAAAGCCTACACTACTGAAATAAGGCATACTGCAGCAGGTTTACTATTGGTCGTCTACACAAATATGGATCTGTCTTCAAAATAAGGATAGGGGTACAGGGAAAAGATAGGAAAAGGGTCTGTCAATGTTTGTGCCCTCCCTATCTATATGCCAGAAACACCAAAGGGAAACGTGACTGGTCTCGAAGAGACTAAAGGGCCACTCACAGGAAATTACCCATCTTCTGGGACCCCTTCTAATTCATGTTATGCCTCACAGTTTGAATAGGACCAAAGAGATTCACAAAAAATTGGAAGGCAGGTCCAAACCCCCCACCCTCCACCCCCTCCCCAGGTGTAATGCTTCATCATTGGGCTGTCCACGTTCCCCAGAAAAAAGTCTTAAGGTGAATGGGTTCCCCGTAACTACATGGAGTATTTCTGAGGGTGGTTATAAGTGGAACTAGGATCTGGAGAATATAAAAATCCCTAACTCCTAAATCTGAAACATTTCTATTCATTGAGGGCGGGCCAGAGGGATGATTAAAAACTATTGCGATACATGTGATTGCCTATTATCCCAGTATCTAAATTGGTCGACATGTTTCAGCCTAGAAAGGGTCCCTGACTTTCTTCAGGACCCAGCCAGATCCTCACTTTCATAACTCTATACTACAGTAGTACTCATGCATTCATCAGCAAGCTTCCACACTATACCTATAAGTACAGTCCTGCTGGACAATATTTACTGAGTCTGCAATATTTTGATTGTCTCTAACTCAAAGTAGAGGGGCCCCCGTCGAGGAGTTTGTGGGGAAACTATTGTATTTACACTTTCGTTAAAGGTGTTCGGTGTTACCTGTGCAATAAGGCGGGCCCTCCAGATACACTGACTATATACTGGAATGATTTACTGCTACATAAGTGACAAAGTCAGTTTAATTACAGACTGGCAGAAGACAATGCAAAATAGAATGACTCAATTTTTGACAGGTGCCCAATGCTTATATGATGTTTACTGCCCACCAGAATGCACCAGAGTGCTGGAACAGCAGCACTGTGGAGTGAAAGAGTGTAATATGTGCACGCTGGGAAAAAAGGTATTTACTGTAAGCGCGGTTTAATTTCCCTTGGTGCGTAAGATATTGATTCCCACGGTCATTACCCCGGAGTTATCAATATTCTCAGGCAGATCATTTTCAGAGGTTTCCACTGCACACTTGTTTTTGCTCTTCACAACATTTCTTAAAACATTTGTTGGTGCAAAAATCCCAAACCAGTTGTGCATCGAGTATTTATCTACGTGATATTTTATTTGATGCATAATCCGCCCGGCAAAGAAGGGCTTCTGAGAACTATCGGTGAGGGCTGGCCCTCGCCAAGTCCTCAGCCTTGTTCAGAAGGACAAGGATTATTTCTACATGTGGTGTCCCTAAACTCCAAGCAGGGCTGGGGCAGGGGCAGTATTAGACAGAACATATCACAGAGGACCTAAGCAGTCCAGACATGCGACATAGTTAGCTTTCACAGGATTGCAGCAACACTCACCACCAACATATGCCACACACAAACATCCAGCAGAAAACAGTAAAAATAAAAAACCCTTCACATGCATCCACCCCACGCTGCCCAGCCACACAGTACTAATGGGTTCGCATCTTTCATAACGACATTAACCATCAAAATATGCCACAGCATTCTCTTCTCGGCATTTGAGGAATGTAGATGTTTCAGCTCCTTTCAGAAGTTTTATGTCGGTGCAACTTCAGACCTCTGCTTCTGCCACGTCAGTGCTTTAGGGCTCCAGGTTCTCAGCTCCTTTCAGACGTGTTAGGTCATTGCTACTTTAGACTTCTGCCCCATCTGTGCTTTAGGGTTCCAGGTTCCCAGCTTGCCGAGCAGTGCCTGGCCAGTAACAGGAGATCCCAACAGTACGAGCTCTCCAGAGGCATGGCTTCCTAAGACTCCAGGATGGTGAATGTTTTCCACCAGGGTTTTCTCACTGTTATAGACCCAGTGGAATGTGTCTTTTTACCAGTAAGTCCTTCCCGGTGCTCTAAGGTGCCAGGTAGCACTAGCCGTGCGTTCTCGGTGGAAGGGCGTGCCACTAGGAGACACTCCTCCAAAAGTGACTTCTTGGTGCTCGGGGACTCTTGCTGTGCGGAAGTGCTTTGTCCTCGCCTCGGGAACCCAGGCCTATAACCTTATTAAAGTAATGGCACATAGTGCTTTAGGGTGCCAGACAATGCCAACTTCCTCCAGCAGCCCCTTGTGAGAGGCAGAGAACTTCAGAAGTGCCTTTCAGTAAAAGAGGACTCCAGTGATGGGAGCACCTTCCTTTAAAGCCATCTCAGAGCTCAAGTTGCAATCTACCCCGCCAAAGGCCTTTGCAAGGACTACAAATGTGTCGCAAAGGAAGCTAGAGCGAGCACGCTTGTATACCTTCTTCAAAAACTCTAGCTTGGAACAGAACAACCACCAAGCACTGGCGATGTATGGAAAATGATCTCATATTATATGTAGTGCCATTTAAAAATTTTAAAGGCTATTTTTAATCAGGAGATGTAGACATATTGACTCATATTGATCATTTATTTCCAGGAAACCACCATGGTATACATGCTATTGAACGAAGTTATAACGGAGACCTCAACTTGCAGCAACCGAACATCTTTAAAAAAATAAAAAAATAAATCATCTGAGGCTTTATTTTGTGTTCGCACATTCCTGATCTCCCAGAAAAGAATTTAGCAAACATCCTGCGATATCAACTGTTTCTTATATTTGGGATAAACCTCAACCACACAGTCTCAAATACTCATCACCATTGCATAGAAAGAGAGCTGATTGCATAGGATAGGATAGGATAGGATAGTCACTTGTAAAGCGCGAACAAATGCCGAGGCGTCTTGGCGCTGGTCCATAGAAAGAGATTACTCCACTAAGAGTGGGTGACCTCAAAAAGACATGTTTTTATCAATTTTCTAAAAACTTGATGACTGTCAGTACGTTTAACAAAGCCTGGGAGATCATTCCATCGGCTAACCGCCTGATACGAAAATGCTCTACCTCCCCATCTAGCTTTTTTCACACGGTTAAGTTTAAGCAGACTTTGGGTGGAAGATCTGAGTGTCCGACCCGGGCGGTAAGGAGTAAAGAGCTTCTCCACTTCCTTAGCTCCCCCCCCAAACACTGCCTTATGAACTAGGCATAGCGCCTTGAACTCTATCCGCTGTTGGACAGGGAGCCAGTGCAATGCCTTAATTCCCTCAGCAACAGACTGGTCTCTAGGTACATCCAGCAGAAGTCTGGCTGCTGCATTCTGCAGAACCTGCAGTCTCTTCAGCAGGGACTTATTCAGTCCCAGGAGAAGTGCATTGCAGTAGTCCATTTTGGACAGCACTAAGGCCACCACCACATTCTTGCGGAGGTCAGGGTTGATGAAAGGGAAAATCTTCCGCAGTATCCTAATTAGATACGAGCAGGAAGAGGCGAGATTGCTGACATGTGCCGAGAAATTGAGCTGGTCATCGAACACCACTCCCAGATTTCTGACCTTGCGTACAGGGATAGGACATTCGCCTGCCTCGGCCGGCCACCAGGAGCTATTCCATGCGGGCTTTCCCGGGCCAAATTCAATTATCTCGGTTTTCTCTGTGTTGATTTTGAGGAAATTCTCTCGCATCCATTCCATAATTTCTGACATACAGCTATGAAACTTAGTAGCTGAGTCATTTGATTCTTGCCCAGCAGAGACTATAAGCTGTGAGTCATCAGCGTAGGAGATTATAGCAAAGCCATGTGCCTTGATGAGCTTGGCCAGAGGGGCCACATAGATGTTAAAGAGTGTTGGTGATAAAGAGGAGCCCTGTGGCACCCCGCATGGTAGGTGGAAAGGGTCCGACTGTAGACCATCCCAGGACAGGCTATGGTCTCTACCCTCCAAAAAGGAGGCTAGTAGGGCCAATGCCCTCCCCTGTACGCCAAACTCCTGAAGCCTTCGAAGCAACACCTTATGATTGACGGTGTCGAAGGCAGCCGAGAGATCTAACATCACCAAGACTGCACGACCTCCCCCGTCTACCATAGCCCGCACCTTTTCAGTTGCCATTAGGAGTGCAGACTCTGTGGAGTGCTGGGCACGAAAGCCATGCTGAGAAGAGTCCAGTAAGTTGTGGGCCGCCAAGTGTGTCGTAAGGGCACGGTTCAACTCTTTCTCCAGAATCTTGGCCCCCATAGGCAGGGCGGCAATTGGTCGATAATTTTTTAAGACCAGAGGGTCTAGCGTGACTTTTTTTAATAAAGGTTTAATTATAGCCCTCTTCCAGCAAGAGGGATAGCATCCAGATTGCAGTGCTGTATTAATTACCTGGGTCAGCTCTTCTGCTATTACATCAACGGCCAGGTGAAAAACTGATGGAGGGCAGGGATCTAAGGGAGATCCGGAATTTGTTGAAATAATCAACCTCCTAGTTTCGTCCGCCGTGATTGGGGGTAAACTCCCTGAGACCCGTGTTGTTCCAGGAATCTGCTTCTGGCGCTGGCTCTTTCCCCCCCGTGCTGGAAGGCCTACCACTAAACTCATCATAGATGAGCTGGACTTTTTCTTGGAAATATGCTGCCAGCTTTTGGCAAGTTTCTTGATCCGGACGATAATTATTTTCTTGCGGCGGTTTAGCCAGAACTGTTATGGTCCTAAACAGCTCCTTGGCCGAGTTGCCAGCATCCATAATTTTGGCCGAGAAATAGGCGCTCTTGGCTGCCACTATTGCCTGCTTATAGGCTGCGAGGGAAGCATTATACTGTGATTTTCCCTCCGCACTGTAATCCTTTCTCCAGGACCGCTCCGCCCTTCTGCAAGTTGCCTTCAAGGTCTTGAGCTCAATGCTATACCAAGATGAGCTTGGTTTAGTTCTCCTGGATCCAAGCAGCTTCTGAGGGACTACCCTATCTATTGCAGCTTCCAGCCAATCGTTAAAGCGCTTAGCCGCCACGGAGGTATCATTGGTGTAGACAGGGCGTGACGTGGCCAGTATGGGGAGTAGTTCCTTCGCAGTAACCTGGGACCATGGTCGGATCAGGCGTTTCGCTTCTCTATGGCCTGAAGGGATAACTGATATCCCAGTCATGACAGTGAAATTCACTGCCTTGTGGTCGGACCAGGGAAGTGCCATGATGTTGACCTCCGTCAGAGCAATATTATTAATGAAGATGCCATCTAATGTATGTCCCCCACTATGCGTGGGGCTGGCTACTACTTGGTTAAAGTCCAGCGCTGCTAGGCTCTCGAGTAGTGTGTCCACCTCTGGCTGGTTCGTGCATTCTAAATGATAATTAAAATCGCCCAGGACCATAAAAGGGTGATGGTCCATCCGGGACTCTAAAAAATGCATAAGCATAGCCGGAAAAGAGGACTTAGGGCCTGGGGGCCGATAGACTAGAATGCCATGGAAGTTGTACATGTTAGCCACGTAAATGGTAAAATACATAGCTTCGGCGGCAAGATTTAGGTAGGTTTCCACCCGAATTTTAAGATGTGATGCATGTACAACCGCTATTCCTCCCCCTTTCTTATCCCGTCTATCCTGGGAAGAGACAGCATACCCATTTGGTAGGGCAATGTTCCAGTCCGGCCCGGACGTTTCGTCTGTCCACGTTTCAGTTAGAAACACTAGGTCATATATGCCACTTTCTATCAAATCGTGAATTTGGTAGCTGTGCTTATGGAGTGACCGAACATTTACCAAAACACAACTGAGCGACTGCGGAGAATGATGCTTCGTCACAGGTAGAGGGACTACCATGCTCTCAGTCATATATTCTCCGTCCTCCCGCCTGTTGGCGGGAGGCTGCCGTCCTTCCTCCCAAACATCGTTCCAAGGCTGGACAGCGCATTTGGGGCATGATGTCATCCCAGAGACCCTCTGGGTTACAACCCAATCATGGGGCCTGCATGTGGAGTTATTCAGGTCTAATAATTCCTCTCTGCTAAATCGAATCAAATGGCGAAGGGCAGGGGTCCTGGCGCTGGGCGCGGATCGAGCGCGGACGGGCGCAGACGGGCGCAGACGGGCTTGCCTTTGGCGCGCCTTCGGCGCGCCGGTGGCGCGCCCGCTGCGCGCGCCCGCTGCGCGCGCCCGCTGCGCGGCCGTCCCAGCGCCATATTTATTGCCAGTGGTTACGCCCCCTATCTGACGCGTCGATCCCAGGTGCGGTGCGGACCTGCCTACAGCCGGGTCCGCCTGGGTCGAGGTCGGTGATTTGAAGCAGGGAGAAGTGCACGAGGGCGCCTTCCCGGTGAGATTTCCTGACAAGCCCCAAGCAATGTGCAAATTAATGCCAATTAAAAACCTGTGCAAATTGGTAATACTTGTTTAAAAATGAGCAGCAACTATAGCGATTATTAAGAACAGCAGCGTAACAAAATCCAACAATTCAGTGCAACTTTTATGAAAAGCTAAAACAGTCCCTGAGAGATAGTGCGAGTTAGACCCAGAGGCCAAACAAAAGCTCTTTCTACGGACCGCTGCGCGGCCGTCCCAGCGCCATATTTATTGCCAGTGGTTACGCCCCCTATCTGACGCGTCGATCCCAGGTGCGGTGCGGACCTGCCTACAGCCGGGTCCGCCTGGGTCGAGGTCGGTGATTTGAAGCAGGGAGAAGTGCACGAGGGCGCCTTCCCGGTGAGATTTCCTGACAAGCCCCAAGCAATGTGCAAATTAATGCCAATTAAAAACCTGTGCAAATTGGTAATACTTGTTTAAAAATGAGCAGCAACTATAGCGATTATTAAGAACAGCAGCGTAACAAAATCCAACAATTCAGTGCAACTTTTATGAAAAGCTAAAACAGTCCCTGAGAGATAGTGCGAGTTAGACCCAGAGGCCAAACAAAAGCTCTTTCTACGGGGTCAACTGGGTCAGCTCTCGTTGACACCTGCACACCTTTGGCACTTACTGTGCTGCTGAGTGGTCACTCTCTAAGCTTACTGTGCTGCTGAGTGGTCACTGTCTACGCTTACTGTGCTACTGAGTGGTCACCGTCCATGCTTACTGTGCTGCTGAGTGGTCACTGTCTACGCTTACTGTGCTGCTGAGTGGTCACAGTCTATGCTTACTGTGCTGCTGAGTGGTCACCATCCACGCTTACTGTGCTACTGAGTGGTCACCGTCCATGCTTACTGTGCTGCTGAGTGGTGATCGTCCATGCTTACTGTGCTGCTGAGTGGTGATCGTCCATGCTTACTGTGCTGCTGGGTGGTCACTGTCTACGCTTACTGTGCTGCTGAGTGGTTACTGTCTACGCTTACTGTGCTGCTGAGTGGTCACCGTCCACGTTTACTGTGCTACTGAGTGGTCACCGTCCATGCTTACTGTGCTGCTGAGTGGTCACCGTCTACCCTTGCTGTGCTGCTGAGTGGTCACCGTCTATCATGTTCTGAAGATCAAGGTCATGAGGGAATGGCGGAATAAAGTGGAAGGTTCTGTGCATCCTCTCAATACTGTTACCCAAAGTAAGATTCACTAATTGCAAAAAATACCTCCTGTTGAATGTTATAACCCTGGCAATGAGGTATAACATAGGACTCCTATGTAGGGAAAAAAACACAGAGGTTGCAATAATTATCACAGAATTTGGAATTCCTATCTCAGCACGAACTCATGTATGCACAGGCATTATAATGGAATATCACCTCATAATCAGAGTCAGTGGGTTAATTAGATGCAGAGAGGTAAATTCTCACTGAACAAAGGTGCCTCTAGGCACGTCAAAATATTCCCAACTGTTAGATAACCCTCACACACTCTAGTAGTGGCATGCTTCATCATCGGGTTCACCCTGATGCCTAAAGGTCAGGGTGGGCTCAACCATATTCCTGGGAGCTCTTTGAAGAGATTTTTTTATTTTAAGAATCCTCATTCATTCCAAGGTATCCCTTTATTTGCAGGGTGAATACACATTTAATTGTAAATTTTGCAGAGGTGCGTCACTGGGGGAACTCTTTTTCTGTTACCGCCCTGAAGAATGGCTAGGACCTGCTGAGGCCAATAGAGTAGGGTAGAAACATGTTGTCGATTTATAAATTATGGTCATAGGACCACAATATCCTTATTGCATCTTATATTCATGTTCTCAGTTACCCCGCAAATAGATGGATACCTTGGGGTGAATGAGGAATTCCTAAAATAAAATTTAAAAAAATGAAAAAAATCTCTTCAAAGATCTCCCTGGAATATTCAAATGACTACCCCAAATTTCAAGACGCACCATCACCTAGACCCTCATCTCCAGCCAACTGGACTACGGCAACGCTCTATACGCATGGATCGCAGCTCACCACTTCTCCCTAGATAAACCCACATCACCCCCTACCTCAGGGAACTTCCTTCGTTCCCTGTACCGAAAATATGCTAGTTCAAGCTCCTGACCCATGATTAAAAGTCCCTACAAAACTGTAAACCCGCCTACATAAATCACCACCTGAACTTTCATCTGCCCACCAGACACTTCTGCGTCTCTTTCTCTAACTCTCCCCTCCATATACGACGTAGTAGATGAGGAGGTCGCTCCTTCTCCTACCTTGCAGCAAAGACATTGTTCACTACCTCGGGGAAATACTGTGCACCGACTCTCCCTACCCTTGCAACTCCCTACTAAATCTACCTCAGAACTTTACATCCCCACATCCCTCTGTCTATCGGATTCTTCTTTTATATAATATTGATATATATATATTTATTTACGCTTTACGTAACTCAGGCTCTTGCTCCTATTTTGCCCACATATCCCATCGTATACCGTATGCCCTTTTTACCGTTACTATATATTTTAGTCTATTCTCAATATACCTCATGTTATTGTTGTTGTGCTTACTCTGTAAAGCACTCTGACAGGTTCGGGTCTAGTTCATGCTATATAAAACTCACAAATAAATAAACGAGTTACCCTTTCATCTACGGGCCTCCCCATCTCTTCCAAGGTTCTGAAAGTCCCTGAAGTCCTGGCTATTTGACTAATCAACTGGATCCCTGCCAGCGCCTGGATACCCTCATGGGTGATAAGAAGCACTCTACAAATCTACTGATTGATACGCCAAACAGCCAGTTGCATGTGTTGAGTGAGAAATACTCCTTCGGCTACAGCCAAAATCAACTCTGTGTATATTTAGAATTTAAAACAATAGGTTATGCAGAAAGCTGCACTGTTAAGCAAGACCAAAATGAACCTTTAAAACAGTTAGATCCTCCATTTGTTCCCATTTTCATAACAAAAGCTTCCTTAATATGTGAATAAAGTTCCTTGTCAAATCCTAGAGTATATTCTCCACCGGGTTAGAAGTTATTAGTAGCCAGGCTACAGGATAATTTTGCAGTGATGCACCCGGATGGAGATAATTCTCCCGGAGATGTAAGGTCTCTAGTGTGTGCGTCTGTTCACGGGCTCCTTAAAATAACACCTTGCAATAAACGTTTGATTGTCCTGGGAACGGAAATGTATTTTTTAATGTATCGAGATCTACCAATGCAATTTTCTAAATTACTTTTAATAAAGGAACATTCTGTGCCGGAGGCAAAAATCCATCTGACTATAGATTTCAGCGTTGAAATAAGGTGTTAATAGCAGGAAGTGAAAACAACAAAATATTACAGACCTGTAGTAAGCAGGAATGAACCTTCTAGAAATATCCAGCCTATAAACCCCTATTGAATTGACCAGAAAGGTTTATGGAACCAGAGGCCTGGCCACTTGTAGCCTATATAAAAAAACGTTTTGCGTTTCCCCTCCTTTAGATTAAGTGGAGTATATGTCTTCCCTTGTTTCCTTATTAGATTATATTCATTAGGGAGGATACCACTTGAGTTTCAGGTGATCACATGGGGAGTATGTTTCCCCTGTTCTTTCACAAATTAAAGGAACTCTCTACAATTCTAGGATCAGGAGATGCTCTCCTGATCCGAGATAGTTACAGCTTGCACCAAAAGCCTGCCTTAAGTAGGTTCTGGAGTGGGCGGGGCTTATGTTGGGGGAAAGAATGGTGAGTGGGAAACCTGGGAGAGGAAAACCCGGGCAGTGGCGGTGTCACTGAATCAGGCTGGAATAAGCAGGAACTGGAGGCTAGGTGCCTACTATAGCAGTCGCGCCGTGGCCTGCATTAAGTAGGTCCTTGGGTAGGCAGGGCTTCTGTTGGCAGGGAGAATGGTGAGCAGGAATACTCAGGTGGGAAAACATGGGCAGTGGAGGTGTCAATGGATCGGGCTGGAACAAGCAGGAACTGGAGGCCACAGGCAAGTGGCAGGCTAAGTGCCCAGGTGCCTACTCATATCAATCTTCCAGTCATGGAGCGCTTGCTGTGCAATGCCAGAGGGACAATTTTCATTCTCAAAAGTATACTGATATGTCTCAGAGCGCATTCTGTACAATAAGGAATGGTTTTGGATTTTGCAAGCAAGCTGTATTAGCTATGCAAATGCTTGTTTTTCACTTTGAAGGCACTGAAGAGAAAAGATGCCCAAACCGCTCATTGCCTTTTTTATTATTACACATCCCCTTTTTAAGTTATTTACAAATAGAAATCTTCTTATTGAACAGTCCAAAGTCCATCCTCTAGTCTCACTCATATTAATAAAACGTTACTATTACATTCCAAAACCATGCTGTTCAAACTACACAGAGAATCCCTGCTGCAGACTCGGCCTC
Source organism: Triturus cristatus (assembly GCF_964204655.1). NCBI lineage: Eukaryota > Metazoa > Chordata > Amphibia > Caudata > Salamandridae > Triturus > Triturus cristatus. The sequence goes on along the minus strand of NC_140580.1, from coordinate 133,053,078 downwards.
TTACATTCAGATGACAGTTTAGGGAACAGCTGGCTCCTTTTATTGGAACAGGGAGTAAATGAGTGAGTGAAAAAGGGAATGAGCATGTTCATGTTAGCAAAGATGACACTTCTACCGCACGCTACAATTAGGAAGGCCCCCATTCTTTTTCAGATAAGTTTGCATAAGCATCTGAACAGCGCATTCTTCTATCTATCAGTCATTTGGAATGAGTGCATTCTCCACCTCTGAGCAGTCAATATCCAAAGACTTTGTTGTTGTTTCATTATCCCACTTACTAACACACACCATTGAACCTGTACAATTCTGCCACAGCACTTCTTTAAAAGGCAACTGAGTGAAAGTGCTGACTTTGCCTAAGGCAACACTTCCCTGTCTCAGCAGCAGGTCAGCCGCATCGCTGTAGGTGGAAAGGATCCACGTGGAGGGGAATAAACACCTTACTCCCGCTGCACTATCACTGCAAGAGTCCAAGCCAACCTGAGCATTTGTCCAGGATCACACGTTTGAAAGTGCCTTGGTGCATCTTCCTTTTGAGGTGTCTAGTACCATCAAGCCTTAGAAGCCTGTGGATCCCCTCCAGGCCATACTAGCCATTTGCCACCATACTTATGGGAAACTCAGACATTCCGTTTCCGGAAGATGCAGTGGAAGATTTTACACTGTTAACCTCAAATCCTACAGAAAACAAAATCCTTGTTACTATGAATTGGCAGTCTCTGGGCACTGCATTGCTCAGTGCCTGCACTGCTCACAAAGTGCCTGTGACTCACAGAGGTGGGTTTGGAGTAGCTATCAGAGCTTTAGATGAAAGGATGAAAAGTCACCAAGAAAATTTCTCTGCATCTATTTGATGGTGAGCCATGTTTAAGCATAGAGGGCTGATGTGGCTACAGCAGGCAACCTCCTGATGAATCTGCCCCTGCATCACATGTGGTGGCTGGGGACAGCTAGTGTAACATAACAGCATTTTACAAGGCCACAACTAGCCTGTCTATCACCAGGGCTTTAAGTGGGATAAAAAAAAGTGTGTGTGCGTGGGGGAAGGGCTGTGGTTCTAAAAGGGGCGTGACCTATGTAATTAGGGGTGTAGCTTGAACACATATACAGAATTTCTGTACCTCCCATATTCTGCCACCTAACCAATGTCACTATGAGCTTTCTGTAACTGCGTCCAGATATATAACACAACAACTGACCATCACCTAAAACCAGCCACAACTATTGTCTTTGTCAATGGTCATTATCTATTTAGCATAAAGCGTTATACAAGAATGATATGCTAAATGGAGAAAAATACAAAGCAACAACATCCTGAAAAGAGCTAACATTGTTAGGGAATGCAAGACTAAGTAAAACGTGAAATTTGAATGGTAACTAAATCCTGACATGGATTATTTCAATATTTTAACATTCATATTTCAAAAATCATTCTGTTATTTTTGTCATTACTGTTAAGGAAATCAAAATAGGTCCCATATGGAGCCTGTAGAATATAAGTTCTAATTACTAACCGGTCTGAGACCCACATGGACCCGGCACACTTAAAGCCCAGCCTATCACCTTGGGTTTACAATATTATTAGAGCCTCAGCATGCAAGAAGTCCTAGATGCTTAAAATGACAGGGCTCTGATGTAAAATACCTCTCATGCATTTACAAACATTTGTGGTTGAATGTGCATTTCTTGAGGACATTTAGACAATCGGATTGGTCAAGCCAAAAAATATATAAAACCCATATTTGAGATTGAATTGTCAGATGTCAAACCCAAAATGTTATTAGTCATGATAATCGTGCACTTCTGTAAAGGCAAATTGGCACAGGGAGGATCGCCACCTCAGACTGACTCAGGGTATCAGTAGCAGCATATCAGTGATGTCCAGTGCTTAATTTGAGCCAGTGGTTGGGGGTGGGCTCAACAGCACTCATTTATGAGGGCCAACACTTATGTTTCCTCATCAGACATTTCCCGAGAGCAAGAGAGAGGAAAAACACAAAAAGGGGAAAAGAATGAAACAGAGAAAGATGGACAAACCTTCAGAAAGGGAGAAAGCAGGAACCTGCAGTTGTGAGATAAAGGGGTAAAGGGTGCCTGGTATTGGATTAATAAGGCCTGAGGTGGATTCAAGACTACGCAGCCTTGATATTCTGTGCACTGACATTTAAAAGCACCGGACGTGGACTTCTGAGCAGAGCTTCGGGCACCAGCACTCGGTCATTTACACATTAAGCACTGGTGACGTTATATGCACTGTTTACTACTCACAGTGATCGCGAATGTTGGTGGCAACTTCACTATGACAACAAGTAAAAGTACCAACATTAACCTGCTCCAAATACCAAACAGCCTAACATGTCCAATGTCAACATCACAGAGCCAGGCGGCCAATTTCAAAAGGCCATGCTATATGAGGGTCAATATCACATGACCATAAAATATCAATGACAATCTCCTTCGTCCTCCATTGTCAGTGTCTAGATCATGTAGTCCAAATGTAAGCCTCCAAAACCAGTTCCACTGATGCAAAACTCCAGTGGAACAGTGTACTGTGCCCTAGCCAAGTTTCAGTGCCCAGAACACCCAGTGTGCTCCTTCATCAGGTTCCATAAATGAGTGTATATTACTATCAGTGTCCTGAATAGTACGCCTCTTCTTGACAGTTCTTATAGTATAGTGTTCTCCTAGTACGAGCTCCTACAACAGTGTCTCTCCTATCTAAAAACAATAAAAAAACTCAAGATTGCACTTTACAAATAAATTATGGGGTGGGGGCTGCTGGATATTCGTCAATGCATCATCTCGCCGAAGTTGGTAAAACTGAGCAAACCCCGATACAAGGGCGCCGTCCTACAGCCACACTGCAGCCTCTGTCAGGTGCTTGGGGGAGGGTGGTGGCCAAAAACACAGATTTTTTTCCATCTAATTAATGTTGGAACTACATGCCGTCACCCAGGTGTGTATTTGGGGTGTCACATGCCGCATTGGTTTATCTGTCAAACACCTACAGCCAAGCTCCCATGCAAATGGAACAGGTGTGTTATGAGCACACTGTGAAGTATCACAGTTATGCAGCGTGCACTGATAATCCTTGTGCACACAAATCATGCACAGCATAGAAGCTGCTCCATGCTGCTCTCTCTCTCGCCTGAGAGCTTCTCTTCCTCTCCCATGCTCCGTGTTGCTCTCATTGGCTTGAGTGTTTCTCCCCGTCCCACACTGTTGCTCGCTCTTGTGTGCTGCTTTGCCCGTCCATTCTCCACTGCATCCCACCCACAACTGCACCGCCTGCCATCGCCCCCACCCCTCAGTCCTATATTTTTTACATTATTTTATACTTTAAAAAAAACACTTTCGCATTACTTTTTTTTTAAAGTTATTGACCGATTCCTTTCTTAAAATTAAAAAAAAAGTGGTACTTGCGTCATTTTAGTAGCGTGCATGCATGGTCATGCGCTGACACTTGCATAATGATACATATATGACATCATGCATGCTCTATCGCACCTTTTTTTCCCCTCCCTTTTTTTGCTGATGCTATACAGTAAGCAAAATGGATTGGTGGAGCCAATAAACCTCAAAAGACCAGCCCTATTGGCTTTTATTTAGCTAATTACCTATTCCCTCTCCTCAGACGGCCCATGCTTCAGCCAAGGCCTCAGTGAAAATCGAAGAAAGGAGGGCAAGGAAAGGAGACAGGAGCAGGATAAGCCGTGGTCTTCTGCCACTACTTACTTTACAGCAGTGACTTGCCTCCCATAATCCCAAAGTTTCACTCATGCATGAATGCTGGGAGCAGCGCATCAACTTTCTCCTTATGTGCCATCAGCCCCCCGGTGACATGGTCTAGGATTATAATGCTAGTCGCCGCTCCACTTGCTTGCTGAGATTGAGGCCTGCTGGCCCCTGCCCTCTGCATTTGACAACTTGGTGCCACCTATTGCCCCAGGCATTCTAGATAGCAAAAGGCGGCAAGGTATAGCTTGTGGCTTCGGCATTTTTAAAATCGACCTTTACCTGTGACCACCATCACTGCTAGTGCTAAAAGCCCTGAATTGTGACCAGAGTTGAATGTGGGCCAGGCATGTCCCTTGGAGGTCTAGGTAGACCATGACTCTCTCCCCCCAAACCCGGCTCTCCCTCATTTGGGACAGCAGCAGGGCCTGGCCTACAGCTCTCCAGACAGGGCCTGGCCCTCAGCTCTCCAGACAGGGCCTGGCCCACAGCTTTCCAGGCAGGGCCTGGCCCTCAGCTCTCCAGACAGGGCCTGGCCCTCAGCTCTCCAGACAGGGCCTGGCCCTCAGCACTCCAGGCAGGGCCTGGCCCTCAGCACTCCAGACAGGGCCTGGCCCTCAACACTCCAGGCAGGGCCTGGCCCTCAGCACTCCAGGCAGGGCCTGGCCCTCAGCACTCCAGGAAGGGCCTGGCCCTCAGCTCTCCAGACAGGGCCTGGCCCTCAGCTCTCCAGACAGGGCCTGGCCCACAGCTCTCCAGACAGGGCCTGGCCCACAGCTCTCCAGGCAGGGCCTGGCCCCCAGCTCTCCAGGCAGGGCCTGGCCCTCAGCTCTCCAGACAGGGCCAGGCCTACAGCACTCCAGGCAGGCCCTGGCCCTCAGCTCTCCAGGCAAGGCCTGGCCTACAGCTCTCCAGGCAGGACCTGGCCTCAGCTCTCCAGGCAGGGCCTGGCCCACAGCTCTCCAGGCAGAGCCTGGCCCACAGCTCTCCAGGCAGAGCCTGGCCCTCAGCTCTCCAGACAGGGCCTGGCCTACAGCACTCCAGGCAGGGCCTGGCCCTCAACTCTCAAGGCAGGGCCTGGCCTACAGCTCTCCAGGCAGGGCCTGGCCCTCAGCTCTCCAGGCAGGGCCTGGCCTACAGCTCTCCAGACAGGGCCTGGCCTACAGCTCTACAGACAGGGCCTGGCCTACAGCTCTCCAGGCATGGCCTGGCCTACAGCTCTCCAGGCAGTGCCTGGCCTACAGCTCTCCAGGCAGGGCCTGGCCTACAACTCTCCAGGCAGGGCCTGGCCTACAGCTGTCCGGGCAGGCCTCCGACCAGACTCTCAGACACAGAGATTAATCCAGAGGCACCAGGCACCTGGGCCACTGCCGGTGTGTCTGAATGGAAGGGGTGCCTCGTAGCCCTGGTCTCCTTCTCAGGTCTCTGTAGAAATATGTGTCTATAAGGAATGGTGGGAGGAGTCGGAAGAGTCTACATGCAGCTTTTATGGGGAGTCTGTTTCTCTTTCATTTTTCTAGACTGGTACCTTGTCCACCCGCTAATGCCACCCTCTGATTTCTAACTCAATGCCAAGGTCTCGAATCCTCTCACTGTCACCAGCGGACTTCTAAATCTGGGAACTTTCATTTATGAGCCACCCAGAGTAGAACCATGACATTGAATGAGTTTTTGCTGGGCTGAGAGCGAACGAGGTTACGCCACCCAGCTAGGAATGTTAGCCTGCACCACAATACATGTTTCAAAATGGTGGTAATATTTTCATTGCATATAGTGAACAGAAACAACAACAAATGCCAGGGCTGTCGTCAGGAGCCACTGCAGCTTCCAGCTCCCATTGCCCCTGCCATGCTACCAATGATAGTAATAAACACAACTGTTAACTATCACACTCCTACAAGTGTGGCCATTTGGACTATTTCAGGCCCCCAAAGCTAAAGGAATTGCTTGGGCAGCAGGTAATACTCATTGTTAATATATTGAATTAATAATTGCCTGTTGGCGTGGTCCTCTCAAAATTAGCCAGACAGTGCCACCTTGTGGCAGACAGTCACAAGAGCTGGTGTTGACAATTAAGTGCTGGTGCCAGCACCGAAAACCACCGACTCAAATTTAGTACTGCTCAGAATGGTATGTGTTCTCCCTACAGCTGAGGGTTGGAAGGGATTGTCTCCTTAGAATGAGGTGCAATCTCAAAGAAGATGGCAATTTGAGCATCTGTCTCCTCCAAGGGATGTGATTTACTTGGAAAGTCAAGGTCTGGAGGGATGCACAAGACGTCTCTACTGTTTGGAGTCCTCATAAAAGCCTGGGTTGAACTCATGGCCTCCTTCAAGGTGAGGTCCTATTGGTACAATGTGTCTCTAGGATACATTAAGGAAAGGTGGCTTGGCACCCATCCAATCCTTGCCCATCACCCATGGTTTAGGTGCACAACTCATGAAGCAGGAGGCTCCAAACAAGTTTTGCTTTGGAGCAGGGAACCCAACGCCTCAACAACAAGGGGTCTCTAGCAAGACTTGGTCCTTTAAGGATGTTAAAATGCCTTCGAAATAGAAGAATGAACTAAAGCCACTGGGTGGCATGTAGCCATCCCAAAAGCAACAGTACTTTCCCAAAAGTGAGGGTTGGAGGCAGGTCCAGCCTTTAGCACGTGTGAGCTGGGCCTCGGCCCAGGGCGCTGCCCTCCCGTGTTTGAACACTTTCTGAAGGCTGCTGGCACCCATATCCGGATTTTGTCTGTTAATCTTTTCATGGCATCTCTTACACCTACTCCTCCTGATTTTTTGACACAAAAGGCATTTAAAGGGGAAGAGTAGGATGGGCGCTAATTTTTTTTTCACCAGGCCGGTACTTGAGCAAAGGCTGGCTCGGGTCCCAGGCATTCTAAGCAGCTGGCTAGCGCTGGGCATGGATAGCCAGGCGCATGATAGAGGCTTGTACTGACGTAGAGTTAGGGGTCCGGCTTTGAGTCATATGGTTGCCCCCTCCTCCAAGGGTCACTTGAAAGTCGATCTGGTTTAGACAATCTCTGCCTCACTCGTCACTTCGGCGGTCTCGCTACCCTTGGAAGGAGCAGTTGCACGTGACCGTTTGCACCAGCGGGGAGAGAGCTGTACAGTCCCTGGGCCATTGATCTCGTAAACTAACTTCGACTGCCTGCCCGCCAAGCGATAAAGGTTGTTTATAGAGCGAAGCGCAGCGGTGATTTCTATCAGCTTGTCTGAACCGGGAGTAGCGCTTGTACACAACATGTCGGCTAATGGAACACGAGGGACCCGGAGGCAGCGCGTCCGAGCACTGCACGGTCCAGGCCCGCGCGCCTGATTAATGCCCTGGCTCAACTCTGCGCCAGGAAACCGCCTGTTCCACGCGCCGCACCTGACTCTGCGGCCGGATTTATTGTCGCTATCAAACTGTGGCCACAGCAGCGGCGGGAGTCCAGCGCCATTGCCTGGAACGGAGAGGGCGTCGGAGCGCTCGAGCAAGCGCGCGCCTTTCAGACTTGAGGCCTAGCGGTTACGATTTGCAGTGGAGAAGAAAGGGCGTGACGGGCTAGCACGCGAGAGAACGAGGTACCATAGCCGTAGTTAGGTACTAAAAACTGTTATAATTGGGGTGCGGCGGACCTCTCACTCACCTGCGGTGCCACTGCACCTGCTGCACTATTGATAGGCACGACTTTGAACTGTTCGCACTGCAGCCTATGGGCTTGGATTTGAATACTGCTTTCACCTTCACTGGGCTGCTATTCCTGTGTACACCACTGGCGAACCCTCCAGTATTACGGGCGTGTACGATAAGCTAGCCATTAATGTTTCTTTTCCTTTTGAGGCGCATTTCCTGTGCACCATCATCGCCTCGCCTGTCAGTTTTTCTGGTCGCTAAAGCAGACGTGCAATGCTGTTATTACAAATATACCAGGAATTTATGAACAATTCACAAGCTCTCCGAAGCAACATACAACTATAAAAACGTGTGCATACTTTCAGTTATGCTACAAGCAGCGAAGAAGGTGTGAATGATAAAATGTTGTGTACACTTTGTAACAATTGAAACAGACCCGGGGTCAGGCGCTGCATATAACAATTGCACTTAGCTTCCCTCCAGGCACATTACACATTCTCCGCCTGGCAAGAGAGCCCGGCAGGTACCAAATTCCAGCATGCACTTTCCAAGCCCACTTCACGTGTAAAAGAGGCCCTCACTCATCAACATCGTACGAAAAAGCAGGGCACCCATTTCCCACCCAGTCTTACTATGGCCATATCAGATAGATTGAGTGCTAAATTAAAAAATGCTTTTCTGCCCCTCCATAATAGCCAGATTTATGAACCGTGCCCAATTCATGCTTGAAGGTCACAAAGGACATTTTTTATTAAATATCCCCGATCCAGCAGGCAGCTCAGCATCCAAGCCTCCTTTACAGCTGCACATGCCCACCTCTGCAAGTGAAGCACTGAGGGCCCCAGCATTTAGCCGATATGCTCTGTGTAGAGCTTGCACAGTGTAACATACCATTGCATAGTGATGCTTTTAACACATTTTCTTCCGTTCCTAGTGACTGTGGTACGGTCTACTAACGGGTATCTCGCTGCTATAGCGTAATGTACCTTGCTACAGAAAATGTCATCATTTATGTTATGTTATGGAATTTTGTATAGCGCGACAATTACCCGGAGGTGTCCTGGCGCTGTCTAGCAAGTTCCTGAGGATCCTCAGTCAAAAACAAACAAAGAATGGGAGGAAGGCCGGGATTATTCAATACGGAACAGCCAGGTCTTAAGTTCCTGATCCGTCACAGTCCTGAGATACGGAGGAAGTTCATTCCAAGCTTTAGCAGCCCCGTAGGTAAAGCTCCTGCCTCCCCAGCGAGCTTTCCTAATGCGTGCACACACGATTTTTCTCTCACCATAATAAGACACTATGCATAGATTAAAACATTTCTGAACATTTTACAAATAGAAATGTATTTCTGCCGACTAAGGGTAGTCTGGTAGAAAATGGCCTTGGGCCAAGTGCCTGGCTGCAGTGATTAAACTTCCTTCCAGGGAGAGGCCCACAGACACCCACACCTTTCCTCTTAAAAAGAGTTGTCTATAACAAGCAATAGGGCAGACGTCCCACCGGGGGGAGGTCCCTTACTGCTCGGCACCAGCCCACTTTGCAATGGCTGACACACACACAACACGCTGCTTGAACACTCTGCGATGTGACTTCCTACACAAGCGACACACACCTACACCACCCCAAGCATCCAAAAGCAAATTGGCCACAATCATAATTTCATCATTTAATCATAACAAAGCAGTGCTATTCACACTGTTTTTCACAAAGTGTTTCCTTCCACAGCCTTTGAGCTTCATAGCAGAGTAAACGCAGGTGCTACATTGAACAATTTACGGGCACTCATGTAATCAATCCTAGAGGATGAGAAACGCCAGAAAGAAAGGAGGCGGCGTTAGATGCTGCCCCACGTGTGCCTGTCTAGCAGGAAAGGGACCGTGTATGCTATATGTTGTGAGGTGCCTGGTTATTCACAGCTGGGCTGGCCTTTATTCCCGGATAAAATATACTACACTCTACATACAAGGAGATTCAGGTGCTTTATATCGAAGACCCACAGGTTACAATTTTTACAGATAAATACAGACAGAAAATAATGTGCTTTCTGGCTGCATTTATTTTTTAAACTGGAAAAATGCAGAATATTTTGCTTTTTGTGGGTGACTCTCCATGCTGTCCTTCATGAATTCCACACCAATGGCTGAGAAAATAGACAGCATGGGGAGTTAAAACATAGGATGAGATTTCCTTCTTTACAGGCATTTGTTAAAGTATATTTGTATAAAATACTAATATTTCTATGTGGGAGTGGTGTTTTGTGGTATGGGGCTGCTTAATTTACAACCGGAATCATAATATGAATGTATGTTTTGCAGTTTAATAAATGTATAGATATATATATACTTTTACGGCTCTTATAAGTCTCAAAACACAGTAAATATGGATAAATAGCAATAAGATGGCCAAAAAAGAAATATAGAGAAATACAGATGGAAATGTTAAAAAAATAAATACCATAAAACCAGGAGCCCTATTTATAGCACAGATAAAATGCCATATATTAGTGATGTTCAAATGTATGCAGTACAATTAAAACAGACTTATATGCAGTTTACATTGGCGTGTATTGCACAGTTTACAGAGTTTTCAAAGTATAGCATTCTTTATTTTTTGAAGGAGAAACTTCAACCAACTTGTGTTTCATCCTTTCTAACAAGTATGACTAGGAGTTTCTCAAAGCGGGAAACAAATATTACATACATTTAGTCATGTACAGCCCAAAAAAAATTCAGGTGCTATGAATAAAGGCTGTTTGGTGATCACAGCAAACTTGCAAAATAGTACATAAAAAAATACAGGTGGTGGTTACTCAAAGATGTTAAAAAAAACTTATGGAGATTCTTTGATGGGAGGTTACAAGCCCTGCAAGTCAGCAAGTGCATATTAATGCCCTGTGAATGGAAGGGCCACTTTGGACTATTCTGCTGTCACCCCTGTCAAACATATAATGGTATGTCTCATAAGTTTATGAATAGGAAACCCTTTGTTCCAGGCTCTCAGTCCACAGACTTATAGGAGGTAAAGGGAACTCGCCTCTGTGCTGTGGGACGGTACTCCCTCACAGTCCATAAAAAACACAAGAATGCTGTGTGTTGGCCTTTCTGTAGGGCTTACATTTTTAAAAAAGTGCACTGTCCCCCACAGCATCTAAAAATACAAAGTGACAGCTCCTGAACGCATCGGCCTGCCAATTGTTCTGCGGATCACCTAAATCAACCGTATCAATTACGTAGCCAGAAGCTCTGGGTGCAGCAGGATTTCCAGGATGAACTGGATTAGCCACTACATCTCCCAGCACCTCTGCACGACCTTTCCCCTCTCCTTCCTCCATGTGCCCATGCACATCTCACCTTTTGCACAGTAACCACCTTTTGTCTTCTTTAGAGAAATCTCTCAATTTCACCATTTGAAACATCCTGCGGATGCAAGGCTCTGAGGGAGCATTTCTGACCCTCAAATCAGGGACTGCAGCCCCCCCAGTGAAGTTGGTCAGATCATTCTGATTGATCTCTAAGAAGGTTATGTCTCCTCCTAGGGTCCCTAAATACACAGGACTTTCAGGTTTACACAACCTCCGGGTCTGGAGAACTTCCAGATTCACATGCGTCCTCCTGCTTTGCAGGGCCTCCAGGTTTACCGGACGTCCAGTTTTATAGGACTTCAGGGATGATAGGATTTCAGATTCACAGGATTTCCAGTTTTATAGAACATGCAGATTGTCTCAGCCTCCAGGTTTACAAGACCTCCGGGTTGATGCGATTTCTGATTTACAGGGCCTACACGATTATATCACCTCTTGGTTTACAGGACTTCCAGTTTTTCAGGAAGTCCAGGTTGATAAGATATCGGATTTACTGGGCCTCCAGGATTATATCACCTTGTGGTCTACAGGAGCTTCAGGTTTACATACCATCCAGATTTGCAGTATTTTAGGGTTTACAAGACCTCCAGGTGCACAGGGCCTCCAGGCTTAAAAGATTTCCGAGTAACATGGCCTTCAGCTTTAAAGGCTTTCAATGTACACAGGAACTCCATGTTCACAGGCCCATAAGGTTTACAGGATATCCGGGCTAAGAAAAGTTCCAGGCAAGGATCTCCAGTTTTCACAGGACTTTAAGATGTACATAGTTCCTTTGATTTCGAGGACTTACAGAACCTGGAGATGTTTACGATCTTATAGATCTTAGAGGACTTCCGGGCCTCACGCCAGTTCCAGGTCTTTCAGAAATTCCGAGACACCGGGAGATATTACAGCCCTCACGTGGGCTTTTAGATGATAAATGCAGAATAAGTCTTCCTTTGCTTCAATAATCTATTGGCTTACCATAGCTACTATGAATATCTTCTGACAACACTCCTCTTTTCACACCTTGTCCCCTCTACTATGAAAAAAAGATCCACATCTGGTTCACAATTGCTTTAATTTTCAAACAGTAGGTTTCCAAAGCCATGTAACCATCTTCACCTTCCTGATTTTTCCCTTTACCAGTACTAGATCTAAAATGTATCTGTCGGCAGTATGAGTAGCCTTCACACGATGGAGGTTGTAGATTGACTCCTAGCTATGATATTCATGCTGAACTACATTGCTGCACTATGTGCGTTATTGATTCCCATACATTATTGCCTCACGGTTCACTAATGTATTCAATTGAGTTTTTATCATGGAACATAGTGATGTTTCTCGAATTGTTGTTGAGTGCACAAATACTCAAGATTGATGAATCTTAATATATTTGACAGTGATTTGGGTGAATACTTGTTGGCACTTGGCAAGGAAACCCCATTTTAAAAATCGTTTTACAATCTCGGTCCTTCTGGATGTCTGGTTTCTATCTCATACAACTCCCCTGAGCTCCCCCGCCAGTGTCTGATTGACTCCGGTCACATGGCCACCCTCGTGTGTTTGTTCTCCATTCTTCTTCTGGAATCTAGAATCAACTTTCCCTTGAGTGTCTGGTCTCCATTCTCTCACTTTCCTTCCAAGAACATCCTCTATATTTCTGTAAACTCCTTCACTGCCTGGTCTCAAATCCTCCGACATGAGATGAGCTACACAGAAATGTATACAAAGCATCCTGGCTGTGTGAGACCACTTAAGTCTGACCAAGAGACATCCCTGAAAATTAAGAAATATGTTAAAAGACCCTCCTGGGCTTTTTCAACAGAGTTGAGACATGGCCACAACCTGCTGGGGTTCAATTATCAATAACTGTGTATTTTCTATTTGAATTTTTCTTAGCCTGGTGCAGAACACTCTTAGAACCAGAAGGGGTGCCCGTTTTATTACAGGTCGTTACAGACACTGCCCCCAGTCTAGAACGTTTCACCTACAAATCGCCGATTTTAGGTGTGATTGGTAGTCTATTTAGACCAATTGTAGCAAAACAAGACTATAGCACCCAGAATGCATTAGGCTGTTACACAAAAGTTCAGGGCTGGAAACACTGTCCAGATCGACCTGGAGGGAGGTGGTCTCCATAGAATCAGGGCAATGTTTAATTGTTCCATGTAAACTGCTGGCAGATAAAGTGGATGGAGAGTAAATGACAGCAATGTCTTTTCTCGGGCTGCTGCGAGGGGCGGGAGTTATTGGCCGTGGATTGACAGCCAGTCCGTGTCGCCCTCGCGCACACACGTAGCGCAGCTCGGCTAAGGCAGCGGTTCCTCGTGCAGCCACGCCGCGCTAATTCCTTCTGGGAGCGGGCGGCCTGCAGAAAGTGCTGGAAGGTTCCAGTTAACTGAGCTAAAATGCTCAGATTGTCAGGCGCGCGCAGAGAGGACTCGGCCCCGCTCGCGGGACTCCGAGCCCCTGCTCCAGAGTCCAGACAGGCAAAGGCACCAAGCTGCGCAAAGCTGCTGCGCGCTGGCATTAACCGAGGATGATACCGAACAAAGCTGAGCTGGCTGCACAAAGCCGAGCGATCCCTATAATGATGACATTCCGTCAGAGGCCTCACGTAGGGACCTGCCGAGCTAGACTATCGGGGACCTGTCGCTTGTCAGTCTGTAATGCCCACTGACTCCGGCAGTGTGTGTGCCAAGCCTAAATGAGGCACGGCGAGCCACGCTTTAGCAGCTCAGAAGGGGATTCCGCGCGCTTGTCTGGATTTACTACAGTAAAGCTCCCTTTGGACGCTCTCCCGAGTCAAATTATTTCTGTTTTTTCTATCTTGCAGCAAGGGGTTCTGCCTTCACGCGAATTGCACCTAACGTCAGCAGTAACACCCCCCACCCCGGATCCAACTCCACCCGCACAGTATGTCTCGCTAAAGAGGTGCACACGGATTGCAGCCCTGTTTTAGTACTAGCATCAGTTTAGAGCTCAGTGCAAATAGTGCTCACTTGCATTTATGCAATGGCACAAATCGGGAATATGGGGAACATGCACACAAAGTGGAAGCAAATACCGCTTGCATACGCTATGCCATGCTTAATGTATAAAACTGGTGCAAACCCCAACAAAACACCCGATGTAACGTAGTCTCCAGCATAGCACCTTCTCTCTGCTCCATTTGTCATCCTTTTTGGTGACATTTCTATTTTAATGTGTATATATTTGAAATGTATCACTATATGTTTTTATAAGTGACTTTTTGTTGCATAGGATGTTTTGTATTGTCTGGGGGTTTTTGTTATCTAATATGCAATATGTGTTCACTATGAATGTTCGGTTTGTGTCTCACATTTGAATTTTGATTCCTTTTTAAACAAATCAACACATGATCATTTGTGTTTGCAAATGTATGTTACTAAAGAGAAAATTATAAATATAAAAACAATGACAAATAAATAATGTACAAACTATTTGATTAATAAAACTGTGAATTATAAATCCATTTCTGTGGTACATGGTTGCTGTTGTATATTGATTGTGGAGATATTCCCCATAGCTTAATTAGTTGTTGAGAAGAGGCTTTTGTTCATAGTGTGTCCAGCATAGCACCTTACACAAACGGCCCACGCACGCCTCGATGCAGGCAGAGTTGTATTGGGCCAGAGGGGAGCTAGTGATTTTTATTGTAGCAATTCGCGAGGATACAGCAACTAAGAGGCATATTTATGAGAGAAGTGGTGGAGCGTGCCGTTAGCCTCCTTGTGAAGCGCAGGGCTGCACCGTATTCATAAGAATACAGTGCAGGCCTGCGTTTCCCCCTGCGATGGTGCTGATTTATCTGCCTAGCGCCAACGCAGGTACCCTTGCCTTTGCGTTGCAGGGGAATGATTGTTTATGTGCAGGAAGGTGTCCCTTCCTGCACATAAACAATCAGTAATGGCGCTTTGTAACTTCTGTGTGTGCTGCTTAATTCAGCACACATAGAAGCTGCAAAACGTAATTTTTTTTCTTTTTTTTTTTTTCTTTTTTATTGAGTTTTTTCTCGATTCAGCAGCACAATTCATTATTTACAGGCCATTATTTATAGCAGAGAATTAAATGAAAGAAAAAAAAGAAGAAGAAGAAAGAAAAAAAAAAAGACATAGAAAATCAGAATATACACATCTCTGATTTCTTGACATAAGAAAACAGTCAGGACAATAGTACATTACTAAATATCATTGCTGTATCCAAGTTCTAATCGGCTCCCAGATAGCCGCCCCCAACTTTTTTTTGTAGTCTTTTTCAGTTTATATAGTGCCCATTCCGTATTATATATAGCAATAAGTTTTGCCCTCCAGCTTGTAAAGGCAGGAGGCTCAGAATCCAGCCACTGAGATGTTATACAAGACCTCAAGACTGACATACAAATAAACTTAAATCCTCTATTGGATAACGCCTGCCTACCCATATCTGTACTAAATTCTATTCCAAACAAAACCAAAGAGGCCGTAACAGAAATTGGTATTCCCAAAAATTGTGACAAAAAACATTCAATATCCAGGAGAAGTGGCTGTAAGACAGGACAAGAATAAAACATGTGCAACGAGTCTGCTGCATAAAGTCCACATCTTGAACAATTAGTCCCCTTACCAGCCTTCCACTTAGCTATCCTTGCTGCGTATAGTACAGATCGAACGTAGCCATGTATGATTGACTTCTGAGACTACCAGAGAGCAAGATAGAGCTGGCAGTTCGCATTACCAGCTGTAAATCCAGATTGGCTATCAACACTTTCTCCTCCCATATTGCCTCCTGCCTAGCCAAGTCATCAGTTTGTATTAACATGAGCTCCACATATAATTGCCCTATTTTACATTTCCCTTTTATTAAATCCAAAATACGGATTTGTGAAGGGTGACATTTCCCCCCCACTATTGCGGCCTGTAAAGCACTTCTTAATTGCAGATACTTGAAAAAATCCGCCTTTCCAACCCCAAATCTGTCTTGCAATGTTGAAAAAGATGCCATCTCGCCCTGCTCCAGCAAATCTCCTACTAACCTAATACCGAGCTGTGACCACCTACGCATAACAGAATCCTGAAACACCACAGAAGATAAGACAGTCGAGTCTAAAGGTGTATACCGTATAATACTAGGAATAGATAACAATTTGCGAAACCTCTTCCAGACTGAGTAGGCCGCCTGGATAATTTTAAACCTTGTCTTTTTGTAGTAGCTTGGCTCTAACACTTTTAAAAGTAACCCTTGTGCTGAATTTCCCAGACACCACTCGTATATAGACGGAGAAAAGGCGGGATCCAGCTCAGCCATCTTTCCCCAAATCAAAACACCCATTGATTGAAACAGCGAGACTGAGTAATATAAATAAAAATTTGGAAGAGCCAAACCACCACGTTCCAATGGCAAATAGAGCCATTTGATTGCCCTTCTAGAGCGACAGTAGCCCCAAAGGAATCGTGAGCACATTCGTTCTATTCTGTCAAATAGATCTTTCGGGAAGAGGATAGGGATGGCCCGAAACAGATATAATAGCTTAGGAAAAATGGACATTTTCAGAACATTGCCCCTTCCATATAAAGAAAGATGCAGCCGATTAATTCTCTCCAGAGTTTTGTTTGAAAAGGCAAGTATTGGCTCTACATTGATACTCGGAATGCTTTGGGTTTGAGGCGAAATAGTTATACCCAGATAAGTTGCCTCTGTGACCACCCCCACCCCTAGCTCCGCTGGAAACCCAGCCTCTGAGTGCAGCACTTGAGTCTTCCCCAAGTTTAGTTTATAACCGGACATTGTCCCAAAATTTCCAGTTATAGCCTCAATTCTAGGCATAGCACTACTCATATCTGATGACAAAACCGCGAGGTCGTCCGCATATGCCAAGACTTTAACTGAGTATAAACTCGAGGTTACCGGTAGAATTCCCAAGTCCGACTCTAAACTTTCGATGAGAGGGTCTATAAACAGAGCAAACAGAAGTGGTGAACAGGGGCACCCCTGCCGTGTACCCCTGTTGACCAAAAAAGTCTGTGACTCCTCTCCCCCCAATCGGACAAATGCCCTCGGGGTTGAATACATCGACTGTATTGCCCGTATATACCCGCTAGGAAACGACTTCCATCTCATTACGGCCCATAAGAATTCCCAGGAGACCCTGTCGAATGCTTTTTCAGCATCCAACAGGGCCACCCCGACCGGAACGTTCATCGCCTGGGCCCAGTCAAATACTGAGATGAGACGTCTAACGTGGTCCGTGGTCCCCCTCCCAGCAATGAACCCATGTTGTTGTAATGAGACGAGGGGGCCGATCACATCTCCCAATCTCATTGCCAGACATTTCGAATAGATTTTATTATCGGCATTGATTAACGAAATCGGTCTATACGAAGAGAGCTCCTGAGGATCCTTTCCCTTTTTTTTAAAGACTACTATCACAGTTTGAGACCAAGAGACCGGGGGAGTCCCGGCAAATGCTGCTTGGAATACTAGAGTCATTATCCTCTCTAATTTCTTCTTAAATTTTATGTAGAACTCCAAGGGGATCGAATCTGATCCCATAGCCCTCCCTAATGCTAATGACAACATTGCCTTTTCAATCTCCTCCGGAGAGAGCTCCTCCGTTAATGCCTCTTTATCCTGTTCCTTTAGACCCAAACAGACCTTTCCCGCTAAATACCTCTCTGCACTTACGACTGGTTCTGATGTATATAATTTTTCATAGTATTTTTTAAAAGCATCTTGGATCAGAGAAGGGGTCTCCACCATGTTTCCATCAAGGTCTCTGATCTTAGCTATCCTAGAGTCAACCTCCTTTTGACGTGATCTATTAGCAAGGACCTTACCAACCCTTTCCCCGTACTCATAGAACTCTCTCCTATGTGTTTGATAGCTAGCAGCAGACACATCCGCATAGCCTTGATAAATTTTCGCCCGACAAGCAGCAACCTCAACTTGAGCCTCCTTAACGCTCCCTCCAGAATTTATTTCTTGAACCAATTTTTGCTCGAGCCGAGAGAGAATCCCTAAGTCATCTATATCCTTTAACCGCTCTGTCTTATGTTTCCTTGCATCAAATCTTAATGTCTCACCCCTTATCCCCGCCTTTAATGCATCCCAAACAATGTCTATCCTAGCTGATCCTATATTCGTCTGGATAAATTCAGGAATCCATTTAGCCATCCAATTGCAGTAATCCTCACTGAGCAAAAGCTTTCTATCAAATGTCCATTTTTGGGACCTGGCCGTTAAACCCAAGCAATCGAACTCCAAAACTACCGGGTTGTGATCTGATATAATTTTAGAAAGTATCTTAATTGAAGCCCTCGATAAAACAGCACCAGATACCAAAAAATAATCTAACCATGCCATTTTCCCATGTGGGGCAGAAAAATACGTATATCTGTTCAGGCCTGCATTAAGTTCTGCCCATACATCATATAACCCTTGATCCTGAGCAAGCGCCTGCAGGCTCCTGAAGCCTCGCGGCTTCCTGCCAACGTAATTTTCGGCTGTCCTTAAATTCACCTGCGAGTGGAGGTGTATGTTTAAATCGCCACAGACGATCATAGGATGTGGATACAATGCTAGTTCTGTGTTAATCAATTGAAAGATACCTGAGTCATCCGAATTTGGGGCATAAATCGAACATAGTGTGATAGTTTGCTGTGAGACCACTGCCTCTATCATTACCCAGTGTCCCAAACTATCAACTTTGTACTTCTTCAATTTAAATAATCCTTTTTTAGCAAGAATCGCAACACCCTTAACATTAACTGTCTGCGTGGTACAGGCCAATAGCTCGAGCCCCAAAGAGCCGAGCCAGGCCTTATTCACCCATGCAATATGTGTCTCCTGCAGAAACAACAGGTCCCATGAGCTTAAGTATATAATTCTGGACAACACTCTTCTTTTCCCAGGATCGTTCAAACCGCAGATGTTAAGTGTACAACATATTAGTTTCTTCATCCTATATCCTTATCATATATGATGCCAGAAACCTAACATTATATTGACTACCCCACCAAGAACGAGTTTTCTCCCAACAGCTTGCGTGGCATATAACATCTGATACATCCAATACAATTAATACAGCTGATACAGCAAATTTCCTTTCAAATACTAAGACCATTTTTAATCTTGACATATATAAACCTGCATACTTTACCTGAAACGGCCTGATAGAGACTATACAAAATAAAGGCTGTACTCCTTGCTGAATCGGTTAACCCCTGCACCCACCAACCCCCTCCCCCCCCCTCCCGACGCCCCCCCAAACCCACCCTCCGCCCACCACCCCTCGCACCACCCACAAAGAGCATTGGGAATTCCTTCCCTTAGCGATGATAAAGCCCAGTGCCCATCCTCCACCTCCCCAAAAACCACCTTCATAGTAAAAGAATAGAACCGTTGTCCAACCAACCACCTATAGCCCTCAAGGAACATTCAAAGCTCCTTATCCTACGTCCTTCAGACTTCCCTGCCTTTATCAGCTGACACTCCGAGAGAGCCCCCCCAATAAGAATATAAGAGGTCTACGTCAGCCCCCTCTAAAATACCCTGGAACCCCTCACAAAGTACCTCACAAAGTGCCTCCAAGACAGTAAGTACAAGGCAACTAGTATGAGACACAAGCCATAAAGATTTATCAGATTGACTGAAGGTATTCTTTTGCCTTTATCTCTGAGATAAAAAACTGACTACGACCACCCTTAACAACCTTCAATTTAGCCGGGTTTTGCAGGAACACCTGAGCCCCCTTAGCCTGAAACTCTGGTATAAGCTGTCTGAGCCTCCATCGCTGCCCAACCGTGTCCTGGCAAAAATCCGGTCGGACAAAAAACTCACAGCCCTTAGCACTTCTCCTTTTATTTGGCCGTGCTAAATCATAGAGCTCCTCTCTCGCTCTGAAGTTACACAGTGAGATCAGAATAGCCCTAGGAAATTCTGAGCCCTGCACGGGAATCTATGTGCCCTTTGAACTTCCCTTTGCCAGTCCCAATGCCCCAGCTCTGGGAATGCCTCTGGGAATGCCTCTGAAAACAGCTCCACCATAAACCTTAACGGGTCCGCACCCTCTTTCCCTTCTGGCACACCCAGTACTCTTAGGTTATTCCTTCTAGACCTATTTTCAAGGTCCGTTATTTTCCAGAGGAGTTCATCCCTGTATGTCTTAAGGGACCCTACTGTTTCCTTCTGAGCACATAGTTCGTCTTCTAGCGTAGAAATCCTTGTTTCGGCCTCGCTCATCCTTATAACCACCTCTGAACAGGACTTAGCCACCCGTCTTACAGCGTTCTGCAGTCGCTTGCATGCGTTCTGAGTGCGTAAGAGCCCAGCCTGTGTCTCTGCTCTATGAGTCATAATTAAGTCATAGATGGTGGCCAATGTAATCTCCTCTGATGCTGGTACTGGTACTGGTACTGAAATTGAGCTTCTTCGCGCTAATTGGCCCTGTAGAGCGAGGGTGGTTCCACCCGATATGGCAGAGGCAGCATAGTTAGGGGAGTTTTGTTCATCCCAGGCAGAAGAGGCCGCTGACCCCCTCCCTGCCCCTCCC
Organism: Triturus cristatus; assembly: GCF_964204655.1. Classification (NCBI taxonomy): domain Eukaryota; kingdom Metazoa; phylum Chordata; class Amphibia; order Caudata; family Salamandridae; genus Triturus; species Triturus cristatus. Next base: position 133,032,823 of record NC_140580.1, on the reverse strand, counting down.
CTGGGTACTTGATCACCTTGGCCTTGGCCGGAAGCATCCATAGACCCCTCCAAATGTTCCTCCTCTCCCCCCATACTGCCCCCCTCCAGCCATTCCTGTACAGCACTATCTACTGAAGACCTATCGGATAAAGAAAAGAAGTCCTCAGCTATCGAAGCCTTGTCCGGCACATCACGCAGCTCTCTTGATGCCTCTACGCTCCCAGGCTTAACATTAGGTTCCGATACTGAAAAACCGGCTCCAGACTGGTCCAAGACGACTGCAACCCCCTCAGTGTTCTGCTGCCATTGTTGTAGAGTAGATTCAGCCTCCACATTCACTTGCACCAAACCTTGCACCAATCCTTCGCAGACTACATCTCCTAGAATCCCCTTTTCAGAATTTGGCAAAACTAGGCTTACCGGAGTCTTCAGTGTGCCTTGTTGCGCGTCCTGAGCGGCCAGATTCTGGGGCGACCCCCCCCGCTATTACTAAGCGTGCTGGGTGAGGCCACATCCTCTCGAGTTTTATTTACTTTGAACATTGCTGGAATATGGTGTACAGCGTCTCTCTCCAACAACGCTGGAGCTGGAGCAGTGATTCCTGGCTGGAGGGGCTGCCGTATACTAATTTCCTCATGCCGATTGAATTTGCTGATCTTATCGGCTACCTTCTCCGCCGGCTTCTCCCCCGCTGCCATCTGCCTCGTTCTTGGCAAAGCCCCCGCGGGTTGCCCAGCCCTTCTGCCGCGGCCAGATCGTGATGGCGCACTCTTTCCCGGCATATCCCCTCCTGGACTGCCGCTATCGTCAACCGGTTGCCGTTACAAGAAAGCTCCGCGGTAGATACAGGAGACGCGGAAAACGCTGCTTTCTCCAAATGGCAGCGTCCCGGAGGAGTCTACAAACCATAGACGGCTATGGCACCCTGGAACCTCCGATTTCCTGGACCCGGTGCTTGAGTAGCTAGTTGAACGCCAACAGAAATTTGGTTAGCGTAGTGGAGGTGGAGAGCACTTGCTTAACCGGCCACAGTTGCGGCCGTAATTTTTTTTCAATGTTTGTATATGTGCTGGAAGGGACACCTTCCTGCACCCAATCAATGGTGTTTTGCTGTTTTTATGTGTGCTGCACAACGTAGCAGACATGGAATGAGCAAAAACGAGGAGAAATAAAGCATTTCTCTTCTTTTTGCTTGTTTAATACCAGGTTTTCCATTAATTTTGGTGCTGCCTCCTATTTACGCTGCCCTTGTAAATAGGGAGCAGCGAAAAAAATCAATGGGTGTTGCGGGGGAACGCCCACCGCAACACCCACTGACCACCCCTTTTACGCTAAGAATAGCGTGAAAGGGTGCCTCATTTACAAGGGAGCGTTAAGCCACGTTAACTCTGTTAAGTGGCTTAACGCTGACTTGTAATAAGGCGAAGCCTCTATCGCCACCACAAAGCCTAAAAAAGTGACATTGTGGTGGCAAAAGGGGCTTGTAAATAGGCCCCTAAATGTTTCAAGAGAGGAGAAATAATCAACCCGGGATGACGTCCAAGGACGTTTTTTTTTAACCCACACAGTGGACCCAGACAGGCAACCCCTTCTGACCTGCTGCTCGCTGACAGTCTATAGTGTGCTTCAGGAACTCTCCATGTGCAATTAACGCCATCTTTACGTGTAAATCAAATGCAGAGAGAATGACATTTTCTATAAACAGTACTTATGGTATAAACAGAACGCACGAGAGTGTGGGTACTTAAAAAATTAAGGAGGCCAGAGAAATATACTTTCCAAGAGAATGACAACTTGCTCCATATGGTAACTTGGAGAAAATGGCCACAGATGTAGTGGAAAAATAAAAAAAATACCACTAGCCTGCGCAGCCGCTGACGTGTGATAATCGCACAAAAGAAGCTTGTGAATGGCAGTGACTCAGGAAAATCACCTGGAAAGTAGTTCGCACGACAGTAAACATGTTAGCTGTCTGTGTTAAGTAAAGTGAAAAAGGAAACAAAAAGAAAATTAATCAGTAGTGTGCAAAATGAAATCCCACTAAATTCTTTCTCTGGGACTCTTAGCCCTCATTGCGGGTTGTATTGCTATCGGAATACTGCTCTGCCCCACTGCAGGTAATAGCGGGTGTGATTCCACACCCTTTATAGTCAATACCGTCACACTTAAAGAAATCTTGCTATTCTGAGTATTGAACTGGGAATTACCGGAATACTTGTAAAAGGCATTACTGTTCATAAAGTACAAAACATATTCATCAGAGAACATAGGGTAATCGGCCTCCATGCCGCATCTCACACGCTCTGCATGTGGGCATTCGAAGCCTGGCATTGGACTGGCACATGATCCTGCCCTGCAATACTTCCAAGTATTTCTATGTCTTCCATTCTCCTTTGAAGGGAAGCTTGCAAATATGTCTACTTACCAAGGGTCTAAACACACAGGGACCTTAAAAGTTTACAGCACATCATTCCCTGCCTTAGTAAGGATGTGATCAGTGACACTCTGGACTTTTGCAGCCAGAAATACACCATACATGATGTGCTGGGCTCAAAACCGTGGTGGACCCGGAAAGAGGCGGATTGGCTTAAACGAGACATATCTTTACACATCTAAGCCTCTCTATGTGTGTGGTAGCAATGCACAGTCAGTCAAAGTCTGATTGGCCCAAAATGTTGCGGACTATGCCTCCTCCATAAAACATTTCGGAGGTGTCAACCTAGTTGGTACCCACATTATTGTTCTACCCAGGAAGGCCTTCTCCACTTACAACTTTTCAAATCCGATTTTAGATCCCGATGTGCTCTTGGATGGACTATGGCTAATTGGAGGTCACTTTTATGAAAAGATTATTGATCGCTTTGTAGCTTTGAGTATGAGATACGCAAAAAAAGAGAAGTTTGATCACGTACAGATATGTGTCCACAAGATTTAAGGGCATTGCTTGACCTAGGGCTTTGCAATGCAGGGCCGGCCGGCCTTTGCCATGGAGAGGTTGGCCTCTCACCCATGGCTCAAACCTTCAGAAGGGCGGATCCGAATTGCATGCATTACTGTCATACATGCAGGAGCCTGTGTTTAACTCCCTCAATCTTCTTCCTTATCTCCCCTTCCCTTCTCCCTCTTGAACCCTGCCCACATCCCCCACTCCTCACCAACAACGTAGAAGCAGTGGTGGCTCCTCCGCTAAGGCAGAGAAGTGTCGCGCACTGCTCAAAAGGAAAAATAAAACGATAATGAAGTATTTTTATTATCATTTTATTTTTCCTATTGGAGTCAGTGGTAGGGCAGGGATGGCCAGAGCAGGGGGAGGCCTGGTTTGCAGCCCCTAAGAGGCATTACTGTTTGGCTGGCCTTCTACGGCTGGCCAAAGAGTTGTACGCACTTCGCACGTTGCCCACTAGGCTGCATTACAGAGCCTGGTGAGGAAAATGCACAGGTTCCCTGTCCTCGTCTGAACGTTGAACCGCAGTGCTCAAACCAATCACAATTCTGCATTGCAGCGTCGTGATTGGCTCAGGGGAGCCTGTGTGCCTGGGTGCTTTCTGCTGCCGGCCGAGACAGGAATATGGAAGAGGACGGAGGAGCTGTGGCAGCCGGCCAGCCATTTAGGGTAAGTCCATTTTTTTCATCATCCCCCTGACTCACCACCCCCATCCATTAGCAGTCAATACTGCTTAGAAGTAACGTGAAGCAGCTGAGCTGTGGGTGGTTCAGATGAGGCGGGAGAGGAACGGAGAAGTGTGTGTTCGGAGGTCAGTCACTACTGTGATATAGGCAGTCAGGGACTTACCTGTGAACAAAAAGAGGAGCCCCGTTGCCTCATTTAACACACCATAAGCAGCCAGAGTGCTGAATTTGCTTCCGCCCAGGGTGCAGTTCGAGGAAAGAATGGCCTAGCTCCAGTCTCTGCTGAAGGCCAAGAGCTGCGAGGAGACCCTTAGGTTTCTAAACCACGCAGATGGTGTGGGGAGCAGGCTGCATGGTGACCTCTTGCATTTTGTGCATTGTAAAAGATGTAGGAGGTGGTCACTAAGCAGCCTCAAGCTGTCTAGTGCCTGCAGAAGCAATAGTGGTGGAAAGCGCTTAATTTGTAAAAAAAAAAAAGAAAGAAATAAGTGCGAGGGCACTCGTCAGGTGGCCACTGTACATTGCACCCATTGCCCCTGCCAGCGCTGCCAATTGCAGTACAAACACCACTTACAATCACACTTTTTAAAGTGTGATAATTCAGACTTTTCCATGCCTCCAAAGATATAAGACTGACTTGGGTGGCAGGTATTAGTCTTTTTTAATGTATATTGAGTTAATAAACAACTATTGTTGTGCTCATTTCTAAAGTAGACAGACAGCGTCACCATGTGGCAGACGGTCATAAGTGCCTGTGCTGACAATTAAGTACCGGTGCTGAGCACCGGAAACCACGGACTCAAATTAAGCACTCGTGATGGGTAATCAGGGCCGGACTGGCCATAGCAGGCACCGGGCATTTTCCCTGTAGACCAGAAGGGTGGGGGTGGTGTTTAACCCACAGGGGGCTGGTTTGGTTACCCTGTAACAAAAGCAGCAGCGGTGCTTGACACTAGCACCGCCTCCCCACCTCCTCATCACAGCCGGCGCTTCTAAGTAGCACCTGCACCCCCAACCCCCCCTCCCCCGGACAGTCGAGCAGAATTGCCAGGGCTGGTTTCTGTTCCTGGTCATTCGAACAAGATGACTCTTAGATTTAAATGCAGAAGATGTGGGGAGGTGATGGCCAAGCCTCTCAGATGCTGTAGGGAAAGGCTCAATATTACCTCTAGCTTTCCAAGAGAAATACAGAAGACGACGAGTAGGGGTTCAAGTTAACCTTTGGCTTCAGAAGACGTGTTGGAACTGAAATAAGGCCTCCCAGTGCTTGCTGCTACATTTTGGTCCAGTAGACAGGTCCAGAGCCTATTCCAGAATTTAGTAAATGCAAAGGTTCCTCCACATAACTAGGAAGCACGTCTTGACATCCAGTTTTTAAAACAATTTGCTAAAACCGTTCTGCTCTGTGATTTGTAGCCAAGTGTAGTTTACTGTAAAGAACACAGGATCATTGCCTCCCACCGATGCTCACAAATTCTCGGTTCCATTTGTGCTCGAAATGTACTCCTTTTTTTAGTTTTACAGAAACCTCCATTGCCATAATAAATGGACCTTAAAATTACAATTTCAATTGTATAAACCTGTCAAGAATTTCATTAGTTCAGTCTCATAATAGACTTCATGGCTCTGTTCCCATTTAATGCAAATGGCTATTACCAGTCTCGGGCACAGGGAGTCGATTAGGATTGAATAACTGGCTAATAACCAGCCGGTGTAAGATAGCACAGGGTACATGTGCAGGGCTACTTTTGGGAAGGTGGGGGCTAAAAGGAGAGAGAGAGACAGAGAGAGAGAGGGGGTGAGATAGAGAGGGAGAGACAGTGAGAGGGAGAGACAGAGAGTGAGAGAGAGGGAGAGACAGAGAGTGAGAGAGAGTGAGTGAGAGAGTGTGTGAGAGAGAGAGTGAGAGAGAGAGAGTGAGTGAGAGAGAGTGTGAGAGAGAAAGTGTGTGAGAGAGAGAGAGAGAGACTCTCAGCGGAAGGGGGGTATTTTGAAGAACTTTGTTGTAGCCTGGAAGACATTTATGTTACCCAGCACACATTCAGACAAGATACATAAGACAAGTGTCCCACAGGGAGATTTTGTCAGCGGCGGTTTCTCTTAAGGAACGTAAGAGCATCACCCCACTGCCCCCTCTCAGCTGCAACATGCTGTCATGTTTATTTTCCCTATTTTTTCTAAAACAATACCTCAACCCCGGCGGTGCTGTTTGGGCAGGGCATTGGGCGTAACTAGCCTATCTGATTGGTAGGCTGCAGTTTTGGGAAGTGCGCATATCGGGTTGGACAGGTCTCTTACTGGGTCCATCACGGCATGCGCACTTCAGTTCCTTAGACCTGCGCTGAGTTATGCAGCCAGGGGGAAGGCAGCGCTGCCACTGAGTCTCCCTCAGAGTACTAACTTCACCTGCTCCAACCAATCCTTGTGTGGCTCTCATGCTGTTTACTACTTTAAACAGCATTGTAGCAACGCAAAGATTGGCTGTGATCACGAGCTTCAGTGACTGTCCTCGTGGTCCCACATTCAAATGCAGTGCATGCGGGGTAAGGGACATTAAAGAATACCATGGCCAATCATTGTGGGGCTTTATTTGAAGCCACACAGTGATTGGTCATATTTTTGTCCTTTGCCCATGAGGACAGACTCTCCCCCTCGCACCATGGGACGTAGCGTAGAGACAAGTTTAGTTTAGTCATTCCAGGCTGAGGCAGATAAAGAAAATGTGGAGATAGACTCATTAGCGTTTAAAACACGGCCCCAGCCACCAGTGTGTGTCCAGGACTGTCCTCCACGTAGGGAACGTCCAGTGCATTTGTCTGCTGCAAGGGTTTTTTTTATTTGCATTATAATTTGTGCATTATCGTTTTGATGTTTTGTATTTTCTTTTGCTGTGATGAGCTTAGATCTCCTAATCAGCATAGTGCTCACCGTGCCAGTGCACATTTAAAAAAAAAGCGAAATCAATATTGCAGTTTACATAAGTCCAGTTTTTGGCCAGCCGACCTTGGTCAGGCATGTATGAGCAAGGGACCAGCACTGTCACGGGCAGGGGCCTTCCCACCGGCCTTCAATCCCCATAGTTCAATCTACATTCGGAATTTACTTTTTATTTAAAATGTTTAGTTTGAGAACAAGAAATCAGTAAGCATGAGCCAAAAAGTCAGGCAAATGACAGCCTCGCTTCTGGACAGAGTCAGGCAGATGACAGCCTCGCTTCTGGACAGAGTCAGGCAGATGACAGCCTCGCTTCTGGACAGAGTCAGGCAGATGACAGCCTCACTTCTGAAGGGCAGATGGGTTCACCGAAGAATTAAGTGCAAGTCTGGCCCACTTCTGATGAGCAGATGCCAGGGTGAGGTTGGCTTCAAAAGACTGATTGGGGAAGGAGGAAGGGCAAAGGGCATGTTTGCTCCTGAAGTGCTGGAGGGACAGGGGCAGAGTCAGGTAAAATCCAAGCTTCCTCCATCTCTTAGCAAATACATCTCCTGGAGCATCAATGTGTCACGAGATCCTTACGAATACAACACAGCAAGCTTCCTTGAGAGACTCCATCACTCTTTTGGAGAAGAAGTTTGCATAGTTGGATGTGGAGACACATGAGGGTAAGCGTTTACGTTTCGTGCCTAATGCCGAAAGGTGTTTGTTCCTTTCTGCCCTACCACTTTTACATGGTGAGCAAAATAACAATGGATTTAACCCAGATCTCATGATTGGGGGTGAGTGAAAAGTTTCAGCATTCCTTCCATCATCTTGTTGTGTTTGCTATGTTCGCCTCTAGTGGCCATGGGTATGCTCAGACATGGGTCCTGTGTCCCTACGCCACCGGATTCAAGTTAGCCTGGATGATGAGGAGTGATACCCCGAAACTGGTCCCAGGATGCTTGTTTTCCGGTACAGGGAGGACCTGGCCTGGCAGTTTGGGCTGGACTGTTTCCATGCGGAGCAGGGTCATGACTGATTTTCATATGGCTGAGTCCAAACTGGAACTGGGTGGCGAGCAAAAAAAACAATGATTTTAGGCCTGGATCTATGACTGGGGTGAATGTTTGACAATATTCAGCATGCCATCCATCATCTTTTTGTGTTGCAACGATAACCAAGCTAACCATAATTTCGCTTTTTTCTTTTAATTGAAATAATATATGTTCATGCTCTCTACCAACCATGGTGTTCAGACAAATAAAATCAAAGCAAATGCAAACTTCACACAATTGGTTCACAGACTGATTTGAAAAACAATTTAGCTTTTTGTGTCTGTGGAACGCCTCTTGTAAGGTGTAACAGGCTACAGGCAGATGTTGTCATTTTAGTCTTCAGCACCACGGATAGTTCCTAGTGCTGATCCCTAAACCTGAGGTAACAGAAGGAACACGAGCAGCTTGGTAGGAGGAGCATTGTGACAATAACCCTTCAGTAATCATGTTTGAGCAGCTCTAAAATTTTATATTCCAGATTAATGTCCAAATGTAATAAGCTAAAGTCAAATAAAGCAGCATTGAAGTTTGGAAAACAGTAAAAAAATGATTGGCTCCGACTAGCTTAGATCAAAACATTTTAGCACCCTGGGTTACTAGGGTATCTTGGATCTTGTGGTACGTGTAAGGAGTCTCTTTTGGCGTCCAGGGTCAATACGGGATCGATATCTTGCTTTCTACCAGTTGTGGCTGAAAAATCCCGGAATCCCTTGGGTTATCAGTTAAGTCTACCATTAGGGAAAGCTCCCCAGAAGTACAGATAGAAATATGTTTTACACTACTGGCCGCAGTTAAAAACAGCTGGATTGGCTATATATCCCATCAGGCGTTTCTCAGTGAGGCTGGACCCACGAGAAGCTGGTTTTTGAAGACTGCAGGCAGCTGCCTCTGTCTTCCGCTAGCTGGATTTATTGGAACAGGTAGATAAAGAGAGACCGAGAAGGAAAGAAAAAGATTTGAAAGAAAGAGATAGGTAAGAAAGTGATAGGAAGGGAGAAGGAGTTGGTCTGAATATTTTTGCCAGGGTTGTTTTGGGTTCCCAGTCAAGCCCTGGTTAAACATCTCAATCTAATTCTCTTCTAGGGGAACCCGCCTATCCCTCTGTCAGGTTTAAGTGCTCCATAAGCCCAAGTATCGTTTTAGCTGCTGTACAATAGTCTCAAGCCATATGGAACCAACAGACTTAGGTTCCTAAGCACCGTATCATAGTGGTCAAAGCGGTTAGGACTGGGTCCGACCTCAAACAAGGAATATATCATTCTGGACCATGTGAGCAAGAAGTCAGGAATAATCAATTGATCCTGGTGTATATCCTGGATCACAGCACAGTCTGACAGAATTAGGAAGATGTAAGTGAAGCTTGGAGCACTCTTCCACAACCAATGTGCAAGGCTGGTGTGGGTACCCCTGCTCAGCATAATGCCAGAGAGCGGACCAAGACTGCGGAAGTAATATAACAAATGGTCCTGCTTTAATAAGTTATCAGCCACTGACAAAATTAGTCAATGGTGGAGCACACGTGCCTTCTAAGCAGGCAGAGTCAACACTCGGTCACATCCTCATCCTCATTTTCACCAATTGCCATCAAGAGGAACCTCGCCTCTGTATTTGGTGAGGGCGGTCACAGGAGGACTTCTGGTAGGCCTCTGTGGTGTGCTCACTGTCTCCTTTGCTGAGTGGGGTGCTTTGTGTGCTGTAAGGCAGCACACCTCAGCAACAGACTTGGTCCTAGAATTTGGGATATGCACAATATGCAACTACGTTTACTAAGGAACTACTTCAGATCCCACCACGTCTAGTTGGCAGGAGTCTTCAATTTCCCTCAAGCGAGGCTCCAGTTATATGATCAGTTTCAGACTAAAAGCCATTACTAACCTGATGAGCTGGACTGGCTTAGGTCTCAGCATGCACCATTCACTGGTTAGGGTATGTACACGGGCAGTCTACCGCTCTGAACTTTCTAGAATGGTTGAGACGGAGTAATCAGTAAACAATAGCCTAGCCAGGCATTCAGGATTTTTACAAAGGGATGCCTGGATAAGTGATTATGTGCATTCCTTCAGAGATGGGAGAGAAGAAAGAAGCTCCAGGAAAGATGAACGGAGATTGCCACATTATTGTGTTGGCAGCAGTGTCAACCTTTTTTTGTAATTTTGGGGACATGTTCTAGGCAAAGTTTGGTGGGCACCCATTTTGGAACAACTTTTAATTTTTCTGCCTATTTTCTGCTAGTTTAAGCCTGCATGACAATCAGGAACCGACATTGCAGGAAAAGACTCCCCATCATTTTGAATTGCTAACCTCAGAAAAGATTCTATGGATAGACCACCATCTAGGAAAGGGGAGATTGAAAGTCTTAGCCACTCTCCTCTCCTGAAACTCATGGCATTTATTTGGCACCAAGACTAAGTTAGACTTCCTTTGCCCAGTACTGAATTCTGAAATCCTGCCACCGCTTTTAATGCCTGTAATAATCTCTACAACTCACAGATCACCTGTCCACCAGCCTGTCAAGGCTGCAAGGATGCTTAACCATTTGCTGAGCTCAGCATCCAGCAACATGCTGCCTATGAGCGCGAGGAGCATTTCTTACTTTTCCTGGATGAGAATAAACTCTGGTAAGCTAATTGGCACAGTCCTTAACACTTGAACAGTTCTCGTCAAGGATGTAAACTCTATTTGCCTAGCCAATGCTTGTTTTTCCTTTGCTTTCTGGATAGAGGTGTCTCTTCTATTGACCACAAGTATCCTTCGGGCGAATACCGTCTTCGAGTTTAGGCTACCGGTATTGCAAGGAGATGTAGACATTATTAAGGAGTCTTGTGTCATCAAGACAGACTTATGGGGATGTAGTAAGACTGGGCCCCGAGTCATGTGGGTGGATTCCCAAAGCAAGATATTGTGCAGGAGTGGAAGCTCTCTGTCAGTCCGCATAGATGAAGCACATGATACAAACAGTCACATGGCGCGAAGAGAGCAGTGTTTGAAGTCGGTTTCCATGTCTGGCTGTATTACACACGCAATGCAAGTAGTCTGGAGTTTGCAGCTCTGTCTATGTGTTCAAAGGTGTTAAACAGAACACAAATAGTGCAGTATTTATAATCTGCACGTGAGCCTGCACTGGAGGAGCTTGGGAACCAACAGAACATACCTACCCTCTGTATGTATCTGCTAACAATATGCATCTGATACAGAATCTGGAGTGGCAAAACATGGGTCTGGCTACGCGAAGGAAGATACAAATAGTGTATTGTATTGTTTTGTAATTGCTTTTATATATCACTTAGCGCCCCCGACGAGGCTTCGAAGCATTTTTTCGGCGAGTAGCACGCTACTCCAGAACCCATAAAGGATTAGTGTTGAATTAGTATAGTGAAATATGAAAGTAATTTGAGTGGTGGATATGTTAGTCAGTTATTTGGATTGAGAAGGATAGTGGAGGGATAGAAGAGGGGAAAAGGTTTGCATTTATATAGCGCTTGCTACCCCTGATGGGGTGTTGAAGCGCTTTTTTGTCGAGTAACACATTTCTCTGGAACCCATAAAGGATTACTGGTGAATTAGTATAGTGAAATATGAAAGTAATTTGAGTGGAGGATAACTTAGTCAGTTACTTGGATTGAGAAGGATAGTGAAGGCGGATAGTGCACACAGTCAGCATGTATATGAATAATTACACACCATAGGGCAAAGAGTGCAGGATCAGCCTGGGTCTGGCTTCACCAAGCCCATGATGCAAATAGTCCAAGGTTTACATTCTGACGTGCCTGGGTGTACTAGGCCCATGATGCAATTCGTGCAATGTTTACTGCTTGCGTTTCTGGCTGCACTACGTCCACAATTGATTGGTTTAATTACAAAACGTAAAAATATAAGGCCAGACCTATTGGCCTTCTCTGTGCTTGTCCTCAAATGCTGCAGGATTTACAAACCGCAAGCATTGAAGTGCTGTCCTTTTGGGAGCAGAGATATTTATTTATGGCTGTTCTTCGAGCCAAGCAGCCCTGTACTTAACGACTAAATGTAATGCACACAAAAAGCAAAGTTGGCTGCGGTCTTCCTCTATGGATAGCTCTGAAGGTCAGACAGAGAGAGCTCTGCGGTAAAGAGAGGAAAGCAGAGCTGTGCTGCAGTGCTGGGTCCAGACTTCCCCAGCACTTGCACATGACAGATGCAGCGCTGAAGAATGGACACCAAGGGGTGACCTTCGCCCTGGAAAGGGAAGCTAGCAAAGGGGCTTATTCTGTCCAATGCGACAAAATGTCCAGTTTCACAGGAGGGCTTGGGCAATGCCCGTGTGCAAATGGAGAGGTACACGCAGGTGACTTACCATGGTATAAAAGACTGGTAATAACTTACCTGGATTTTAGTGTACATTTCCAGAATACATTTCTAAAAAGGATTAATGGCAGAGTACAGATCTACCAGTGCACATTTTTTTTCAGTGATGATAGAGCCGGTCAATGATCAAGCAAGAATGGAACCTGTTTGTGGGTTCCTTCATACTAACAAGACAACTTTAGTGATAAAGCATTGAAGAAGATTAAGACTCCTGGAAATCCTAGATGTCATGGTGAGGCCAAACTTAAAGCACATCCTAGCCAAGACTATAGAACAAGTGACCACTCTATCAGGTTTGTTAGGGGAGGCCAGGCAAAAGATGGAGTACGGAGTGCAGGTTCATCAACTATTATGCTTATATATGACGAGACCACGACTGACTTAACTCAACACTTACAGACAACAAGCGTTAATCAGGGTCATGGAGTCGAAGGGTTTAGGAGCTCTGAAAAAGCATGCCTGCATAACAACCCAGGGCGGCTCCTCTATGTGGGCGGAGGAGGGTCGGCCCACTGCTTTCTCGCAGTGCGAGAAGCAGAACCATAAAATGTTATTATAAATACCATTTTATGTTTCTGCTTCTCACACTGCCAGAAAGCAGAGGATTTGGTTGAGGGCGGGTGAGCGGTCCTGCTCCAGGGCAGGTGAGGAGTGGCTTGCCCACTGTTGTGGGCGCGGACTGTTTGCTCTTTTCTCCGTGTAGGCTGCATGCAGCCTACTTGGAGAAAATGGCCTCCCCATAGACGCCTGTACGGTCAGTGTCCCAGCCAATCACAACGATGCCATTGCAGCATTGTGATTTTGCTTAGGGGAGGGGAGGAAGGCTGCCTGCTTCCAGTATGGAGGAGTGGACGCGGACGACAAGGGACCAGACCGGGCTGCAAAGGTAAGGTACATTTTATTAATATATTTAAAATTACCACCCTGCACGACTCTCTCCCCGCGCGCATCCCTAAATCCCCCACCTGCGAGTCAGCCATCCACGACTGCTAACAACTGAGGAAGTTGCGTGGTACTGAGTTAAGACAAAGTTACGCTCATTAGGAGAATGCCCGTAGTTCAGAGAACTTGTATGCGTTGGTTGGTCATCAAGCAGAAGCCATAAGAAAGAATGGTCGAAATGAAAAAGTGGATAATCTCTGACAAAGATGGAGAAGCTATAGCGCAGATAGAGAGGAAAAGAACCACTAAAGTAACAAGAGGGAAGAGCAAGACCACTATGGGTCAGGAGAATGAAGGAGGCATTAAAGAAGGGAGTTCTTTTGACCAAGGGATGGGTATTATTTTCTTAGTACACCTCAAGCCCAGCTGTGCCGCCTTAGCACCACTTAAATAGGCCAAGAATTGATATATATGCTCAGCAAAGGTCTCCATTTTCTATACAGCCAACAAGGTCTGTCTTGTTTTAACCCTTCCCAGTTTAGTACCACTAGGACCCTTTGTAGCCAAATGGAGCACCAGACGTTTACACACCCAAGATGGCTGCTATGTGCCTCTAGTTCTTCAAAGTTCCATACTAATATAAATGCCATGTAACAGCCATCGTCATGTGCTGCCCTCATCCTCTTTCTCACATTTCAACTGAGTCAATTGCAAATGTGGATAAATGGGTGGTCTTCAAGACCTGCGTAGAATTTGGGGGGAAAGGTGCCAACGGCAGCCCCCTGTAAGGATCATGGGGTCATGTAAGGCAGAAAAATAAATTTGAAGAAACGCTCCATAGGTGAAAAGAAAGTAACTGACTGTTGTTTGACATATGTGATAAAGTACTTCAAACAGTAGATAAGTAGGATATCGGAAGTCGCAGAGGATTTCTGTGACAGGTATGGATCACATTGCCCCTTTTCTTGACCACTTCAGAAACATACCTGATGTCCAACCCACTCCAAATCAAAACATACTAGCACACCACATCATGATGGGTGAGTGAGCGGGAGGGATCTGTGATGACAGTAGCTGTTTCGTGGGCTTGTCTTGAACATTAATATTCTGAATATTATAATGCACTGTATTATTTCAAGACTGTACTGAACTCATACCTGCATTGCAGGTCAGCACAAGCTAGCCTGCACGGAGGGTTCTGTCCGAAGGTTTTATTTAAGGTAAAGGTAGTCACTCATACTGTCACCAGGCAGGTCGCTCCCCTCACCGCCACGCAGCCCCCTGTGTGACCTGTGATCCGCTGCCACTGCTGCCCGTGTTAGCCCACCTGCATCACTGCTGAGTACTATTCTGTTATTGTTTTTGCATCTGTGTCCATTTTGCCTTCTGTACACCTGTGTCCGTTTTTTACCCATGTGCCCCCTTTCTTTTTTGTTCCCTCGCCTTCCGTGTCCCCCGCCGTTTTCCCGCCGCTGTGTACCTGCGGCCCCGCCCCCTTGTCTCCCATTGGCTGCCCCGCTCCCACCTCCCAGCTGCTCCTCCGTCCCTCTGCCCCTCATGTGGAGGCCGCGCAGCGGCCGCGGCGCTGGCGCGCCGAAGGCGTGCCATGGGCAAGCCCGTCTGCGCCCGTCCGCGCCTAGCGCCAGAACCCCTGGTCCCAGCCGTTGCCAGGAACCCTGACTAAGATACAACACCGCCGTCCTCAACGCACTCAACACCGGACGACCACCCGCCTGCTATCAAGCCACCCCGAAGTGCACCCACGGACCCTTCACCTGCCTAGCCTGCAAATTCACCTGCCTCCGAACATGCACACCGCCCGCCGGACCTAAAATCAACAACAACCACCTCAAGTGCATCCTCCTCAACACTTGCTCCGTCCACAAGCACGCCGTCGAACTCTGTGACCTCCTCAACACAACAGCACCGGACGTCGCCTTCCTCACGGAAACCTGGATGAACGCCTCCTCTGCCCCCACATCGCCAGAGCCATCCCGGACGGCTACAAGATCACCCAGAAAGACCGCGTCAACCAAACCGGAGGAAGAATCGCCATCATCTACAGGAACAACATCAGCATCACGACCAATGCTGCAGACACACTCTCCGCCGCCGAACACCTACACTTCCAGATCCACACCGACCCCAAAACCACACTCAGAGGAACCCTCATCTACAGACCCCCGGGCCCGCGCACACAATTCAGTGAAACCATCGCCGACTTCGTCAGCCCGCACGCACTAACCTCACCAGAATACATCCTCCTAGGGGACCTGAACTTCCACCTGGAGAACAACAACGACAACACCACCACCACCCTGCTCGACAACCTCGCCAACCTCGGACTCAAGCAACTGGTGAACACCCCCACCCACTACGCCGGCCACACGCTGGACCCCATCTTCTCTGCCAGCAACAACGTCTCCTTCAGCCACTCCACAGGACTACACTGGACCGACCACAGCTGCATCCACTTCCCCTTCACGAAGACTACATCCCACCACCGCATGCCACAGATCCCCCGCAGATGCTGGAGCAAAGTCACCACAGACCAGCTAACCACATCACTGAGCCAGAACCCACCAGCCGACACCTCTGACACCAACGACGCAGCCCAAAATCTCGCACAGTGGATCACCAACTGCACCGACAACCTTGCTCCACTGAAGAACCCCCCAGGCAAGACCAGCAACAGGAAAACCACATGGTTCACCGACGCCCTCAAAGACTCAAAGAAATCCTGCCGTACTCTCGAAAAAACCTGGTGCCACGAACGGACGAAAGAAAACATGACAGCCCTCAAGAACGTCACTCGCGAACACCACCAGCTGATACGCACCACCAAAAGGACATCGTTCAAAGAGCGGCTGGACAACAACACCCACAACAGCAAGGAACTCTTCAACATCGTAAAAGAGCTCTCCAACCCCAGCAACAACGACATCACACCGTCGCAAGAGCTCTGCAACTCCCTCGCCACATTCTTCTACCGCAAGATCGCAGATATACATGACAGCTTTGATGCCCAGACTCCGCCTCCAGTCACCAAACCAACGACCCCCACCACCACCCTCAGCGCCTGGACCCCCATCAGCACAGAAGACACCACCCACGTCATGAACACCATCCACTCTGGCTCTCCCTCTGACCCATGCCCCCATCACATCTACAACAAAGCCGACACCATCATCGCACCCCACCTCCGGAACGTCATAAACAACTCCTTCGCGTCAGCCACCTTCCCAGAGAGCTAGAAGCACGCAGAGATCAACGCCCTTCTGAAAAAACCCACAACCGATCCTAAAGACCTCAAGAACTTCCGCCCCATCTCTCTTCTTCCCTTCCTGGCAAAAGTCATCGAGAAGACGTCAATAAACAGCTGACTGTATTCCTCGAGGCAAACTACTCGCTCGACCCATCCCAGTCCGGATTTCGAGCCAACCACAGAACCGAGACCGCCCTCATCGCAGCCACTGACGACATCAGGACCCTGATAGACAACGGGAAGACAACCGCCCTCATCCTCCTAGACCTCTCAGCTGCCTTTGATACCGTCTGCCACCGCAACCCTAATAACCCGCCTCTACAACACTGGGATCCAAGGAAAAGCCCTGGACTGGATCACCTCGTTCCTCTCCAACAGAACCCAGAGAGTCCGCCTCCCGCCGTTCCGCTCCGCGGCCACCAAGATCATCTGCGGCATACCCCAAGGCTCCTCGCTCAGCCCAACCCTCTTCAATATCTACATGAGCCCCCTTGCCGCCATCGCAAGCAAACACAACCTCAACATCATCTCCTATGCCGACGACACCCAGCTGATACTCTCCCTCACCAAAGACCCAGCCACCGCCAAAACTAACCTCCAGGAAGGAATGAAAGACGTCGCAGAATGGATGAAGCTCAGTCGGCTGAAACTGAACTCAGACAAGACGGAGGTCCTCATCCTCGGACAAACCCCATCTGCATGGGACGACTCCTGGTGGCCCACAGCGCTGGGCACCGCACCGACACCCGCGGACCACGCACGCAACCTGGGATTCATCCTGGACTCCTCCCTCACGATGACCAAACAAGTCAATGCCATCTCATCCTCATGCTTCAACACCCTGCGCCTGCCCCGAAAGATCTTCCGGTGGATCCCCACCGAAACCAGAAAGCTGGTCACCCAGGCCCTCGTCACCAGCCGACTGGACTAAGGGAACACCCTTTACGCAGGAACCACAGCCAAACTTCAGAAACGTCTTCAGCGCATACAGAACGCCTCCGCACGACTCATCCTCGACATCCCTCACCACAGCCACATATCTGCCCACTTGAGAAACCTGCACTGGCTCCCCGTCAGCAAGAGGATCACGTTCAGGCTCCTCACCCACGCACACAAATCACTCCACGACATGGGCCCCGAATACCTCAACAACCGCCTCTCGTTCTACACTCCTACCCGCCAGCTCCGCTCCGCCAGCCTCGCCCTCGCCACCATCCCACAGATTCGCAGAACCACCACGGTAGGAAGATCATTATCCTACCTGGCCGCCAAGACATGGAACTCCCTCCCCGCACACCTACGACTGACCCAGGACCATCTCACCTTCAGGAAACACCTCAAGACCTGGCTATTCGAGCAGTAGCGGCCCCCCTCCCTTCAGCGCCTTGAGACGCTCGCGGGTGAGTAGCGCGCTTTATAAATGTATTGATTGATTGATTGAGTACTCTAAGTCATAGGCAAGGCACTACTTGGAGTTCTCATGAGGGTCTTTGTTTTTCAGAGGAGTTGTAAAGCGCGAGTATAGGTTTCGGCCAGAGATGCATGAGAGGTAAGAGCTCAGTACAGTTTTTCTCTCTACCTTTCTCCTCTCTTCTTCTGTGTCTCACATTCACACAAAGGCACCCTTTCTCATCCCCTCACATTCCCTGACTCAATCTTTCTCACACTGTATCAAACTCTCCTACTCTTCCCAAGATATTTTGCTATCTCATTTTCAGTACTTGTGAACACGCTCTCCGTTTTTACACCCACGTAGCTTAAACCCTGTGCAATACGTTCATGACCGGCACCCCGGAAGGACATTCCATAGGCAGGCGTCTGAATGACTTATGCAAAGATATAGCCCCGACCAGGAAAAGTGGCAGAGCTTGGCGCTGAAAGTTTCAAAATGTACTTTCTAATGGAAGCCATTATATACACTGTGGGCGGTCCTCTTGCAGACAATCAAGCCAAATAAATCTGTTGTTCACTCGCTGCCCCCCCCCCCCAAAAAAAAAGATCCACACTGGTCCAACCTGGATTTCTTGATTTCTAGCTGCCAGGGCACGAACCACAGTGCAGCACTGACTCCACAGTCACCTAGGTGGGAGATACTGACTACTCACACAGGTGACAGTGAGATCTTTTTACATAGCCTCCTCGATCTCACAGCATCACTTGACACAGTGGACCATCAAGCCCTCTCCACATTCATCGGCTTTGACAACAAAATCCTACTGTGATTTATCGCTTACCCGTACAACAGATATCAAAATTTTCAGATGAATTCCAAAATGCATGAATGATTCCCCCTGACCTGCCTCATTCTCCAAGGTTACATCCTGGCTCTGGTCATCTTCAAACGTACATGGAATCACTTAGAGTACCTCTGACCAGCAAGGAAATTATTTTATATCAATAAGCAGACAACACTCAGATCAATTTGAAGGACTCTTTCAACAAGGATACCAGCCACTCAAAACAATACCTTTCAAGTGGATGTTGAAGGAATAATTGGACCAAGGACATCGACTACCGGAAACACTGCCGCTCCAGTGGATGCAGAAGGAGTACTTGAAGCTCAAGCCCGTGAATACAAAGTTTTTTAACTCGCCAACGGCACCAGATAAGTAAAAGTTCAAACAGCTGTAGTGGAAAGATTTTCAGCAGCCATGACAAACTTATGTTTCATTCTTTGGTGAACCCACTTCCCAGCGGCAGGGCCACATTTGAGGCATTTTGATACAGTCTGACTCCCAAGAAACTCCAACCACTGTCCGGCACAGCCATATCCCTCAGATTTCACATTAACAATGTTCTTGCCTTCAAATCCACTGTTACAAAGACAAGGGCAGCCTGACACCCACTCTCCCTACTTCACATAGTCAAGATATCCATCCCTAGGCCCGAATTCTGAAAAACCATTAGCATATTGGTTCTACCCTGATGGGGACAGCATCCTTCCTCATATTTTGCCTTCCCTTGAAGTGCACCCTACATGACCCAAAGAAAGCCATTTGCTTCCCTTACCCATACACATCACCAAAGTGTGCTGCAACGCACTTAAAACTTTGCCCTCAAGATGCCACCTCACATGTAAGCTCTGCGGTGGTCTTTACAACATATGAGGCAGTGACATCACTAGGCTCACTACCAGGAGGTGCACAAAGGAGAAGAACAGAAGACAAACCGTCTTCTACTCCACACAAAGGATTCAGCACTGTGTCCCAGCCCATATTCCACAGGTGCTCTCCCGCCAGGTACAGCACGTTAAAGTAAAGCAGCATCCCTAAATGCAAGGCAGAATGAAAAGTCTTCTGCTGAGCCTGGTTTCTGAGGTTGATAGAGGGTTGCATGGGTCAGATTGAGGGGTTGGAATGAAAGCATATCTCATGGGCACAAAGAAGGTTTATCTCAATACAATCACTCATTTTGCGGAAAAACAGTTTTGACCATGGGACAGCTATGCAATTTCTCCTCAACTTCGAACAGACTGACACAGCTTCCATTTTTACAAAAATCCTAAAATTCAACAGTATTGTGCCATTGCCACCCCATCTAATAATTAAGCTTCTCAGCTGTCACTTCCCATTATTTTCATGATTCTGCTTCACCTGTAAGAAAGTAGTAGAAGCCACTGGACAAAGGACACATATTCTGCAGGCCTTTAAATTAAAGGCCGAAATACATGCCTATTAAAATGTTACTTTCCCAGATCTCATCCTGCTGATAAAGTCTGAAGAGACCCAGGTACAAGGATCTAACAATCAACCATTCTCTCCAGGACAGCAGTGAGGCCGAACCCTGTGCTACGCGCGGTGCTGCTAGGGGTATTTGATATAATGCACAAGTGCTAATGGTGAAACTGGTGACTTTGTTGAGGTGGAAAAGCAGTATTGGGCAGACCGAGCAACAAACCAACGATTAAAATAATCCAATGTACCCATCACCGAGGGGACTTATTTGTCAGCGATTCTGCGGTGTGTAAAAAGCAGTAGAGTGAAACTCTTTAATATACTCAGTAGTTGGAACGTGGCAGAGGTGAATATGAAGGGCTTCAGTTTCACTTATGAATGAAACTGCTCACCAAGGTTCCCCACAGATGTGTAAGGAGTAGGGAGAACATTTGGACGACTGTGGGAGGATACATGGCAGCTTCAGCAGAGGTAGTATTGTGGTTGCGAGCATCTATCTTTGACAAGCACAGTAATGGTGCTCAGATTGGCTTCCAGGGCTGGCTGGCTGTGATGGAACTGGCTGTTCATGATTAATGATAGCGAGTGAAGGAGGGCATGGTTATAACTGTTGTGTCACCTTCTTAAGGGTTATATGAAAAGCTGCAGGAAGATAAGCTGTCACCATTGGAGCTGGTGTAGAGGGGGTGTCTGAGACTGCCTAAAACAGAACCACATAGCAAACCAACTGGCAGCGAAGTTGGCTTTGGAAGTTAGGGGCAGAAAAAGACAGATGACGGACAGAGAATATATGGCGGGCAAGGTAGGAAACAAACAATTATTGAGCCGTCCCCATCGTGCCTACGGAGGAAAATATCACAAGAGAACACAGTCCTTGTTGGGTATGTGGCACTGCCAGCGAGCATGGAGCTGGTCTGGGGTAGGGGCAGAGAGTACTGGGTATCATGTGACTGGGGCAAGGCAGCGGAGGATTCCCAGGGTCTTTCCATGGTTTCTCTGCCACAGCTTCCTGCTTAGGCCACTCACTGCTAACTTAGTGCTAACCAGTGCTTAATTTGTAAAACAAAATAGGTTCCAAGGCCTTCGTCAGTCGGACATTGCAGCTTGCAGCAGCCATTGCCCCGGCCAGTGCCGCCAATGACAGTACAGCACAACGTCTACAACTCCTACAACTGTACCAATTCAGTCTATTCCAAGACATCCAAAAAGAATGGCTTGGGTGGCAGGTATTACTCATTTTTAGTGTAAATTAAATTATTACAAGTACTCAAGTCGAAATTAGACAAACAGCACCAACATGTGATGGACTGCAACATGTGCTGTGTTGACAATTAAGTGCTGCTGGTGAGCACCGGAAACCACCAGCTCAATTTAAGCACTGGTGTTAACCTGGAAGAGTTGATAGAAAGGACATAGGATTTGTAGTCTGTTGGATCACTGCCTGCTCTTAAAAAGTATTTTTGTTTACATTCTCAAAGGGGGAGGGGTCCTTTGGGGACCACCTCTATTCTCATTTGGGAATGGCTACCACTGCCTTTTAGTAGTCTGTAAAAAAAAAAATGTTTTGCGGCCATTATTCTGTCTCAAAACATTAATACATACCACTGTGATTCAGTAGTTGGAAGGAACACCCTAAACACACCCCTTTCAAATACCAAATTGTTAAACCAAATTGTGATTTAGTAGCAAGTTATTGAATTGCAATTTGCCTTTTGTATATTGAAAAATGCTGTTTTTTCTGGTCACCGATGGGACGATTCTGTGATTTGGCCCATTCTGTGACCTCAAAAACGTTTTGCACACATGGCACTTAGTTCTTTGTCAATGGAATATTTTCACACTGGGCTCCGTTGGTGAAAGTGTGAAGTGGCATTTTTTGGCCCTCCCAACACCAAGCACAGACAGCCATTGCTGTTTGTAGAGGAAATATAACTAATCCCTGTAAATGGTTTCCCGGAAAACTGACTAGCTGTCTCTTAGGATTAGTTGTATCCATGGAATAAACTTGATTTAACTATGGCTTGTGGTGGCAGTCATGGTGGGGTAGGTGGGACAGGGGACTAAAAAAGCAATAAAAGTAGAGCTCCCGGGGCTATAGTAGGCAGACTGCAAGAAAATGAAGATTTAACTAGGAGGGTGCATTTCAGACACAGAGGTCTTAGGGCCGGATTAACAGTTCGGGGGATGGGTTACTCTGTCAGAAACGTGATGGATATCTCTTCCCCCTTATTGCAAGTGCCAAAGGATACACTGCACTTGTAATAAGGCAGACGGGATAGCCGTCATTTTTGTGACAGAGTAACCCATCCCCCAAACTCTGAATCTGCCTCTACGTTGTAAGGTTCATGCTGAGAGAAACTGGATGGCGCTACAGGGTATGTGTGCAGCCTTCCGCAAATCAAACTCTGTAAGCGGTGGCTCCTCCGCAATGGCGGAGGAGCATCGCCCTACTGGCTCAGAGCAAGCAGCTGAAAAATAAAACAATATCTTACTATTGTTTTATTTTTTAGCTGCGGGCTCTGAGCCAGCATGTGCAGGGAGTGGTGGGGCCGGGGCACGGGAGGCGGAGGAGGACTGCTTTGTGCACTTCTAAGTGCGCATGTGTGTTTGGCCGGCCATCTTAGGCTGGTCAAACACACATGCGCACTTAGGTTTCTCCAATCCGGCTGTATTGAACAACTGAGTTGGGAAAACAGCAAAGACTCCCTGTCCTGAGCGAAGCCCAGCCCGCCCAGGCCAATCCCCACGCTGCTCTCATGCTTGAGAGCAGCACGAGGATTGGATGGGAGGTGTGATGCTGGCCCAGGGACTCCTTGGACAGGAACTGCAGCAGAGGGGCGCAAGGCGGCCGCAGCACCAGGTAAGTGGTTTCTTTTTTTAACATTAACAACCCCCCCTCCCCCCAGCGTGCTTCCCGCCGGCTCCTTCTCCTCCCGGTATTTGTGTGTGTCGCCCGCCACTGACTCCGTAACCCGTGCATCGCCATTAAAGTCTACACACAAACCGTCAAAGCACGATGGCGTGTTTGCGCATTTAAGGCGCTTCCGATATACATTTCGGAATAAATCGGAAGATAGTAAAATTAACTTTTGCTCTTCTTTTCCGGGAATCCGACTGGTTCATGCGTAATTTCCGCGGCTCTGAGCTCACTGCGTGTGTGTTTTTTTTTCCAGACAGATGTCCCAGGCACGAACAGATATTATATGACATCAGCCCCCTTGGGAGGCAGCTTGTGACAGACAGTTCTGTCATCGGCTCTTCTTCCAGGCCTGGTACCGTTTGGCTTCGGGAATATCTCCGAAGAGTGAGAATTCTTGGAAGGGGGGCGGCAGAGTCTTTCTCCAATGGCAGCAGGTCCGGGTCTCCACGAAGCAGCTCAGAGGGACCCCGCGGTCAATAACACAGTCTCTGCTCTATTTTTCTTAATATATTATAATTATACCACAGGACATTCCATGATGTGGGTATAAGTGGGCATGAATGAATGAATGAATGAATGAATGAATGAATGAATGAATGAATGAATGAATGAGGAAGCATGCATTGTGTGTCACTTCAAGCTAAATCGTCTGTAGGCGCATTGAAGCCAAAGAAGAATTGGCGAGGCACACTTTGCCCCCGTGCAGACGTCGGTAGGGAGCATGGACCGAGATGGAGGAATGGAACTATGGACAGCAGTAGGTTTTGGGGACGTGCAGTAGTTTTTAGTAGGCAGACAGGAGGCAACGAACAGGTGCATAGAGGTTTGTTTGAGGGCTGTAAAATTTGGGGGATTTTTCATTTGGGGGTAAATTAAGGAGCGCTGAATTACACTTCGGACTACGTGTGTACAGAAAGATGGTCACGCTATAGTTATGAAAGTAAATATAGTTCAACGTATCTAGTATTGTGCAGAAGTGTTACAGTAGAGGTGGGGACACAGACCCAAAAGCAGCCCGGGCAAGTTTTGTCATACCAGCCCTCCTCACTGCATAGAGATAGAGCGAAGTGAGGCGAGAGACCCCGACTACAACATGGTAGGTTTAAGAGGTTTGTCACTCACTTATTTAAATTGGGGAAAACGGATGCATTAACAAAATGTTATTCGTTATATACTACCATTTTCGCATCTCTTTTGTCTCTCAGTACTCCTTCCTTCTGCCTTCTCATTCATTCTCTTGATCCCTCACCTCATATTCCTTTCTTATGCGCCCTCCAAGTTACTTTTGTTGTCCTTCTACCTCCCTTGTTACCACCTCAATCTTCGTTCTATCCTTTTCTCTCTGCCTGTCTCCTTTTCATTGCTCGCCACACTGTCTTTCCGCCTTCACAGAGTCATTTTGTCTCGGCCTTCGTTTTTTTCATCTTTGCTCCTTCTCCTTTCTTTGTTGCCCCTTTTTCTTGCAACCCTCCCTCTACTTTCTCCCTTCTGCTCTTCCTTATACCCCCTTCCTCACTCTACCTCCTTTCTGCCTCCCTTCTACCTGTTTCTGTTCTCTCTTCTGTTGACCCCTCCTTCACTCAGCACACAGGTGACTGGTAATGATTTGTGTGTTCGAGAGGAGTGTCTAGTCAACAATGTCTTGACTTGTGATTAGTGTGCAGAAGTTTGGGACTAATGAACACACATTGATATTGAGTTCGCTTAAATGCATACTTTGCTAATTTAGGGAGCAGACTAGATCTCATGCACAATGCAGTCAACACAAGAGTTCGCATTTACATGGCACTTTGTTTTAATAAATCATTATGAAGGGCAATATCGTCGCATGCACTCTACAAATGTTAGACTTTTCTCAATTTAGACCGTAACCCAGTCCGGGCCTGGCTTCACTAGCACCCAAGGACTGAAAGAACTGAAGCTAGGCTGCAGTGCCATCCCCAAGTCCCGCCCTCATAGGTTCTCATTGACTGAGCACTGTGCTGATTGGCAGCCAGGCCAGTCCCATACAATCAGTCTCAGGGAGCTCCATTCAGCTGCTCTGAAGCTTGTATTTCTCCTGGATTGGTTGCTGGAGTTACTGCCTCCATTTAAGGCCTTTGTCGAGAGCGTCCACCAGCAGGTGAAAATCGACCCCCTGACCTCCAGCCCACTGGGGAAATACCCAGTGACTGGTCCAGCCAGGCCGGCCCCGCCGTAACCTTTTGAGTATGTGGAAGAATGTAACGTGCAGAATACCTGTCAGGGGCAGCACACCCCTCTCTTTTGTTTTCATAAAAGAGGCAGCCGGTGTTACACTATAGACTAGGGATGAATGCACGGATGGACAGACAGTCAAACCCAAATCCAACCCTACAACTACGTTTGTAACCTAGCCCATCGACATAAGCATTACACAAGCAGAAACACACATGTGCATAGGACAGGTATACTGGTGGACATAAGGATGTTCCATGCATACTCCCATATTTGTATATTCATATTTACATCTGCATGAATGTCTGTACAATAGTAATCATAGTCAAACGTAAAACACATTCTAATACCTATGAACACATACGCATGTAATTTAGAAATGGGTCTATCCAAGCAGAAACAAGCATTACACCCAAGCACGGACTAGACATACACAGAAGAGCCATATGTACACCCAAGCATGGACTAGTCACTAGACATACACAGTACAGCCATATGTTCATCCAAGCACATTAGCACATATTCCTGTGCACATAGAGCAAAATAAAGGGACATAATGTAGGGCCCGGCAGACCCCAAGAAGCAGGTGCCCCCCAACCCTTCAAGGGCCCCCCCATTCAGCCCAAGGCCATTGAATATCTATGAGATATGAGAGACTCGGGGGGCCCTCATCACATTCTGCACAAAAGCCATATTGTTTGTTGTGGAACTCGGCAGAAAGTTAACATTGACGCCAACCACATACACCACAACAAACATACATACTTCGAGAACAAAAGCCATTCAAGGTTGATATCACGCTAAACTGTCTGACATTACATTGTAAACAATAGTAACACTGTGAATATGTCACAAGTACAGCAGAAGAAACTTCTGATGCCAAATCTGATTGTATTGTACAACATCATGGCCCAATCATCGCCTGACAGTAAGATTGTGTCCTAAATGTCATTTACAAAAAGAGTGTTCCATTGGTGTCAATAATAGAAAATCTATATCCAAAGTAAAGGATATTTAGATTACAATATATATGTAAGAGCATATTTTTGTTTTCCATATTCTGACATGCATCTATTGCTGCTGACGAGCTCAGTGTGAGACCCCAGAAACAATGTCCTACCAATTTCTTTGGCTCTGAACAGTTCCCCCGGGCTTATGAGGAACCCTACCTGCAGATGTAGTTGGTCTTGCAGGATTCCTGCAGGTTCAAGCAGTTTGGCTTCTCGCTGTCGCCGTAGGAGCAGACAGGCACGATGGTCTGCCTCCGCCGCTCGGTGCAGGCCACGTCCTTGCAGGCGCAGAAGAGCATCCCGTAGCTGTGCTTTGGGGGGACCTTGTCAAAGAACTGCCGCAGGGCCTTGTGGCACTTCCGCCGGTTGCACACTTCGTTGGACGTGCTGCTGGTGCAGGGAGTGATGTAAGCCGACCTGTGCTTCTTGCATGTGTCGTCTAGATTACAGGCTTTGGCAGCATCCAAGCAATTGTTCACCTTAGGCTCTGCAGGAAGACAAAAAAATGAGGAGGTTAAATTGTGCTGACATTGGATTTGTCCATTTGTGGCATTGTTGAATTCACAATTTTACAAATCACGTGATTCTACTGGAATGGTGGTGTAGCTCTATGGGATGGCATGCTATCTACCATGGAATGGCTTTTTAGGTATATTAAGCAGAACTGGAGGACGGATGTTTGTGCTTCTCGCCATCAGGGTCAGAAGGGGACAGAACATAGGCCAGGCATCAAAGAAAAAGTAGACCCATTAGCAAATCAGATAGCTAAAAAAATACAACCCCATTTGTAAAGACATGCAATATAGGTGTTTTAGGAACACACGCATTTGTGCTGTCTACAGGCAATGTTTTTTGGAACATCAGGAAAATCAACAGTAA
Organism: Triturus cristatus; assembly: GCF_964204655.1. NCBI lineage: Eukaryota > Metazoa > Chordata > Amphibia > Caudata > Salamandridae > Triturus > Triturus cristatus. Next base: position 133,006,071 of record NC_140580.1, on the reverse strand, counting down.
CAAGCATTTGCAATGCAATAGGTCTTGCATTTACGAGAGTTTCGTAAATGCGACACCTATTGCATTACAAATGCTAGTTTGTAAAAACGCCCATGTGGCGCTTTAACTTTAATATCAGCCAGGCCCCTTTCTTTAGAAGAGCCGTGTCTAAAGAAAGGGGCGTGGCCGCCATTAAAGTGAAATCGTGGTATGGGGCGCTTTTACAAAAACAAAAAAACTAATTTCTTTTTCAAGTTGACAATCAAATGCTTTCTTTGTAAAAGCGCTCATGCCGCGCTTTCACTTTAATGCCGGCACGCCCTTTTCCTTAGACTCGGTTTGTTTAAGGCAAGGAGCGCGGCCGACATTAAAGTGCAAGTGCGGCATGGGGCAAAGGCACGGCCGCCACTATCAGCGTGGCGTGCTGTGCTAGGCAAAAAAATAAAATAAAGCTGTTGCGAGAGAGCGTGTTCCACCTGCAACAGCAGGCATGCGAAAGACATTAAACTAAATAGTGCTTCGGAGGCTGTAATTAAAGCCTAACGAGCAACAAAACACATATAAAAGAGGGTGTCCTCAAGAGAGGTTACAAATGAAGACAGGAGGGACTAGCAAGCCTATTTACGAATCAGAAGCCAGCATTTACGAAGGGCATCACACAAGCCAATAAAAAATATGGGAGGAGAGCGGGCGGGGCTTTAAGTGCATGCTCCAATACAGCATGTCTCACAAAGCAAAGCAGGCGCTGCCCAGGCTCGACCTAAAAAACTTCTCACTAGACAATAAAACAGGCACACAAACCCACAATCAGTCCTTTCAGACCAACCCTACAAGCACTGCCAGATTGCCCTCTAAGTCAGTCCAACCCTGCTTGCCTTGAACTAGGCTCAGGGTGGATTCATGTCTATTTAACCTTCCTATTTACACTGGGACCCCTGACAAGTGGCAATTGAATGAGATATTTGGCTGAGTGGACATTAGCATTTAGCGGGGGGGGGGGGGGGGGCGGAGGGGGGCACCAGTATGCACATGCTGAATGACCTTTAGAAGACCTTGAGTTTTGACGCCCATCGCTCTGTTTCAGACTCAGTAAACAGGCTGCTTACCTGGGCTGACTTTCCGTTTGAGAACCCGGCGCTTCCCCGGCTGTCAGCGCCAAGAGAAGCAGCGCTATTAATACTGTACTCTGGTGACAGGGTGATGCCCTCACATACCAGCCCACAGTTCACAGCACTAATTGGGTCTTGTTAGAGGAACTGTGAATCCATATCCCAGCTCCAAATGTTTCACTGGCCCAGCTGCTCAGCGACAACTAGTCTGTGGCTCTGCGCGGCATGACAGACAGCATGTCATGTCGACACTCGGAGGCAGAGTTACAGAAGCCTTGGAAGAGCCGGGGAGGTAGCTTGGTGGGTAATGCACCTACTACTGAGATCTGCCTGGAGTCAGAAAGAATTGCAGTGTCTACAGAAACCAAAACAAGAAACATCAAAATGCCTTTGGCACCGCTAGTGATTTTTTAACACAACCCAGTGTCTGACACTGCCCCCCCCGCCATCCTTTATCCCCATTAACCCCTGACCCCATACCAGACCCAAGTTTGCATCTCATTGGCCGATCCTGGCTTCCAGAATGTTAGCAATAGAAGACTGCCGTGGAAACATATGTATTATCTTACACTCAGCAGTACAATGTTTATTTGGCCTGTGATCTTCTGACCTTATAATTATGCAATCTGTGCAGACTCATTACTGCTGATTACTGAGTAATTGTGCATGGCTTGTGCCTGCAAGGCAGCCTGTTAACTGCAGGACCAGTCTGCCCATCGTGACACAGACCAGCAACCTAAGCACACGGTAGCGGCACCGCATCAGTGCTGCATACCCGGGCCCAGTGGCGTCACTAGGGTTGGTGTCACCCGGTGCGGGTAACTCATGGTGTCACCCCCTCACGACTTACCGCATGGACCTCCTCCGCCCGAGTCCGCCAGTGGACACAGTTGGCAAATAACGGGACCATACAGAATCCTTAGTAACGTTTGTAAATGTAGGTCATATATTTACACAATGTGCCTGTTAACAACAGTGTGATAATGACTCATTAATCAGGTTGTACAGTGGGCTACCTGCTAGTCAACAGTTTATTGGAATTTATAATATCATAGGTATGGTACTTTGTACTGGTGTGGTGTTCCCACTATCCAGCAACACGATATATCAGTGGTCGAAGTGGGGGGAAAAAAGTAGGGGAACTGTGGGCGGAGAATCAGAGGGCGGGAATAACCCAAGGATTGGATCAGTGGGCGGAGGCAGAGGTGTGGCCAGAATGCGCAAACATCCCAATTTTTTGTATTTGTTTGGTTTCACTGCCCAGTTTTATCAACCAATGGATACACATGATTATTTAAGGTTATAATGAGTTATTGACAGTAAAATGCATTCACAAAGTGGGATATACTTCTAATCACAGAATGTCCCCAAATACGATAAAATGTGGAAGCACAAGCCATTTGTCTCTGACTCCGAGCCATGGAGTTTCTGTCATCAGCACTTCTCCCTTTTCCAAAACAGCAGTTCAAACATGAATGGCTAAAAATTCTAGTTTGCAAATGCTTTCTAAATAATAATGGCTCTGCCATATTTGCCTCATAATGCAAGATCTGCAGCATGATCTGACCATTTCAACTAATAAATTGTTTGTAGCTCAAGCGTATCAAAAGTTAATAAAAAATGTGTTGCAGCGGAGTAGATGACAGTTAATAGCTCACTGTTCTATGTTAGGATTTTAACTTATAAACTGCAAATAACAAAAGGATCTCTCTGACAAAAGCAGTAGCCCACTGGCCTATTTACATTATGTGCACTTTGTGATCTGCATGGTACATGTTCTTTGCAGCAGGTACATTAACCTTCTGAGCTACCTTTCCACGAGTCAAATTTTCCATTAGACAAAATTCCGATCTCTCTCTAGGAAGAACATTAATCACTAGAGTCATCATGACATTTTTATTGTTACCGAAAATTGCTGGAGGCCAGGAAGGAGGCAGCAAGCGCTTTTAAAACCATAATAGACTTGCAAAAATGATGCCTCCACCTAAAGTCAGCACCTGGTGCGGTCACACCGGTTGCACCGCCCTAGAGCTGGCCCTTCTCAAGGGTCTTGTGATCTCAGTGACAGGGTCACTGTTGTTCTAGGGTGTGCTGCTTCATAGGCCTGCCCGCAAGACTGGAGGTGAACTTCAGTATGAATAGTGGTGGACAAGCCTTGAAGGTTAACCTACACTTGTCATGCTAGGGTGCACCTGCTGGTGCTACGACACCAGGGATTCTAATGTCTTGCGAAGCCTTCTAAGGTCTAGCATGAGATAGTGCTCTCTCAGGAGAGTGGTCTGGTGGACTGGTTATTAAGGCTGAACCTGGTTCCCCAGTTCCAAATTCAGCAGCTCTGGCCATAGTGCCACATCCTCTCCCCCACTGAGCACCATACTACCCCACTGAGAAAAACTCAGACTGCCTTCAACTACAACCCAATTGTTGCCAGCTATAAACACCTGGATGCGGCTCAATTTAAATTACGCACTGGGCAAGAGCAATATGTGGCCTTCAAAAAAAAGTGACAGCATCCTGGAAAAAGCAAACAATCATAGGGAATGCAAAATTTTGAAAACCATGTGAATTGTAAGCAGGAACAACATGCTTACCTTAACGCTTTTACACTCAATGTTCAGAAATCAGTGAGTGCTTTTGCCTGAAAAGTTAAGGACATGACAACAGGGCCCTGAATGGACCCATTTCAATGACCATTGCTTATATCCTTACAAAACGTAAGCAGTATGGTAAAAAAAGACAACATCCCTAGATGCAGAGCAGCAGTACAAATTTTGTTTTCCAATCCACACTTTGTAGTACCTCCAGGATTGGTGCACTAGTTGCAAGCCCTGGGAAAACAAGGCCAAGACAACAAAAATAGCGCTTCACTGGCAAACTCTGTAAAAGTGGCGCTAATGTGTTTGGGTGTGAATAAAATCAATCTGGCCAGTTTGCTACCACTCTGTCTTACTTTATTTTGCTATTTATTTTGCATATTTTTAAACTTTTATTCCCGATGCTGCACTTTGGAATTAAATGTCAGAAAAATACGACATTGATTTTCCAGCAAAAGTTATTTTCTTTTTTGGATCCATTTCACAGGGGAGCAAATAAAAGAAAGGAGAGGAAAGAGCGTGAGAACCCCGTCTTGGAGCCACTGTCTTCAGTAAGAGAAGAACTGCCGGGCTAGCAGGCGAGAGGCCTCAGCTTGTACACAGAGCTGCTGTGCCTGAAAGTCGTCTTCGCAGGCCTCCCGACAGCTCAAAAGATGGGCCCACAACTCGGTGATCAGAGGCAGGCAACCTCGCTCCGCACTGCCTTCACCCTCCCCCTGCGCCCTGCTGGGTGTCACCCCATTTGAGGGTGTCACCCGGTGCGGTCCGCACCCCCCGCACCCCCTAGTGACGCCGCTGCCCGGGCCTCGAGATGGGGAACGTAACAAAAAGAAACATGGCAGTATTACCGCAAGTATGTCTCCGGAAGTTAGGTTTCATGATGGGTTGATTGTACCAGGAACATTGAATTGATTGTTCTCAACTGAATGATTAGGCTAAGCAGACGAAAACGTGCCAGGGAGGTCATGCAACCCAGGGAGGCATATACAAGCACCATATGGGTTGTTTTACATTCATTCGTTGCAACAAAAACGTTCGCTCATCGCCACACTTAAGATACATGGGCAGCAGTATACTTAAGGTGTGGCGCCCAAGGTCAGTGGAGAGGCCTCATTACAAGATGACTGAGTGTGCTGATGAAAGGAGTTCACTCTGGGGAGCGGGAGGTCCCAACTGGGCTCACATGGACCAGTGGTGTGGCCCTTCAGCGTCTCAGCCTTTATCAGTGATGTTATTGCAGTACTGGAGTGAGACAAGAGAGTGTGGGCTTCTAAAAGCGACAAGAAGAGCTGAAAAAAAGGAGATGCCCTAGAGTAAGTGTCAGCGGCGGCTCCTCTGTTATGGCGGAGGAGTGTCGCCCCCCACCCCCCTCCACTGAAAGCCAGCAGGGGCAAAGGACAAAAATAAAACGATAATGAAGCATTTGTATTATCATTTTATTTTTAGTCCTGCAACTGCGAGCCGAGGGCGGGGCCACCCACATTGGCGTTGCAGTTGCAGCACTAGGGAGGAGGGGGAGTGGCGGGCACTACCAAGTGTGCATGGCGGTTGGGCTGGCCCTCAGGGGCTGGTCAAACCGTCATGCGGACTTGGCCTTTCTCCACCACGCTGTGTTGTACAGTTGGGTTAAGAAACCAACAAAGGCTCCCAGTCTATGTCTGAGCGCCAAACTGAGGCGCTCAGACCAATCCCAGCACCGCTCACGTATAGGACCGCTGGGATTGGGAGCTGGGAGCCTGCAGAGTGTGCAGCAGGCTCCTGACAAGGACGCGAGGATCGGGAGCAAGGCGGCGGCGGTCAGAGCATACATTTTCTTTATTTATAATTCTTTTTGTTGTGGTATGTGTTCCCCCCTCCCTCGCCACTTCCCAATATGAGTTGCTGCTACTGGTATGTGTTCCAAACAGGGGTGCAACTCAGGCCTCTGTTGCCCCTGCAGTGCAGGGCGGTCACTCTCCCTTTAGGGGTCCCCAATCCTTCAGGGGTCCTTACTGCTTCAGCCCAAGGTCAATAAATATCTGTGAGATATGGGGGACTCATGGCCTCCTCTTTGTATTTCGCAGAGGGGGCCCATCATTTTGTGCTATGCCACTGATACAAATGAGGATCATCTTAAGGAAAATCTGGTTATCTGCTGCAGAGATGGCCATTAGGCTCAATACACTGAAGGGCAAGATACCGGGGAGGGTCGGGTGTTGTAGAGGTGCACAAGGGAAGGTTTAACCTACAGAAAAGATAAGGTATGCCTCTGTGTATATCCTTCATGAGGCTTAAACTTCAGTATAGTATCCAATTCTGGGAGTCCATTCTTCGGTGGGTAGCGTTAAAACAGAGGCTGTCTGAAGGAAAGCCACAAAACAAGATGGTGCAAAGTCTGCTTCATAAAACATATGTAGAAGGATGCCAAAAGTGTCCCACATGCGAGAGAGCAAGGAGGTGGAGCTTATGATAGAGATTTACATATCTTATGAATATAAATAAGCAAGAAGAGAGGAGCCTATTCAATAAGAGATTACATTCTTGAGCAAGGAGTCATGAGATAAGATTTGGAATCCGTGGAATTCTGTGGAGTAACATAAAAAATCTGCAAGATTCCTCGGCGTTCCACCAACGGGTAGAAAATATGCATATTGCCTTGCTCACTATGCAATTGAGTGCCAGTAGTGCGAGTAGCGCTGAAAAATCAGCGCGAACGGCACCATGCAGTGCACAAAAGCACACAGCCATTCAAGTTGATATTGCAGCCGCTCTATTAGAAAATCGACTCAAGTGGCCACAAATCTACTCGAGAGGTAGTCCTCTGACTTTTCCCGTCTTCATTAGAAGATGGCACAAGGGTATGCCAAATCGCGCGTGCATATCTGGACCCTTGCATGAAAATATTTCACGATGTGGCGATTGGATGAATAGCTGGAGGCTTTGGGGTACAAGAAATTAATAAAAGAATTCACAAAGTGACTGACACAGAGCACAAATTGGAGTGAAAGATCAAACAGAGAAGTGGAGTCGCAGGGGGGTGGCAGGCAGCACAAGTCCAACTATATGAGTTTGGTTGACACACCAGCACCATCAATTTCTATTTATCTCTACAATTGTAGATCACACAGAAACAGAACCTTGGGATTTTCACACTAAACAACAAGATTTATGTTATGTACCAAGTTAAATGGTCTGGCAATGGGATCAGTCGGACGCCACGCCTAAAAATGCTGCAACACTCTTCCAATTAATTGTTAACTCTTAAGCAAAGGGGAGGCGGCCAATCGCCCCTTGGCAAGAATCTGAGGTGTGCTGTGACACTCTAATTACATGGTACTGGAGTGCATCTAAAGTGTAATAGCTCTCAGCAGCACTCTTAAAACGTGAGCATTTCCAGCACTACAAATATCCAATATTGTTCTAAGGTGCGCCACACCTCATCTGTGAGAATGCCCGCGAGCTGCTCTCAGAAGAATATAGGCACTCGCAGTCATCTAATGTGCCAGAACCCCGAGCAGGACATGTGTCTAGCACTAATCTCAGTGAAGTATATGTGCCAGTATTTGCCTAGTACGAGGGACCCCTCAGCAGTGCATACATCCCAGCAGTCATCTATGTCCAGCCCTACTCTCAGCAGGATATATGTTCCAGCATTCATATAATGTGCGATAAATATCCGGGCAGGATGTGAGAGGTCTGTGCAGTATATATGTCCTCACCCACAGCTAAAGCTTGGGACTCTGCACTCTATAAAAATTTAAATACATTAAAAATAAGCATTGAAAAAGCCAAGAGGTCTGGCTTGCATTTTGACTCTTGACTAAAAGGCATTAAAGAAAATCCTGGGGCAGTGAACAAACAAAACATAAAACGAGTGCTTTCTGTATAAATTGCATTTATGAGATAAATAATTTAATCTATGAGGAGTCAGATGACTTTTGAGTTGCAAAATGGTCCCTCATGCATTTCCAATATAAACACTCCATAGGAGAAGGCATGATATTGGGGTCTAATGACTTAGTGGATTAACGCATCCACTGTAGGGGCCTGTGTTTGACCTCATGGTCACAGGTTAAAATCCCGGCAGGTCCACTCAGCCTTTAATCCTTCTGAGGTGGATACAATTAGTACCATTGAGTTGGGTAACAATAAACATCTGGTATTCAGCGCCAAGATGCCTATTAGTGAATGTGGCTTTACAAATACACGTTATGTTATACACCAAGGCAATAGCATGAAATGAGAGAGTAACGCTATTCAATGAATAGTTTAAGGACTTGAGAACCAAGGTCGTAAGAACTCTGTCTAGAGCTACAAAAGGCCTAATCAAGGTCTCTATAATGGAAATGCATCTCCCAAAAAAGGGAGGACAGCAATGCATCAAAACAATGCATAAAACAACTAAAAAGAGGGACAAAGATTTTACAGTTGAGAGTGGACAGGAAAAGAGATATTGAGGACTGAGACTAGCGGCATAGTGAAGCCCTCAGCGGGGTTTGGCACTGAGCCCCAAGGGATGGTGTGCTGGGTCCAACTAAAAGAGTGATTACCCTTTTATGAGTCAATTTTGTCTGCAGAAAAATGCTTGTAAGTAACACTATGATATAGATGAGTGGCGAAGGCAGGTAAATGTGGGAAGTACAGTGAAGAAGACAGAAACAAATTATAAAAATCGGTAAAAAAGGACGGAGTGTGGCAAATGGAAACAAGTGACCATGAGAGAGAGAGAGAGAGAGAAAAAAAGAAGTAAAAGTAGACAAAGTAAGAAGGAAAATAGAGAAAGATGAGTAAATAGAGAAAGGGAAGAAAGAAAGAAAATAAGAAGATTGAAAGTGTGAGAGTAAGGCTGAAAGAAAGGAATGGTGGATGATAGATGAAAGGAAGGGTGGAAGCAAAGGTGAATGGGCGGAAATGTGTATGGATGAAGAAAGGAAAGAAAGGGGAAAATGAATAGGTGGAAGGACGGAAAATTGGATGGAAGGATGAAGGTATCAATGGCAGAATGCATGGAAGGGTGAAAGCATGTTTGGCATAGTTAAATGAGGGAAGGACAGGTGAAAGGTTGGGTGGGTCAATAGATGGACAAATGAGGTAATGATTCTTTAGGGGAGGGGGCGTGCGTGCATGCTTTAGCACGATGCAATTGTACACCAGTGTCGAAATGGGGGGGAATTCGAATTATATTGCTACTACCTTGACAGAGACAGTGGGAGAGGAGAACGTTGTGTGAGGAAAGTTTTTGATTTATCTCATTCTGAAATATGTAAGTGATGGCGAGCAGCCATAGACTGGGTATGCAGAAAATGGGCTCACGGCATCTTACTCATCAAAGAACACAGATGTGATCAATCATAACATATATTGATCTTTACACTGTAATGCTGAGATATAGTGAGAAAAGAATGACCTTGACTGAGAGATCCTGAGATTAGACTCTCAAGTGTATGAGAACATGTAGGCAGGGGGGGCTAAGAAAAAGCATGTGATGAGAAAGACAAAGAGGGAAATTGAGTTAGGGGGCAGAACATGAAAGATAATGAGAGAAGAAGACAGTGTGAGAGCGGACAGTGGTGAAAGAGAGGGGCGCTGAGAGAGAGAGAGACAGAGGGAGAGACACTGCACTTAGGGCCTAGTCTTCTGAGCTCCTCCTGGTAAGGAAACAACTAAGGCTAGAAAAAGAGAGCCAGAGTACGGCAGAGAGACATAAAGAAGGAGATTGAGATAGACCGAAGGGTTGAAGTGTGAAAGGGAGAGAGAAAGGATGCGATAATAGATGAGGGAGGGAGAGAGATGTAAAAATGCAAGACAACCCCACGAGATAGCAGAAACTATCTCACCAAACACCGTCTACAGTAAGCGGAGGCATAGCTGCAAGAATGAAGGTGCATAAGAGCTGAAGATCCCAGATACAAATGTTTGGAACATCACTTCTCAAAGTCTGTTGAGTGAAGACAAAAGATCTGCTCTCAACAACAGACCCCATAACAACATTCAACCAGGCGTGCAACAACCATTAAGCTGAAAAGGTTTCAGCCCCCCGTCAGGTGCCGTGGGCTGGGCTGAGGCTGCCAAGCAGTGATCAAGGTTCATACAGGTTATAACTCTGCCCATCCTAAAGCCCTGGTATTCACAGCAAGCCTCTGTGTTTATCTCTTTTACCCCTTTCTTTTATTAGCCTCCCCTGCATGGCGCTTTTGCTGCTGATTCGGTGTATCTGCAAGCCAACAGCAACGAGACTGGCAATGTGAACGAGTTAACAGGAGTGAAGTAAAACCAGCCCTCCCCCTCCAGGAATGAACAACAGGGTATCCTGCAAACGAAAAGAAATACACCCACATCACAACAGGCTTTTTTTTTTAGAATGTAGGGGAGAGGAGAATTTAAAGTGCCTCCAGCATTTTAAGTGTTAGCCCACCCTGAAATGTGGGTCTGGTTGCGCCCGTGCATTCAACATGTTATACACACTGGAGAGAAAACAATTAAATAGGTGCACTGGAGAAGAGGCATCTATGTGCCATGCTATATAGAAAAATTCGGATATATAATCAAAGAAAAAGAGATGTTGCACTAGAGCCAGATAGACTTTCTCTGGGATCACCCCACAACCGAATATAATAGCAAGTATGGAGACGGTTGTGTTATGCTGGTACTGCCCAAATCCTTAAAGCTATACCACACTCCAATGCTCTAAGTCTTAGCAGACACTGGAAAAAGGTGAAATAATTAAATAGATTAAGGACGGTCTGGTATGGAATGTAGTGGCATGGCATTAAGTACAGGGTTGTATTCTATTGCAGCGTGTTTTATTTTTCGTGTTGTGAGATGGGGTTGGGCTTCTCCTGCACATTAGTCTAACTCATTGTTTCATTACTATGGTATTTCAGGCTGCTATGCATCACGTTCAATAGCTTGGTCTGCTATGGTTTGGCATTGTGATTATGCAACGCCATGTATTCTAATATACCGCCTTTCATTGGCTGGCGTGGTATTGATGCGCCGCTCTACAGTATGGTACGGTACGGACGAGGGCCGGGTGATCCAGCCACGATTAAACAGCAGAGTGCGCCGGTCTACAGTACGGTACGGAAGGGGGCCGAGTGATCCAGCCACAGTTAAACAGCGGTCTCCCGCGTCCTCCTCGAGGAGTTTGGTCCAGTCACTTCACATCAAAGCCCCCGGGGTGAAAGGCAGCAGGGCTTAGAGCACCAGAGCGGGGACCTCATCGTCTGCCAGGGCTCCAGGCCTTTCAAGGCCTCTGAATAATTTAAAGCTGATACATGACTTTCTATTGAACACCGCCAATTAGCGCCATGAAAAGTTAATGCTTTAACAAGGCCTGCAGGCCATGGAGCCCGCCCCCCCCCCCTCCTCCACATCTGGAGGTACTGACCTCCCGCGTTCGCTGCCTGATCTTTGGGTGGCCATTAACGACCCTCACACAGACCTCAATTGCGCACAATCTCGGGAAGTGTGTCCTTTCTCAGTGTCTAGTATTAAGAATTAGAGACCGCGAAATTGTTTTGTCAATTTTTCCGTCAGCACAGCGGCGGAATCTGCGCAGCATCGAAGGGGTTAAGTAAAACGCATTCGACGAGCATACGCATGTTAAATAAATGAACTTCTTAGCGGTGATTTGTAGTAAACAAAAAAATTAGATAGCTTAGATGGTAAGTGTCTGCTGCCGGCGCGTCTAACGTGCGGATCATAAAATCGGATTTCCAGCACGGTGGGCTCTAATGAGAAGGGAATACCATCGAGTGTCATTCATTACGCTGGACAGCTGCGGGTCAGTGGAAACAAGTGCTGTATATATCCATTATGCTATCGTATGGATAGATTCAAGGTTGGGGTTCGAAACAAAGATAAAAAAAAGGCAACGATTAAACACTCAATTCCAGCAGTAGAGAATAGGCTGTAATAAAATCACTTTGCTAAAAAAAAAATAAGCTCAGTGGGTTGTCCATCAAACAACAGGAACTTGTGCATAAACTATAGAGGAAAGGGTTGGATTGGAAGCTGGAAACACTGGCTCAGTTATTTCTTCTCCCAGGGTTTCATTTATGAGTACTATTGAGGGTTGTATGTCACAATACAGATAAAAAGTTTGTGTGGCAAAAATATTGCTCCCTAATTATTGCTTACAAAAATAGCGCTCCACTGGATGTAGATTTTCTATTCTTGAGTACAATGGGGCGATATTGTGTAAAGCATAGTTAGGGAGAGCACAACATTGTTGTCCGAGAATAAGTATGCCATGGTATTCTGGTACCACCCACATTGAGTTCAGCACAAGGAGTGAGGGGAGTGCTCCATACAGGACAATGTTGTTATTTGCAAGCATATCAAATCTGTAAATATTCCTTTTGGCTACCGGTTTTTCATCAAGCACTCCCATATCATACTCACCGCACACATGAGTGTGATATGCGAGTGCTTGTGGTCAGGGCACAAGTCCTATAAAAAGAAGTGGGGGGACTGACCATGCTAGACAGTATGCAAGTGACATCATGATGCGTGCCATCTCAGCACATAAGTTCACGACATAGCACTATAAAAGAAATAAAATAGTGCTATTTACACTATTTGTGTAAATACTGGGACAGCCCACCCCATCTGAGTCTTACAGTGTCTGCACTTCTATACAGGGACAGAACAAAGACAAAAGCATGTATCTCTTGAGTACCTGTGAAGAGATAGCAAGCTGTGTGCCTTTGTTTCTTCCCTCTGTGGCATTTACATTTGTGTGAGGTTCCAGGCCGCCTCCAGTCAAGATATTCAAAGAAAAAGAGGCCTGATGACCCCTTAACTTCGACCCAGCAGCAGGTGGAAAAAAAACACCTGCACATTGCTGCTGCAAATGGAAAGCAGACAACGTGCAGGCGCTGCTGAACCTGTCACTGTGTCTTACACCAGGACAATTTCAGCATTTCTCTGTGGGGCCCAACTTCTTGGCGGGGGGACAGCGTCCAGCCTGTGAAAATAGTGGATGGACGCCGTGTACCTGCGTGTACACCGACTCGTGCCCTGCTTGTGGTTGAGGAAAAACCAAAACCGTCAGCCAAAGGGAATATTTACAGATTTGATAATCTAATACAAAGCCCTGTCCCTTTGGTCAACAGGGCCCCTCATACTATTTTCGTTATTTGCCACAAATATGTCAGCATGCACAAAGCTAGAAAAATGCAGCCCACGAAAAAAGGACAGCCTGGCAGGAGGCAATGCCCCAGTGCCTCCTGAAACGGGGCACGCAGAAGGTTCCCCAGCACTCTCGGCCAGACGTACAACAAGCTTACAACTCTCTTCCTTTTTACACCAGACTGGATTAATTAGTATAATTACCAGCGAATAAAAACCCTCTGCTTTCCTATCTTCTTAATCACAGAGTGTGGTTCATTTTCACGATCGGGCCATTGGAAACAGCGGGGGTGGGGGGGCGGGGTGGGGTATTTGAGAGATATTCATGGAGGGACACAGGGAACTCTCTAATTTCGAAGCTGGAATAATAACTTCCAAATATTGAATGAAGCAAATGTGTGAGCGCCGGAAACATCTCACTGGGGCACCCCTTCTGGCTTCGATATATATATATATATATATATATATATATTACGGAGTATTTCGTCAAAAGCACTCCTGTGCACCAAAGATCCGAAGGAAAACAGGAACAGACGAAGGCTGACCCAGGATGCGGGTGAGAGAATTAATTTATTTTCATCTTAACAGCAATGCCTGCATGACGCGTTTCAGCCTACGAAAGGCCTTGATCACATGACGCCGAGGCTAAGCAGAGGCAATTTAAAGTGCAAGTGCAAAGTATATAACATACATGATTGGCTAACGCATAAGTGGCGTGATAGACATGAAAGAAATACATTGGAAATACTATACAAGGCTATTCGTAGTTCACTTTTAGTAAAATACATAAAAGTCACGAACTTTGATCAACAATTGGTACAACAGTCCTTAAAAACAAAGAAAGCACTAATATAAGGTGCGATCTAAATTAAAGGTAAAACCTGCATATGCAACAACGTAATCTGCTGTGCAAAAGACACAATGTGTGCAAATGAGAACCAAGTGGGTAAAATCCTGATCATGTACGTAATCAATGAGCATATATGATACAAATAACCATCATAAATGAACAATAGCATGTCTATATCAAAGCGCCAATCAAGATAGTGCATAGTATACAAAGTGCAAAAAATAGTGCTATATTAAAAACAATCTTAATATAATATAAGGTACTGTTTCAAACTTTATAATTCTTTCTGCATACTAAAAAGGTATGGAGGCTATACATCAATGGAACAATTTTTGGCATCTTTAAGACTGATGGAAAGAGTTGATGAAAATGGTATGATTACAGACAGGTGAAGAAGTCTTCACTAGCATTAAGACCCACAGGGGTCTTAGAGTCCAGTTCGAAAATATAGCGGGTTTCTAACGCACGTAGAAGGGCCTCATGATTGCCTCCTCGTCTCAACGGGGGCACAGAGTCGATGACAAAAAACCTAAGGAGTTCACTTTTGTTGTCATGACACTCCTTAAAGTGGCGTGCAACAGGGTATGCGGGATCACTGCCATATATATTTCAATTTCCTTTATTCGATAATTGCTATCATAAAAGCTTTCGCAACCATAAAATCAATATTGTACATTTCAAAATGTATGATATTTAAAAGGGATATATAAAAATGTAAAACGCAAGCTGTAACGCCAATAAAAATAACAACAATTCATAAAATACGGGTTCCCATTAAAAACGAAATACAAGTATCAACAGGGAATCTCAAAGTCACAGTTCATTCCTTTAATCCTCTTACACAGAAAAGTCGGTTCAAATTTGTTGGATAGCTGCATTGTCTGATTTTGTAGCTTTGGAAATGGCTTTTGTGCGAATGATCCAAGCACGGCCCAAAAATTTGGCAACTCCACACACAAAGGCAGGCCTGGACGCATCAGATCTCAAGATGCGAAGTGCAACTTGATGGTTCCTTGTTCCTAACTGAACACAGATGGGTTTGAGCCATTTATTCCTGGCCTGCCAGTATGCCGGGCATGCAAATAGGCAGTGAACTATAGTCTCCTACAGGACATTGCAACACGGACAACTGGAAGAAAGATTTTTTGCTGGGTCCCTTTGGGCAACTGAAGCATTAAAGTACAATGACCCAAACCGGAAAAGTATGTACAGCTTCCTATCCATAGGGGCTCGAATGAAGTCTAGATAGGGTTCCAGGTGGCCAACTTGTTTGTGCTGTAAGAAGTCCTCTGATAATTTCCCATGCCTCGGGTAGGATAGGAGCCGTTGGTGTATCCTGTTCCAATAGATCTTTTTTAGCTCATCCTTGGATGGCTGTGCTTGGTTCTCCCATGCATCAACTAAGCCCAGAGACAATAAGAGTTCCTTGAGTTCGTTGAGCCATTTTACCCTTTTGCCCGTGTCCATAGTAATCAGTTCACTGAGACCTGCCGCATAGTGTGATAACTCAGGAGTAGATCTTAGTCTTGCCCAATACAAGAGGGGCCGTAATCTGACTGTATCGCTCACCCGGTGCCTCCCCATATCGAGGAACAGAGGTGTTAGGGGGGTACATTGGGGGACAGAGACCATGTCTCTTAAGAACTTGTTCTCTGACTTTTGGATCTCTGCTATTGGTTCGAACCCCCAAAGTTCCGCTCCATAGGTTGCCGAACTTACTGCCTTCCCCTCATATACAACCAGGACAGGGGAAACCAATCTAGAGGTGGACAGGCGATGCTCTCTTAGAATTGCCCCCGCTGCCCTTTTATGATTTAAGAGCAATTTGTCCGATAGCCTCATCCCCAGATAGTTAAAGCAATGAACTTGCTCAAGGTGTGAGCCATTAAGGATAAGTTTGAGTCTAAACTGTTTTCCAGGATTAAGAGCCATAAATTTTGTTTTAGAAATGTTAATAATAAGGCCCCTTTGTGTACAAAAAGCCTGGAAGCGAGTAGGTAGTGTTTGGAGACCCATAGGGGATTTGGAGATCAGGAGAGTATCGTCAGCAAAGAGAAGTGTGGCTATTTTTTCTCCCGCCAGGGTTGGTGCATCAGCTGGAATGTGGCTCAAGAAATCCACCACACCATTCACATAAAGCGAAAATAGTGTGGGGGCCAGAACACAGCCCTGGCGGACTCCTCTCCTTACTGGGATGCTCTCTGTAGTCTGCCCTTGGTCTCCCCATCTAATTCTTGCAGAAGTATCGTCATGAAGACGAACTAAAAGGGATAGAATGTAGGGGGGTATTCCCATTTCCTGCAAGACGGCCCACAACTTTGCGCGTGGGACTAGATCGAATGCCGTCTTGAGGTCAATGAAGGCGAGATATAGGCTCCCCTTTGCAATTACTACCACTTTCCAATAGAGTAGTAATAGACGGAAGACTTGGTCTATAGTACTAGTGGCTTTCCTATATATATATATATATATATATATATATATATTACCTACTGGCGGTCGCCAGTAGGTAGTTATAGTTAGGACCACGTTTCC
Organism: Triturus cristatus; assembly: GCF_964204655.1. Taxonomy (NCBI): domain Eukaryota; kingdom Metazoa; phylum Chordata; class Amphibia; order Caudata; family Salamandridae; genus Triturus; species Triturus cristatus. The sequence continues at coordinate 132,989,890 of NC_140580.1, read as the reverse complement.
ATAGGAAATCCGCAACATTCTATTTTGAATAACTTTGGCGCCGGTCGACGAATCCTCGCGAATTTCTCAAAATAGGTGGGGCGCTATGCTCCGCTCCTACCCTGAAAGTCTCGGGGGGATCCGTCAAGCGGGGGCTGAGATAAAAGGGGGGTCCCAAAACGCGTTTTTCCCATGCATTTTTCCATAGGACCTTTAGAACGAGCTACAGCCCGAACGGCTGAACAGAATTACTAGAAATTTGGCAGAGAGGTAGTCCCTAGGTCAAGGAAGTGCCTTTTGTAGGTTTGGTGTAAATATGTTCAGTAGATTCTGAGAAAATAGCCTTTAAATCAATATATATATCTGAGCCAGCTTACGGTACGCTTACCGTACGCTTACGGTAAGCGTACGGTGGCGTGCGCGAGCGCGATTCTGATTGGCTCTTAGATCTTAGTAAACATTCGAATCGGCCGAAACCAGGAAGCGGCGGCCGCCATTTTGTGTATTTCACTCTGAAAAAAAAGAGTGAAAACAAAGAAAGGGGGCAATGAGGAGAGTTACAGACCCCCTAACAATTGTAAGGGGGTCAAAGAAGGACAGAAAAGTACAAAAAAAACATTTATTGATTTTAAAAAAAATCACGGGGTACGCGTACGGTAAGCTCACGGTAAGCGTACGGTAAAAAAAAAATAAATAAATAAATGAAAATCAGATTTAAGAGTTTAGAAATTAGGGAGCTCTAAAAAGAGCTGTTGTGTTTATGGAGTCATTTTTTTAGTGGTACTTACAAGTAAGTACCGATGCAGAGTCTAAGGTTCAAGAGGAAGACTCTGTTCCCTTCATCATTGAAGTGCACACCATCTCCTCTATAAATGTCTTGCATGTCGTAACGCAAGTTGTTGTGGTAAATGGCACCCATACCATAGTCACGGAGGAAAGCAGAAACAGATTTGTTGACGTGCTTTCTTGCTTTGTCAATCTGTGGACAGAAATGATTGGACCAGTTCCATTTTTGCCTTTGGCATATGTTGGAAAACACAAAGGCAGTTTTAGGGAAAAGTGTAAACAGTTGTGCAAAGGTGTCCTTCATAAGCATTTCCAGACCTACCCCAGTCAAAGTGCCTAGGTCATTGCCACCACAGTGCACTATTATGAGGTCAGGGTGTTGGATTTGCATGAAGGATTTCACCAATGGCATCAATTGGTGCCACTTTAACCCTCTCTGACCAATCCATTTAATGTCTACATTTGGCAAAGCAAGGTCTCTCACCATATCTGTTTTCTCTGCAAACTTTTCACTCCAGAAGACATAGCTGTGCCCTACAATCCACACTGTGAACATCTTCAAAGGAGAACTGGATGCACTCAGGAGGTGTCTTTCAGTAGAATGGCAATATGAAAATAAAGACAGTTTGGAAATGGAGGCATACATATTTTTTACAAAACAAAAAGAACTGATTGGCTGTTTCATACCATTCTAGAATAAAAACTAGGCTGTATGTGAAAATTAATAGAAGCATGTTTTGTATTGGTACAAAAAAATGTGTAACCAAAGAACAGTACTATGGATTTGCAGTTAGGATTGAAAAGTCAAGCACTCTTGCTCTGTGGAATTGAAACATTGTGTGTCGAACTTCTGACCTAACTGCACACAGCAGTGTTCCATGAGCTGTTGCTATGGTAGCAGGCAGAAGTCAAGTTGGGGGAAGGGTACTAGGCAGAAGTCAAGTTGGGGGCAGGGTACTTTTGGAAAAGGGTTGGTTTTCAACCAATAGAAATGTGTCATTACATTTGAAAAAAAGGGGGAAGCACTGAGATTTGAAACTTACATGTATATGTGTGGAAAAATAGAGGGAAAGTTTGCCATTATCTGGTTCTGCTGAGAGGAGAGAGGTGTACAGAACAGAGATCCTGGCTCTGATAATCTGCTGTTTGAGTGACACATTTCTTTCACAACTAACTAAATTTAAAGGTGAGTTTACAGTTTGAGAGGGGATGTATGTGGTAACTTAAGAAATGAATAATAGAAATGGGAATTGTTTTTGTTGTAGTTACACATGGTGGATTCATAATGTGTCAGTCTGTAAAAGAGATTTTCACTTGGCCCGAAAAAAAAAGAGCAGTAAGTGTGCTTTCAAATTGGCAAAGAAATTTCGTTTTGGCACTTATGTGAAAACATGACTCTGTGTGCATAGAAGAATTATAGGCAGAAATGTATTGCGTCTTGCTCTGGTGATTTCACAGTTGCAGTAGATGGAAAAGAGGAGCGAATTTTTGGGGGAAGAAGCAGAGGCTTAGCACACACCCATGTGCTTGCCATGTATAGTCATGCACAGTAATTAGAAGCGAGTGGGGTTTTCAGGTTTAAGTCTGTAATGCAAATACATTCAGCATCACTAAGGCTGGTTGCCCCTGCTGGAGTGTAGGCAGTCACAGAGAATACACACGGTGGTGGTCTGAAAAAAAAACAGCTTGGACATGTGCATTTAAATAAATTTAAAAAAAAGGTTTCAGAATGTGTCAGTCTGTAAAAGTGATTTCAAAGTGTAAAAAGAGATTTTCACTTGGCCCGAAAAAAAAAGAGCAGTAAGTGTGCTTTCAAATTGGCAAAGAAATTTCGTTTTGGCACTTATGTGAAAACATGACTCTGTGTGCATAGAAGAATTATAGGCAGAAATTTATTGCGTCTTGCTCTGGTGATTTCACAGTTGCAGTAGATGGAAAAGAGGAGCGAATTTTTGGGGGAAGAAGCAGAGGCTTAGCACACACCCATGTGCTTGCCATGTATAGTCATGCACAGTAATTAGAAGCGAGTGGGGTTTTCAGGTTTAAGTCTGTAATGGAAATACATTCAGCATCACTAAGGCTGGTTGCCCCTGCTGGAGTGTAGGCAGTCACAGAGAATACACACGGTGGTGGTCTGAAAAAAAAACAGCTTGGACATGTGCATTTAAATAAATTTAAAAAAAAAGGTTTCAGAATGTGTCAGTCTGTAAAAGTGATTTCAAAGTGTAAAAAGAGATTTTCACTTGGCCCGAAAAAAAAAGAGCAGTAAGTGTGCTTTCAAATTGGCAAAGAAATTTCGTTTTGGCACTAATGTGAAAACATGAGTCTGTGTGCATAGAAGAATTATAGGCAGAAATTTATTGCGTCTTGCTCTGGTGATTTCACAGTTGCAGTAGATGGAAAAGAGGAGCGAATTTTGGGGGGAAGAAGCAGAGGCTTAGCACACACCCATGTGCTTGCCATGTATAGTCATGCACAGTAATTAGAAGCGAGTGGGGTTTTCAGGTTTAAGTCTGTAATGGAAATACATTCAGCATCACTAAGGCTGGTTGCCCCTGCTGGAGTGTAGGCAGTCACACAGAATACACACGGTGGTGGTCTGAAAAAAAAACAGCTTGGACATGTGCATTTAAATAAATTTAAAAAAAAGGTTTCAGAATGTGTCAGTCTGTAAAAGTGATTTCAAAGTGTAAAAAGAGATTTTCACTTGGCCCGAAAAAAAAAGAGCAGTAAGTGTGCTTTCAAATTGGCAAAGAAATTTCGTTTTGGCACTTATGTGAAAACATGACTCTGTGTGCATAGAAGAATTATAGGCAGAAATTTATTGCGTCTTGCTCTGGTGATTTCACAGTTGCAGTAGATGGAAAAGAGGAGCGAATTTTTGGGGGAAGAAGCAGAGGCTTAGCACACACCCATGTGCTTGCCATGTATAGTCATGCACAGTAATTAGAAGCGAGTGGGGTTTTCAGGTTTAAGTCTGTAATGCAAATACATTCAGCATCACTAAGGCTGGTTGCCCCTGCTGGAGTGTAGGCAGTCACAGAGAATACACACGGTGGTGGTCTGAAAAAAAAACAGCTTGGACATGTGCATTTAAATAAATTTTAAAAAAAAGGTTTCAGAATGTGTCAGTCTGTAAAAGTGATTTCAAAGTGTAAAAAGAGATTTTCACTTGGCCCAAAAAAAAAAGAGCAGTACGTGTGCTTTCAAATTGGCAAAGAAATTTCGTTTTGGCACTTATGTGAAAACATGACTCTGTGTGCATAGAAGAATTATAGGCAGAAATTTATTGCGTCTTGCTCTGGTGATTTCACAGTTGCAGTAGATGGAAAAGAGGAGCGAATTTTTGGGGGAAGAAGCAGAGGCTTAGCACACACCCATGTGCTTGCCATGTATAGTCATGCACAGTAATTAGAAGCGAGTGGGGTTTTCAGGTTTAAGTCTGTAATGCAAATACATTCAGCATCACTAAGGCTGGTTGCCCCTGCTGGAGTGTAGGCAGTCACAGAGAATACACACGGTGGTGGTCTGATAAAAAAACAGCTTGGACATGTGCATTTAAATAAATTTAAAAAAAAGGTTTCAGAATGTGTCAGTCTGTAAAAGTGATTTCAAAGTGTAAAAAGAGATTTTTACTTGGCCCAAAAAAAAAAGAGCAGTACGTGTGCTTTCAAATTGGCAAAGAAATTTCGTTTTGGCACTTATGTGAAAACATGACTCTGTGTGCATAGAAGAATTATAGGCAGAAATTTATTGCGTCTTGCTCTGGTGATTTCACAGTTGCAGTAGATGGAAAAGAGGAGCGAATTTTTGGGGGAAGAAGCAGAGGCTTAGCACACACCCATGTGCTTGCCATGTATAGTCATGCACAGTAATTAGAAGCGAGTGGGGTTTTCAGGTTTAAGTCTGTAATGCAAATACATTCAGCATCACTAAGGCTGGTTGCCCCTGCTGGAGTGTAGGCAGTCACAGAGAATACACACGGTGGTGGTCTGATAAAAAAACAGCTTGGACATGTGCATTTAAATAAATTTAAAAAAAAGGTTTCAGAATGTGTCAGTCTGTAAAAGTGATTTCAAAGTGTAAAAAGAGATTTTCACTTGGCCCAAAAAAAAAGAGCAGTAAGTGTGCTTTCAAATTGGCAAAGAAATTTCATTTTGGCAATAAAGTGAAAACATGACTCTGTGTGCATAGAAGAATTATAGGCAGAAATTTATTGCGTCTTGCTCTGGTGATTTCACAGTTGCAGTAGAAGGAAAAGAGGAGCGAATTTTTGGGGGAAGAAGCAGAGGCTTAGCACACACCCATGTGCTTGCCATGTATAGTCATGCACAGTAATTAGAAGCGAGTGGGGTTTTCAGGTTTAAGTCTGTAATGCAAATACATTCAGCATCACTAAGGCTGGTTGCCCCTGCTGGAGTGTAGGCAGTCACAGAGAATACACACGGTGGTGGTCTGAAAAAAAAACAGCTTGGACATGTGCATTTAAATAAATTTAAAAAAAAGGTTTCAGAATGTGTCAGTCTGTAAAAGTGATTTCAAAGTGTAAAAAGAGATTTTCACTTGGCCCGAAAAAAAAAGAGCAGTAAGTGTGCTTTCAAATTGGCAAAGAAATTTCGTTTTGGCACTAATGTGAAAACATGACTCTGTGTGCATAGAAGAATTATAGGCAGAAATTTATTGCGTCTTGCTCTGGTGATTTCACAGTTGCAGTAGATGGAAAAGAGGAGCGAATTTTTGGGGGAAGAAGCAGAGGCTTAGCACACACCCATGTGCTTGCCATGTATAGTCATGCACAGTAATTAGAAGCGAGTGGGGTTTTCAGGTTTAAGTCTGTAATGCAAATACATTCAGCATCACTAAGGCTGGTTGCCCCTGCTGGAGTGTAGGCAGTCACAGAGAATACACACGGTGGTGGTCTGAAAAAAAAACAGCTTGGACATGTGCATTTAAATAAATTTAAAAAAAAAGGTTTCAGAATGTGTCAGTCTGTAAAAGTGATTTCAAAGTGTAAAAAGAGATTTTCACTTGGCCCGAAAAAAAAAGAGCAGTAAGTGTGCTTTCAAATTGGCAAAGAAATTTCGTTTTGGCACTAATGTGAAAACATGAGTCTGTGTGCATAGAAGAATTATAGGCAGAAATTTATTGCGTCTTGCTCTGGTGATTTCACAGTTGCAGTAGATGGAAAAGAGGAGCGAATTTTTGGGGGAAGAAGCAGAGGCTTAGCACACACCCATGTGCTTGCCATGTATAGTCATGCACAGTAATTAGAAGCGAGTGGGGTTTTCAGGTTTAAGTCTGTAATGCAAATATATTCAGCATCACTAAGGCTGGTGGCCCCTGCTGGAGTGTAGGCAGTCACAGAGAATACACACGGTGGTGGTCTGAAAAAAAAACAGCTTGGACATGTGCATTTAAATAAATTTTAAAAAAAAGGTTTCAGAATGTGTCAGTCTGTAAAAGTGATTTCAAAGTGTAAAAAGAGATTTTCACTTGGCCCGAAAAAAAAAGAGCAGTAAGTGTGCTTTCAAATTGGCAAAGAAATTTCGTTTTGGCACTAATGTGAAAACATGAGTCTGTGTGCATAGAAGAATTATAGGCAGAAATTTATTGCGTCTTGCTCTGGTGATTTCACAGTTGCAGTAGATGGAAAAGAGGAGCGAATTTTTGGGGGAAGAAGCAGAGGCTTAGCACACACCCATGTGCTTGCCATGTATAGTCATGCACAGTAATTAGAAGCGAGTGGGGTTTTCAGGTTTAAGTCTGTAATGCAAATATATTCAGCATCACTAAGGCTGGTGGCCCCTGCTGGAGTGTAGGCAGTCACAGAGAATACACACGGTGGTGATCTGAAAAAAAAAAAAAGCTTGGACATGTGCATTTAAATAAATTTTAAAAAAAGAGCAGTTTGTGTGCATTGAAAATGGCAAAGAAATTTCGTTTTGTGACTATTGTGAAAAGAAATGTAGTAATATATTTAAATACAATAAAGGATTTTTTTTTTAGTTTTTTTCAGGTATTGCTGAAGAACAGTGAACAAAATTTAAGATGCCTACAAAATCTCGAGTTCAAAAAACGCTAAAAAAAAAACTATATTTGAGGACAACTGGAGGACCAAAGTTAGTAGAAGATGCTGATGTTGGGAAAAAGAAAAAATCTTCTGGTAAGCAAAAAAGACAATTCCTAAACAAAATATTGAAAACAAACAAAAATGTACAAAATGTCTGTTCTCGGAAAAATGTAACAAAACCTACAGAACAGCAAAAAATTGAGGATTTAGTTAATGCAAATATACCTTCTGCAATTGAAAAGTTTAACATAAACAGAAAAACAGCATTTAAAGAGATACGTAGAAAAATGTTTCAGAGAAGAGTTATGTCCAATTTGATAAAGGATATAAAGAAATATAAGCAAAAGGCTAAATATTATAAGAGAAAAAAAGAAATTGAAGCCATTGCAGCAAAAGCATTAGAATTAAAAAGGAAACTATTCATATTAATTTTGAATAGGATGCGTACATTAGATAAAATGGTTAATGTACTGAAATCACAAAGCAAAAGCAAAAGAGTAGTGAACAGAACAAACTTTTGTAAAGTGTTTTTAGGAAAGTGGATGCATAGTTCAAGTAGTGAACCTTTTTTTAATGAAGAAAGCTATTTTCAAAGTAATAGTTTGCTGCATGCAGTTGACACCAGAGGTCGTTCATACGAAGTAAAAAATGGTTGCATAATGGAGAAGGAGATAATGGTTCCAAGAGATGAGGTACAAGTGATGGCAGATGAGGCAATGGGGAGACGTCCTAAAGCCCCAGTGTACACTTGGAATTGTAGTAGTATTTGCACTGTGCGTCAGGAATCTATTGACAGATTTCGAGAGTTTCTAAGAGAATATAGTAAAAAAAGTGTAAAACAAAAGATTAAGGTGCTTCAAAGTCTGGATCCATGCAGAGTGAGAGAGAATACTGGTTTGCAGGGTCATTCTCTTGCTTGTCTATCTAGAAAAGTGTGCAATAGTGTTTTCCATCATTTTAGGATGCTGGCTGTTCATCATACTGAAATGAGAAAGTTTGTGAGACGGTTGTATTTTGCCAAAAGTCCAGCAATAAAGTTAAATGAATTGAATAGGGCTCTGTTCCGAGGAACGGTATCAGATGTAGAGAAGGTTGTTGATGAAATTCAGTTTTGTTACTTTGGTCCTGAACAAAACAGTGCAGAGAAGGACACAATAAATGAGGCAGAAGTGGAAGAGAATGTAGAACCCTCTGTAAGTAACACATTTAATGATCACATAACAAAATTTGCAATAGTCTCTAATGAAAGACCAAATGTTACTTGTATTTGTTGCCGCAGAACTCATTATAGAAAACAAACTAGGAATGTTGATCTCTACAGAAAGAGTGAAAATGAAGATAATTATAAGTGGATGGATTTTGCCACATATATATTTCTTGAAAATTGTTTTGAATTGGGTGAAGATCAGCGTATTTGCAAATACTGCTACAACAAGTTAGAGGAAAATAGAATGCCAACCAGAGCTGTACATAATAATTTAGAATTGGATGCTATTCCTGCTGAACTTTCTGAATTAAATACATATGAGTCTATACTCATTCAATGTGTTCATCCGTTCCAGACCATAGTACGTATGGAGCCCAAAACTGGTAAATTACCTCCTTCAGATTTACTGAGAGGTTTAAAAGGTAGAGTGGTGTATTTGCCCTTGGATTTGAAAAAAAATATGGAAACTATTGATGCAGATACTTTGGAAACTGAACCATTAATTATTCTGGTTAATGGTGTCCCTACAAAGAATAAGAAGATTTGGCAGGAGCTGGTAGATGTGCGGAAAGTACAAAGAGCAAATTTGTATTTGAAAAAAAATAACAAATGGTATGAATCAATTTATATAGAAGAAGAAGAAGAAGAAGAAGATTTACAAGGAGACACAGAAACACCAACTGGACAAATTGAAAAAGTGGACAAGTCAAAGGAAGAAGAAATTTATGAACATTTTAGCATACATCCTCTCCATTCGAAAGAAGCTATGGGAGACAATATTGATCTCTTTCAGATGAAGAAAGCAAAAGGAAATCCTGTGAGTGTATGGGAGGAGAGCTTGGAAGCTCGATGTTTTCCCCAGCTGTTTCCTAAAGGAAAAGGAGGACGATACGATGAACGTCCGGAACAGATTCCAGCTTCTGAGTATCGGACTACAAGACTATATGCTGAAGATCCCAGATTTCGACAAAGTATCCCTTATTTGTTCCATCTTTTATTTGAAAGCGACTTGTCTGCACTGTCTTATGCAGTAAATCACATTTTAAAAAGTGGAGTACATTTACAAAATGTGTCTGCTAAGGATTTTATGGAGAAAGTGCAGCACCGAGATGATCATTTGGAAACACAACTGATCAATCTGATGGCTTGTCAGCGTGGGACAAATGAATATTGGTACCGACGCCATGGTGAACTAAAATGCATGTTACGCAACTTAGGAACACCAACATGGTTCCTTACCCTAAGCTGCGCCGAGTACGCTTGGGATGATTTACTGGATTTTCTACGAGAGGCCAATTCAAACATTGAAAACATCGAATACAAGACAGCAGGAGAACTGTGCTCATTGGATCCGGTTAATGTTTGCAGATATTTCAATCATAGATTTGAGGCTATGATGTCCTTCATCTGCAATAAAAAAAATCCACCCCTTGGAGAAGTAGTGGATTTCTTTTGGAGAAAAGAGTACCAGGCAAGAGGTGCTCCTCATATTCATATGCTGCTGTGGATCAAGGATGCCCCAAAGTTTGGAACAGATACTGATGAAGCAGTGTTATCTTACATTGAAGAATATGCAACATGTGCTATACCTAAAAACACAGAAGAGAACAAGTTAAAGGAGCAAGTTCTACGTTTCCAAAGTCATCGGTGTGGAAAATACTGTCGACGGAAATACAAGAGCAAAGAAAAATACTACACTAAATGTCGATTTGGATTTCCTAGACCTGTTCTTACAAATGGAAGAGTCAACAGTTTTATGTCAGCTGTGAGACATACTATCACAAGAAAATCACCTAAGAATACCTACAACCTTAAAAGAAAAGAAGAATCAAAAAATATAAATGACTACAACCCAGTCATTTTATCCATGTGGAACGCTAACATGGATATACAGTATGTTGCTGACAATTCCATTGCTGTTGCTCGATATGTAACGTCTTACATTACGAAATCAGAAAAAACAGAATTGAAGGAAATGTGGGAAGAGATTTCTCACGAGAAGACTGTCAGTAAGAAGCTGTACAGTTTTAGTTTGAAGATGTTATCGCATCGAGAAATTGGATCCTACGAATGTTCAGATAGGTTATCTTCTGCAAGTCTCTACTCGAAGTCAAGAAGAATAATTTGGGCAAGTTTAGGCCTTGCAGCAATGAGAAATCGGGTACTGAAATCTGTTGGAGAAATTGAATATTTGGCCGAGAATGACCCAGAAAGTACAGACCTATTGAAAACAAACATGTTGGACACATATTATCCCAAGAGAAGTCATCATCTGGAGAACATGTGTCTCTATGAAGTGCTGCAGAACTACATTTATTCACGGAAAGCTGCAGAAGACATCAACAGTGGAAAATATAAAGTTGTTGGTGAAGAAGGATGTTTGGTGAAGCAAACCAAAGGAAGTTTGATAAATCACCGGAAGCTGAGTTGCGACACTACCGACAAGAAAGAATTTTACTACTTGGCTCTTTTACAGTTGTTTAAACCATGGCGTACAGAGGATGAACTACTGGGAGAATTCCAGAGCTATGAAGATTCTTTTAATGCTTGCAAAGACAGCATACAATGCAGTACATTCTCAACTTATCTGCAAATGTTAAATGAAGAAATTGAACAGGAAACTACAATTGCAGCAGAAATAGCTAGAGACAGTTCTCAGGACAGCCAAAGTTCAGGAACATACAGTCAAGATCCCCTAGGACAACCAATCGTTGAAAATGAAGCATCAATAGCCATGAATGAAGTGGAAACGGCTATGAATCAAGCTCAAGAAGAATTTATAGACTTAGAAAATTTGGAAAGACAACTGAATCAAGAGCAGCAACAAATTTATGAAGAGATCAAAAACAAAATTGATCACGGATTTCTACATATCAAAAAAGAGTGCTCATGCACATCATTTCATCCAATCAGGATGTATGTAAGCGGACAAGCTGGCACTGGAAAAAGTTTCCTAATTAAAGTCATCAGAAGCTACCTAAAGCAAAAAACGGATTCTACTTTGTCTTGTGTGGTTACTGCTCCAACTGGGTTAGCAGCATATAACATAAAAGGAATCACCTTACATCGTTTGCTAATGTTACCAGTGGAGCATGAGAACAAAATACAATTCAACAAGCTAACTGGAGAAGCATCCTTAGAAGTGTCAAGAGTATTGAAGAAGATGCAAGTTCTCATTATTGATGAGGTGAGCATGGTATCAAACTTAATGCTTGCCTTTGTGCATTTAAGAATGCAGCAAATTTTGAAGACAGACTATGACGTGTTATTTGGTGGAAAACACGTCATAGTTTTTGGGGATCTTTTGCAACTTACTCCAGTTAAAGGACAACCAGTGTTTAATACTGTGACACATGAAGACACGAAGAAGTCATTGGGAAGCATTGGAAATACAAATATTTGGTCCTTCTTTGAGTACAAGGAACTTACAACTAATATGAGGCAAGCAAACGATGAAGAATATGGAAGTATTCTGAAAGATATCAGAATTGGACTACTCACAGAAGTTGGCAAAAAAGCATTACAGAGTCGGCTGCTACATAACTTATTTCCAAAGGAAGAAATAGTTGCAGAGAAAATATACAAGAATATTGCAGAAAACAAAAGTGTCATCTGCTTAATGCCAACTCTACGTGAATGCTCAATATTTAATGAGGAGCTTTTGAAATTGGAAAATGAAGACATCATGAAATTGGAAGCAGTGGACAAAATTGAGGATGGAAGAATTACTGTCACAGTAACAGGCAAACTGAAAAATAAATTGGACTCACTAGAGAAGAATATCTCCAAAACAGCAGGATTAGAAAAAAATCTATATGTTTGCATGAACTGTAGAGTGTTTTTAAGGAGAAATTTGGATGTTGAAAAAGGCTTAGTGAATGGAGCGATGGGAAGAGTTGTGGGTTTTATTAATTATCAGAAAAAAGATGGAATTGAATGTTTAAAAATAAAATTTGATCAGATAGAGGAAGTTAAAGACATTTGTCGTTGTTCAGTTCGTTTCATGCTTGTGAAAGACTTATATGTACGTAGGAAGCAGTTTCCGTTTTCACTAGCATATGCTGTAACTATCCACAAGTCTCAAGGATTGACTGTAGATTGTGCATTTGTGAACATTGGTTCAACTGTGTTCAAAGAAGGTATGGCATATGTAGCTTTGTCACGAGTCAAAACATTATCAGGTTTATTCATGATTGACTTTGATGATTCAAAAGTTAGTGCTGATACAAACTGTGTAAAGGAGTATAATAGATTAAGAAGAACCTATGCTCCTCATTTAGGTCAGTATCCTGTGTTGGAGAAACGTGTAGTTTCTCGTAAAAGGAGAAATGAGAATATCTGTAATGAAGATGTAGAGAAGAGGAAAAAAAAGAGGAGTGATGTAATTGCAAGCAAAAAGAATAAGGAAAATGAAGAACAGGTTGTAGGATGTCATTTTGAAAATAGCTCTGGTGTCAACTGCTACGCTAATGTAGTGCTGAATGTTGTATTTTATCTGGAAAGTTTGCAAGAGCAGATAATAGTAAATCAGGGAAAAAGATTCTGTTCAGAGCTCAGTCTCCTTTTTCAAAAGCTGAGTAAAGATAAAACTCAAATAGAAAGTGCTACTGACATTAGAAAACTTTTAGATGTATGTTCAGGACGAACACAGTTTTCTCAAAATGTACAGCAAGACGCACAGGAATTCTTGTTGTTTTTTCTTCAGGTAGTGGAAGAAGAAGGAGTTCCCATTGACATTTTTTTTGGTCTCTCTTATAAATGGGAACATAGTTGTGAAAATTGTTATAATATATGTGGCTCTATTGTTGATAATGAAAGGTTTATTTATTTGACATTGCCAGAGAGTAAAACAGTCACTTTTGCAAAATTAGTTAAAGATGCTAATCATAGCATGAAATGTGGTGAGTGTAATTCTGACATGTTTTCAACATTAATTTTAAGGGAATACGGACAGTATGTAATTTTAATGATGCAACGATGTAGAGCTGATGGTTCAAAATTGGATACTTTAATAAAGAAGTTTACAGGACAGCAATTATCAATTTCAGGAAAAACTTTTGTAACTGTTGCAATAATTTTCCATGATGGACCTACTGTTACTTCTGGACATTACACAGTTTATCTAAAATGTGAAAAAGGCTGGACACTGTGTAATGATTCCCAATTGATTTTCAAACAACGTTTGCCTTTTGATTTAGCAAATTCCTATCTAATCTTTCTGAAACCTAAATTTTAGAGAGACTTGGCAAGATGTGGACAAAATAATTTTACCATTTTACTGGATTACCATTGCAATTTTGTAGAAAAAATATTTTTTTAAATTATCATTTGGCCTAAAGGAAAGATAACCAATTGTAATGTGGACTTTTTAAATTTTTCATGCAATTTTGAAAAACCAATAATTTAGAGATAAACGGTAACTTCTGCACATTTTAAATTTTGGAATGCTATTGGACTGCCATTGGAAATTTTTACAAAAATGATTTAAAAAATTACTATTTGGCCATGTGGAAAAGTAAGCAATTCTATTGTGGACTAAATAAATAATTCAAAAAATTTTTGTGAACCAAAATGTTACAGAGAATCGGTGAGATCTGGACAGATTAAACTTTAGAATTTTAATGGTTTTCCCTTGGAAATTTATTCCAGGGAAAAAAAAAATACAATTTGGCCTAAAGGAAATAAAATCAGATGTATTTTTGAGTTATTTGAGATATAATATTGTGATTATACTCCTGAAACAAAAATATCAGACGGTATTTTAAAGAAAAAAGTATTGTTTTTAGATGATATTTTTTAAGAATAATATGCATTTCTGTAATGATAAGTTTAAGTGAGAAGAGATTCTGGGCTTTTTTAATACAATCTTTGAGATTGTTATTTTTTTTTGCCCGCTGTAAAATGATGAATGCAATTGCTTTCACAATTTATAGTGAAATGCAATATATTCTGAAAACAGCAAAAATAAGGCAAAAATATTTTTTGGAAAAAAATGTAAATATGTGTACTGTATTATAAAATGTTTTAAAAATATTAATACTTTTTTCTTTTTTTTCAGATCGATATAGAAAATTTTCGTAAACTACAACCATTTTAAAAACTATTTTTTAAAAAAACAAATGAATAAATATTTTTTTCAGTGAGTATGGTAAGTCAATAGTAATAATTGTAGTCTTTCAAGGACCTTGTAATGTGAAAAATGATTTTTAGTGTTTTTTTTAAAAAATAAAAAAAAAGGTACGCTTACCGTACGCGTACGGTAAAAAAAAAAAAAAAAGTTTTTTAAAAAAAATGTAAAAAAAAGATGAAAGATAAGGTTGGCTCTTAAAAGAACCGTTGTGTTCATGCAGGGACAGAGGAAAGGAACCATGGGAAAATCATTCAAAGCTACAAATGTGCTGATCTATTTTGTTATTCACTAGGGAAACACTGGTCTCCCTATAACAAATTAGAGCTTTACAAAATGTGCAATGAATATCAACCTTCCGAAATCGAGGGTTCATTTCCAGAGGGCCAGCAAAAGGAGATTCTCCCCCCACAGATGAAGGGCTCACCTGAGCTGCAGAAGAAGGAGTAAGCTCTGCAGGTGATGGTCCAGGCTGAGCTGCTGTGGATGTACTGGCTCGTCTTTCTGAAGAGTTACCTCCAAAAAGTTGAGCATGTGTCCTTTTGTGTACATCCTTGAGGTGCCTCATCATGGTGTGATTCCCAAAGGAATACTTCCTGTCAGGATTACCTCTAGAAAGTACACGCTGACACAGCTTGCAAGTAACTAAGGGTGCATTCACCTTTTGCTGGCCTTCTGGAAAAGTAAAATAATCCCAAACATAAGAAGGTTTTACTTTCCTCGCTCTCTGCCTCAAGACAGTGCTGCTGGTGCTAGCCTCACTCTCAGAAGAGCTCTGCTGTTCTGCCATCGTATCCCAAAGACAAACCAGCTCCTTCTCCCAAGGGATCACAAGCAGAAATGAGGGGAATGGGTGTGGTGTAGGAGAGTTCTAGAACTGAAAGTAGTTTCAACCAATCAAAAGTTGTGTTTCAAGATCACATGACCTACCGTACGCTTACGGTACGCTTACGGTACGCTTACGGCAAAAAGTACGCGTGCGCGTAAAAAAGACACGCGCTTGCGCGCATGCGCATAACAGTCATTTCCCGGCACTTCCGCGTAACGTGCGCGTGTTGCGTAAGCGCGCACGCGTCCCACGCGCAGTACGCGCGCTACGCAAAGTACGTAACTATACGCAAGCAGCGTAGATAGATTACGGACGGTGCGTAAACCGTACGCTTACCGTGAGCTTACGGTACGCGTACTATAAAAAAAAAAAAAAAATAAAAAAAAAATCTGGAAATAAATGTCACTTGTTTATTTTAAAAAATTTATATAAAATAAATATTTAATGATTTTAAAAAAATAAACATAGTCTTTATAAAAGGTAAAAAATTAAATTAAAAATATGTTTGAAAAAAATGAAGTTAAAAAACAAAAAATAGCATTTAAAAAACCTTGCAAATTCACTGAAAAAAACATGGGTTTCACACACGTTATAGTTAGGAATTAGCATTTAAAAAACCTTAGAAATTCACTGAAAAAACCATAGGTTTCACACACGTTATAGTTAGGAATTAGCATTTAAAAAACCTTAGAAATTCAGTGAAAAAACCATAGGTTTCACACACGTTATAGTTAGGAATTAGCATTTAAAAAACCTTAGAAATTCAGTGAAAAAACCATAGGTTTCACACATGTTATAGTTAGCTGGACATTTTACTCGTAAAAAACCAATGAAATTGCCCCGTTATAGTTAGTTCAGCTAACTATAACTCGCGCGCCCGCAATGCACTGCTGATGACGTCACATATTACATCACTCATGACATGGTCAGTGACATCACTCATGACATCACTGATGACATCTCAAATGACATCACTGATGACATCACTGATGACATCATCCTTGTGATAGAGTGGCAGACCTCCTCTCACCTTAATATAAGCTTTGATACACACATTCAAAAATAGAGACTAAAAATTTCAAAAAAATGGACATACCAATACCACTTACAACAACCTCTTCAGTAATTCTAAGATCCACATACTCATCCACTCATTCACCAACAGTCCTATACAGTCACTCATACATGTACTCACTCATCATATGTACTCATACATCTATACATCCTGTTACACAATGCCACTCATCCATAGAGTTACTCACACACATAGTCACTCATGCTAATAAAGAATAAAACATACATTTACTTGCATATACAGTAATACACACACCACCATACTTACTTCTACGGAAACTAACACATAGTTAGTCTTTTAAACAATCACTTATAGATACACATACTTATTCATACAGGAACTCTTTCAATCTCTCCCTCTCATATATACTCACATATATACACCAATACTCACATATACTAGTTTAAAACATATGTAGTTACTCCTGAAGACACTATTGAGACAGTCATTCACTCACTAACACACCCATACACACACTCATCCACCCATACAGTCCTGCACACATGCTGTCTTCAACACATACAAACAGTGAGTCACTCATTCATGCATCTATGCACTACGTAATACCCCCCACCGTACCATACAGACACTCAGACTGATACTCAAAAAAACAACTAATAACCTATATAGACAACCATGTAGCTACTCACCAACCCATGCAGCCACTTATACACAAAGTGAGAGATACACTTAATCAGTCAGTTACACAATCAATTTTTCAAAAACAAATCATCCATTTAGACACTTATATACCCATTTATTCTTCCATCGACCTTGAGATATACATATATAAAACATATGTAATTTTCAGAATAACACACATTCACTGGATGATGTCATCAGTGATGTCATCAGTGATGTCATTTGAGATGTCATCAGTGATGTCATGAGTGATGTCACTGACCATGTCATGAGTGATGTAATATGTGACGTCATCAGCAGTGCATTGCGGGCGCGCGAGTTATAGTTAGCTGAACTAACTATAACGGGGCAATTTCATTGGTTTTTTACGAGTAAAATGTCCAGCTAACTATAACATGTGTGAAACCTATGGTTTTTTCACTGAATATATATATATATATATATAGATATATATATATACACACACACTCACAAATTTCTTTTTTTTAATTGGGGAAACACCCCCAACACCCCAATTTTTTAATTACCTTTACCAACTCATACTCTTACCTGCCCCTACACCCTAAAAACACTCTTACCACCCAATACCCCTACCCACTCCTAAACCCTAAAACCACCCTTTTCACCCAATACCCTTACCCACCACTAAATCCTAAAAACACCTGTTTAACCCAATACCACTACCCACCCTAAACCCTGACACCCATACCACACAATACCCTTACCTCCTAAGTATATATATATATATATTATCTACTGGTGGTCACCAGTAGATAGTTATAGTTAGGACCTATTTTCCATAGGAAATCCGCAAAATTCTATTGGGAATATCTTTGGCGCCGGTTGATGAATCTTCGCGAAATTTTCCAAACTTTTGGCCAGCTCTGCTCCGCTCCTACCCTGAAAGTTTTGCGGTGATCCGTCAAGCGGGGGCCGAGAAAAAAGGGGGGTCCCAAAACGCGTTTTCCCCATGCAATTTCCTATAGGATCTGTTGTCGCAGCTACAGCCCGAACCGCTGAACGGAATGACACCAAATTTGGCAAAGAGGTAGTCCTCTGTTTGGACTCGTGCCTTTTGCATATATGGTGTGAATCTGTTCAGTAGTTCCTGAGAAAATTAGGGTAAAAAAGTTAATGATATCTATGGCCGGGGAGGATCCGCGGACCCTACCCGCACCTTAAGCTCACCCTCCCCGAACCGAGCGCGCACCTTCCCGATCGCGCGCTGAATGCTAATTGGCTGTCGAGTGTCCCTCTACATTCGAAACCAGGAACTGTTGGCGGCCATTTTCTGCCTCGGTAGAAGCGAGGCAGAAGATGGAAGGGGAATAAGTGTGTAAAACATATAAAGGGGGCAGAGTGGAAATACTCTGACCCTCTAGAGGTGCTTAGGGGGTCCCATAAGGACTCCCTGGGGCCCCCTTTAAAATAAAAAAACACGGGGAAATGCGCGCACGGTGCGCGCATCCTATCGCGTTGGATGCACGGATTCTCTCGCGGTAGGTGCGCGGATCCACGGCAACGTTTTTTGAAAAACGACAAGAAATCATTGGTTGTATGACAACTTTCTACACTGAAAGGTAGGGTGTATATTTCTGTTTTTTAAAGGTATGATTGTTATTGGTTAACAAAAACAGATTGTAAGGAACATTATATATGATAAGCTGATATGTTGAAAAGTCAAGCACACTTCCTGTCTTGTGTAGGAACATTGTGTGCTGAACTTGTGACCTGTGAGCTCAGTGCAGTGTTCCATGACCTGTTTCTATGGTAACAGGCAGAAGGCAGATTGGGGGAAGGGTTGAAATGTATTTCAGTTGGGAAGGGTTGAAATGTTTAACCAATAGAAATGTGTGTTTGCTTTTGAGTTTATGTCCGAAGGATTGTGATTTGATGTTTACATGTATATGTGTGGAAAATGAAAGGGAAGCTTTTTCATTCTTTGCTTTTGCTGAGAGGTGCACAGTGCAGAGATTCTGTAAAAGAAAATATGGTGAGTGATTGATATAGTTCTTAATCTACAAAAAAACTTGAACGATGAGTTATTTAATTGTGAGGGGATGTATGTAGACTATTTTGATTTTAATCAGACTAATGTATTTTCCCTGCTAAAGTGTAGGGAGCACTTTTTTTCTCTACAATGTGTGTGCATGTAGAAACCATTCTGTGATAAGCATTTGTGTTTTTCATGTGTTTGTAAACAGATAACTGTGCAGTTTTTATATTTTGGTAGAATTAGAAACCAGTCATTGTTTATGAATTTGTGAAACGAGTTATGTTATGTTTCTATACTAAAATGTAGTACTTCTTCTAGATGAAGAAATGTGTTTTGGTATAGTCCAAGGGATAGTGTTGTTTGTCTAGAATCACACAGTGAGTCTGTGTGCATTTGGGAACCACTGTGAGAGAAGCATTTGCTAACATCGTGTATTTGCTGATAGATAACTGTTTTAACTTGTCATGTTGTGAAGTTTTAGTAGCATTAGAAGACAGTTATGGCTTATGATTTGTTTAAATGAGTCAGGCTTTGACAGAAAAGTGCAGTCCTGAAATATGTAGATTGTGTGCAGTTCCCTTACCAGTTGCACTGTAGTGAATGAGTTTTGGTAAACTCCTAGGGATAGTGGTGCATGTCTAGAATCACAGTGTGAGTTAGTGTGTATTTGGGATCAGTGTGAGAGAAGCATTTGGTGATATCATGTATTTGCTTACAGATAACTTTTTTAAAACCTGTCATGTTGTGAAGGTTTAGTAGCATTAGAATCCAGTCTTTGCTTATGCGTTGATTAAATGAGTCATGCTTTGACACTGATGTGCTATACTTAAATATGTAGATTGTGTTCAGTACCATTAACTCTTCCAGACTAGTGAATGAGTTTTGGTAAACTCCTAGGATAGTGTTGATTGTCTAAAATCACACTGTGAGTCTGTGTGCATTTGGGTAAGGATTGTGAGAGAAGCATTTGGTAACATCGTGTATTTACTGACAGATAACGGTTTTAAAACCTGTCATGTTGTCAAGTTTTAGTAGCATTAGATGCCAGTCTTTGCTTATGCGTTGATTAAATTAGTCAGGCATTGACATTAAAGTGTAGTCGTGAAATATGTAGATTGTGTGAAGTTCCTTTACCACTTCCACTGTAGTGAATGAGTTTTGGTAAACTCCTAGGGATAGTGTTGTTTGTCTAGAATCACACTGTGAGTCTGTGTGCATTTGGGAACCACTGTGAGAGAAGTGTTTGGTAACATTGTGTATATGCTGACAGATAAGTGTTGTAAAACATGTCATGTTGTCAAGTTTTATTAGCATTAGAAGACAGTTATGGCGTATGCATTCATTATATGAGTCAGGGATTGACAGTAAATTGCAGTTGTGAAATATGTAGATTGTGTGCAGTTCCCTTACCACTTGCACTGTAGTGAATGAGTTTTGGTAAACTCATAGGGATAGCGGTGCTTGTCTAGAATCACACTGTGAGTTAGTGTGTATTTGGGATCACTGTGAGAGAAGCATTTGGTAACATCATGTATTTGCTGACAGATAACTGTTTTAAAACCTGTCATGTTGTGAAGTTTTAGTAGGATTAGAATCGAGTCTTTGTTTATGCGTTGATTAAATGAGTCATGCTTTGACACTGATGTGATGTACTTAAATATGTAGATTGTGTGCAGTACCATCAACTCTTCCAGAGTAGTGAATGAGTTTTGGTAAACTCCTAGGATAGTGTTGCTTGTCTAAAATCACACTGTGAGTCTGTGTGCATTTGGGTAAGGATTGTGAGAGAAGCATTTGGTAATATCGTGTATTTTCTGACATATACCTGTTTTAAAACCTGTCATGTTGTGAAGTTTTAGTAGCATTAGAAGCCAGTCTTTGCTTATGCTTTGATTACATGAGTCAGGCTTTGACATAAAAGTGCAGTCCTGAAATATGAAGATTGTGTGCAGTTCGCTTACCACTTCCACAGTAGTGAATGAGTTTTGGTAAACACCTAGGTATAGTGGTTGTTGTCTAGAATTACACTGAGTCTGTGTGCATTTGAGAACCACTGTGAGAGAAGCATTTGGTAAGATCGTGTATTTGCTGAGAGATAACTAATTTAAAACTTCTCATGTTGTCAAGTTTTAGTGGCATTAGAAGCTAGTCTTTGCTTATGCATTGATAAAATGAGTCAGGGTTTGACACTAAGGTGCAGTACCATTTACTACTCTGTTCACTGTGGCAGAACTGAAAATGTAAAAGTTTTACCTAAGCACTGTCCTAGAAGTAGTCTGATTATTTAGTCAGTTTCTAAGTACCAAATAGACTGCTTCAAATGTCTATGGAGTATGCATGTAGTGTTCTAACATGCTATACACTTGTCTTTTACACCTTCAATTCCCTAGTCAGTATTCATACACTTCCAGGAAACATCCTGTCACTTCCTTTGCAGTCCTCTAGAGACCCATTCAACAGCATGTACTAATCCATTCACTGTGCCAAAACCCAAACACTTATAAATTCACCAAGACACTCTCTTTCCAGTACTCTAATGATTCAGTCACTGCCTAAGTATTCATGTACTGAGCCAGGTCTTAGCACATGGACTTCTTCAAACCCCTATCCACTATTCATGCAGTCCTCTAAGCACCTACACACTTGTCTTTCACACCTTCAATTCCCCAGTCAGTATCCGTTCACTTCCAGCAAACACCCTGTCACTCCATTTGCACTCCTCTAGTGACCCATTCAGCATCATGTACTAATCCATTCACTGCGCCAAACCCTAATACATTCACCCAGGCACTCTCCTTGCAGTACTCTAATCATTCAGTCAGTACCCAAGTACTCATCCAGTGACCCAGGCCTTAGTATATGGACTGCTTCAAACCCTTGTCCACTATGTATGCAGTCCTCTAACCACCTACACAATTGTCTTTCTCACCTTCAATTCCCTAGGCAGTATCCATACACTTCCAGGAAATACCCTGTCACTCCCTTTGTAGTCCTCTAGTAACCCATTCAGCACCATGTACTAATCCATTCACTGTGCTAAAACCCAAACGCTTATAAATTCACCAAGATACTATCTTTGCATTACTCTAATCATTCAGTCAGTGCCTAAGTATTCATACACTGAGCCAGGCCTTAGCACATGGACTGCTTCAAACCCCTATGCACTATGCATGCAGTCTTCTAACCACCTAGACACTTGTCTTTCACACTTTCAATTTCCTAGTCAGTATCCACACAGTCCAGCACTTTTGACTGCCTTTGCACTCCTCTAGTGACCCATTCAGTACCAAGTACTAATCCATTCCCTGTGCGAAAAGACTAGCACTTATAAATGCACCTAGGCACTCTCCTTGCTGTACTCTAATCATTCAGTCAGGACCCAAGTAGTCATGCAGTGAGTCAGGCCTTAGCACATGGACTGCTTTAAATGCCTATGCAGTATGGATGCAGTCCTCTAATCACCTACACAGTTGTGTTTCACACCTTCAATTAACTAGTTTGTATTCATACTCTTCTAGCAAACACCCTGTCACTCACCCAGTGTGTCTCCTTATAGTACTGTAATCATTTAGTCAGTTAGCATGTAGTCTTTTAGTGAGGTAGGCTTTAGGGCATGAACTGCTTCAAAGTAGTATGCACTATGCATGTAGTGTTTTAACGATCGTCACACTTGTAGTTCAGGGCTATAGTTTCTTAGTCAGTTCTTATATAAAATGTGTTTGTACAGTAATGGAATAGTATACATTTGAAAGTTATTAATATACATTTATTTGTGATTCTTTTTTACAGATACAGAACAAGAGTGTTTCTCATCTGTTTGCACTCTTCTCGTGCAAGATTGTTTGGATGAAGGGTCCTTAGGTGTTTCATCATACTTGCTGTGCCGCACGAGTATTTTTTGTTAGGATCCCCTCGTAACAGAACTCTTTGGCAAATCTTGCGAATGAAGAAGGTGGCATTGGTCTTTGTTTGCCCCTTGGAAAAAGTAAAAAATTTCTTCACCACTGAAGAAAAACCTTGTGGGCGTGGTGCCTTCTGCAAAAAAAATTCCTCAGATTCGGTAAATATTTTAAAGCGGCAACATTTACAGTTTTTGTAAGTTAAACTTATAAAATTTTGTTAGCTGTATACATTTTATATATCTGTGATTTGTTTCTTGTGGTATTTTGTTGAGAATACCATGTTGGGTTTTTTTTAACAATCTTTCTGATTTTCCAGGTCTGTCGTCGACATCCGTGGTTCCCACAGGAGTGTTCCGCCTTGTTGTTTTGTATTATTGTTGTTACATTTTGTTTATTAGTTTATTGTTTATATTTATGTTAATAAAAAAATAAAGTTTGAAAATAGTTTATCGTTTATATATTTATTATTATAAAAAATAAAGTTTGAAAAAAAATTAATAACGTTTTTGGTTGTTCTCTTAACTGCTGTGTGACTCTTTCTTGTTCTTATTACTGTTATTTGATGGAGCCCACCATGGTGTTAAATTTTGGGGCACTTATCGCTGGAATACTGGTGATATCTGAAGTTTGCACCAACTTCTGAATAGTGTGTTAGATTTATCTCAACTTTACTTCCGTTAAAGTGCTGATAATGAAATGGAGAGTAGCCGTTCCCGTGCAAAAAGACACAAGGTGCACCTTTGCGATTTATTCTAAATACTAAAATCCTGTATTGTATTGCACTGAGGTATTGGCTGCACTTACAGTGTACACACAAAATCTATTAAGAAATCTCATTGTATTAATATTGATTGGGAATAGTGCGTCAGGTGCTGGATCTTGACGAGATACACTGCTAAGTTCGTATATTGTTATGCACATGAAAAAAATCACATTACAACTTTCACACCAATTGCAATGTGATACAAATTCCGGCGATAAGACATGTTAGCACCAGGGATTTTACACCTGCTTTCTGCTGGTGTTAAGTAGGACAACTACCTGCACCATGAAAGGGAACACAGCCAAGAGCCACACCAGAACACCCACAGGTGCCATAGAGTCAATGAGCATGATACAGGGATACCCATGAGGGCCAGAAGACTCATCTCAACAACTCTAGGACCGCCAATGCCCCCCAAACCCACATCTTAGTAAGTGTGTCCCTGAGGTCATTGTCTTAGCATGATAGGCACGAGCCCTGCAACATCACAGTGTGCTGTCACCTCAGCGTTGGCAGTGAGCCTGGATGTGTAGCTATGTACGCATCCTCCTTCATGCACAACTGGCGTGTGCTGGTCTGTCGTTCACAGGTCAGTGCAGGGGTGTGCCTATCCGGCAAGGGGAAAGGGGTGTCTCGGACATGTCCGTGTACAGGAAGTGCGGTAAGTGTGTCTCTGTGTTCTGGTGTGGCCTGTTACAAGAGCCGCAGCAGTCGATGTTGTAAAGTGGCATGCACCACCTCCAAACAGCACTGTGATGTTGTTGTTGGAATGTAGCAGGACATGCGCAAATAGGCATTACAATGGCGTGCCGTACGAGTGCACGAGATACAACAGCTCACTGTACAAAAGTGTGGGGGCTCGTGGGAGGGAGGAGCAGCCGTTTGTTGGCAACATAACACACAGTGAACTCGACCATGTGCCACATCCTGGGCATCTCATCCATGATGACCACGGTCGCAGACATCCCACAACACCAACGACTGGCCTTTGTACACATCCTGTATGAATGCAGCGTGGTTTTCACTTCTATGCACGTTCAGTGGTGTGATGTTGGCAGGTTGTGTGACTTGTGCTCCTTGTTGGTGTGTTTCATTTTGGCCATTGTTAGTCTATATGTGTGTTGTACTTAATTGTGCATGTGTGCCATTCTGCCCATCCCCCCCCACTCCCTGTTTCTTCCTTTTCCTAGTGCTGTTGTGTCTATAATTTTGTTGCTGCACACATAAATACATGTAAAGAATGAATTAGAATAGTTCCTTGATTCTTTTAGGTTTCAAAACTTCTCTATTGGTTTCTTTTTAATTTTCCATATGAACCGTTTTTTTAAATATTCAATAACACATAGAAGTCAGAAGTGCAACGTATTCTATCAACACACTTTCTAGAACATTCTACAATACGTGCAGGTTAAAAGTTCATCAATTTTTGTAAACTTTACGATATTTTTTGTAACATTTTCTTGAACATTTAACGACACGTGCAGGTTAAAAGTTGACGACTGTTTTAAGTTCGAACAGTGCCTTCCAAATGCAAGTAGCAGGTGTGGTTGAGCTGAGCAAATTTTATCCTATGATATGTACTCCACGTTGAAACTGTTTTTTCTTAACCAATCACAAAGATGCTTTTCCACAAAACTAATGTGCACCCTACTTTTAAAAAAGAATGCTTTTCATGATATCTTCAGAGATATGTCATAGATAGGAATTAGCATTTAAAAAACCTTTGAAATTCACTGAAAAAACCATAGGTTTCATGCAAGTTATAGTTAGGAATTGGCATTTAAAAAACCTTTGAAATTCACTGAAAAAACCATAGGTTTCAGGGGCGTTATAGTTAGGAATTGGCATTTAAAAAACCTTAGAAATTCACTGTAAAAACCATAGGTTTCAGGGGTGTTATAGTTAGCTGGACATTTCCCTCGTACAAAATCCTAGAAATTCCCCTGTTATAGTTAGTTCAGCTAACTATAACTCGCGCCCCCGCAATGCACTGCTGATGACGTCACATATTACATCACTCATAACATGGTCAGTGACATCACTGATGACATCTCAAATGACATCACAGATGACATCACTGATGACGTCATCCATGTGAAAAATTAGTGCATCTTCTCACACCCTAATATAACCTTTGATACACCGACTCAAAATTTCAGACGGCCATTTTGACAACCATAGATACTCCAATACCAATAACTACTCACCCACTCATTGACTTTTAAGTCTACATACATCTCCACTCACTCACCTGTACAGTCACTCATACTTACAGTCACTCTGTGCATTTATACACCTATATAGACACTCACACACCGCCAATCATCCATTGAGGCACTGACACATCTAGTCAGTCATGCAAATAATGAATCACAGTAAAATTTACTCACCTATACAGTTAAAAACACTCAAGTTCACTCACTCATAAAAATACTAACAAATTCTGTGTCTTCCTGCAGAAAAACAAACAGCACATGACACAGATATCCTTGCACTATGGCGCATACAGCCACTCCCAAAATCACACACTCTCACATATAGATAGTTATTTACTCTTACACACATATACACTGCGTTTCACATATGTAGTTACTGACACATGTACAACGGAGATATACATTCAATCACTAACACACCCATACATACACTCACCCAACCATACAGTCCATCACAGACGCACTCTTAAAAACATGCACCCACTCACACATCTAGTCACAGAATCACACACACCCTACCCACACAAACACTCAGGCACCCATACAGATACTCAGACAACCAATCAATAACCCATATAGACACTCATATAGCTATTCACAAAACCATGCAGCCACTTATACACCAACACACAGACACATACAGACATTCACACAGTTTAGTCACTAGTCTGCAGTAAGATACATTTAATGACTCACTTATAGACTCAGTTACGCACATAGAAAATCATCCATTCACACACTTGTACACCCACTTATTTTTCAACAGGCCTTTCCCTATATATATTAAACATAATAAAACTGTTCAGAAACACATACTCAATGGATGATGTCATTTGAGATGTCATCAGTGAGGTCATCAGCTAACTATAACACCCCTGAAACCTATGGTTTTTTCAGTGAATATATATAGATAGATAGATAGATAGATAGATAGATAGATAGATAGATAGATAGATAGATAGATAGATAGATAGATAGATAGATAGATAGATAGATAGATAGATGGATAGATAGATAGATATACACAAAAGTTATTTTGTTTCAAGTGTATTTATGGTAGCATAAATGAATGATATATCCTCTGTGCTGACTTTATTCTAAAATATATACCGCCACTAGGATGTACATTTTTTATTTATTACCTAGTGGCGGAGGCCAGTAGGAAGCTATAGTTAGATCTGCTTTTCCATAGACTAAGCATTATTTGGTTTGCTAAAAACTTTGGCCCCATGTAGCGGACCTTCACGAACCTTTCCCAAAAAGTTCATCCACCCCAGCTACTTCCTGGAAAGTTTGGAGTGGTCCGTCAAGCAGGAACCGAGAAAAAAAGGGGGTCCCAAAATGCAAATTCTCCATGCATTTTCCATAGACTTCTTTAGGTAGGGCAACAGCAAAAACTGATGAACAAAATTACACCAGGAAGCTAGATCTTGATCTGCAAATTGCACTTTTAGTGATTTTTTTGGGTGTAAATCCATTCAGTATTTTTGAAAAATTAAGGGTAAAAAATTATTGTATGTTTTGGCAGTTGGGCTCAAGAGAGTCTTGATAAACTCCCGCTAGAGTGCTAAATAAAAACTAGAGCCCTGCGATTGGTTGAGAGGCCCATTTTTCCTGTGAGCCTACATGCTCTTGCAGGAGCGAGAGGCTTCAAAGAGTGCAGAAATAGTGAGCGTTCTGATTGGCTGGCTGTTGGAATGTTAGAAATTAAATGGTCGCTATTACAGTTTACTGTGAAAAATTGGAGGTGTTGAGGAAATGAAGGAAAAAAACGATATAAGGGGGCAGCAGAAAGGCATGCTGTCCTCCTAAATTTAGAGAGTAGGTGTGGAAGGTATAACTACTGTGAGGATAATAACTGTATATTGTTTTAAGTAAGTTTTACAATCTCGCTGGACTCTCCCAAGATTGTGAATAGTAAAGATGAGTAGATGGGGTCTCAATACACTCTATTAGTAGGAATACATATTATGGCCCTTGTTTTTGAGATGGAGTGTGTGAGAGATAAGTACTGTAATGAGTACAGGCTTAATTCTTATTTTTTAGGTCTCGCCTGACCCAGCGCATGCGCTGACCTGGCGAGACTTATTGAGAGGGCTCCAAAAAGTGCTACCAGGCCAGCCTAGAGCTACAGTGCATGTGCGCGGGCGCGCGCGCCGCGCTTTACCACGATTACTTCAGGTTTCGGGGCCGCACGGCCGCTTTGATGTTTGATCGTGATCACGATCACTTTCACTTTCGCGGCCGCACGGCCGCTTTGCATAGCCAATAGGTCTCGCTTTTGGGACCTTATAAGTATTTAGTTATGCAACTGTTGCATGGCTAAACACTTATAAGGTCCCAAAGGCGAGACCTATTGGCTAAGCCAATGCTTGTTTTAATTTTACAATCTCACAAGACTATTATAGGATTGTGAAAAGTAGGAAGGAGTAGGTGATCTTTTAATACACTGTAGTATGCACACTGGTTACTGTAGGAAGGAGTATTACTGGAGATGGTGTTTATCAGACTCTACTATTTATGCCCATTGGTTTGGGAAGAGTTGTGAGTAGAGTTAAGGCTCTTCCCACACACACCATACAACGCACACCCGTCATCTGAGAGAGGGGTCTGGAAAGACAGAGCAGTCCATCCACACACCCTACTATGTGATAGAGGCCGCAAAGGAAAACAAAGGCTATGAAAAGTGTGCCATTACAATATTGATGAACTTGCAGGGAAAATGTCTCAATATGAGAGTCAGAAGAACTGAGGAGAGAGACAATCTCAACACAAATATTGTTGCATTTCTCTGTTTTATACTCAAGCATAATTTTTCAGAAACAATTTGCAAAATGTACAACCTTTCTTGTTAAATGACAATACAAAAGCAATTTCATTTCAGAATAATGCCTGCACAAAGGATATATCATTCAGTTATTCTACCTTGCATACATTTGGGGAAAAAATACTTTAAAAAAACAACATTTTTTACTGAAAACAACAAAAGTTAAAGTTACGCTATAGTTAGGTGTGATAACAAGATGGTTTTTTTTTAACTTAGAAATTCACTGAAAAAGCCAAAGGTTAAAATAAAGTTATAGTTAGGTGAAGTTCTCTGTGACAACATTAACGTTAGAACTAAAACAAAAACCACAGAAATTCAGCAATAAAAGTTAGCAGCGCTAACTATAACTGTGCACCCCTCCATGCACTGCTAATAACCTCACATATGACATCGCTCATAACATGTGACATGATTTATGACATCACAAACGACATCTCAAATGACATAATTGATGACATCACTGATGCCATCATCCAATAAGTGTGCAAGTTTCTTTTACAGTTGACAGTGTGGGAAACTATAATTCTCCTTTTCCACGTAATTTTGTACAGCTTGTGTCCAGCTAATTGATGTAGGTGTTTACCAAATGCATGTGCTCCTAATGCACTATAGCTGTCTGTAGGTATTGAAGATGTTATAAATGTTTGCATTCAAAAGTAACTCTGTGTGAAACTGAGAGTTGACTTTATTCATTAAGCACCACACAACTTTTTTGGTTGTGCAGAAAAAGTTTCCACTAGGAGAAAGATTAGTAGTAGATACTAACTTTTGTAGGGAGCTTTGAGTTATTAGAGAGAATCTTGTCACTTGATAATTTATACTTAACATGCAAGACTGTGTGCACTAGGTACTAAGATATGTATGTGTCCTAGTTTTGCTTCAAAAGACGAGCTATCTGTAAAGTTCTCACCATAGTATAAAGGGCGCAGGTTTTATGTTCTTTAGCACCTTCAGATTGTGGTATTTTTTAGAAAATTGCGCTTTTTTTGTTTACAACTGTTGCACAGAGTGTGAACTGTTCTAAGTAGATTGGTTTGAATACTCCATGGTGTATTTATCATGAGAGTTTCACAATCTGAAAACAGTTTGATACATAGAGAACAAAATGTTTACAGTACCCACTTCTCTGCTGATATCAACGTTACTTATTAGTATAAGTTCAGTCAGTGTCACAGGTATAACACAGATTAAAGCTGTATATAATAGGCTAACTTTTTTTTAAAATAGCATTCAGAATTTTGTTTTTTTTTCAACAATTGTGCAGGGATTGAAGATTGCAGTGAAAAAGGGTTTCCCATATATGGGTGCCCAGCTTTTAATGGGATCTATGCTAAGCGTAAAATGTATGCTATAGGCTTAGTGTTGCGTATAATGCTTGCTTTTAAACCCTAAGTGAGTTGTACCTGTGGTGGCAGTAGTAATGGCTGATATTCTCCTGAGCTATTTTGTAGTTACTGTCAGTCCTCTAACGTCAATATGCAGGAAAACAACATTAAAATGATGTCACCAGTGATATTAATTGAAATGTCATCGGTGATGTAATAAATTATGTCATAGAACATGTCATGAGTGAGGTCATATGTGAGGTCATAAGCAGTGCATGCCCGGGCGCAAGTTATAGTTAGCGCTGCTAACTAGAACTGCTAAATTTCTGGGGGGTTTTTGGTTCAAATTATTAATGTTGTCACTGAGAAATTCATAATGGTATTTTGACCTTTGTTTTTTTCAGTGAGAAAAAAAATAAATATATATACACACACACACAAATACAGAAACGCACGCACTCATTTACCTTATATATATTTAACCTGCAATGTAAAGGTATGTACCACTGTCATTGCATATTCATGGTAAAGGCTTACATTGTAAAGCCAATGTGTGTTAAAGGCATTGCCTGGTAAAGCATGAGTGGTAAAGGCCCACGTTGTAATGCCCACATTGTAAAGCCTGTTCCCCATCTATATATGATGTCTGTATGTGTTTGCCTCTGTGTCTTATGTATCTGCCTGACACTGGTTTACCCTCCTCTACATAGCGGTCTATTTCCATGTATCTGTCTGTTTATCTTTGCATCTGTGGGTGTCTGACTCTGTTTGTCTGCCTTTTGATTCTGTGTGTATGTGACTGCTGGAGTTCTAGCTACTCTTCAGGTGATGTTTACTACCCCTGCGTGACTCCATGAGTTCTGCTTCCTCCTCCCCTCTCCAACCCACACTTGCCTCTTTGGAACTTGTGCGGTGTTCTCAGAACTAACATATGTAGATATGCACAAAGTCTTCCGTGTTCCAGGCACAGGGTGGTCCTTTCTGGCTGGTTCCTGGACAAAAAACAAATACATCCAATATCCGAGAGTTCTCTCCTCAGGCCACGGACCCCTTTTACATTTCCTTCACAGAATTATCAAGTCTTAAGCTTTTGACCAGATCTGAGGTCAAAACCTTCGTAATTAATCTCCTTAGCTCCGGCTTCTTCTTTTTTTTTTTTACATTTCCAGTCCGTTTGGCAAAAATACGTATTTGTGGCCTGGGTGGAGGAGGATTGTGGCTGTGGGGAATTGAACCTGCCTTCCACCCACCCTTCCCCAGATATTATGTTGCCTGTTGATTAATTTCCGCCTGCTTCCTTTTCTTTGTCTATGACCACACGGAGCATTAGGCTGTAAGCAAGCCTCCCTCGGGGGCGAGGCCGGGTAAGACTAGAAACAAATACAGTCCCACTAATCTCTCAAATGAAATCCTTCCCAGTAATCAAAAATGGGTCAAAGCATCAGGCGGGAGACAGACTTCCTCCCTCTCTGGAAGATACAATTTCCCTAATGCAGATCCCAGAGCGGAGCACGCGAGGCCCGCCATGGCACGAGGCAGTGCAAACCATTGGGGCCTAGCGGGCACAGCGATTAATCCATGGCTGCCTCGACGCTGTGATCGTTACCGTTTCAATTAACCTTCTCAACCTCCGCCACCGCTTCAAGGAGGGCTGCAAAATGGCGTCTTGTTGTGAGGGAAGAGGCTGTGTGCTGCAGTTATAGGTGTGCAGGTTGTTACTGAGGGTTTGTTTACCGCGTGGCCAGAAATTCCAACCAATTCGTCTATCAGTGGTGGCTGGTGCGATTTAAAAGTGGCGGGGCGTAAAAAGACTGTTCCAAAGTTCAAGGAGCAAGCAATCATGACTTTTTAGCACATATAGTGCAAACTCGACCCAAGGACATTAGACTGGAAAACTTTACATGAGCACCGGTTAAATTACAAAAGGACCAATACGATCTTTTTAGGCATGAGGAGATTAAGTGATTTGCCCAGAATCACAGGCTGTTCATGCGAAGCTGGGACATCATATTAAAAATGAAAGACTTTTCGTCTCACCTGCTTTTAAGAAAAATATATGTACTGCAGTGAACCTAGCGCTGTGTTTCCAAACTCTGTTTTTATGTTGGACACAAGCTGTTTCATTTAAGAGTGGAACAGACCTTGGCTGATCTTCATTCCTTCTGAGTAAGGAACCGCAGCTTTTGCTTTCCACCTCCCCAGCCTTCCCCGATGCCACTCTTTAAAATAAAGAGCAAGAGATTCTTTCAACAGTTTATGAGAAAGGCCTCAGGGCTGGCGGGGTCCTCCGCGCTCCATAAGAGAACAGGGACTGCCGTCACTCACCCACCTGGCTCTCTAATACAACGCCAGTTCAGAGACTTCAAAGTGCGCATGTCTATTTGGCAGTGCCCAAATACTTGCCCAACCCGACATTCACGCTTTCTTACATCAGCCTCTGTCACTCACCTGAGCAGCGCGAGTAGGAGGGATACACTTCCTACACTACGTGACTGCAAAGTTGCAGCTCCAACTTGGCCTAAAGAGAATATGGGACAAATAATGCTGATATTTTATAGTGTCTGTCGCAGGTCTCAGGTAGCGGGGCACCGCTCAAACGCTCCTGAAGAGCAACCGCCACGCCACCATTGAGGTACTCGATCCAGTAGAACACTTTACCACGAGTCAAAGTGCATTTTAACTAAATACTTCTACAGTAGGCTTGCTCTGTACTGTGGGATGAGCCTGCATGTGTCATTGAGAGACGATATATCAACATTGCTCCTTGAGGCCCGATTCAGCCTTTATCGATTCATGTGGCAGTGTGCGGGGTAAGTCTGTACGCTTTCAGCATCAGCGTCTTCCTCCAGTTTAAAGCAATGCAGAGGAAATGTTTGCATTTTGTTTTTAATTCCATCTTTTCCTTTGAGTCACCCAGCTACCGCTCTTCATGTCATTAGCTTAGAGTTCATCCAGGTCTGTAAGGCTCGCAGTGGTAGAAGCAACCTTTGTTTTTAAAGCCCGCTTAGGGCTGTGTATTTAAATCAAAGATGGAGTGGAAATGCTTTCCATACCCACAAAATAAGATGAAGGTGGGGTTCCCTTATGCACATCTGGTAGAATGCATCATTTGCGGTGAGGGGTAGGGATTTGGGAAGTAGGAGCAGGAAGGGACGGGCACAGCTTTCATCCTTCCTGTCAAGAGATTTTTAGGCCCCAATCAGATGCCTTGTTCAGAAATAATCCCTTACTACATTAACCAGTATTATAAGAATCACTACTATCAAAAAGTAAATAAAATGACGATGCTGAAAGAAGCAACACAGTTTTGCCCACTATAAGGGTGAAAGCTACTTGATGCAGTGCTCCTACTTTGAATGTTTTCACTTGATCCTCTGAAAAAAGGCCCATTCTTTATTTTTAAATGATATTCTCTTATTCCACGGATCCGCAAGGCGCCAGCCCTAGAGTGGTGCCACACACGTATCTATACTTGTTAGGCAGAGAATCACCAACCATGCTCCTTCATTCACCCCCACAGAGTAGCTAACATGAGCAAGCAGTGGGGTCACTCCCTAGTGAGTGGCAATTTTGGTAGGTAGTAGTGTACCATGTTATATCCATTGAGCCCTCAGTTGAAAGCCATGTAGATAGATCTCATACAGGGCATTTTCCTTCAGACAAGTGTATAACGCAAAACTGCTGAGAGTGGCAATGTGACTATCCCAGAGGCCCAGCCTTGTTAGCTTGACTCCCTTCTCCCCAGAAGCACTGCCAACATCCTGTGTGACCAAATAAGGAGTTGTTTTACAAGTGTCTGACCTTGCACCCAAATCCACACCCTGCCAGCCGAAGCCAGATTTCCACACTTTGCCCAGAAGGGAGGCAACAAAATGTTTTCTTTCCCCGCCTTTACCTGATCGGCCTGTTAAAATTTGAAACATCAGTTGGACTCTAAAAGTACTGGGCCTCTGTACTTGGTTCTTTGGAGAGCAACATTTTAATGATCTGTAGTGGGCCTGATAAATGTTACATGAACACTGACCTGCATGCTGTCTCATGTTTCGTATCGTTCCAAGTTGGGAAAGATGTTGTCCGGCCCTGTTCTTAATCGTCTACCTGTCTGCTATAGATCCCGTTGCGGCAGCTGAAGCAACCGCATCCCAGAAAGGACTTCAGCCATCCACCTCACGACAAGCCTGCTTGCTCCACTCCAGAGACCAAGATGCCAATTCAAAGAAGGGCCATGGAGCTACCATGGAGGAGAAGGTCCAGCAAACCAGAAGAATAATGAAGTGCAGTAAGTAGCCAAGAGTAGTGACTCTGCCTAGCGAGCGTACTCTCCTGCATCACAAAGAGCGCTCTCCATCCGACCACACTGACCCGCCTTACTAACATTGAGCTGAGATCAATAAATCGTGACGCCACTGTGCTGAATAGTGCCTGGAGACAACGTGGACCTCCTCTATACTATGCCTGGCTCAGTGACAACATCTAGCAGCTGGTAGACAATGCACCAAATGAAGATTATAAAATGTCTCCATCTCTGTTTGAGGACACCTCAAAACATTTTGCAAAATACACGGGCCTACTAGAAGCATCTACCAGCCGTTACAGGTTCATCCCCAGGTATAGCCATGTTTAGGTCTCGCCTGACCCAGCGCATGCGCTGGTCTGGCGAGACTTATTGAGAGGGCTCCAAAAAGTGCTTCCAGGCCAGCCTAGAGCTACAGTGCATGTGCGCGGGCGCGCGCGCGCCGTGCTTTACCGTGATTACTTTCACTTTCGCGGCCGCACGGCCACTTTGGTGTTTGATCGTGATCACGATCGCGATCACTTTCACTTTCGCTTTGCATCGCGGGACCTTATAAGTATTTAGTTATGCAACTGTTGCATGGCTAAACTCTTATAAGGTCCCAAAGGCGTGACCTATTGGCTATGCCAATGCTTGTATGTTCCTCCTTTTTGTCTAACCAGAACCACAAAGCAGCACATGGCACTGAAACCTCTTGGCCATAACCAGGCAGTGCTAGGTATTGGCCCATTACTTCCTCCTGATGTTCCAAACCCTCATCGCAAGCTTCTCGTACACTCTGGCATTACAAGCAGTCTAAACTCATCTAAGTAGCAGTAGCTGGCTTTGTTTAAGCCTTCTGACCAGGTGGGCTCATGCACTGAGGGACATGCGACTTTAAACACTGAACAACCGAGGCTGTGAATCCACTTGTATCAAAGGTACTCTGTACATTAGAATTATATTGAAGTTTTGGCAAAACACTCTGCAGTAAAAGCTCTGCACCAACATGCAAATCCCTGCCAGCCTTCAAAGCAATGGCAGCTCCTCTGCAATGGTGGAGGAGCGTCGCCCCTCTGCCTGGCAGAGCCAGCAAACGAAAAATAAAACGATGCTCTAGCATGGTTTTATTTTTCATTTGCCAGCTTGTGCATGGAGGCACAAGCTGGCACTAGCAACACCACAGGGCTATTGTATTCAATCCCTACCCCGTCCTCTAGGTAGAGGAGGCGGTGTAGCTATCATCCATCGAGAACACCTGCACTGCAAAACCCACGACGCACAGATTACCGACGCTGAAAGTCTGCATTTTACCATCACGCTCAACCCAACTACTTCTCTAACAGGACTCCTCATTTACCGCCCCCCCGGCATCCCAGGCCCCTTCACCTGCTCTCTTTTGGACCTAGTCACAACTCAGGCCCACTCCTTATCGAACTATTTGATAGTTGGGGATCTGAACATTCACCTAGAAGACCCGGCCGACTCGATAGCCAATGACCTGATTCAAGATCTAGCGGCCTTCGATATCCGTCTATTAAACTCCGGAGCCACCCATATCAAGGGCCACTTATTAGACCCCGTATTTACCAGCTCGCTCTCAATGCTAGCAAAGGAGGCTCTCCCCCTCCCTTGGACAGACCACTTCTTGGTCCCTTTCCAATTACCTGGAACCTTCACGAAAAACCGTACACCCCTACCTTTAGTAAGGATAGGACCTGGCCCAAACTCTCCATAGACGATTGGGCTCAGACCCTTGAAAAAAACATCCCTGCTCACGCTGAAGATCCAAATACGGCAGACAGAAGATTCAGGGAATGGATCACCGTTTCCCTAGACCTAGTACTCCCTCTCAGAAATAGGGAAAATAAAAACGGCAAACCTGGCTCAGCACCATGGTACTCCGCAGAACTAAGGACACTTCGCAAAAACTGCAAAAAGGCCGAACGACTCTGGAGAAAGACCTGGCAATCTGCCAGCAAAGAAGCCTACCAAGCCACGGTCAAACTTTACAAAGAGGCCATTAAGTCAGCCAAAGCTTCTTACTATAACACACGAATACAAGAAGCATCCAATTCAGCCCGAGAATCCTTTTTAATCGTCAAAGAGCTGACCAAGGTCCCCACCACCTCCCCCTCCAACACCCCCAAAGTTGATAGAAGTAACGAGCTAGCCAACTTCTTCAACGAGAAAATCACCCGCATCCTGGCCTCCCTCCCACCCCCCATCTCCCTCAGCCCCACGGAAAGTAGCACCTCCATCGAGCAGACTGAAAGCATCTGTCGTCCATCGCTTCAGACCTTTCGACCTGTCACCCCCGTAGAGGTTGAGCGAACCTTAGTAAAAATGAAAAGTGGATCCCCTCTGGACCCAGCCCCTATAAGGTTCCTCAAGACCGTAGCATCAGTAATTGTGCCCACCATTACGGACCTTATCAACTGCTCACTCACCCACGGAATCGTTCCCGACAGTTGGAAGAGTGCTGTGGTCAAAGCACTCTTAAAAAAACCCCAGCTAGATCCATCAGACCTGTCCAATTATAGGCCAATATCCCTACTCCCGGGCATTAGCAAAGTCACCGAGAAACTGGTAAACATCCAACTGTCCCAGTTCCTTGAAACAAATAAACTGCTTCGACAATCCCAAACGGGATTTCGCCCAGGCCATGGAACAGACACCGCACTCCTCGCAGTTATTGAAGAGGCAAGGAGCTTACTAGATTCAGGAGGATCAGTGGCAGTGATCCTCCTGGATCTAAGTGCAGCCTTTGACACGGTTAACCACCGTGTCCTTCTGCATAGACTGACAAATGCAGGACTTACCGGGACAGCCATCAAATGGATCGAATCCTTTCTCACAGGACGCACCTTTCAAGTGTGGGACAACAGCCATCATTCATCCATCCTCCCACTCACTAGCGGCGTCCCCCAGGGCTCCTCCCTAAGCCCGACGCTTTTTAATGTCTATATGGCCCCCCTAGAGGATGTGGTAACACCATTCAACATCAAAATGGTGAGCTACGCTGACGACACCCAACTAGTCGTCTCCTTGTCCCAGCTGATTGACCACCCTGAAAATCTAACTAACTGCCTCATAGACATTCACAGCTGGATGACTGCCTCATCACTGAAATTGAATGGGACTAAGACAGAGGTAATGCTACTCGGCAAGCAATGGACAACTATCCCGCCGACAATATGGCCCGATGTGTTCGGAGAAATTCCCCCCCCTAAATCTGAAATCAAGACACTCGGGGTGTGGCTTGAGCCACAGCTTACGATGAAAACCCAGGCAACCAAGACCTCAGGCACATGTTTTGGACTCATGCGCACGACCCGTAAAATCCTGCCATTACTCCCACCTATGTCCAGAAAGCTCCTTATCCAAGGCTTAGTGTTGTCCCGTTTGGACTACAGCAATCTGGTCTATCTGGGAGCCCCCGAGGCGACCATCACGAAACTCCAGCGGACTCAGAACGCGGCAGCACGCCTGATTACCAACACCCCCTCCAGAATATCCGCCAAGCCAGCCCTCAAAACCCTGCATTGGCTCCCTGTGCGCCAAAGGGTGCACTTTAAGGCAATGTGTACAACACACAAGCTTTACAACGGATCTGGTCCAGCGATCCTAAGTAAAATGATCACACCTTATACAGCAACCAGATCACTACGATCTCAAAAGGAGAATCTAGTCTGCATCCCCAGATTCAAAAAAGCCCGCACAGGAGGTCGACAATTCTCCGTTCAGGCAGCTAAGGGCTGGAATGCACTGCCTCGCGCCCTCAGACTGGAATCCAACTACCTTGCTTTCCGCAAAAATCTTAAGACCCATCTGTTTCCCAAATAACACCCTTCTGCCACCTCCCCTCTCAATAGGAATTCAAGTTTTATAGCGCGGGGATGCCCATGGGTCACCAGGCGCTTTAGAAATCGCTAAAATAAATAAAAATAAAAAAATGGAGGGGCGGGGCATGGGAGGGTGGAGGAGGAGTGCTTGCGCACTCCCTAAGTGCTCATGTGTGTTTGGCCGTCCGTCTCAGGCCGACCAAAACTCACATGCGCACTTAGGTTTCTTCAGCCTGGGGCATTTAGGACCGCGCTTGAGAAACCCCCACAGACTCCCTGGTCTGAGCAGGGCATCTTTTTAGCCCGCTCAGACCAATCCCTGCGCTGCTCCACAGCACAGGAATTGGCTGGGAGTCTGTCCCAGGGGCTGCTGGAATCCAGGAAGAGCAGACGTGACATGGGAAGAGGCCGGCAGTGTCAGGTAAGTTTTAAAAAATTATTATTACCCCCCCCCCCCCGTGCTCGCTTTCCCGCACCCCCCAAACTTTGTTATTGGCGGACGCCACAGCTTCAAAGTGCTGTTGCGCTTCACTTGTTTGGTATCACTGGATATTCGCCAAATGTACTGAAGAGGTACTGCAGGGTTATATAACTATCCCTGCAGCATCTCTATCGTATATTTCACTAATTAATTGGGTATTCGTAAACAATTCTGAAAACCTGAAGCTACAGAGCTATGCAAAGATTAAGAAGCGGGAGCTTATGAGCTTACGAATGATGCTGCTGTCTGGCCTGGCCGAAGCATTTTCCCTCTCAAAGTATAGGCAGCAGCAGGCATTTTGCTCTGTCTTCCACTACACCAATTCAAACCTGAGGATGTGGCGCAGCGGCCAGAGCTGTTGACTCTGGAGCTGGGGATTCGGGCTTGAGCCTCGGCGTCGGCGCAACATCCTGTGATTCTGGGCAAATCACTTAACCTCTCCTGCCCGCCGACAGCGCCTGGATACCCTCACGGGTGATAAGCCATGCTATATAAATCTACAAACTAAACTAAACCTACTTAGGGTCATACCACTGAAACTGTAAGCATCATACAGGTTAGGCCATGTTGAGTGAGCGTGGTCGTCTCTCGCTGCAATTGCTTATATGTACATATAGGAGTAGAAGGGTAATATAGCTACTCCAACGTTACTTTTAATTTATTTTTTGAGTTTTGTCTCTCAGTGCTTCATACCACATTGTGGAAATGTTGGATTGCTTTGAAATAGGATGCATTAAGATGGAAAAAAGATTAACACAACTAATACGTCTATCAGCAAAAGCATGAACGCTGCTGGTACAATGCTGCCTCCTTGGGTACAGAAGAAATTTATTAAAGTAATGATGTGGAAAGGAAACCCAGATCCCAGTAAACAGCTTGGAATGGAGTAGTCAACACCATGTTTTTTTAAGTTTTATTTTTTGCCACGGATATTAACTTAGTAGAAAATATAGAGAAAATGTCATCGCCCATTATATATGCAGAGGATACGATCAATCATGGATATTATTATCTCAAAAAGGTTCCCATATCGTCAAATCGAAGTACAGTAGGAGTAAATCAAAACTGTACCATTATGAATTGCGGAGTAATAATATCAGGGTGAGGTGTAGGATCGTGGGGGGGAGCGAAGTATTGGTGGGATGTCAGTAGGCTGCATCAGAAGGGTCAGAAGCAAAGGACATTCCATCCATTCCTGAACATTGGACCCCTGTATTGTCTACCTGTTCTTATAACAGTTGAAAATGGGGGCCATCTTTTGTTATGTTATGTTATAGATATTTCTAAAGCGCAGCGATTACCCAAGGGTGTCCTGGTGCTAACCACTATTCTCTGAGAAATTAGGTAGGAGGCAACGTTATAGGTTAAAAAGTCAGGTTTTCAATCCCCTCCTAAAAGTGAGGAGGTCAGCGGCATTTCTCAAATATAGGGGAAGATCATTCCAGGCCTTTGCTGCGCACACAGTAAAACTTCTCCCACCCCATGAGGCTTTTTTAATGGGTGGTACTATCACCAACTTGGCTTCACAGGAGCGAAGGGTTCTTCTGGGTGCGTACCACCACATTTGCCGTTTCAAGTAGTCTGGACCTATGCCTTGGAGTGCCTTGTAAACGGTGCAAAGAGCTTTGAAGCACACCTGTTTCCTAACCGGCAACCAATGGAGTTTTTTGATTTCCTTAGTCATAGGGGCAAATTTGGGTGTGCCAGTAAGCAGCCTTGCTGCCGCATTTTGCAACAGTTGCAATTTATTCAAAAAACGTTCCTGTATGTTTAAATAGAGGCTGTTACAATAATCAAGTCTGGACAGAATGAGTGCAGTGACTACAGTCCGCTGGCTATCAGCCGGCAAGAAGGGGAAAACTTTCTTAATCATTCTGATTGTATAGGAGGTAGTTGATGCCACTGCTTTGATCTGATCTCCAAAGTTGTGTTTCTCATCAATTATGACTCCTAGATTTTTCACTTTCCTGGAAGGGGTAGGAAGAGTCCCCATCGCTTCTGGCCACCAATTTGGAGTCCAGAAGTTGGGATCAATTCAGTCTTAGACAGTTTTGTGACATCCACCTCCTGATTGCTGCCATACACTGCAGAGCCACCACAATTTGTGTGTAGTCTGCATACGATGTCAGGCTGAAGCCAAAGGAACAAATTAAAGAAGCTAGGGAAGATACATATACATTAAAAATAGTGGGGCTAAGCGAAGACCCCTGTGGCACTCCGCAAGGCAAAGGAAAAGGTCTAGAATCGAATTCACCCAGTGCCACAGTCTGGAATCTGTCCTTCAGAAAGGATTTCAGGAGCTTCCATGCTTTGCCTTGGACCCCACATGCCAACAAACGGTCCATCCATGCATCATGATGTACTGTATCAAAGGCCGCAGATAAGTCCAACATAATTAGGGCAGCCTTACCTCCCCTATCCAAGGCCTCCCTTATCTCTTAAATGTTTTTTATAAGGGTGGATTCTGTACTGTGCCCTTCTCTGAACCCATATTGAGTGGGATCTAAAACTTGGTTTTCGAGTAGAAAGGCGCTAAGCTGCAAGTTCATGGTTTTCTCAACCAATTTTGCAGGTAACGGGAGGCGTGAGATAGGTCGAATTTGGCTCCTTTGGGTCCAAGCTGGGCTTTTTTAACAGAGCCAATATAGAAGCAAGCTTCCAAGATCTGGGGAAGTGCCCTGCTTCAAACATTGCATTAAACAGAGGGGTAAGAGCCACGGGAACCAGAGCCTGTTTGATCACTGAAACTGGACAGGGATCATGGGGGGAACCTAATCTTGAAGACAAGAGAAGCTTCTCAGTGTCAGTTGTGGACAG
The DNA here is from genome assembly GCF_964204655.1 of Triturus cristatus. Lineage (NCBI taxonomy): Eukaryota > Metazoa > Chordata > Amphibia > Caudata > Salamandridae > Triturus > Triturus cristatus. The sequence goes on along the minus strand of NC_140580.1, from coordinate 132,948,730 downwards.
TGGTGCACATTTGTCAAAAAACGTGGAGGGGTCAGCAACTGGCCTCCTTTCCTCCATCAAAGCTACAACTCCTCCCGGGCTTGGGTGACTAAAATCTGAGAAGATAACCTCTACCTTGTTCAAAAAGAACCTAGCGAGATCATCGCATAGTTCCTGACTCGCCTCGATTTTTGTCGGGCTGGGGGAGGCCAGACTTGAAACAGTTTTAAAGAGTTCTTTAGTAGAATGTTTTGCTGAATTAATTCGATTAGTAAATAACTTTTTCTTAGCTTCAAATATGAGTTGCTTAAAAATGGCGAGACTTTGTTTATAACTCTTTTTCTCCCCTTCCTTATAGTCTTTCCTCCAGCTCTGCTCTAGAGAGACTTACAGGAGAGTTTTTGTCTCCTCGGTTCTTCCGAATTTTTGTCTCCTCAGTTCTTCCAAATACCAGGGGGCTGTTGGTTGAGACCTTTTAGGAAATAAAACTTTGACTGGGGCTAGTTCATAACAAGCTGATTCCACCCAAGTTGTATAATGTGTGGCAGCCTCCTCTATTCCTGAGGGTATCTGACTAGTAGATGCCATAAGTGCATCTTGTAGGTCCGCGCTCTCAATTTTGTTCCAGGCTCTGCTTTTAATCGGAATCTTACTGCCCCTCTATGTCAAATTGTACAGCAGCATGGTCTGTCCAGGTTAGAGGTAATAAACACGTGTACAGCAGTTGCGGGTGGTTTGAGAAGATTCCGTCCAACGTGTGACCTGCCATGTGGGTGGGGCCCATCACCTGCTGACTTAGGTCAGCACTCTTTATCATATCTATAAGGGCCGCTGTATCTGGTTCCTTCAAGGTTTCCAGATGGTAATTAAAGTCTCCCATGATGGTGAAGGAATATGTACAGAGCCCTTCTTCCAGCAAATTAACATTAGAGTTTAGGAAAGTGCTCCTAGGTCCCGGGGGTCTATATAGTAAATGCCCTTCAACATGTGGTGATGTGATAGACTGAAGCTAAAGGAGAGAGCCTCACAGGCTGAATTGGAGGCTATTTGAAACGCAGCCTTAAGTGGATTATGATAAATTATGGCTAACTCCCCCCCCCTCCTGATTGGCCTGTTTAAAATATAACAAAGAAACCCCGGCGGAGTTGCTTTTACAATATTAGGGCCTGAGCTTTCATCTTTCCAAGCTTCAGTAATAAAAGCGATTTGAATATCCTCCCCCTCAATGAGCAAGGCACACTCAACACTATGTTTCACCAAAGACCTGGCATTGAGCAATATGCATTTTACCACTATTGTGTTAGGCTCCACCGTTTTAAGAATTTCATCATCAGTGGGCCTAATAGTTAGGTAGGTAAGTCTAGGCAAAGTAGAGTTGCAGTTGGGGCAAGTGATCATAGAAGACACATGCCTTGTGTTGAACGTGAGACACAGATAGCCAGTGAACTAACCAACTGGCTTCAAACCCAGTAATTGAGATCTTGAATACCCCGTGATGTTGGCCTCACCTGGGCTTAGTCAGGCAGGGGTGCTGGCGCTGAGCACGGGCGGTGTGTGGAGGGGTGCAGACGGGCTTGCCTTTGGCACTCGTCTGCTGAGCGGTCGCGTCAAAGCTTCCATTTGTAGCATCAGGGGAGAAACTAGCCCGCTGACCTAAACTACCCCCAAAATGGCAGCCCTGCTCCGCACGAGTCACGGGGACCACAGATGTCTGTCCGCCCCCTAGCACGCTCGCAAATGTTTGTTCTGTGTCTCGTATTTGGATGGTCAATTTCTCAAACCATGGCTCACCAGGCATGTAGTGGCGGAGTCAGATCTCACATTTTGCTCCCAAAACTATGCGAACGTGAAATGGGCAACCAAGAGGAGGCAAGTTATCAATTTACCTGTAAGTGTCAAGGGTGGGTATATAGAATGTTCGCACGGAGCCCCCAATAGAAGGAGTAGCGGATCAGCTGGGAGTTTTACTTTCATAATTATGTCTACTATTTGAAGTATCTCCTCCGTTTTGAAGCGGACCATGGAGCAGGGCTACCACACGTGTACCATGTCTCCAATCTCCCCACAACCTCTCCAGCACAGGTTTGAGCTCCCATTTATGGCTTTCATACAAGCAGCGTTGAGGAATCATCTGGTGAGTACTTTGTATGAGTTTTCTTTATGATGAATGTATATTGAAGATTTGGCCGCAATGGCCCATATGGCTTACCAGGTGGTGTCGAGAATCTCTTGGTCTAAGTCTCTATTCCATGCAGTCGTTTTTGAGGGGACATGGTCTGTATGAGTGCAATTTATAGTGGAATGTAGGAGAGAAGTTTATTTTTTTCAGATTCGATCGGATTTGAGTCCAAATGGTATTTCCTCTCAATTGGATTTTGTGTGGTGGGCCCTATTTCCCACCCAGTGTAACCAATGGGTCAATTTAAACTAACTTTGCATGTGTGTCTAACTAGTAGTTTCCCATCTTCATAGAGGTCCCTTAAACGCAGTGGGATCCCATCTGACTATTGCAAAAAGGACGGGTCATCAACAGCAAGTCTTAAGCAGATTCAATGATGTGCAAGTCCATGTGAGCACAACACTCGCATCTATCGCTATCAATTCCTTGTTAATTTGGGCAATCCAATTTGGATATAACAACTGATTTTACACTACTGAAAATCCTCAGAAAGATAGCAGAAAAAGACCTCAATAAACCTCACTATACCTACTCTCTGCCGGTGAGACACCAGCACCCTCTGCTCCATTTGGCATAAATTACTTTCCTGTCTCTGCAGTCCCTCCTCCCCATGTTTAGGTATGAGTAGTGTCCTACACCGTCATGGTGCCACCCCAGTAGGTCTCGCCATCACTGGGAACAAGTAGAGCTCTCCTCCTAAAACTTACCCCTACAATAGAAATTGATCCTAACCTCGAGTCCCTCCACAATGAAGGGCTTTCTTAGACAAACTACAACCTTCCCACGCATTAAAAGAGGCCTGCCATTGAAATACCGCCCAATTCCAGCATGAAGGAAAGTCTGCACCCTGGCATCACTGCCTGATCTTTGCTCTTAATTTTCTCTCCCCTTCCAAGACCACAGCTGAACCCTCAATTCCCACCCCCACTTGGAATGAATGGCGTTTCTCTTTAAATCGAGCTAGTTTCTCTGCCAGAGTTCTAACCTATTTCTATAACACACCTTTCATCTGGAATACAGTTCTTCATACCACACCTACATCTCTAGCTCCATCGTCTACAAGCCCTATTTCTTCCCTATTCCCTGCCTCTCCAATACTGTATCTGCTTCCTATAGAACACTTAATCAAATCACATTTTAATTTACAGAACCAGGACTTGCTAGTTTCCTTCCAATGGAGGAATGATCTAAATTTTCTGGGCTACCCGACCAGTGCCCCCCCCCCCAGAGTCAGGTATTTATTGCGTCTGATGTGCTTCACTCGCTTTGCACCGCCTACATCATAAAAGAGAGGGTGTTATGTGGAGCAGTGTTTAATTTATAAAAGAATGAGTGCTGTGCCCAAAGCTCTGCTCTGAAGCCCCTGGACAGCGCTATTACATGTCAGTGCACTGCATACCTAGGCTGTGTAGTCTTCAATCCACTGTGGGCCTCTAATACCAAGGCTGTGTAGTCCTGAATCTACCACATGCCTCTTTGATCCACAACCGGACACTCCCTGCCCCTTTGTGTCGGTTTTTCCGCCCTTCACTTCCTCGTTCTTTCCCCTTTGTGTGTTTTTCTCTCCCTTGCTTTCGGGAAATGTCTGATATGGAAAAAAAATTACTAGTCCCCCCCCCCCCCACCCCGGCAACCACTGGCTCAAATTAAGCACTGATTTGGAGCCACAATGACTAGCCCAGTGCAGGCAATGAGATCTCTATCATTGTCACTGGGTGAAGGGCCCACCCATCAGTTGCCTTGGCCGCCTACCTATTGATTAATTGGCTAGGATAATTCACCCGAGTCGGCCCCGATTTTAGAGTTGTTCATAAGTCTGTGGAATGGTGTGCATGCCCAACTGACAACTGCCTTGCCAAGCCTTTCACAACAGCCTTACTTGCTCCTGTGGTTTCTCACTGGCACCTGCCTTTCACAGTCTGGAGGTAAGAGCCCAGTACCGGTGCCGTACCCCACAGCGACATTATTCTAGACTGACTCTTCGACTCTTTCAAGGGGAACCCACCTGTTGACTCCGGGTCAACTGGATGACTGGGACATCTGCAGTCAGTCATTTGACTATAGTAATGGTTCTGACAAGAGACTCTAGTGTCACCATGTCTACCATACCCATCACCAAATTTGCTGCTGCCCCTGCTGGGAGGTGAGAGCTAAAAGTGAGCATCTCAAAGAAAACCAACGGTAGGCTGTGTGCCATACAAATGCAACCATATAACATATTTAAAAATTGCAAAATAGGCTTTAATGTACTAGTGGTAGGGTCTTGAATTAGATCTTGTGTTTATCGACAGTGGAGTTGGGATTAAACACATTGGCAAAGTTGTAGGCTCTACAATGATCTGGTCATGTTCAAGTCTGTGACACCATTGTGGGCTTAGGGTCAGTTTTTGCAAGACTGGCTGGAAGACAATGCATATATGAGTGCGTGCGGAGCTCCAATCACATCGGATACAGGAAAATGAAGCCAATTTTAGGACATGAGAGTTTTCTAAAACAACTATTATTCTTTTGGAAGTATCTTTTGATGAGGTAAGGAAGAGGTCTTTCAAATGAAATCCCAAACTATACATATTGGGCAATCCTTTGCAGCTGGTGTCTGCCAGCTGGTTCGAATGCATAGCTGGCATACGTTGCAGGAATACATGTTGAGAATACATGGGGGCTCAGAGGCCATAGTCATGGCTCAGATGAAGTGATCCTTTTTAACAAATGAAAATAGTGCTGTAAAATGCAAAATTGAATGCCATATTTTAATTGTTTTTCTTGTGGGAGAACCTCCCAAGCCACCCTTGATAAAGGCAAGCTCACTTGCTTCGTTCACTGGAATTCAGGTCAGATATTACACCTGGCTTGGGGTATTGCTATTGCAGGCAGGGGGAGGTACCAGTGACGGAAGTAGCACACTTGCACTTATTTTTTTCAATTATTTATTTATTTAATTTATAGTTTTATAGAGCACGAACCAGACCCGTGAGGGTATCAGAGCGCCTAACAGTATTCAGGGTGGTGTACAAAGCGTTAGGAAGGGAGGGATTAATTGCGTAAAAATAGGGGATACATAATGCAAGAAAACACGCAGTCTAAAATCCCGGCTACATGTGGAAAAGAAATTAAACCAGGTAGATACATTATACAAGAGGGCACATAGTCTCAACTCTTGGGGGGGGGGATGTCCAGGAGTGCAGGAATAGGTATCGTCCATAGAATGATAATAATGTAACGTGTTCATTAGACAAGGTATTTACCCATTCGGAAGGTTTTGGTCTCCTTCTTAAAGTGTGCCAAGGACGGAAGTCTTCTGATGGCGGGTGGGAGAGAGTTCCAAATCCTTGGCACAGCCCCAGTGAAGGCCCGATTGTAGGTTTTTTCTTCCGGAAGCGTGCTGGTTGCAGCAGTAGGTCTTTGGCAGATCGGGAGTTTCTGGCTCCTCCTGATATCACAAGTTTTTGTGCTAGAAATGAAGGGGAGTTGCTTCTGGCCTCTAGGGGAAGCCAGTTCAGAGCTTTGAGGTGGGGAGAGATGTGGTCAAATTTCTTTGAGCCGGTCTGGCGGTGTTGACGGCAGGCTTTCAATGGGGCCAGAGATTTCTTGGGTAGCTCTGCAAGAGTAGAGCATCCATATTCTAGTCTAGAAAAGACTAGGGCTTGTACTGCCGTTTTAAGGTCGGACACATCGAGGAAGGGTTTTAGGTTTCTTTGGTTACTCAGGTGGAATCTAGCCGTTTTGGCCATCGAGTTTATATGGCCGCGCATGTTCAAGCTGCCGTCCAGGGTTATTCCAAGGGATTTCGCCGAGTCAACAATGGTAGGAGGGCAGTTTAGTGCCGTGATGGTCTTGATCCATTCCTGGATGTCTGGATTGGGTTTGGGTGGGGAGATCAGAAGAAATTCAGTTTTATTTGCGTTGAGTTTAAGCTGGTTGGTGGTGAGCCAGTGGACTGTCAGCTTCAGGGCCTCATTCAGAGAGAAAATGTCCTCAGGGGAAGAGATTTGTATGTAGATTTGTGTATCGTTGGCGTACATAAGGTAGGAGATATTGGCGGCACGTAGAACCTCGGTGAGAGGTTCTAGGTAAAGGTTGATGAGGGTAGGAGAGAGGGTTGATCCTTGGGAAACTCCAACCGTAACGGGAGAGGGGGCGGATAGATTACCGTTGATGAGGAGTCTCTGTGAGCGGTTTTGGAGGAAGGATCTAAACCATTCAAGGACGGTGCCATCCAACCCCATCCTGAGTCTGAGGCATTCAAGGAGAAATTGATGGTGAACCGTGTCGAAGGCAGAGGAAAGGTCAAGGAGGATTAGGAGACAGGTTTTGCCTTGGTCGAGGGCTTGGAGAGCGTCATCTACAATGTGGAGGAGGGTGGTTTCCGTGCTGTGTCCCGATCTGAACCCAGATTGGAAGTCATCTAACAGATGAAATTTGTTGATGTGTCGGCTCAGTTGCTGTTGCACACATTTTCCAGAACTTTGGCTAGGAGTGGGATGTTGGATATGGGTCTATAGTTCTCAGCACTGAATTAATTAGATAATTAATTAAATTGGATAATTTAAGCACTGATTACCATGTCACTGCAATAGAACGGGTAATTTTCTGCCCCCAGAAGTTATGAGAATATACCAGCTTGCTTAAATGGCCATCGCAACTGCACTCCATTTCCTATGTGTAAAAAATGCCTAGACCTCTTATTTAAAGTTGTTGAGTGGGGGAACTGCCATAAATTGCCAACTCACCTGCTCCGCCATTTTAGTGTCTCCCCTGCACAAGTAGAGGCGGGGAACCAAAGGGTGTTCATTGGTGGAGTCTCAGCTGGCTCTGTTAGCAGAAACACTTGGCCAGGTGATGTGTCCTCCACTGGGTTGCAAGATCATAGTCACTAATAGTCCACCTTGGCAGGTTAACCACCTCTAGAATTCCTGAGATTGCCAGAACAGACATATAGGTTCCAGGCAGCCATTTGTTTCAATCACCCGCTGTATTCCAGGGCTATACATTTTGTGTTTTTCAAGACCTTAACTCCAAAACTGGGAGTTAATTCTTGGAAAACGAAAAAGTCAGCATAGCGAGTGCAAAAAACATGTTCTCTACTCAGCAAACTCTTTCACCTTCAGATCAACTGCGGCAGCAGTGGTTGGTTTGAAGCTTAGAGATCCCCAACAGGCAGATAAGGATATGTAAACTTGACAGGGGTTCCAAAGCTTTTACAGATCTTGCAGGACAGTGGACCCCCTCCTAGTCTTCAAATGAGGGTATCAGTCTTTTAAAAAGACAGAGTATTAATTGGACACTGGGTGGCTACTGTGTCACACTGTATCTGATATCGAAACATGGTACTTCCTCTTAGACTAAGCCTTGACTGATCAACTGGGCTACTCTTGGAAAGACACATGTACAAAGGTGACATCTTCAATATCAAGTTGGAGTACAATAGTATTTGATGCCTGGGCACCAGTGAAAAACAACAGTAACCACCTCAGATGCTGATTGAGAACTACTAACTGGTCCAGGACCCAGAGAAAATGTCTCACAACCACACCATCACCCAGTGCTGCACCTACTTCCTGTACCACTCCTCCACTCTATACCACTCCTCCACTCTATACCACTCCTCCACTCTATACCACATCTCCCCACTATACTACCAAGCCTCGTTTCTATATCACACCTCCTCTCTAGATGACACCTTCCCCCATACCACACTCGCTCTTTGTAACACAACTCCTTTCAATGCCGTATAAGCTCTCTGCACCACTCCACCTCATACCACATCACCAAACTACATCACACCTCGTCTGTGGCTAACCCCTCTTTTCTATACTATTTATTCCTTCCGAATGACACTCCTCTCTGTATCACACCATCGCCTCTTGGCTACCTGCCACCATCATCTGATCGTGCACAATCCACGCCACACACACCATGTACTACAAGGAACCCTGGTGGCAACAAGAGAAGCCAACTGGAGTCAGAACACTTTGAGGTAGAGCTGGTAAATCACACAACCATCGTTCATGTTTATTAATGGTCGGCTAGCACTGATATTTTGACAGTACATAGACCATGTGCCTGTATAAGCAAGCACACACAATGCTTTTCTTTTAATTAGACTGGCAGCTCACCCGGCCACAAAATTGGAAAACCGCATTTCGATAGAAACTTGAAGGCACTGTAAATGCTGGCTGGGAGGCAGGCGACATAAATCACATTATATGGGACAAGCAGGCTGAACTCGGTGGCTATATTCCCACCTCATTTTTTTTTGGCAGGCTACTGTTAGTTTATAGTCCTGACTACCAGGAAACCCGTTTTTCTTTTTTCCCCACAGTTATACCAGCACCTAATTGTAATCACTTGATATAAATCTTGAAATGATCAATTATTACAATATCCGTCTCATGCATTATTTATCCATGCGTTGAAACCCGTGGCGGGCTGCAGCAACTTCTGCCTGCCTCCCCTCCTGCTCCCATGTTTCATGGCTTTATTATTAGCAATTACCGACATGAAACATAAAATGATCATTTCCCATGTCTGCAGGAAAGGGGAGCCATGCCGGTGAGAGTTCAGCACACTTTCCATTTTAATAAGGTGGCCTCATTCAATGCGGCCAATGCAATCTAAACGTTAATGCAGAAGGTAGGTTGTGCCGCCTGGCCTCTTGGGACATTTATTCAGCATGCACTGCACCTTTATGAACAGCACGCGCTGTAGGAATTCATGGCACAGGGGACTTCCTTGGAAAGAACTGGGACCAAGGCCCTTGAATCATAAGAGGGGAGAGACCAAAGATGAAGTATCAATCCGCCACTAGCACTGGTCGCCCCCTGATTGCGGAGCCCAGAAGCTGCGAGTTCAGCTGCCCCGAAAACGAAACCAGGCAAGGAGTGCACACATATTGGTGTCAGGGGTGGGATAAAAGTCAAACATTGGATATTAGGCCTTGCTTTGTACCCACAAGTGTGCTGTCACTTTTACTTGGAGGTATCGCACGCACATTACCGTCTTTGGTCATTTCAGTGCTTTGTGACTAAAGCATTCATTCACATGTCATGACTGTTGCAATAATATAAGACGTTTCAGATCACAAAGCGCTACAATGTCAGGTGTGAGGGTGAGAAGTGGGAAGGCTAGGTGCACCTCTTGATTCTGATTGGCATTTTCCATGTAGCTTCCGTTATTTATCTGCTGCTATATTAACACCCTGAAAATCTTCCTCTACAAATTACCCATAAACCTTGAGCCAGAAGACAGCAGCAGGATCCGGTCTCGGCTCACATCCTCAGAGAGGACACTTCAATGCGAGGCCTATTTTAGCGTGTCCACGGGCACATTAGGCTGAGGAGATTTAATATCACTGCATTGATTTAGCCCCTTAAGCTCATAATATAGATTGCTGTCCCTATAGAATGCAAGTTGTGGGTCCAAGTCTCCACTGAGTGCAATGAAGCCGTTTCATACAAGGTGCAACTGGTACTGCTGAACTGGACAGAAAGGTCAGAAAAGCTAATGGTGTGATGTACATGCGGTGGAAGTACCAGGCAGGCCCCAGGACTGCATAACTGGGGATAAAGAGACTTAGAGATCGGGGGTGATCATCAGGCTCGCCATGCAAGGTCCGACGCAGAGTGATTAGAGTTGACCGCTGTCTTGGCAATTTGTTAGCCACTCCATAGGTCTATGAACAGCAAGAGCCAATAGGCATGAAGCTATCAGGGATCTAAAGTCTGCAAGATAGGAAGTGGCCAGGACTGCAAAAGCTGGCACGGTGGACCACACTGACGATTAATGCAAACATGCTCCAATCAAGTTGTGTGTCAAGAGTGTTTATCTGGAGAATAGTACGTTTAAGGAACAAACACCAAACAAAGATAGTTATTCACCTATTGCTATTAAGTGGATGGAACTGGGTCAGCTCTGAGATGGACATGAAGGTTAAGGTGGAAAGAATGTGCATCCAAGACAATTGTGAGGACACGGGAAAGCATCCGCCTTCTGTTTTAGAAAAGAGCACATCCTCACTTCAGTGTTGTCATGGCATTTTATACTTTCTTGGACAGCACAATTTATAGAATTTTTGAAGGTATGTCTTAAGTGTTCATTTTGAATTTTTTCGTTGTTGTTGTTTTACTTCCCTGGAGTTTGCTATAGCCCTGTAGGTTTTCCATCCCGTGCCTTGGGAAAAAACCCACCTGTATATACAAATACCAAACAGTTTTTAAATCAAGAGTCCTCACCCGCCTCATGAGAGCACTTTTAAATTGGACGTGGCCTTCAACAGGAGTCACTTCCTCCTCAGAGTTACAAGATCTACGGTAACTCCGCCGATCTGTTTTCTAACCCGGAGAGCCCTCCTGCGGGTGAAGTCCCTGCATGCCAGATAAGGAGAAATGAGGAGGGAAAGAGGCTGGACTCACTAACTCCATGGGTAATTACTCACTTCTATACCCTCCTCCAGCATCTATGCATGTACAGAAGTACATGCATAGATACAGGAGGCAAAGCAAAGTTTTTCACCCATCTTCACCTTAAGGATATCAAGTTTCAATAGCCTTGCCTCAGCTTTATTGGTCAAAAAAATATTTGTTAATGTTATTTACCTTGATTCACACATTTCTTATGTCTTGTGCCAGTCAGGCACCAGAAGAACATGTTTTCCATCGAAATGTACGTACTATTTACTCCCCTTCGAAAAATCAAAGACTCTCTTTTTACTTTTAGTTTTTACAAAAATGTGGGTGGGATTACAGCTCGAATCTCAGCCAAACGTGAGATCTATATGCAGCAATGTAAAGTTCTAATCTATTTCAAGTAGAGGGAGTCAGTCCGCCATTTTGCCCACTCTTACTTTTCAGATCCTCCACCCTGTATGACAACGCATTCTCTTTTGTCCATTGTTTTTGTGGTCAGGACTGCCATTATTATTATTATTATTAGGAAGCTTGTAAAGCGCTATGGTTACTCCAAACGGAGTGTCCCCGCGCTAGGACATCAATGAAATCCAGCAACCCTCCCATGCTAACCAACTTCCCACGCAGACCTCCAAACAGAGAAGGCACAGAGTTACTTTAGACCTCCCGAAGGGTGACGGAAGAGCCAGGTTTTCAGTTTCTTGCGGAACATAGACTCCGCCTCAGATGTCCTCAGATCCACAGGGAGCTCATTCCATGCCTTGGCTGCCAGGAAACCAAAGGATCTCCCGCCAGCCCGAGCCTTCCGCACCCTTGGCATGGTCATTCTAGTACTACCGAATGATCTCAAATTGCGAGCAGGCTGGTAGACCGTCAGGAGGGGGAGTAGAAAACGCGGCCCCCTTTTCCTAAGGATCCTATAACTGAAGCATAAGGCCTTAAAGGTGACTCTGGCCTGGATTGGGAGTCAATGCAGTTCCTTCAAAGCTTCTCCCACTAAGGCCCTCCTCGGGATATTCAAGATAAGCAGGGCTGAGGCATTTGGACCGTCTGCAAGATGTTCAGATTTTTTGCAGTCACCCCTAGATACAGAACATTTGCAATAATCAAGGCGAGACATGACCAGAGCCTTTCCCACCTATCTCCTTGTCTCGTGTTATGCCATTTTTCTCATGAAAGTCTGACAACCTTCCAAGTACATCAGTCATGCAAGGAAATGTCCTATTACTGTCTAGTCGGACTACCTAGATTGCCCATGTTCCCTCAATCTTTCGCTCTATCATGGCTACAGACTGCATGCCCAAGTTCCTTCTCAGCTTAGGCATTGGTGACCCCTTGGTGTTATCCACCCTCAATTCTAGTTTCTTTGTCATGGCCCTCATTTCTACCTTTCCTCCTTTCTTTCTACTTTATCCACGTAGCACGTTTACTATCCCTCCATCAACCAATCAATCAATCAGTTTGTATAGCGCGGATACTCACCCGGAAGGGTCTCAAGGCTCCAGCAGCTTACACCCCTCAGCGGGAGTCACATTCCTACTTTCCTTCATGGGGTTCATTGATGTCACTAGCTGCCCAGAGTGGTGCTGGATGAACACCAATGTGCCTCCTCTTTAGGATATTCCATCTTCCATGGGGACCAACACTTCCTGCATCTAGTCTCTGCCTCTCGGTCACCTCCCCATGCATTACACTAGCTAACTAAGGCCTTTGCCTGTGGTTGATCCTTTGGTTCAGGATAATATTGCGCCACTCTTCAGAAAAGTATGCTGGATTATGTCTCCTCCATCACTAACGCTGCTTGCAGGCCCATTCTCTCCTTCGTCCATCCACTCATCCCATGATCGATGGCCTAAGAGCTTTCTCTGCCATTCTACCCAACTCTGCCATTCTACCCAACCTGTATGTGCCTAGCTCACAGCCAATCGTTGCAACCAGCTTCATTCCCTCCAAAGACTCATGGTCAACCCTCCATTTCTCTTAGCTCACAGGGGCAGGATCACCAGAGGTGAGGAACCTTAGTTATTGCACAAAACACATTCCGGCGCATCTGTCACTCAGAACGACTTAGATGCCAAAGCTCACTCTTAAGGTGCGGTTCTGGTGTACATTCTGAGACCCTCCAACCCTATATTAAACCTCAATCCTCTACTGCTAATATTAAGAAGCCATAAAAAGCACTTAATTCGTGGGTACTCACGCGCATCTACCTAAGGCAAGACGCTACTCGAGCAGTTCAAATACGTGAACATTGGGGAGTTTTCTGAAGCGTACAGTGCGTAGCTGAGCTTTCAACTCTAGTGGAAACGGATTCTGCTATGTTGTGCCATAACCGATAAATGGCCACTTGCCTGACCTCTTTGTAGAGTTTTAAGGAGATTCAGGATATTTAGTGCATAGGAGTTCAAAGCATAGGTGGGCATGCATTTGCAGCTTTCCCGCTTCTGGAAGAGGATGTAGTTTTGAATTTAGGGCACAATAGGTTTCACAAGCACACCAGTTATGCAATACCGTTAAAAACATATTGTTTTGGGTGTGATTGCGTTGCTTAAAAGTTGTAGAGCAAAAATGTGCCACATATACAACTATTGTACTTCCAGTAATTTAAGAAGTGGTGTCAGGACATGTGAGGAGGGAATAATTGACATGAAAGAAGGACTCGGGACTTCGGATAGGTGATATTAGCCAATAAAACCAGATTTATCAATTTGTTCAGGGCGGGAAACGCTGAGGACCAGTTAAGAGCCATCTGCATTCTTGTATTGTTGAACTAAAGGGTCACAGAGCAAAGGGAGGGGAGTGCAGGGTCATTTTAAGGATTTTGGGAGCCAAAGGCAAGGAAAAGTTTGGGAGCTCCTGTTTACAACAACGCTGTACTTTTTGCTAATTTAAGCCCTATGTTCCCTAACAGTATTGAGTTAGACATTAAATGTTAAGATGCCAAAATACACAGAGGAGAGCTATGGAGAAAGTTCACTTTCCCAGGGGGCCTTTGGAAGGTGGAGCTCTGGACAATTGTCTACTTTGCCCTTGTCTTTTGTTCAATTAGCTCTGCACTAAACCCGAAGTCAGTCCTGTTTCCAGGCTTGCGCACCCTATATGTGGTTCCCTTATCCAATCTCTTCCAGTCCCTGCGATCTCGGTTATCCACAAGCTCTACCCAAATTCTACTTGGTTGAAAATAAGATCGAGATACAACCGCTTGCAGTTTTCAAAACAACATGACTATACCAAAGGACTGGAAGAGACACAATCTGAGTGCCAGACCGGAGTCGGAGAGCAAAGATAGAATCCTTGGCTTTCGACTGATGATGGCCTGTCATCGACTTCGCAGTTAATGCAGTCTGCTTCTTTCACAATAAGGTGAAGTGCCACATTAGACAATGCCTTACTTTGAAAGTAGCAGAGACTGCCCTCGCCGGGTCAAGAATCCAATTCAGAAGTGGGCTGTGTAATGGCATTCCTAAATATCTTGTGGCCAGTTGAAGATGACACAGAATGCATGTCACATCATCAAGTCTACTTTTGTAAAAGAAAAAGCTGAAATTACGTCAGCCACAGAAATCTCTGGTCTCCAAGTCTGGGTGTTTTTGACGGCCCTAAACGCCATCAAGATCAACTTAAGGGTAGATCCTTTTCAACTCATGCATGCAGCTAATATATGGAGCCTTTAATCGGATTTCAGAGAAAAATGAGAAGGCTTTTTTTCACACCCAAGTATCCGGTTTGCGCACTGTACTCTCTCTCTTGTATCAGCATTGGGAACCCTTGTGGCTTCAGGAGGTGGTAAAATGTCCCCAAGGTCCAGCGGAGGTTTCAGAGTTACAATCACAGAGTTGCTCTGAACCAGCCTCCATTTCAAGTTCGTGAGCACGTTTCACATGGCCCGCTGTGGTTGCGGGTTGGGGCATAGACATTAGGGGTGTGCAACGTTGCAACAATTTTATCTTGAGAACTTCCAATAAATATTGTGAATGGCTATAATTGTTGCCAATAGTTTGCAAAGTTTTCTTCGGTGGGTGGGGAGGGTGTGATGTTAAAATCTGAACCTTCACACCCCTGTTAAGTTATTTTGAGGGAAAAAGATCGACAACATCCATTCAGTTTTAAAGTTGAAAGGAAAACAATTGTAAACTTAACTTGTAAGAAAACAGAAGATACACTTAGAAGTGTGGCTCAATGGTTCAATGGTTAGAGTGGCAGACCCTGATGCAGAGATCTGGCCCGGGACCAGGGTTCAATTCCCCGCCCCGGCGGGTCTTGGGCTCAAAATTCCACGGACCTGATCATTCTCGCCTCGGTGCCTATTCCAATCATGGAGTCCCACTCTGCAACTCTGGGCAATAGCTTGCTTAATCTCCACAACGGCCCCCACAATGCTAAAGGATGCCTGGCCTCCACCTTGGGGGTGCCCAGGAGTGGACGCCTCACAGAGAAAGCCAGGATGGGTTCCACAGCGGTATTCGTACAAGCGCCTTGAGACCCTTGCGGGTGAGTAGTGCGCTATACAAGTATCAATTTACATTTACATTTAAAAAGCCAAAAGCACTCGCAACAAAATAGAGTCAGTTTGCTGGGGACAAAGTACATTAGGATGTGAACAAACGAAAGCCAGGAAACTCTGGAAACTACAAGTAGCCCTAGAATTTGGACCTACATGGGACTTTGCTGTTGTAAAAAAAGGTTTTGCCCCACCCTTGTGGTCCACCCACATTGTAACTGCCCTACCAGAAAATTTAAGGAATGTGACATGGGTTTCGCAATTCAAAAGGGATGCTAGAGGCTTCTGGTGGAATTCAATACAGCTGTAGCTTTGATCAGAAAACAGAATCAGCCATCAAAGTGGTTGGTAGTCGAAATCCTTTCCCATAAGCATGAAACACAATATGGATCTTTCAGTAAACACCCCTTTCACCTGACTTTAAGCCACAACAGCACCCTAGAAAGAAGTGAAAGACATCAGTCCCCTAAAAAGATTTAAAGATGGCAGACATCATTGTGCACAACACCTGCAAGCAACTTAGCGTGTCATGCTGGATTGAAAGAATATCACTTGGTGTGTACTTTGACCGAAGCTAGCTTTTATCGACTGCAAACATGGGCATGTAAACCATACCTTGGAAGTGGAGGGGGAAATGCACTCGAGTTCAGAGGTCGATGAGACAAGTTTTTCTTAAATTCCGGAGCATGGAACTTCTTGTTTGCAGACAGGGACCAGTGGAAATGACATACAACATTCTGATGAGGCACTGAGAACCTTTAAATGGCACAAGTCCTCTCAACTCCCTATGTACATATTTGATCATAAACATAACTTTCAGGCCCATCTTTGCCTGCTCCCTCCCCACACCACTTTATGATCATAAACACCCATGGGGGCCTAAAGAATATAACATCTAAAATTCCATTACCTCCTTCCAGCGGAGGTGCAGTGTCCAGGGAGCTGAGCCTGTTACATGGAAAGTGTGGTTGGCTGCAAACCAAGCCCTTAGTGTGCTGGCTGCTCCGTAAATCAAGAGCTGAGGCCTGTTCCACAGCTAGCTTTAGTTTCTAGGGGTATGAATACGTCTGTGGAGAGATGTTTACTGGATCCTGTGCTTGGAGCACTGCGCTACAGCTCTCAGGTCTGAACAGGCTCGGTGTAAGACTTAAGTTGATGCTCCGCAGCTATTAGCACACCGGCCCCGAGAACACTCAAGCTACATGATCCCCCGAGGAGAGTCTGTGAAGACGAACCACTTAGGGTGGGTTCCACTCTGTCTCCCTCTTCTTTGTTGCTCTGTTGCCTGTGACAGGGGTAATCATGTCTCTCTGAATTCAGAGGCAGCACAATGTGTTTCTCAATCTTTTGAAAATAGTGTTTTGTCAGATCATCCAGTGGGTTATGTGAAATTTAAAAAATGTCAGACTTAATGTAAATGCAACTACAGCGGCCATGTTCTGCTCATGCTAATCTTGCCTTCAAGTTGCGTGTGTCTTCGATGTGTAAAGCCTCGGTTCTCTACTTGGCATTTGAAAAGATACAGTTCTGATTAGCTTGCACAGCAGCTAAAATTTACATTTTTCTATATGCTTGAAAGTCATTTGAAAACTTTCTCACGATGTCAGAATCCTGCATTTGGCACCATTTTATCAGTTTCATCGCATGATCTCTGTATGAGTCCTATGTATGAAACCTATACCTTTGTATCTTGTTTGCAGCTGATGCCCTTTTGGGATGCTGAGTATCTTCTTGTTGCCCATCTCTCGCATTCACAGATTGTTTTTGTTTTGAGGCTAAGCATTTTTAGACTTCCAACTGGCAAGTGGGCAGGTGCGGCCCATGCAGGTAAGAGCGGTGGGGGAGGAGGGGGGTGGGAATGTTGACAGACGACAACGAGGGAAACCTAAATAAAATAAAACGAAAAACACTTACCTTGCACTTGCCACATCACCGAGTCGGGGATACGGCGAGTGCAAAATAAGTGGTTTTAGTTTGTTTTATTTAAGATTCCCTCATCGTCGTTTGTCGACTACCCCCGACCCCGCTCCCCCACCCCACTGCTCTTACCTGCACCGGCCGCGCCTGCGGGTGGGCACAGTACCATTAACAGTCATTTTACAAACAACGTAATAGTCGTGAAAGTGGTATCACTTGCTCTTTTGTCCCCACACTTTCAATGACATGGGATGAAGTGTCATCATATGCCCTTTCAACTTCCCAGTCCATCCATGGATGGCATGCCAGGAAGTGGCATCACAGAATATTTACACCCATTTACATTGTGCTTTGTGTTGCTTCAAACAGTGATTGGTAACGAGCAGGAACACCCAGCTTCTAAAACTACCAGGACAGGAATTGAAAAGCAGTCCACAGGGAAAGCAAGTTTCATCATAAAGGTAATGTTGCCACTTTTGTGTCTGGAAATGTGGCTGGAGGTTCTGCTTACCGCTTTGTGTGGCCCATGCGCATGGAGACAGTACTCCAAATCAGCTTACACAGGCGAGGGAAGACTAAGGGTCATCAGGGGATGCTGGTGCTGTTTGAAATGAAGGTGCGTGTCGGTGGAAGAAACACTGTGCCACGGCGTAGCGGTAGTGAACTATGATTACCAGCAGCCACAAACTCGCGTATGTACCAGAGAGAAAACGGCCATCTTGAATTATTGAGTATAACTTTTTTCATGGTTTACAGCATCCTTTACTAGGCAATTATGCCACAATGTTGGTGCAGCCAGGACCTTACAACAGATTTTGGATTTCCCACTCAGAGACCCCTTGCTTTATTGTTTAATGGATCATTGCATTACAAAGAAGTACTCTGAAGTTGTGTTGTGAGCTTGGAGTTATATTCTACTATGGTACCCTATGAAGAAACTGGGAGGACTCCCAGTGGGTCGTTGCATATGTATATACAAAGTTAATGCATAGAGTATTAAAGTTTTAGTAAGCACATACCTTTCCTACATTAATGACCAACAGGATTTTAACAGTATTGGATACCTTTCCAATTTTACAGACGTTGAGTAGGAACTATAATTTATTTACCACAAAAAAGTAACTAAAGACTTTTGAGGTATTTATTCAAATTATAGGGAGACATACTAGTGCACAGGTATATTTGAGATACTTATTGATTGTATATTTAGTTTTCAGCAATTACTCATTGCATATCAAAGTAAGATGGTTTCACAAAGATAAAGCCCAGGTATATCTATTCACAACTGAAAATATGTTTAGTCCTCTGAATGGTAAGACACTTAAGATTTCTCTTTTCCTTTTAGGAATTCTCAACATTCCACAGACTTTATTGACCAGTCAAGTGACGAGACAGAGTGGTGAGTTCCTGTGTCCCTGATTTCACTCTTATCCCATTTTCTTTCCTTGCTTCTACCACTAGCCCTCATAATTCCCTATTAGTGATCATTGGTTGGGTTATTGGGAGGCAGAAAAGAGCATCACTCCCTTGGACCAACCCACAAGGTTAGGGCAACCTGATGGTCTGTCCTTAAGTAAAGAATTGATAGCATGCACAACAACCAAGTGGCCACTTGACTGCTTCCAACCATTAACTACTTAGTCTTCTCGATCAGGGGAGGAGTCCAAGTTATCCATCCCTTTTTTCCTAATAGATATGACCACAGATGCCGCCTGGAACCATGACACCAAGAGTATATTGAGCTTGTGAACTCAATAAGGCGTTGGCACCTTAATTGTTCCCATTGCCCTTGTGTCTTGGAAGTAGATATTTCCCCATCCGGAAAAGTGTCACATAGGTCATATTCCTTTGGTCCACTCATGCTTAGAACTAGACGAGTGGGGTCCTTTAATGAATCAAACGGACCTAAACACAATGACTAGTGTCTCAAGGGAATATGTCACTGGGATAAGTAAGGGTAAGGAACACCACCACCGGTCAAGAATGAGTTGATCTTCTGCAAACGTAGGAGCTGGTTGGGATCACATGGATCACACGTTGTTAAAAATGGAGACGCAAGCAATACTCGAGAGGCAGACACTGAAGTATTTTAACATCGAGGCAGCGCAGTACGGACACATGAACACATACATTATCTGCATTATAATAGAGGGTATTCTTTACAGTGGTACGAGTAAATGAATTTCAGTCACTAAGCCCAACTGCACCACTGCTATGAGAGTCCTCTGTGCAGCCTGCGTGGGGTGCAGAGCAGGCACAAATAGAGAGGGCACGGAGAGCATGCTGCATACAGACGGGTGGCCGAAGACCTAATGCGTTATGGTGAGAATTGATGTGCTTGTTGAGTGCAAGATGGCATGGAGCCTAGCTGGAGAGTGCTCGATCCATCAGAAACAGAGCGCCCAGGGCGAATGATGAGCAAGGCGCTCCAGCCAGGCTTTCAAGCATTTCCCCCCAGTGCTGTAAATAATGTACAAGAGCAACCTTATTTACCAGGGATAAACGGACATTGCATAAGATGCCATAATTGCATGCCTAAAAGGGTTATGCGCGGGTGTGACCCAAAAGAGTTTGTTCATTGAGGTGAGGCATGGTTGCTGCATGCAAGCGACTGCCTCTCGGCTGACGTGGCTGGTGTCAGAAGTGCAGGGTTACAAAAGACAAAGTAAGTAAAAATTGCAATGGGCAAGGAAGGGTAAAACAAAAAAAGAACTGGCTTCGTGAGCCCGAGGCCCTAATCTCTTGAGTTCATGTGTCAAAGTATCACTAAAAACCAAAAGAAGAAAGCAGATCACATGGGGAGAGTGGCCTCTGATCCAAAATCCGCCCTCTAGCCTATCGGAGTGGACGAAATGTGCTTGGCAAATGTCTCATGCATTTTATTGCTTGTGGGAGACTCATGCTGTGGATTACGATGTCACTTCCGGCCGCCCTCAGCTGCCCAGTGGATTATTAATATTGATGTTTGGCCCGAGTCTAACACATTTAGCTCCGGTTTGCCCCCTGAAAGGGTATGGCATTTCTGCCATGAAGCGCCTGGCCTCTACAAAATAACAGTGCCTAGCAGGGGTCAGGGTCTCGCGAGAAGACCCCAGCATTAGAACACGTTTTCAGCCTACAGCATGCTCAATTCATGATTCCAGCGCCGGGTCCCGTCAAAGGCCGGCAGCCCGTGAACCGAACAGCACGTTAGTGTGTCTGTAGATACATAAAGCACAAAAGGCTGGCACATTTGACATTTGAAGAACAAAGCCATCCATCAGAGCCCTGCCACTGATCGATCAAACGCAACGCCACGGCTGAAAACCTAATAGTATAACGGTAATAATGTTGCCATAAAAGCTGCAGTCTATAATTGACTGCTTCCACTCCAAGCTAACATGTCAGAGCGGTGAGTAATGCCCACCTAAAGATTTCTCTTGGCTCGCATGGCAATCACTCACCCTAGTCCCGCTGGTTGGCGTGCTTCAATGAGGAATCGAGGACGGGCAGCGGGGGCATGACGAGAGGCAAGGAGGATGGGGAAATAAAGGAAATACTCCCATCAAGGATTTACAAAGCTAATATGTCCCTTTTTTTGTATCTCTTAACTTTGCTAATTAAATTTACTGATGCTGTGGAGTATCGGCAAAAAAGCACTGACTGTTGTGCCTGTCAATCTGCAGCCATGTATATGCATCACCATGCATGTGTGTGCCTACAGAACGACATGGAAGCCATTTTCCTAATTTTATATATACCAATTCAAAATGGCGGACACCATTTAAATCGGTAAATAAAAAATAATTTATTTTAGTGTGACAGTGCAAACAAAAAAAGCACACAAGGGAGAGAGCAGCATGGTGGGCAGGAAGAAGCAGACATGAGAGAGAGTAACATGAGGGACAGGGGTGAGAGAACCACACGAGGGAGCGAGGGAGCAGCATACAAGGAAGAAAGCAATGTGGATCACAGCAGCGGATATTTGGCAGGAGGAGAAGCACACAAGGAGAGAGGTTGAAGACACATGCACTCTCATGTATTGCTAAACTTAAAAGTAAAAAAAGCAGACCCCTTAAAGTGAGCAGAGGAGGGATACAATTCAGCCAATCTACAGGACGGTAAAGATGCCATGCTTCTAGAGAGGGACAAATACAATAAGAGGAAAGCAAGTCATTGAATAAGAAGCAAGCATATGAGAGTGACAATGAAGCCAACCAATGGGCAGGCTGTAAGTCTACTGGAAATTCACAATCAGTCTTCCACAACCAGACAGCATAATCTTTCTAGTAGACGAGTCCTTAAAAGGAAAACCAGAGTTGATGTTTTGCAAAAGTCTTTTTATCCTAAAGAGATATCTGGCTATACATAATTAAACATGGTTTCAGAGCATCTGTTGTTTGGGACCCTCACAGATGACTGGCCTTGAAACCTGAAACCCTCGGTTACAACCACAGCTTTGGCACTGGATCAGATATTGTGCAAGTCTCAACGAGTCACATCATCGCTCTGAACATCATACTTTAAATTTGTGTAATGTCATTCAAACAATTGTGTGAACATATGTAATGTAAATTAAGTTTGATGTACTGTTGCTGTCATTCTCATTCCCTAGTAGTCAGCTCCACTATGGACCTCTGGACCCATTCAACCAATTATAACCAAATCACTCCACCTGCTCTCCACTCACAGCCTTTAGCCACAGACTCCGCCTCTTCAGACCAACCCTTCCCATGTTTTTTTTGGCCCACTGCCAAGCCCACCCATCCCCTTATTGACATCATTTTAACCTGCTTCATTTATCCTATCTCTGCTACAAAACTTAATTCCCACACTCGTGGCAGCAAACACAACATGTGCGCGGTCTGAAGCCTTCAGCCCCAAACCATCAAGCCTCCAATCTTCACCTCCCACCTTCTGTCTTGTCCGACTTCAGTATTCAATTATTCCTCGACTATGACACCAGTGCAAAAAGCTTTAAAATGGCAAATGCCACGCACAGCTCAACAAGTCTAGAACGAATTGATCTTTCCTATTCAACTCTCAAATCTTCCCTAATGACTCTCCTTTACCAAACCTCTTAAGTGTCTTGTATTCAAATGATCCCTTGATTCCCAATCTGAGATCACAGGTTACAATCTTGATAATAATAGGTCAGTGAATTATGCACTTGTAGCCAATGACTGGCATACGTTTGAATCCTTGCCATCTTTAACTCGAGCTTTCATTGATCAGCAATTGATAAACTGGGCTCTGATGGGTAATGTTAGACATCTACTATTATGAGTACACACAGATCAAGAGGTTTTACATAGATACAGAGTTTGAGAAAGTTCAGAACAATTCCAAAGTTCACTTCATCTCTTTGGACCATCATCGAGTGTCCATATACAAGATCACACATTAAATGTACACAGACGCTGCAGTTCGGGTGCTGCTGTTGGCACACCGCACTGAGGCATAATAGGGATGATCCACTGAGTGCGGACCATGAACCAGCTCGTGGCTCGAGTAAAGCTGCTTGTATCAGGATCTAGCTGTTTCCCACGCACTGCCAACACTGGGTATAAGGTGGACACATATCCCTTATCCAGCCCCTCATGCTGACTACTAAATCTGCACCACAAAATCGGTTCCCAAGCGGTCTCCAATATAGTGGCATTCTAGAGAGAGAGATACCAGAGATTGGTGAATGAGTACATGGTGGGAAATGTTCAGAGAGGAGACATTAAAGGATGTTTTATGTATGAGAAAACGTGTAATAGCCATATGTATATATTTGCTGAACACCTTGAGAAGAAATGTTGGCCAAATGTGACACCAAAAAGTGATGCACAAGACGATACACAGTGAAATCTACCATAAACCAGCATGGCGCGTGGATAGTGAGGCAGTACAAAGTGCTACATTAGCACTGACTTCATAGTGCTCCTTGAGATGCTGCAGATGTACTCAATCCAAGTAACTCCTGTCATGGGGTACTATTGATGATAGTGGGAGGGGCGGGTCACTTCTAGAGTAGATGGGGTGCTGTTTGAATCCTCAATTGAAGTTCTTCATGGAACTCGGAGATCTTAGTTAAAGGGGAGGGCACTAACATGATCAGTCTTGATATGGTCCAATGTGCTCTATGGCTGGTAAACGTGTGCATGGCTGCCAAGAGCCTTGGGCGCATCTGAACTTGGAAGAGAGGAATTTGCACGACAACTTGCTCATTATGTATGCCAGCCATATATTTATGTAGTAGAGGTGGGACTGGGGAGGTTGAAGAGTGTGCAGGTGGGACAAGTGAACAGACATGGTAACTTGGGTTGTAAGATATTAGGTCTAAGGACATATATAGTGTCAGTAGAAGGGCCTCAAATGCTAATAATATTGGCGTTGATACACTGTAGTTTTAAATTTCAACTTTTCTGTAACGTTTAATAGCATGACTATATTTTCTAAAAACTCTTCTTTGCCCGATAAGAGTTTTGGGCCAATATGGAATGTGGTGATTTGGAGAGGACTGTTTCCATGAGGCACAGGGTCAAGACTGATTTGCATATGGCTGGATTCAAACTGGAATGGCATGGTGAGCAAAAAAACGATGGATTTAGGCCCAGATCTCTGTACTGGGGTGAATGTATGACATTGTTCTGCATTCTGTCCATCAACTGTTGTTTTCACATTTGTCACCCCGAGTGGGATGGGTATGCTCAGACGTGAGTCTCGTGCTCTCCATGCCGCTGGAATGAAGCTATCCTGGCTGAAGAGGGGTGAAACACCGAAACTGGTTCTAGGATGCTTGTTTCCAGTCCAGGGAGGACCTGGCTTGGCAGTTCGGCCTGGACTGTTCCCATGAGGCACAGGGTCAAGACTGATTTGCATAGGGCTGGGTTCAAACTGGAATGGCATGGTGAGCAAAACAATGATGGATTATGGCCCAGATCTCTGTACTGGGGTGAATGTATGACATTGTTCTGCATTCTGTCCATCAACTGTTGTTTTTGCGATAAGAGTTTGGGGCCAATATGGAATGTGGTGATTTGGAGAGGACTGTAAAATACGGCGAGGGTTCTCTCCTCAGAGTCCACCATTTAATAAGCAAACTACATAACCTCTATATTAACCCGCTGGGAAAAGAGATGGGAGTGCTGGAGTGAGGGCTCCATGAGCAGCGCATTCATAGCAATACAAGAAAATGAACCATATCTACATTTCACAAGCAGGAGATGATAGAGATCAGACGGAATATGCTAAGTAAGCCTTTAACCTCCTGAAGCCAGAGAGGGGTTTGAATTCCCTCTGTAAGGCTTGTGGTAGCGCGCGGCGAATGATAATAAAATGGCTGCTCCCCCCTAATGGACCCTGAGTGTGTGCGGGATCGCTACGCGCCCTTTGATATCTACTTAGAAGCAATTGTCAAGTCTGACTGATGTATTTTTAAAGAGCGAGTTATTGATTAATAATGCTTCAGTATTAATATAACCACTTTGTGTGGTTCTACGGACGTTAGTGGGAGGATCTCCCCTCTCTGTCCACATATGTTTGTCTGCAGATGCATTCCAGCATAGCAAATGGCGATTGTTACTCAAGTCTTTGTAGGATTACCGAAGCGACTGTGCAAAATAGCAGTGCGTGCTTTGGACACTGGTACATCTGAAGCATCATCCCTTTCCCCCCATCGGCCCGCTGGGAGCAGACAGTATAGGACTGAACTTCACTTCCCAGAGACAGGTTTTAAAGATTTGGAGTGGTCAGCTTGTTTTCGCTTAGCAGTAACATGCACTGTGATTGGATAAACTGGAGCAGCATCATACATTAGGGCTTCAATTAATTCGTACTTGGATGTTTTGGCCTCTCACATAATATATGCTCCAACAATAACCATAGTGTGTCAGAGCATAGAGATTGGATTACTCACCTGTAATCTTTATTAAGCCGAGTCCTACTCTTCTTTGTACCATTCCGAACATATGAGGTGTCCCAACCCAGAATTGGCTCCCTAAACCCTCTATTTATCTCCTTTAAAAGAAAACTAATTTTAGTTTTTAGGTGGGGCTTACTAGACAGGGCATGAGCTGTCAATTACAAGGCATATTGTGTCTAACCAGGAACATAGAGATGTTTGGAGCCCACCCATTGTTTACCATTGGTTAGCTTTCTGGGTCACTCTAATTTGCCAGCTTTTTACTCGTGCTCCAGCTTGTCAATCTTGTGTTTGTACCTCATTGCCTCTTCACGATCTCATTGATTGGCCAGCATGGCTGTTTACACTGCTTGCTAATTCATACCCCCCTTTTTTGTGTATGTAGCATTCCATTAGAGTGTGTGTATTTTCAAGCCGGCTCCCTCTAGTACATCTCTCCCCCTGCACTTATGGTGCTCGACTGCTCCTTTCCAGTTCCTCTTCAGCTCACCCGTCTGTTTCTCCCCATTGCTTCCCTCACCCACACACTCCATGTTGCTTTTCCACAATTCCCATGCTGCTTTCGCTCCCGCTTTGCACGTTTTATTTTCTTTTTAGTTACTGATACAACTTGAATTGGAACTAAAAGGAAAAAAGTGCTTGCATCATTTTGTAAGCGTGTGCATACTTGCCGCGCATGCCGAAAAAATTACGCCGTTGGCTGCGCCAAAGGCTTTTGCTTTTTTTCTTTAAATTTAGTCGCACTGCACAGTATCGCAGATGCTGTGCAGCTTGGCTAAAAACCTTTGGCAAAACCAGTAGGTCACAAAGGTGAGACCCATTGGCTGTGAGATGGTGAAAATGGGGATTCTGCAATGAAAAGCATTGATAAAGTCACAAGTTTCACTAGTGTGCCCATCCCGGGAAATCACATTTGATACTCGTAGTTCTCATGAAAATCACACATAAGCAGGAAAAATGTATACAATTTCATTAACCCTAATTAACTAGCTTTGAGACTCTTACCTGCTGGGCTTAGCACAAAGTTTTGACCTCAGTGTTGTCTGAGCTATGTAAAGCTTAGTTCGATTTTCAGGACGTCGTACTGTTACAATATCATACTAATGCAAAAATGTTTGTTCTTAGGATTTTTTGGCACATTGAAGCAGCCCCTTGAGTTCATGTACAGCTTCAAATTGCTGGGCACGATGAGTTTTACCCACCGACGCGAATGACATGAGCAGCCGTGTCAAATGCTTTTGTGTTTTATTTTTATTTTTAATATTTACCTGTGCTGCACAGCATGGTGAATACTGTGTTGCATGGCTAAAAACCATTAGGTCACAAAGGAGCGACCTATAGGCTTTAGGAAGAGTAGGACTTAGTGTAATGAATATTAGTAGTAAATAATTCCAGCATTATCACTTTGTCTTGGTTCCTCATCATTTTCCTAACACATTAGGATATGTAGAGCAATTAAAAGGGCATTGATATAAAATGGAACAACAAACTCTCCAGTAATTTATGTCCAAATCAATTGCTAATAAACCCAAATAAAACATATACAAAACTGAAACTGCAGAGCCAAAGGTAGCACCAGAATCTATAACCTGGAGGCTGCAGTGCTCAATAATGCTTCTTGGAGTGGCCCAAGTAACAACTCTGCATACATAGCTAAAGGAAATACCATGGACCAACGGCCAGGAAGAAGCCATTTCTCTAAAAGAACAACAGTTCAGGTAGAGAAATCGGAATCTCTGCCAAAGCATAATCCAAGGAGAAATCAATGCGTACCCAATAGTTAGGAGTTTAAATAAATGGCTTAAGTCTCTGAGGATTGGTACCAAATGTCACACATAAAGAGTCAGATTTATGATAAATAGAAGTATGCTGTACATAAATGTGAACAGCTCTCCACACATGTAATAGATGAAAATATTATTCTTCATCTCTGGAAGCAGAAGGACACAATTATGGTTAAAATATCTCTTGATTAGGATGGTAATCAAAAAGGTCCTTAGGTAAAAAGTTATGGGGGAAAGCACAGGAGTAAACTCCAAGGGAGAAATTAGACAAAATGTTTAATTTCACCCAGTGTACATAAAAATGCGATCAGTGTAAGAAATTGGGTTATTAGTTGACCAAGACAGAGACATGAGTTCAGGCCAACCATGATGGAGCGCAGGCTACCTACATGGACTCAGTTAGGCCTGCTGAACAGCATTTTCAAAATTGTAATTTAAAATTTAACTTCACCATATGTTAGGATTTTTCATTACAATTCCAAAGACACCAAACTTGAACTGGTTACTTCCTCCCATTTGGAAATTACAGCGTATTAAATGTAATAAAGTAATTCCAATGTTAGTCTATGGGAGAGGTAGACCTTGCGATTGTGAAAAATGAATTTTAAAGAGTTTTTCAATACCAGGACATGTGAAACTTCAAATGATATGTCCTACTTTTTAAAGACATCGCAACCTGCCCTCTGGGCTGTCCAGGGCCTACTCTAGGGGTGACTTATATGTATTAAAATTGAATGTTTAGACCTTCCAAAAGGTTTATTTTGTCAGGTCGAAATGGCTGTTAAAAACTGCAAAGACAGGCTGCAATGGCAGGAATGAGACAGGTTTGCAAGGCTACTTAAGTGGGTGGCACAACCAGTGCTGCAGGCCCACTAGTAGCATTTAATTTACAGGCCCTGAGTACAAGTAGTACCACGTTACTAGGGACTTACAAGTAAATTAAATATGCCAATTGGGTATATGCCAATTCTATAAGCCAATTCGACATGTTTTAAAGAGGGAGCACTAGCACTTTAGCACTGGTTAGTGCACAGAGTCCTAAGGCCAACAAAGAACGAATTGAACAAAAAGTGGAGGATAAGGCAAAAGGTTTGGGGTGACCCTGCAGAGAGGGCCAGGTCCAAAAATCTCCCCTAGAAGCACAACCTTAGCAGAGAAACAGTTAAGAGATGTATTCTTCAGGGGCTCAAAGGGGGTAAAAAGTGGAGCTTTTAGGAACATTCCATGGGAGTATCTGGGAACACATTTTTAATTGAGCCAAATCAAATCCACTTTGAAGGTGTAGGTCTTGTCAAGGCAGAGAACCAGATTCTTCCAGGGAAAACAAATAGCCGTAAAAGCCGCCAACTCACAAATCAGGGTAGAAACAGCTAAACCTGTAGGAAAATCCATGTGAAAAAATGCAAGAAAACAAAGAGGGTCCAAGGTATTGGTTGAAAAACTTAGAGGAACATCAAATGTTTGAATGAAGCCAAATGTTTATCTTGTGACCTAGCAGTAGAATGGCAACCACCCCTCCTCGGCTGACAAGTGAGCCTCTGTAAAGACTCCCAAATTAGAGAGCCTTAATGTTTCAGAAGAAAAACTGTCAGCTTTACCCATGTCAAGGTTGTTACAGGAAGTAGATGCCACTGCAGAGGACATGAGCGAAAAGGCAGAAGCAATTCCTGTCCCACCCTCAACTCCTTGAGAAGGTGAAACTAGGACTTAGCCTTGCTGGGGCCACCAATGTAACCTGAGCCTCCTCTCATCTGATTCTGAAAAGAAACCTCTGAATCAAAGGAAAATGAGTGAACGCAAACCGGAGTCCCTGGGGCCAAGGAGATGTCAAGAAGGCATCTAGTTTATCACTCTGAGATCCACTTTTGGAAACAAGCTTTGAAGTTGAGTGTTGATGGGGCTTGCAAACAAATCCACTGTTGGTTTCCCAAACTTGAGGCAAATCTTCCAAAAAAGATCTTTTCACTCTCAGACGCTCAGAGTGTCTGCCGATACTCTGTGCATCCCTGCAATATATATAAGTAGCAGACAGGGACAGATGTTAGGAACATTTGTAGTGCGCACAGCTGCCCCAGCTAAGGGGCGTCCTGGCGCATGACAAGGTGAAACACAACTAACACTGAGCATGGAAACAGAGAAAAGGGCGCAGCTAGTAAGAGGAAAAAAAATTAAAACAGGAAGGTTTTTATGGCTTTACGGAACAAAAGAAGGTCTTCCATCGAGCGAATCTCAATCGGAAGAGCGTTCCAAAGCACTGCTGCTTTTACCCGGAAGGACCGGCCACCAGCTCGGCTGAGCTTAAACCTCGGGACCACAGCGAGCGCTTGGCCCAGTGATCTCAAAGAGCGGGTCGGAACATAGCAAGACAAGAGATTCGAGAGGATCTGGGGGGCTGATCCCTTCAAGATCTTAAAAGCCAGACATAAAACTTTAAAATGAATTCTTGTCTTAACCGGCAGCCAATGCAAAGATCGAAGGGTACTAGAGACAGAGCAGGACCTGGGCAAGCCAGATCATGAAACTCTACCCAGGCACAAATATCGTGCACCACTACACCCAGGGACTAGAATCTTTTTCCTTCCTACCTGCTCATATAGCATTTTGCTACTATATTGTCCATTCTGACTAAAACAGCATGTCCTGTAGAGAGGAAGTGAAGTGCAACAGTTCTGAGGATACCAGTCAATTTGATCAGTGACTTGCTGCCCTTTGGAATCAGAGACTCTGGCAAGATGACAAGCCCAGAGTTGCTCACCAGCCCCAGAGAATGGCATCCTTGGTAAGGCTTCGGGGAGCAGGTGGGGCAAGATCTATTCCCTTGAAGGGATTTACAGGGAAGAAGTTACCTCTAAAGAAGGCAGTGAGGTATGTAAATATTTTTCAAGGACACCAAAGACACAGTTCCTTCAATTAGAGCCTTTAATAAACAGCAAATCCATGCAAACTGTGGCAAGAGGCTAAGCTGATGGCACAGGGGGATTGGGTGCCTCAAGTCAAAATCAGCATCTATCTGAGAGCAGTAAATGCACTTATGTTTAAAAGCACTGTCCTGGGAAGAGCTCTGTTCTTTGACGCCACAGTACCTTCTCTTTGCAGATTGCCTGTTGTGAGGACTGGGGCCTTAGTCACTCATGTTTTCAAGTAAATGACAGCTCTAGTGTAAGTAAACACCAGCACTTAATCAGAGATCCAGACTTAAAAAATCCTCCTAAACTCTAAGACGTTCCTTACTTCCGGGTCTGGCTAATGTTCCAGACCGACGTGACATCATTGCAATGCCAGTCAAGTAGACGCCATGCCTAAAACCAGGTGGCCTTTTGATCTTCAGAGCAAATCTGAGCCTAAGAGCTGCCAGTTAGATTCCCCGCCTGGTTCCATAGAAGGAAGGGGAGACGAGCCTGGACAGGGAAATAGAAAAAGGACAGGATTTACGGTTTCAGCAAGTGACAATTTAGGTCTCCTTCGGTGAGGAAACGTTTAAACAAAAGAAAAGGTGTTCTTAAAAAAAAAGGGAAATGTACGCCTTTATGGGGCCTGTCTCCGGAGGTAGGACACCTCATATGTCAGGACTGGGAGGAGGAAGAGGGAACGTGGGGTGATACTGTAATATTGAGAGCTGTGCTTTTTTGAAGTGAGGGTTAAGATGTATGCAGGCCAGAACCTTTTCAGAGATTAGCACCAGGGTAGATGAGCAGGAGGAGAGGGGAAGACTTTACCAACTCGGTAATATGCATTACGAGCAAATACACAGTTGCTGCAACGCTATAGAGCGAGTGACCAACACTAACCCATGTCTGACAGGCAGTAAGGCTCAATGAAGAAGGGAAGCTCTTAATTTCCCAATGATGTGGACTAGGATTTGAGAAGACAAAGCATGCCTTTACCTTGCAGTGACAAACACTGTTGTTGGCTGAACAGGAGATGCTCAGACTAACATCTGGTTAACAAGCAAATGAAATGACAGGATAAAGGGTCTGCCCAGAAAGCCGTAATATGAGCTATTTGTTACAACCCATAAATATCGTACCCCAGGTATTGTTTATCATCGGGTGTGATAAACAGTAGTTTCATCTGACAAACTCAGACCAAGGCCTTGGTGTGCAATCCGCCCTGGCTTAATCACCCCACTTGTTTGTCTGGTTGTGCATGCTAACCCACCTTCCCACTTCTCTCCTGACCGCCACACACATGAAACACGCTTTACATGCCACTGTATCGTGTTTGGGGCTCATTCTCTGGCCATCACACATGACACCAGTGCTCAACAGTGACAGATGATACTGCCACCAACTCCATTCTCTCACTCAAGCACCTAAGATTCAGAATCGTTGGCTCCTGGTCTGTAAAGCAGGCTAGGACCTCGGGCACAGGCAGCAGTCTGTTACAGAAGTGTTGATGTGCAATGTGATACAATCAAAGGAGAGGGAGTGGACTGTCTGAGCATGTTGGACATCCAAATGTTATCTCTAGTTAATATGTTTAGCCATTTAACTGTATGCTTCTGCTTCTGATTACATTATTTTATTTAAAGTAATATTTTTGTCGTGCATTGTTTGATGTTTTCCAACTTTTGGACCTCGAAAATGCATAAAAAAGTCAAGTGAATGGTTAAAAACACAAGCCTCCAATCGTTTTGAAGCAGGTTGCAAAAAAAAAGCAGTGGAATCAAAACTCGTTGATTGCTAATTTCCCAATCAGAATACTATTCGCACCTGGAACTTGAATGATCATGTCTAAAGTCCTGTTAAAAAACAATGAAGTCTGTGGTTTCAGTCAAGTAATATACTTCAGTGCAGAGCCCAATAGTGAGGGGGTCTAGGGGAATGCCTGTAATGGATTTTTGGATTTCGGTATATTGGAACATGGTAATTTTGATGACTGCGCCTGCATTGCTGGCTCATCATGAGCACTGTGCTGCGGGCCAGGACATGGAATCAGTATAAATGGACAGTCTGGAGATATCAGGGTGACATAGTCAAATTCCGCTGTGCCTGTGGCAAGGCATGCTGTGCAGTGATGGGCACACCAGAGGCAGGCCAGAGATTGCTATGGCCTGCATAAGGACTCTAAAATTCTGTTACATACAATTGGACAGCCGGAAGATGGACTGCAATGACACATTATTTTATGCTGTGACACCATCATTTATATAGCGTACTTCTTCCATTTGTAGGATCCTGTAGCACTTTCAATGTCCAGGGCACCCGATTACGGATCGAGGACTGCCGCAGAATGGAAGCACGGTGGTCTGGAGTCAATGAGATTGGTTAGTGGATTACTATCTGGTGAATGCATTGTTCCGTAATGCACTGCATTGGTTGATGACATGAGTAAGTTGTGATCAGGTTAGAGATCTATGTAGTGTAACGTTTAGACATTTCAAAAGGAGGAGTCGTTGGAAATATAGTGATGATTTGACTTTGCATGATGGTACACTGGGATGTCCTATACTAATTAAAAGACTTTGAGTGTACTATCTGGACTACCTCTTAGTGGTCCTTCCAGAGCTAGTGGAAATTATTTTTCTTTAGGGTTATTGTATTATATATTGATGTTTTTTGTCTAATGTATTGTATGTTGCGATTTATGTCATGGTATTGTGTATGTACATTTTTTGTGTATACATGTATTGCTTTCTTCTTGATCAGGTACCATTATCTATGTAGAGTTTAAATATGTTTTGATATAATTCTTCAAAGTAATAATTGGAGAGAGAGTAATTAAATGTGCTCTCCTCAAAAACATTTTTGTATTTATTCCTTTATACCATGCTTTGATTGTATAATTCTAGAGAAAACTAAGCATGTGGCCTAAGGGTCACACTGAACATAGACATCAGAGGCATAACAGTTAGAGCTTTGGGGCGATTGAGTTAGAATCAGGCAGACTGGCATTACAGTAATAGCTTTAGAAGGGTCTCCCAATTCAGAGCAGCCTGTCTGATATCATCGTGGTGTGCGGCCAATGCCCTTCTGTTCACGATCATGAGTGAAATCATTGTGGTCCAGCACAGAAGGTCATTTCTCACTCACAAGGAAATGGAAACCAATCATAGCACGTGGGGGGCATCTACTGCATGATTCATAGAAACAGACATCTACTTTAAGGCTGTAGCTCAAGAAATCATGTATAAGGACAGTGGGCCAGATGTATCAAAGGGTTTCACCCATTCTGTGTCAATGGGTGTCAATGTGTTCATACATTTGGCCCAGTGTTACCATGCTGGCATGCCATTGAGGACTCGCCATCCTCCTTGAATCCCCCACATGTGTTTTATGCTCCAAAATAGCACCTGCTAAGCATGTTATGCAATGCAAGCCATACCGATAACAAAGATTTGTAAAGCAGGAATCCTGGAAATAATAAAAGTAGCGTTTTAGCCATGTAGTAATCAAACTAATGTGGCTTTCTGTTTTCAGCCACTGTCACCACACCATCAACCGCGTTTACCATCGTTTTGATTGGTGGTATATATTGACAATGTTGTTGACAAACCAGATATCGATACTTCAACAGCTGCTATGATTTCACAAGGAGACTGAGAAATAAGATTCGTAGCTGGCGATGAAGTCAGTAGTCTCTAGTCCCACCCACCCTATGTTCAATGTCAGAATGGAGTCGCGACTGAATCATCCGAAAGAGTGGCCTGCAGAAAAGCCCGTGGCCCATGCTGCCCGGCGCATGTGACGCTGCTGACATACAGGGTAGCATTGGACCTTCCTCCAGCTTCACCCACCACACACAGCCACGCCCACAACAACAGCACACATGACTGCTTTATTAAAAAACAGTTTAAGATTTGCATTTTATTTACTAAGCCGGGTGATCAAAGGCAATGCAGGCGCTGAGGGGATGCTGGAAGCACTGGGGACAGGAAGGCTTACATGACTGGCTTCAAGAAAACCCATTGATGCTTAGAGCCAGAGCGCTGCGGCTGTATGAATGCACGCTGGTCTGCACAAGCAGCAAATGCTCACACTGTTACTTTTCTTTTAAAGAAAATCAAAACATGGGTTAGTAGGTTGGGAGTTTCATCTAGATCTTGGACAAAAAAGAACCTTAAGACACTATCTCACACTAAAAAAAAAATTCCTCATTCACGTTGTTAGGTTGTACAGTTTGCAACAGCACCCCGATTAAAACACGGTTTGTGCACAGTACGTGTTGTTGAAGAGGTGGGTCTTCATACAAGAGTCTGGATCCATTCAGTAGAGGGGAGCTCTTTATTATAGCCTTATAGCCCGCCGTAGCGGGCTATACCGGCTGTTAAAGGCCCGCTGCAGCGTTAAGGCCCGAGCCGAAACCTGCTACGAAGGGCTATAAGGCTATTAGAACATTCTGCCACTAGAGGGCAGAATGTTCTAACAAAACAAAGCCTTCAGGGAGCATGAGGGGATTGAAATCCCCTCAGGCTCCCTGAAGCCTTTGTTCACAGCCAGAGCCGTGAACAAAGACACATTGGAGTGTTGGAGCTCCGGGCTTCTACCGCCATTATAAGCCCGGAGCGCTCCATTGTTTTCAATGGAGCTCCCAACATTCCAATGTTCTAATACATGTTAAGCCCCTAGGTTACAGCAATAGCAGAGTTCCACCCTCCCTCCAGCTGTCTATGTCCTAGCTTCCACTTCACACCACACACCAACATTCTTTTACATCATTCACTCTCAGCTTTCCAGGCACCAGCTCCGACATACAGGGAATGGGGACAGACAGGACACTACATACCTCTCTTTCATACAAACAATAAAACAACGAACAGCAGTTTCTTTGGAAATAAAGTTACTTGAAGACTTACTAGACCTCACAGTTAGTAGGAAGGAAGGCACATTTCTAAACAGAATTGCACATAGCAGTACAAAGTCTATGAATAATAAATAACCTCATGGATTAAATAAGTGAATGTCATATTTTCACTTAGCAATTGGACAAATGCCAGGCAGGTGATGTTTCAACTTCCAATGACTTCAACAGACAGTATATTCTCGTACAACAGGGTCTTGCTTCTATCGCTAATGTCCTTGGAGATAGTCCTACTTTTTGTAATTTAATCAAGAGGTGAAGGGCAGCCTTTCTACAATGTCCCCAGGCCTCTCTCGACCAAAGGTAAGCTCCATTCTGTCAAAGCCTTCATAGCTAGCTCTTCCGTTCCAATACTCCGGTCTGGAATCTAAGACATCGGTGAGCCTCTCTCGTGCTCAAGTTGAGCTGCTACGCCTCCAAACACCACACTCTCTTCTTCCTTACCAAATATCTTGAGCCAGAGAGTAAAATCTTCATTTACATAGTACTACACATTGTCACAAGAACTTTGGCCAACACATTAACCACAGCGCCTCCAGGAGCCGCATCAACTCCTCTCTGCACTGACCGTCCTAAAATATGTGGAATGCACACAGGACCCTACAAAGGCGTGAAATAGTCAGTGTCACAGTCAGCGTAAATGAGAAATCATTCTGCACACTTACCAATGCTGCTTATTATGCCACAGTTTCCATTGCAGTCATTTCAGACTCACGGTTACTGTAAAGGAGATTTCTTGCCTCTTCCTACTGTTTCTACAGAGCTGTCCATATAACACTGTCTCCATAGCATTGTCCTTGAACAATTCACTGGGACACATAACCTCAGTTTATAACTCCAATCAGCTGGCTCGTGGTCCCAGACCACCTCCTCACTGGGCTCTGATGATGGATTTGAAGGTGGACAGCCCCAGAATCCTTCTCCAGGGTCACAGGGCCATCTTCCTTTCATGACACGTCTCCTACTCTGTCAGAAATAGCTCCCAACCTGCACCTGGGTTTTTCTGCATCTTCACGCAGGGCCTTGATAACTTATAACCAAAGCGTTGTGGTTATAGGGTCTTCATACATGTCTGCAGCCATTCATGTAGGAGGTAAGTTCTTTATTTTATGTTATTTACTTAGGCAACAGCAGGGAAATCCTGTCTGGGCTCCATCTTCCCTCCGTCTCCTAGCTTCCACTCCGCACTACACACCATCATTCAATTACATCATTCACTTCCAACATTACCGATACCTGCTCAGACATGCAGGGAATGGGGACACACCGGATCCTATAATACTAAGCTTGTTTTTTGCACCTGATTTCAAACTTTCTAGTAATCAATAAGGAATAAAATTACATGAACGGACCTGTATTAATTTTTACGCAATGTAGAATTAGGAAGAAATTGCATGTACCAAACTCTGGAGTGAAAACTGTTTGCTCATCTCATAATTGGTGAAAAGTATGAAACCATGTGCAAAAATATTTTCCTGAGTTTTCAGTGTCTGCACTACTCAAAAAGGTATGAACGACAACCTGAACACCGTTAGGGTCAGCTGACTGAAACGAGTGTAGTCTGCAGAGAGCATTTGCATCTAGGCTAGCATACGTCCTATATTTTTCCCACCTCCCATGCAAACCAAATAAAAGCAGGAAGTGATGCAACAGTGATGGGGAAAGCTTGATTCTATGGTGCAGCACGTGCCCTTGTCACACTCAACGCAAGACAACAGAGCTCTTTGCAGTCAGGGCCTTCAGAAGCATGGAGGAAAGGTGTGCTTTCTGGTGTTCTCCTCTTTTCATGTTTAGTAGTTTGATCATAAACAGAAAAAATTGTGCAAAACAACGTTCGTCTGGGAAGCCTCTTAAGCACAGCTGATGAAAAAGACCAGCGAGCTAGGTCACTGAGAAGGAGTGGGGTTTCAAAGTACTGACTACTCTGTCAAGGGTTGGGATTCCAATATCCAGATTCATTTGGTGTTTACTGTTATCGTTCTCCAGTCCTTTAATCTTCCTTTTTTAGGTTGAGCCTACAGCAGCACATGCGCTGTTGCTCGACTTTTAGTAAGTGGGTTTTAAAAGTGCTTCCCACTGGCTTTTGCTGGCCTAATGCTTGCGTTCAGGCGAGCGTGAACGTGCACAGCTGCCAGCTTTCTGATTACTTTCACTTTGGGCGCTGCTGCGCGCACACCACTCGTGTGTTTGCCGGCGCGCGCTCACGCGTGCACAGAACTCCCTCCGCCTCTCTCTCCCGCTGCAGCCCCCATCTTTGCATTCCCCGCGACCAATGCTTGTTATGAAGCTCGCCAGGGACTTTTCTGCTCGAGAATGTAAGACCATGAAGCTTCATACAAAAAAAAAACACGTTAAACTAAACATTATATGTCAAAGACCAAACCCTTAGCTTGAATTGTCATTTTTTTCATTCAAAACCCCATAAACTTGCATTGAATTAATTACTCTCCTCACTTGTATTTTCAGAATACGCAGCCGCTATATTCTCTCTGACCTCTGACTCTGTTATCGGTTTCCTAGACGTGCGCACCAGGTCGTGCCTTCTGCCTAATTCTTGTTTGTAAATCCAGAGGCTAATGAAGGGCCGGGCTGACGGGTTTAAAATAGCTCGAAGCGCTCCCAGACTGAGTGTGCATTGCTGTGGTCAGTGTAAGCCATTTTGAAAGGAGCGTGATCGCTGGTGGCAGTGTTCATGAGGGGGGCGAGCAGTTGCTGCTGTGTGCAGCATTCCTGACCAGCAACAGGTGGCTCCTTAGAAACGTCACCGCCAGTGGACTGCACGGGACGTCGTCCAGAGAACACTACGGCGCACATTGAAGGTGCGTGCTGACGTGTTAATGTGCTACATATGCATTTAATGTGGGGCTGCTCCTCCCCAGTAATGGATCTCTGTGCACGTGACCACACCTATGTGCCACTGAAGAATGAAAGCATGTCGGCTTCTGCCGCGTCAGAGTGCACTACATGTACAACTTATTTGGCACGCGCCAGACTCCGGCACTATCGACTCATAAAACATCCTTGTGAGCCCCGACATGTCTGGCCAGCACTTCCGTTAATAAACGGTGCAACATAGCTAGTTTGTAGTCGAATGCTTCTTACACACAAGCTACTGCTGGATTTGAAGACTTTTAAGAACCAGTGAATTTACTTCTGCAACTCCAGTGGAGGCTTTCTCCAACATGGAACCTCTCTCATTTCATTGCATAAATACGTGGTGAACAGTGCTTGCCCTTGGTAGGGTGCCATAGTTTCCAGCTTTGTCAGAAGCAAATGAGACCCTTCTGCTGTGGTAACTGAAAATGATATTCCACTTACCAGTGACTACCCACAAATGCCCTGTCTTGCATTAAGTCTTTGCTAGAAAAACAAGCATTGGCATAGCCAATAGGTCTCGCCTTTGGGACCTTATAAGTGTTTAGCCATGCAACAGTTGATGTTGTTGCACCAAGGATATTGTGCTGCATAACTAATACTTATAAGGTCCCAAAAGCGAGACCTATTGGCTATGCCAATGCTTGTTAACATTTAGGATCATGTTGCAGTTATATAGAATACGATGATGTGCTCCAAATAATGATTTAATTCTATATGTATGTTAACGTGTATTGGTAGAGTGCAAGGTAAGTCTAGCAGGGTCCCTGGGTGCTGCTGACCAATGTTTATTGTTACCCATCAGTACTTGTTTTATCGACCTCAGAAGGATTAAAATGCTGAGTGGACCTGCTGGAATGCACACCTGTGATCAGGTGGCTGAATACAGATTCCTGCAGTCGATGTATCAGCCTACTGAGCCACCATCAGTCCTGCTGTATTCAGCATTTCTAAGATTATTTCTCTAATCTGGCTTCCTTCCCCTCAAGCAATGTGCTCTCCTGACTCTGACCATGGCAGGCTCCTCACCACTGTAGTGTACCTCCCCTCGCTGCTGCAGACTCTCTTTGGTCTGTTGTGACCCTGTCCTTGCCTCTGTAGTCTCAGTACCCTGAACTGACTCCATTTTTTTACCGCTGCAGCCTCCACCACCACCCTACAACTCAGCTGTCCTCTCTGCAGCCTCCTCCATTCCCTTACCTCTGAAGCCTCCTCCCACTGCCCTGGTACAAACGCCTCTTCACAGCTACAGACTCCCGAGTTTTCATGGTGTGAACCTCACCCCTGCAGACTTCTCTACTCCCCGGGTGCGATCCTGGCCACAGCTTTGCAGCCTCCACCAACCTGATGTAATGTTATCCCTTATCCCCGAGGCCTTCGTTGCTCCTCTGGTGCATTGCAACCCTCCTATCACTTCTGCAACCTCCCCCACTATCCTGGTGCAAATCTGCCTCTGCTCCTTCCCTCGCTGTTTTGGTGCAGCTCCAACCGCAGCACTGCAACCTCTTCCTTTACTAACTGGGCGTGGCCCCATCCCACCCTTGCTGCCTCCGCCATGCCTTCTGTGATTTCACCCGGTGTGGCCCCATCCCACCCTTGCTGCCTCCGCCATGCCTTCTGTGATTTCACCCGGTGTGGCCCCATCCCACCCTTGCTGCCTTCGCCATGCCTTCTGTGATTTCACCCGGTGTGGCCCCATCCCACCCTTGCTGCCTCCGCCATGCCTTCTGTGATTTCACCCGGTGTGGCCCCATCCCACCCCTGCTACCTCCATGCCTTCTGTGATTTCACCCGGTGTGCCCCATCCTACCCTTGCTGCCTCCCCATGCCTTCTGTGATTTCACCCGGTGTGGCCACATCCCACCCTTGCTGCCTCCCCCATGCCTTCTGTGATTTCACCCGGTGTGGCCCCATCCCACCCCTGACACCTCCATGCCTTCTGTGATTTCACCCGGTGTGGCCCCATCCCACCCCTGCTACCTCCATGCCTTCTGTGATTTCACCCAGTGTGGCCCCATCCCACCCTTGCTGCCTCCCCATGCCTTCTGTGATTTCCCCCTAGTGTGGCCCCATCCCACCCCTGACACCTCCATGCCTTCTGTGATTTCACCCGGTGTGGCCCCATCCCACCCCTGCTACCTCCATGCCTTCTGTGATTTCACCCAGTGTGGCCCCATCCCACCCTTGCTGCCTCCCCATGCCTTCTGTGATTTCCCCCTAGTGTGGCCCCATCCCACCCCTGCTACCTCCACCATGCCTTCAGAAGGCATGGAGGTAGCAGGGGTGGGATGGGGCCACACCGGGTGAAATCACAGAAGGCATGAGGTAGGTAGCAAGGGTGGGATGGGGCCACACCAGGTGAAATCACAGAAGGCATGGAGGTAGCAGCGGTGGAATGGGGCCACACCGGGTGAAATCACAGAAGGCATGGCGGAGGCAGCAAGGGTGGGATGGGGCACACCGGGTGAAATCACAGAAGGCATGGAGGTAGCAGGGGTGGGATGGGGCCACACCGGGTGAAATCTCAGAAGGCATGAGGTAGGTAGCAAGGGTGGGATGGGGCCACACCGGGTGAAATCACAGAAGGCATGGCGGAGGCAGCAAGGGTGGGATGGGGCCACACCGGGTGAAATCACAGAAGGCATGGCGAAGGCAGCAAGGGTGGGATGGGGCCACACCGGGTGAAATCACAGAAGGCATGGCGGAGGCAGCAAGGGTGGGATGGGGCCACACCGGGTGAAATCACAGAAGGCATGGCGGAGGCAGCAAGGGTGGGATGGGGCCACGCCCAGTTAGTAAAGGAAGAGGTTGCAGTGCTGCGGTTGGAGCTGCACCAAAACAGCGAGGGAAGGAGCAGAGGCAGATTTGCACCAGGATAGTGGGGGAGGTTGCAGAAGTGATAGGAGGGTTGCAATGCACCAGAGGAGCAACGAAGGCCTCGGGGATAAGGGATAACATTACATCAGGTTGGTGGAGGCTGCAAAGCTGTGGCCAGGATCGCACCCGGGGAGTAGAGAAGTCTGCAGGGGTGAGGTTCACACCATGAAAACTCGGGAGTCTGTAGCTGTGAAGAGGCGTTTGTACCAGGGCAGTGGGAGGAGGCTTCAGAGGTAAGGGAATGGAGGAGGCTGCAGAGAGGACAGCTGAGTTGTAGGGTGGTGGTGGAGGCTGCAGCGGTAAAAAAATGGAGTCAGTTCAGGGTACTGAGACTACAGAGGCAAGGACAGGGTCACAACAGACCAAAGAGAGTCTGCAGCAGCGAGGGGAGGTACACTACAGTGGTGAGGAGCCTGCCATGGTCAGAGTCAGGAGAGCACATTGCTTGAGGGGAAGGAAGCCAGATTAGAGAAATAATCTTAGAAATGCTGAATACAGCAGGACTGATGGTGGCTCAGTAGGCTGATACATCGACTGCAGGAATCTGTATTCAGCCACCTGATCACAGGTGTGCATTCCAGCAGGTCCACTCAGCATTTTAATCCTTCTGAGGTCGATAAAACAAGTACTGATGGGTAACAATAAACATTGGTCAGCAGCACCCAGGGACCCTGCTAGACTTACCTTGCACTCTACCAATACACGTTAACATACATATAGAATTAAATCATTATTTGGAGCACATCATCGTATTCTATATAACTGCAACATGATCCTAAATGTTAACAAGCATTGGCATAGCCAATAGGTCTCGCTTTTGGGACCTTATAAGTATTAGTTATGCAGCACAATATCCTTGGTGCAACAACATCAACTGTTGCATGGCTAAACACTTATAAGGTCCCAAAGGCGAGACCTATTGGCTATGCCAATGCTTGTTTTTCTAGCAAAGACTTAATGCAAGACAGGGCATTTGTGGGTAGTCACTGGTAAGTGGAATATCATTTTCAGTTACCACAGCAGAAGGGTCTCATTTGCTTCTGACAAAGCTGGAAACTATGGCACCCTACCAAGGGCAAGCACTGTTCACCACGTATTTATGCAATGAAATGAGAGAGGTTCCATGTTGGAGAAAGCCTCCACTGGAGTTGCAGAAGTAAATTCACTGGTTCTTAAAAGTCTTCAAATCCAGCAGTAGCTTGTGTGTAAGAAGCATTCGACTACAAACTAGCTATGTTGCACCGTTTATTAACGGAAGTGCTGGCCAGACATGTCGGGGCTCACAAGGATGTTTTATGAGTCGATAGTGCCGGAGTCTGGCGCGTGCCAAATAAGTTGTACATGTAGTGCACTCTGACGCGGCAGAAGCCGACATGCTTTCATTCTTCAGTGGCACATAGGTGTGGTCACGTGCACAGAGATCCATTACTGGGGAGGAGCAGCCCCACATTAAATGCATATGTAGCACATTAACACGTCAGCACGCACCTTCAATGTGCGCCGTAGTGTTCTCTGGACGACGTCCCGTGCAGTCCACTGGCGGTGACGTTTCTAAGGAGCCACCTGTTGCTGGTCAGGAATGCTGCACACAGCAGCAACTGCTCGCCCCCCTCATGAACACTGCCACCAGCGATCACGCTCCTTTCAAAATGGCTTACACTGACCACAGCAATGCACACTCAGTCTGGGAGCGCTTCGAGCTATTTTAAACCCGTCAGCCCGGCCCTTCATTAGCCTCTGGATTTACAAACAAGAATTAGGCAGAAGGCACGACCTGGTGCGCACGTCTAGGAAACCGATAACAGAGTCAGAGGTCAGAGAGAATATAGCGGCTGCGTATTCTGAAAATACAAGTGAGGAGAGTAATTAATTCAATGCAAGTTTATGGGGTTTTGAATGAAAAAAATGACAATTCAAGCTAAGGGTTTGGTCTTTGACATATAATGTTTAGTTTAACGTGTTTTTTTTTTGTATGCAGCTTCATGGTCTTACATTCTCGAGCAGAAAAGTCCCTGGCGAGCTTCATAACAAGCATTGGTCGCGGGGAATGCAAAGATGGGGGCTGCAGCGGGAGAGAGAGGCGGAGGGAGTTCTGTGCACGCGTGAGCGCGCGCCGGCAAACACACGAGTGGTGTGCGCGCAGCAGCGCCCAAAGTGAAAGTAATCAGAAAGCTGGCAGCTGTGCACGTTCACGCTCGCCTGAACGCAAGCATTAGGCCAGCAAAAGCCAGTGGGAAGCACTTTTAAAACCCACTTACTAAAAGTCGAGCAACAGCGCATGTGCTGCTGTAGGCTCAACCTAAAAAAGGAAGATTAAAGGACTGGAGAACGATAACAGTAAACACCAAATGAATCTGGATATTGGAATCCCAACCCTTGACAGAGTAGTCAGTACTTTGAAACCCCACTCCTTCTCAGTGACCTAGCTCGCTGGTCTTTTTCATCAGCTGTGCTTAAGAGGCTTCCCAGACGAACGTTGTTTTGCACAATTTTTTCTGTTTATGATCAAACTACTAAACATGAAAAGAGGAGAACACCAGAAAGCACACCTTTCCTCCATGCTTCTGAAGGCCCTGACTGCAAAGAGCTCTGTTGTCTTGCGTTGAGTGTGACAAGGGCACGTGCTGCACCATAGAATCAAGCTTTCCCCATCACTGTTGCATCACTTCCTGCTTTTATTTGGTTTGCATGGGAGGTGGGAAAAATATAGGACGTATGCTAGCCTAGATGCAAATGCTCTCTGCAGACTACACTCAATATTCTTTCCTTTATTCTTTAATTTTAATACTCATTTGTAGCGCTCCACTCAAGGGTAATCGCCCCATTACTGTACATTGTACCCTAGACGTAGTGTGGTACACGCACAGCCTATTTAAATATGCAAGTCGCACCATCGCTCACTCGTTGCGATCCAGCCCGACTATTCTAGCCAGTGGCTACACGGCTTCACCGTTTTATAGTTGCCTGCTACACCTTCCAGGCACCCCATGAGAGCAGCCCACACGCTCCTTGCTGGCCTCACTGATAGCTCACCGAGGGCGTATCCCGCCCGCCTAAACACCTGACATCCTGAAGCACCAGCCAATAGCCGCATGTCACAGCGTGTGTGTTGCCACTTGTACGACCATCTGCCAATAAAGATCCTTTCACAGTCAGTAAAAGATTGCATTTTATACTTGTTTGGTGCGTATCCTAGCATCTTTTGCCATCTATGTCTGTGTATTGTTTTCTTTCCCACAGGTTTTTCGCTGCGGTGTCTGCCACTGAGCTGATATCGCTTCCACACACCTTAGAGAGTGTGTAGGTAAATTACCCTTTTTATTTTTTCACTATTCACGTGGCCCTGGTTTGCCACTCACTGCACTTCCTGGTCCTGAAGAAAGCCCCGCACATTCTAAGGTGGGCTGAAACATGTAGACCAAGCACATAGCCAACTACGAAATTAAATCTCTTTCATAGTTGCTCCAAATAATTTTTAATTTTAATATATCCTGAGCCGCCATCAATAAATTTCCCCCGGCAAGGATTCTCAGAGGTATTTTTAATTTTTCACAACATCACATTACCACACCACACCAGCTCCGCTGTAGTCAGGCGTTGCAGCACAACCGGGAGGCGCTCGGCCACCCGGTTGGGGCCCCTATGATGAAGCATGACACCAACTAGGTTGGTGTGTGAGGGGCCTTTTACTCACCTAGTGGGTTCCCAAGCACTGCTTGCCAGTGATCGTACCAACACCATTGGGTCCGTCCATTTTTGATTAATCTCATATATACTACAGGGGATACGGACGCACCCTTGCCTCCCTAGCTCTCTCATTGTTCTCCTCATTACTCACGTGCTAACCAGAGATGTTTGTGAGGACAGGCACATACCATGATATCAGGACTCGCATTCAATTACTTTGCTTTCTAAACTTTCAGGAATATTGAAACGAGGCACCTTGGGTGCAATTCATTTTAATATTACATTGGGAAACTAAACTGTTATTAGTATACATTGCCACGGTTCCTTCTGCAGATTCCGTGGGTTGTCCCCTCCTAGTATACCCTTTTCCCCCCATGAAAATATTTCTATAGATTTTTACATCTTTTTGCTGGCATGGGGCTGTCTGTAGTGACAGGTGCAGGGTCAAGGCTGTCTCTACGATGGGCCACGGGTCAGATCCCCCTTCTGGCCTGGTAAAAACGGAATTTTTCACATTCTACTGCATTCTCTGGCCTGACACTCCAGCTTATTGAAATGCTTTCGGAGCACTGACAGTCTTTTAAAAACTCACATTACTATACTGTAGTGACCATAGGCGACACTGAGTTGGTGTTGAATGCTCTCTGTTTGGCGGGAGGGAGGAGTAGAATGGTTACACTGCTCTCTCCTGGGAACGGTGGGGTCAGGGCATGTAGTTCTTCTGCGGCTGGGGCAGTGGATGGCTCCACTGCTCTCTCCTGGGAGGGGCACGTGGGATGGCGTCTACTGAGCTCTCATGGGG
Organism: Triturus cristatus; assembly: GCF_964204655.1. Taxonomy (NCBI): domain Eukaryota; kingdom Metazoa; phylum Chordata; class Amphibia; order Caudata; family Salamandridae; genus Triturus; species Triturus cristatus. Next base: position 132,904,034 of record NC_140580.1, on the reverse strand, counting down.
GGCTTGGGTGGAGTGAGAAGGCTTCCACTGCAGGGCTGGTACTGCCCCAACTGCAGGACTCAAGTTAGTCTAGTGATCAGGTGCTTTGGACTCACCTGTAGTATCTTGAAGGTCCTGCCAGGGGAATCGTGGTCAAACCCAGTTTGGTGGACCGGTCTGCAGACATTGCTGAGGTCACGGACGGGGTAGATAGGGGACAGGGGACAAGAGTCCTGCACATGCTGTGATGTTATGAGTGAGATGTCACAAGCAGAGTAGGTAGAACTGATGTAAGTTTTGGGTTTCCTTCTGCTTTTCCTTCAGCGGCGTAGCTAGGTGGGGGCCGTCCGTCCCAGGCGGCAATATTTTGGGGACAGGGGCTGTCTAGCCCTGGACCGTGTCATGTATGTGCATGTAACTTTCATGGTCGAGGTAACTATTAGCGGTGATACTACGTGTGTCTCGGACCGCTTTCAGGTGCTCGCCGTCCTTTGGGGCGGCAATCTGAATGATAGCCCCGGGCGCCACAAGCTCTAGCTACGCCTCTGCTCGATCCACTTTCTCCTTTCGCTCTGTGTAAAACTACGGAAATAATACAATAAAAGAATAGAGCCCACGTGCCCCTGCTCCAGGCCTTGATGCTCCAGCCCTCTTGAAAGCGCCAGGAAACCCGTGCAGGGCAGCATAGCCAGACTTCCGACCAGGTTATTTCCTTGAACGACACAACAATTCATCTGGAAATGCAGCGATGACTCGAAGCCTTAACATAATTTGAAATCACCACGAATGACCTATAATTTGCGTCTCCTGAGCTGTGTGCTCGTTACATTAATCAGATTGACGGGCCCCTGTGATATATTATGCCATTTGCAACAGGGTCACATTTTCGTTGCAGTTGGTTAGGATTCTGGTATCTGCGTAATTTAACCATTGACAGTGCAATTCAGAGAATTCCAAACACTGCCCCATCCTACCCTTGCTGCCTCCCCATGCCTTCTGTGATTTCACCCGGTGTGGCCACATCCCACCCTTGCTGCCTCCCCCATGCCTTCTGTGATTTCACCCGGTGTGGCCCCATCCCACCCCTGACACCTCCATGCCTTCTGTGATTTCACCCGGTGTGGCCCCATCCCACCCCTGCTACCTCCATGCCTTCTGTGATTTCACCCAGTGTGGCCCCATCCCACCCTTGCTGCCTCCCCATGCCTTCTGTGATTTCCCCCTAGTGTGGCCCCATCCCACCCCTGACACCTCCATGCCTTCTGTGATTTCACCCGGTGTGGCCCCATCCCACCCCTGCTACCTCCATGCCTTCTGTGATTTCACCCAGTGTGGCCCCATCCCACCCTTGCTGCCTCCCCATGCCTTCTGTGATTTCCCCCTAGTGTGGCCCCATCCCACCCCTGCTACCTCCACCATGCCTTCTGTGATTTCACCCGGTGTGGCCCCATCCCACCCCTGCTACCTCCATGCCTTCTGTGATTTCACCCGGGGTGCCCCATCCTACCCTTGCTGCCTCCCCATGCCTTCTGTGATTTCACCCGGTGTGGGCCCATTCCACCGCTGCTACCTCCATGCCTTCTGTGATTTCACTCGGTGTGCCCCATCCTACCCTTGCTGCCTCCCCCATGCCTTCTGTGATTTCACTCAGTGTGCCCCCATCCCACCCCAGCCTCCACCATGCCTTCTGTGATTTCACCCGGTTTGGCCCCATCCCACCCTTGCTGCCTCCCCCATGCCTTCTGTGATTTCACCCGGCGTGGCCCCATCCCAGCCCTGCTACCTCCATGTCTTCTGTGATTTCACCCGGTGTGGCCCCATCCCACCCCTGCTACCTCCATGCCTTCTGTGATTTCACCCGGGGTGCCCCATCCTACCCTTGCTGCCTCCCCATGCCTTCTGTGATTTCACCCGGTGTGGGCCCATTCCACCGCTGCTACCTCCATGCCTTCTGTGATTTCACTCGGTGTGCCCCATCCTACCCTTGCTGCCTCCCCCATGCCTTCTGTGATTTCACTCAGTGTGCCCCCATCCCACCCCAGCCTCCACCATGCCTTCTGTGATTTCACCCGGTTTGGCCCCATCCCACCCTTGCTGCCTCCCCCATGCCTTCTGTGATTTCACCCGGCGTGGCCCCATCCCAGCCCTGCTACCTCCATGTCTTCTGTGATTACACCCAGTGTGGCCCAATCCCACCCTTGCTACCTCCATGCCTTCTGTGATTTCACTCGGTGTGCCCCATCCTACCCTTGCTGCCTCCCCCATGCCTTCTGTGATTTCACTCAGTGTGCCCCCATCCCACCCCAGCCTCCACCATGCCTTCTGTGATTTCACCCGGTTTGGCCCCATCCCACCCTTGCTGCCTCCCCCATGCCTTCTGTGATTTCACCCGGCGTGGCCCAATCCCACCCCTGCTACCTCCATGCCTTCTGTGATTTCACCCGGTGTGCCCCATCCTACCCTTGCTGCCTCCGCCATGCCTTCTGTGATTTCACCCGGTGTGCCCCATCCTACCCTTGCTGCCTCCGCCATGCCTTCTGTGATTTCACCCGGTGTGGCCCCATCCACCCCTGCTACCTCCATGCCTTCTGTGATTTCACCCGGTGTGCCCCATCCCACCCTTGCTGCCTCCGCCATGCCTTCTGTGATTTCACCCGGTGTGCCCCATCCTACCCTTGCTGCCTCCGCCATGCCTTCTGTGATTTCACCCGGTGTGCCCCATCCTACCCTTGCTGCCTCCGCCATGCCTTCTGTGATTTCACCCGGTGTGGCCCCATCCACCCCTGCTACCTCCATGCCCTCCGTGATTTCACCCAGTGTGGCCCCATCCCACCCTTGCTTTCCCATCCCGCCCTTGCTACCTCATGCCTTCTGGGATTTCACCCGGTGTGGCCCCATCCCGCCCCTGCTACCTCCATGCCCTCCGTGATTTCACCCAGTGTGGCCCCATCCCACCCTTGCTTTCCCATCCCGCCCTTGCTACCTCATGCCTTCTGGGATTTCACCCGGTGTGGCCCCATCCCACCCTTGCTACCTACCTCATGCCTTCTGGGATTTCACCCGGTGTGGCCCCATCCACCCCTGCTACCTCCATGCCTTCTGTGATTTCTCCCTCAACTTCAGGTTCCATCTGCTTTGAAGCGAATGAAGGAATCCTCAGCATCGAAAGTGAAAAGCTCTTGTGCAAAATATATCCGAGATTCTTAAATATCTTATAGGGGTGTCTCCAGCAAACAGACCAGGACAGTAATCTTCGTTTCCTTTTCGTACAACCTCTTGGAAGAAACAGGCTCATCTGCAGCTTCATCTCGAGACGTTGATCTAGGGATTGAAATTCCACAGGAAACATTTCCAAGGTTTGTGTGTATTTTATCAATGCGACGTCTAAGCCTCTCTCCCTGGATTGCATTACCGGGAAAAAACTCCGTTTTTTGCTTCCAGATGAGAGTGGAAGCAGCATAAACTCAGAAAAGACAGTGTTTGGAATTCTCTGAATTGCACTGTCAATGGTTAAATTACGCAGATACCAGAATCCTAACCAACTGCAACGAAAATGTGACCCTGTTGCAAATGGCATAATATATCACAGGGGCCCGTCAATCTGATTAATGTAACGAGCACACAGCTCAGGAGACGCAAATTATAGGTCATTCGTGGTGATTTCAAATTATGTTAAGGCTTCGAGTCATCGCTGCATTTCCAGATGAATTGTTGTGTCGTTCAAGGAAATAACCTGGTCGGAAGTCTGGCTATGCTGCCCTGCACGGGTTTCCTGGCGCTTTCAAGAGGGCTGGAGCATCAAGGCCTGGAGCAGGGGCACGTGGGCTCTATTCTTTTATTGTATTATTTCCGTAGTTTTACACAGAGCGAAAGGAGAAAGTGGATCGAGCAGAGGCGTAGCTAGAGCTTGTGGCGCCCGGGGCTATCATTCAGATTGCCGCCCCAAAGGACGGCGAGCACCTGAAAGCGGTCCGAGACACACGTAGTATCACCGCTAATAGTTACCTCGACCATGAAAGTTACATGCACATACATGACACGGTCCAGGGCTAGACAGCCCCTGTCCCCAAAATATTGCCGCCTGGGACGGACGGCCCCCACCTAGCTACGCCGCTGAAGGAAAAGCAGAAGGAAACCCAAAACTTACATCAGTTCTACCTACTCTGCTTGTGACATCTCACTCATAACATCACAGCATGTGCAGGACTCTTGTCCCCTGTCCCCTATCTACCCCGTCCGTGACCTCAGCAATGTCTGCAGACCGGTCCACCAAACTGGGTTTGACCACGATTCCCCTGGCAGGACCTTCAAGATACTACAGGTGAGTCCAAAGCACCTGATCACTAGACTAACTTGAGTCCTGCAGTTGGGGCAGTACCAGCCCTGCAGTGGAAGCCTTCTCACTCCACCCAAGCCCCCCATGAGAGCTCAGTAGACGCCATCCCACGTGCCCCTCCCAGGAGAGAGCAGTGGAGCCATCCACTGCCCCAGCCGCAGAAGAACTACATGCCCTGACCCCACCGTTCCCAGGAGAGAGCAGTGTAACCATTCTACTCCTCCCTCCCGCCAAACAGAGAGCATTCAACACCAACTCAGTGTCGCCTATGGTCACTACAGTATAGTAATGTGAGTTTTTAAAAGACTGTCAGTGCTCCGAAAGCATTTCAATAAGCTGGAGTGTCAGGCCAGAGAATGCAGTAGAATGTGAAAAATTCCGTTTTTACCAGGCCAGAAGGGGGATCTGACCCGTGGCCCATCGTAGAGACAGCCTTGACCCTGCACCTGTCACTACAGACAGCCCCATGCCAGCAAAAAGATGTAAAAATCTATAGAAATATTTTCATGGGGGGAAAAGGGTATACTAGGAGGGGACAACCCACGGAATCTGCAGAAGGAACCGTGGCAATGTATACTAATAACAGTTTAGTTTCCCAATGTAATATTAAAATGAATTGCACCCAAGGTGCCTCGTTTCAATATTCCTGAAAGTTTAGAAAGCAAAGTAATTGAATGCGAGTCCTGATATCATGGTATGTGCCTGTCCTCACAAACATCTCTGGTTAGCACGTGAGTAATGAGGAGAACAATGAGAGAGCTAGGGAGGCAAGGGTGCGTCCGTATCCCCTGTAGTATATATGAGATTAATCAAAAATGGACGGACCCAATGGTGTTGGTACGATCACTGGCAAGCAGTGCTTGGGAACCCACTAGGTGAGTAAAAGGCCCCTCACACACCAACCTAGTTGGTGTCATGCTTCATCATAGGGGCCCCAACCGGGTGGCCGAGCGCCTCCCGGTTGTGCTGCAACGCCTGACTACAGCGGAGCTGGTGTGGTGTGGTAATGTGATGTTGTGAAAAATTAAAAATACCTCTGAGAATCCTTGCCGGGGGAAATTTATTGATGGCGGCTCAGGATATATTAAAATTAAAAATTATTTGGAGCAACTATGAAAGAGATTTAATTTCGTAGTTGGCTATGTGCTTGGTCTACATGTTTCAGCCCACCTTAGAATGTGCGGGGCTTTCTTCAGGACCAGGAAGTGCAGTGAGTGGCAAACCAGGGCCACGTGAATAGTGAAAAAATAAAAAGGGTAATTTACCTACACACTCTCTAAGGTGTGTGGAAGCGATATCAGCTCAGTGGCAGACACCGCAGCGAAAAACCTGTGGGAAAGAAAACAATACACAGACATAGATGGCAAAAGATGCTAGGATACGCACCAAACAAGTATAAAATGCAATCTTTTACTGACTGTGAAAGGATCTTTATTGGCAGATGGTCGTACAAGTGGCAACACACATGCTGTGACATGCGGCTATTGGCTGGTGCTTCAGGATGTCAGGTGTTTAGGCGGGCGGGATACGCCCTCGGTGAGCTATCAGTGAGGCCAGCAAGGAGCGTGTGGGCTGCTCTCATGGGGTGCCTGGAAGGTGTAGCAGGCAACTATAAAACGGTGAAGCCGTGTAGCCACTGGCTAGAATAGTCGGGCTGGATCGCAACGAGTGAGCGATGGTGCGACTTGCATATTTAAATAGGCTGTGCGTGTACCACACTACGTCTAGGGTACAATGTACAGTAATGGGGCGATTACCCTTGAGTGGAGCGCTACAAATGAGTATTAAAATTAAAGAATAAAGGAAAGAATATTACACTATGGCTGAGTATTGATCGCTGATCAGGAAGGGGAGGAGTGCGCTCCTCCTGACACAGATTCTGCGAAGGAACGAAACAGAGTCAAGGAAGGGCAGTTATAGCAGTAAATAGCCCGGCAATGCCAGCAAAAGACAGCGCGCGTCACCTTACTTGGTCAGAGAGCAGCACCCGCTAGGCACCTACTGTGGTCTCCCGGCTCCTGGATGATGTGGCGTCTAAGATTGTTGGGGAATATAAGGAGGCGGGGGCCATAGCGTACGTGCTGACAGTCCGGTGAACGCGCGAGAGGCAGAGCAGTCTGCGCATGCGTTAGAGCGGAATGCTGATTGATTGTGATTGCGGGATGAGAGTGCGTGCGTCTGAGATACTACTCAAGCGCGCATGTGCAAGGGACTGAGAGTGCGAACTCGCAACAAGAAACGGAGTGTTAGTGGGAAAAAATAGGTGTATAACAGAAGACTGGTATTAGCGCAGTGGCTGTTATACCTAAGGGTGAGAGAGCCATGATGGATGGAGTGAGACGGGAATGCCCCTGCTGGGAATGCCATTAGACATGCCAAAAGTTGCAGGCACAAGGTTAGGGTCTCCTCAGGCTGTTCCAGGGGATATTGTCGTTCAGCCCATTTACGTGGCTAGAAAGGCGATAAATCCATCTTTGCTCTTGTTCAAAAAGGCGGTTCTGAATATTGGGTAGATTGTTATCCAGGGCTTCCAGGACGACCCATCTCATATCGTTGGTGGTGTGGCCCTTCTCCAAGAAGTGATTCGTCATTTTGGTGATGTTCTTCTTGCAGCGTATCGTGCTTCGATGTTCGCAAATCCTGGTTTTCACCTTCCGGGTGGTCATGCCAATATAGACGAGATTGCATGGGCACGTTATTCGGTACACCACATTTTCAGTGTTGCAATTCGTGTGTTTGCGAAGCTCCCATGTTTTGCCTGGTTCAAGGTGCAAGCTTTTGGTCGTTTCTGTGATGTGGCAGACGCTGCAGTTGCCGCAGGGGAAATGTCCTTTGATGTTGGGAAGACCCCAGGCGTTCAGGACCGTAGTGGTGGGCCTGGGAGGAAGTAGTGGTCTTATGGATACAACAGTGTCTTTGATGGTGCGGGCCCATGCCAGCAAAAAGATGTAAAAATCTATAGAAATATTTTCATGGGGGGAAAAGGGTATACTAGGAGGGGACAACCCACGGAATCTGTAGAAGGAACCGTGGCAATGTATACTAATAACAGTTTAGTTTCCCAATGTAATATTAAAATGAATTGCACCCAAGGTGCCTCGTTTCAATATTCCTGAAAGTTTAGAAAGCAAAGTAATTGAATGCGAGTCCTGATATCATGGTATGTGCCTGTCCTCACAAACATCTCTGGTTAGCACGTGAGTAATGCCAAGGTCTCTGTACTTTCATATCGCCCCGCGCACTTTTTGTGTGTGTTACTAAGAACACACAGGTGTTGCTTGCCACATTCACTCTTCAGCTGTAAATGTCCACTTCAGCACAGACTTACTTTGCTGAGCTGACACTGTAATCAAAAACAAGCACTGGCAAAGCCAAAAGGTCTTGCTTATCAGAGGTATTGCTTTGGCAATGCTTTGTAGCCATGCTGTACAGCAGTGCAGATGCTTTGCAGTGTGGCTAAAACTAATTTTAAATGGCACTAATACACAGCCAGGGCTAATGCACTTTTACCCGATACTGCCCCTTAAACTATCCCAACCATCAGATATCCCAATCTTCCCTCACACTGTCCCCTTCTACCTTCAATCTAGCACTTCTATGCTCAAATGATCCCCCCCTTTCAACCTAACCCCCTTCACCCAAACTGCACCAAAACAACCTCCCCATCACCAAAACGACCCCATCTTCTCGCTACCCCATTCTTTTAGACTACCTCTCCACTCAAACTACTTCCTATTGTCAAAGAACTCTGCCTACAGTCAGAGTATCTCCACTTACTACCTTCTAGAACAAAGTCACCCCTTCAAACAAACTACCCCTACTTTCATGCGAACTCCACCTTCAAACTACCCCTCCAATGCTGAAACTACCTCCAGTTGTAAACTATTCCCTTCCAACTTCCTCCCCAGCACCGAAGCTACCCTATATTTTGTCACATCCCTCCTGACCTCTAAATATTTCCAACTTTCAAACTGTCCCCACTTCCTACCTACTACTCCTATACTCAGTCTCTCAGTATCAACTTACCCTGCGCACTCAGCATGACCCATTTTACCTGAGCAAATCTTCGATGTCACAATGTCAGCCTCAATACCCCATGCCCCTTCCCTTTCACTATACCAAGGATTTCTAGAACTGGTCTTATTTACTGATACTGAAATTCACCCTCTCTCCTCTTACATTTTATTATTCCATAAATTATAATATATATGTAACAACATAATGTTGAGTAATCTAATTCTAGTCGCGTAGCACAAAACCCCTTAGAATTCTTGCAAAGTGGGTGTAATGGGGTAGGAACCACACCAACAGGCCTAGAACTCCAAGCAAAGCCATATCAACTAAACTAAAGCCATACAAACTAGCGTAGCCCAGTACAAACAACAGACAATGGGAAATGCCAAAATATTTCAAAGCATATTAGATGTGATATTTGCTAAAATTACACACAGTGCCCAATTTACCCTTAGGAGGCTGTCTGCACAAAAGAATTGCATTCAAGGGTTTTATTCAAAACACAAAACTCATACAAAGTATTGTTTCTCTGTCTTTGCATAAATTAAAAATCATATTTGTCACAAATAACAGAGTTATTTGCATGTGTGTGGGTGATGCAATCATTGTGGCACAATGCGCAGTAAATACAATGCAATGCTAATTTTGGTTGTGCAAGGGAGACTATTGCACATAGTTGCATAGTGTGAATCTTGGTAAATCTGCTCACAAGTGTACTGAATTTAGAACGTGCTAGATCAGTAAATGCACACAAACATAATTACCCCTTCAACACCCAAACTACTTCATACTCCTACTACCTCTGCCTTATATTAACCCATCCTATATTTAAACTACCCAACCTTTTAAATTACTCCTTCTACCCTCACATTATATCACCGAAACTCACACACTACACCAGGCCCGGCTCCAGGAACTTTTATTTGGGTGGGCCAAGGGTGCATTCGGGTGGGCCACTACAGGCCCGATTTGTCGCTTATATGTCTAGCCAGGCCTGCTTCCAGCCCTCCTTTATCTCTTCTTAGTCTACCAAGGCCCAGTAAAACACACTCTTTTCCAAATCTCTTTCTAAATGTTATTACTCTCAAAAAGTGTTTTTTTCTCCATGTAATGTCCCTTTGATGGGAAGAGGAGATTTCTAAGGTGGGAGTATCAGGCAAGTGACACTACTCAGGCTCCCCCCGTGCGAGCCTTCAGGAAGAATCCCTCTTCATTACTACCTCCACCTGACCCCAGACTCTGCAACGTGCTCCCTTACAGGCTTGATTATTCACTTTTCTACCACCCCTCTTCAGTGCATCTTATCTCACAGCTGACCTTGGGCCCCAGCCCCATATGAGCCACCATCCAGTTGCATTTTCATTATTCCTGGTAAAACAACATTAGTAAAATCACCTTCAAACTTGAAGCATTGAATATAGCAGTAAATGTAATTAGCATGCACTTTAAAGTATGCTTCACAGTTTTCCTAATCACCCGACTGTTAATTAAATATAAGAAAACAGAAAGGCCATGACAGGGTTGGATTTAGTGCTGGTGCAAAAGTCTTTTTTTGGGGCCCTAACAATGACCTCTTTCTCCGTAGATACCTTTACTACCACCCTCCAACATTTTCCTTCATCTCTCCGCAGCCCCTCCCCCTCATGACCTCCTCCTCAGACTCCATCACTGCCACCCTCCACCAGTGCCCCTCATCGCTCCGTAGCCCCCCTACCCCATGACCTCCTCCTCGCTTACCTCACTGCCACCCTACACTAGTGCCGCTCATCTCTCTGTAGTTCCCCCCCACCCCATGACCTCCTCCTTGGCTTCCCTCACTGCCATCCTCCACTAGTACCCCTCATCTCTCGGTAGTTGCCCCACCCCATGACCAGCTCCTCGTATTCCCTCACTGCCACCTTTAACCAGGGCCCCTCATCTCTGTTGCCCCTCTCTCATATGCATTCCATTTGTTGTATTGCGCTACTCATATCAGTGTAGGGTGTCACAGTACTTTACATAACACACACATTACACAGAGACAATAAATCAGTCTACGGGGAATGTCACATAGGCCAATGAGGATTACACGTGTAGGAGTCACATGTCATCCATACTGGTGGGCAATATATTTTACAAGGCTTTGGTCTGGAAAAGCACAAACTCAGGATTTAAAGAGTACTCCAGTGGTTGGCTTTACTGATAAAATGTATGACTTCCCAAACAAACTCTTTTTAGCGACATCAGAATAATGAAAGACTGGAGAAGTTCTAACTATATCACAACACAAAAAAAGGTGAAATTTGTATGCAGCTCTTTGATGACAGTTCTGAGGTCACTGTCCTATTTTAGGATTGTAACTTCTGAACGGCAAGTAACACAAGGATCTCTGTGACAAAGGCAGTAACCCACCGAGCTACCCCCATAAAATACAGTTTATCTGCATTTAAAAACTAGCAACAGACAAATAAATGATTGCTCGCCAGCAAGATCATAAATCACCAGTTATCTGAACATTTTGTATTATTGTTGTACATCGGTTGCAGATTCATTGCCAAGGCCCACCCGGCCCACCCCCTAGAACCGGGCTTGCACTACACTCCGGTTTGAAAAACTGCCCATTCAGACCCACTGTGCTCTCCTACCTTTAACGTACACTTTATATTCGTAAACGGGTCCCATCCAGGGGTGTCAGGCACCATAGCTGATTCATCCACGTCATCGGGGAATGGTGGTGGGGTGCAGGAATCCATCCCAACCCCTGCACGCGCTCTCCCTGGCTGCACCGGAAGTAGTGGGCTGCTCGACGTCACGGTGCACGCGCTGAAGCTTGTTCCACCGCACGCCCAACGTGGTGCGTGTGCTGCTGGCGGCAATTTGTTGCTTTTTTACAAGCACGTGAGCAGTGCTTGTACTTCAAACGGCGGCCGCGCGACACTGGCCCTTTGCGGCGGCCTTTATAATTTATTTGGGTACACTGACTTTCAGTGTCCCCAAATAAATTATAACGTCCGCCGCAACGGGTCAGTGCCGCGCGGCCGCCGCCGCCCTAAAAACAGTGCCGCCTGGGGCGGACCGCCCCCCCTAGCTACGCCGCTGGGATCGAGGGTCAGATTTTCATGTTCCCAGGGGTCCCGACATCAAAACACTGGAACGTTTCTCAGTTCCTAGCATTCACGGATGGGTTTTTCTAGTGACACAGGGTGTCTATGATATCTGGCTGGTCGCAAGCAGATTTAGGAGTTCTACGTATGAACGATGGACTGTATCTAGAAACTACCATTTGAGGAACAATGGTTGTCCTGATCCCATCAGGCACCCAGGACCTTGGCCCTATGCAGTCCCAGACGGGGCAGGAAAAGCTGTAGCTTAATATTGATTGCTCAGGGTCAGGTTTTGCCTGGGCTCAATGTTCCTCCTGCCCCTGTGGTCCCATAGCTTAAGCAGGGGCTGCCTTGCACGGTAAAGCAGGTTGCCCACTCTTCGCGAATACTGGATCTTGTAGAAGAGTTACCAATGTTGGACCGCAACACTGCCAGATTCAAAATGGGAAGTAAAACTGCGTGATAATACACTCACCGCACAACAAGAGTCACAGCCACGACCAAGGTTCAGATTATTTAGGAATGTCTACTGCATCCAGGTGAAAGGGACTCCACAGGGGGACAGATTTGCCACTAAAAGCTGTGTGTGTGGGTGCAGAAGGATCGCTTCTCAGGGCTGCTCACTCCGCTGATAGGTGTCTGAGAAGGGTTGTCGGACTAGACAAGAAATGATGCTGATGTCCACATCTGGCAGAGAGACAAATCAGGTCAGAATCAATGAGAAATATGTCCCTGTTTGTTCCCAGCAGGCGGAAAAGGAACCACATCCAGTTGGATGTTCAGGAAGCGCTCTTCAGGACTACACGCATTATCACACTTCAAGGATGTTACTACTCTAAGCACTGGCTAGTACACAGATCAGTGGATCCAGACATGATAGCGGTCACCAGCTCCAGCTCTCAAAAAGTGCAGCTTTGTTTGAAATGTAAAACATTTCAGACACTCAAGAAAGGGAGCAGTTTCTTGAGCAATTTTGCGAGACAACTGCGGTATGTTGGCTGACAAAGGAGGACTGTAGATTCTAGTCCCAAGTCAAATACCTTGGCAAATGATTTGAAGGACCTAGCAGAGTTGAAAGAGACAGCTTTATGGACACAGGGTGGCTCTCTAATGGGGCGCCACAAAACTATAGACATGCTACTCAGAGGTTTGGATCCCAGCCACCCCTTAAAGCATTCTTACCCCACACTCAGGGGTAAAAGGGATGTGTTCTTGGGGGGACCACCTGTCTAATACGCAGTGAGGGTCCACAGACTTTGCAGCAGGTATACAGTTAGACGTAATTATACTAGCCAATACTCAAAAAACTTCAACCAACCACTTGGCCTTCACACCAGGAGACATGAGAGATCAGTCTCCTTGACAAAGATGATAGCACTTCTTCTGTACATCTGAGTCAGCAGCTTGGGCCTCTGGTGAGCATTAGAGATGGTCCCCTGCTAGTCGTATGTGTTCAGGGACAACAGGAAGTTTACGTAGAAAAGGGAAACATTTGGGAAAAAAATAAAATAAAAATAGGGTTGAGTAGCCACTACAGCTCCGGGCTTCCTTCCTTCCACTTTCTCTTTAACCTTTTTTTTTTTTTTGCATATTTTTATAGCGCGAACACGACCCGAAGGTATTGGAGCGCTTTACATAGCACCGTATTTACATTACACATTCAGGCACGGGGAGATTAAGTGATTTGCCCAGAATCACAGTATGTGGACGCGACCTCGAGGCTCGAACCCTGGTTTCCTGCACCAGAGGCGGCCGCGCAGCCGACGGACCACATCCTCTCCCCTTGAGACACCTCAAGCCTCATTAATTGGTGTGAGTCCCACAACTTGAAACACCTTAAGCTCTTGGCTAGTCTACGTGGGAATTTTAACTCTAATAGAGTTCACACCTCTAGGAATCATAATTATAATGCTAAAACAAGGCGTTAGAGTTTGTACTACTCTAATCCCAATTAAGGGAAGTTGTCTACCATGGACTCCCCCGGTTGTTTTAGGAATATTGCTGCTTTACCATCTTAACCCCATTCCCATTGATAATACAGATACAACCCTCAAAATCCCGCTTAATTAAAGAAGAGTTCAGGATTGACATGAAATCCCATGATCTTCTTACAGGCCCAACATGGGCATTATTGTGTTAAAATATAAGATCTCATTTAAATTGATGCAGTGATCTAGAAACCCACTAAATATATATGAAAAGTGTCAAAAATGTGTTTTTGTTACATCTTACTAACTGCCCTATTCATTTATGATGGACTGTCCCTCTTCGTCCCAAATGCAGGTTCCAAGAACTGGTGCAATGTGTACCTATCTTTTCCTTTCTTGCTCTTCTAGCATCTCTGCAGCTCATTATTCATCCTCTGGCAAATTTGGCGTCTTCTCTGCCAACATTTCATATCCCCTTCCATCTGAGCCCCAGACTGCCCTTCAATCAATTTCCTGCAAGTTGACACCTCCAGCACATCGATCCTTTCGCTTTCACTTGACACAGCTCCAAGCCCAGGATTGATCCTTCTGTCAAGACTGCTTCTACCTCTTTAGACATGAACCGCAGTGAGGGTGGGATCCCGCGAGGTAAAATGTAATGCGCAACGGTAACTCCATACGTCAGACCTTTTTTTAAGATATCTGTGTGCCACAATCTTGATGCCAAACTCATTCAATCCGCTTATTTAAATATGACAGGAATCAGTTTCTGGTTTGCAGAATTACAGTGAATGAGGAGCACAGTGGTTAATATGTGGAAGGAAATAGCTGAAGTGGTGTCTAAATTGTGATAGCTAAACTGCAAAGTCTAATAATTTTACATTGAAAACAAGCATTGGCAATGTCAATCAGTCCTGTACCTTTACATACAAGTGAGATCAATAAGCATTGTCAATGCTGGTTTATAGTATTCTTCAGTGTCTGACAAAATTACTGTTGCATATTGCCCATTTCTGCTCCAGTTTTCTTTTTATGTGACAAAAATGCAGTAAACGTGTGCTGTTTATGTGGCTCAGCAAGAACGATGATTCCTACTGAAGGTGAAACCAAAAAGCTCCTGGAGTAACGTTGAACACAGAAAGGGAGGAAAGCAATGAATAGAGGCAAGTCAACTGAGACTGACACAAAAGGCATCTAATCTGTAGCAAGGATTGGCTTTGTGGAGTATTGTATACAAAGCTGCGGTTGACAGACAGCTGGAGTAGTCTGCAGTGAGACTCCAAAATATTTATTTATTTATTTATTTTTTATATATACTTTTTTATAGACTCCAAAATATTTAAATGGTAATACTGTAATTATAAATATAACCCAAAACATGTAGGCCTGTAAATCATAAAAAGTGGCATAGAATGTAATGAATCAACTCCTACGTCTATAGGATTTAAACAATAAAAGTAGCTTTAGAAGGTAGCACTCACTTTAAACCTATCCTTAATCCTAATAAGCATCTTAAAGCTTAGCCTACCTTAGCCCAGATCTGAACCATAATTCCAACCATATTTTTTTTTTTGGGGGGGGGGGGAGTTTTACATAGCAAAAAATCGACCAGGCGCGCAACACCCATTGGACTCAAAGGGCTTCAGGCTCCCCCCCCCCCCGTCGTGTGTGGCAGCCCGGGATGAGACAGCTTCCCGAGCACTTCACAGGTCTTTAAAAGACCATTTGCATGTTAATGAGGCATTGCTGTTGTTTCAACCCTTCTAAGAGCCCCTTCAGCTCCACTCTGCCTATTGCTTAAAGATTCCGCCCCCCCCCCCCCCGAATTTTTTTCCTAGCCCCCCCCCCAACCGAAATTTGGCTCTAGTTGCGCCTCTGAACTAGACCCAAAGGTATCAGCGCACTTTACATGAGCACCAGTTACATTACAGATGAGCACATTAATTTTTTCTTGTTAGGCACAGGGAGATTAAGTGATATGCCCAGAATCACAGGATGTTGAGCGTCTCTGCCGAGACTCAAACCCAGTTCCCCAGCTTCAAGGTCGACCGCCCTGGCCATTAGGCCACATCCCCTCCCAGGAACCATAAAACTAAGGTGAGCCCTGCTCTTTCATCTTTCCATTAACCCTGCCTCCAAGCCAGAATCTAAACTAGATGCAAGATTTTGCTTAACCCCTTCGCTGTGGCGCAAATTCCGCCGCAGCGCTGGGGGGGTTTGGGGGGTTTGCGGCGCCGCTATGCTCATGACCACGGGCGAGCTGTGCTCATGACAGCGTGGTTCCGTCATGACTCCACCCACTTGCGCTAATCGCCCGCACAGGCAGGGAATTAGCGCCGCGTGGGCGGAGCGGCCACCAACGGCCGCAGCATGACGGAACCACTCCGTCATGAGCACACGCCGCCCGTGGCTCATGACGGAGTGGTTCCGTCAAGGGCATGCAAGGGGTTAAAACTTAAGATTTTCTATGTAGGAAAAAAAGAGAAAAATAATTAACATCTATTTTCAACATAAAGTACTTCACAACTAAAGTATTTCACCTTCATATTTCTGTGTTTTAATTGTTTTTTGTTGTATCTTTAATGTCAGCTTGCCTAAAGGAGTGTTTCTAACAATGTTTATTATATGGTTGATGCCAATTTAACTATTTTCAAATTAGAATCAAGATGATGACTGAAAGATACTTATGTTTTTTAAAAACTTTGAACACTGAGCTAATAAATGCCATTTCCCATTCAGAACTCCCTGTGAATGTGTTGGTGCAGGAACTGTGCTTTATTGGAACCGGCGGTAGCCAGTTAGGGGCTACAGCACTTATTTTTGGGGACCGGCACTTTTCTACACAAGTTATTTACCTTGCGTTAGAGAGGGAAAAACAAACAGATCGGAACAAATGCAGAAGAGAAAAAATGGCAAAACCTTCACAAAGGAAGAAAGCAAGAACGTGCAAGAGCAAGATAAAGGGTCAGGGGGTGTCTGGGAGTGGATTAAAGAGGCATGAGGTGGATTAAAGTCTACCAGTCTTGGTATTTCGCGTGCCAACATCTAATTGCACCGCCAAGGGCTTCTTAGCAGGGCTTTAGGCACCATCACTCTTTCTTTCACAAACTAAGCACCGTGCAGGAATGGATTAGTTGTGTTGCTAACAGGCCGTACAACCAATCCTGTAATAAGTCAATGTTAGGTCAGCTGGACTCATTCAACAAACTCACAAGATTTCCTCCCATAAAGGAAGCCCCACCTGAAGAAGCAAATGAACCAGTTTATCTGTGATTGGACCTTTTCACATTGGAATCACAAGCCACGTTATGAAAGGGTCCCAGTCTGGGACAAGATGGGAAGCTCCTATAAAACAAACGGGTTCAAGCTTTCCTTTAATAGGGTTACTAGGTGTCTTGATATCAAAGGGACACTGATTTTCAGTCCTGAGCTTTCTTTAGACAAATTGTTGTTTTCAGGTGCTTCAAATTATTTTACTTGAAATGAAGAGCTACAAAAAAGGCATATGTGCTGGAGCAGGGTGCTGCAGCACCTTCAGAATTCACCACGCAGGAGTTCAGAAGGTGAAGGAGCAATAAAGATGCTTTTAAATTTTGTCTTTATCGTGTTACATTTGCTGTGCGCTCAAAGCCAGAGGTCAAATCTCAGGTTATGCCTACTGACAAATTGCTGATTACTCTTTTAACATGGAGATTGGTAGGGGTGGCAGAATTTCTAATTCCGCTAATGGAATTGGAGAAATTTAGAAATTCTGCGTTACTCTTGTAATGCAAAATTACTAATTAAAAACTCTGCCGCTCCGCCGGCGGAATTAATGATTCAGCACTAGAAACAAGTTACAACACAGTCCCAAGGACAGTGCTTAGTAAGCTAGAGGCAACACAACAAGATGTTTAGAGCACATACCGACACTATGGAATAATGACCTCTGATCACCCATCACTTCCCCATACTCAAAGCGAACTCCCAGGTTCACACATTGAACGTCTCAAAACAGCGAGTCCATCGCCCAAGAAGAGCCGGAGAACCCTCTACCTTAAGTGCACCCTACCTTGGTGTTGTATTGTACAGTGTGTTAGGCATGTGTGTGAAATTCTACTCAGTTTGCGGAGTTTTTACCACTCCGCGCTCTGCGTAGCACACCGAGTTCTGAAAAACTTCACTCCACGGAACAGAGTTTTTTCCTTGCTTGAACCACTAATGTTAAGTTGGTGAGCACGAGCGAGATGAATTTTACTCCAAACCACCTCCTGGCGAGATTTCTCAATGCAGGCGGTGGCAGATGGCCGCTGCAGCTTTCGTTGAGAAACCTTCTGTTCGCATTGAGGAAGCTGCCGCTCAAGTAAAACATCTACTCGAGATGCAGAAAAAAGCAGCACTCTCTTGCGCTGCGCATGGTGCCGTTCGCGCTGATTTTCCAGCGCAGGACAAACACCTGGCATTAAAAATCAGTGAGAATGGTAGGGACCTAATACACTCTGCCGCTTGTGGAACTCTGCGTAGCGCGAACACGTTTTTGGGTGACTTGGAACTCGGCAAACTCCACCCAGTGTGCCAGTTCCATAAATTTGCTGTTCCAAATTGAGATCCTCTGTGTGCAATATTTTGCATGTATTTATACATGTATAGATAGCAGGTGTACACATCCTATCTTCATCTTGTGCTAGCATATATACCATAGCACCAGAGCAGCCTTGTAGTGAATAGGCTCAAGCTAAATAGAACACCTCTGGGCTGCATATGCAGTTAAGGCATGTGGGGATATTCCAATATGGCTGCAGCTGAAGTGAAGGAGTGACAGGCGCAAGGACTGCACCAGGGTTTGGTCCCCCTCCGCCACCAGGTGGCACAGCCCAGAAGACAGGCAGGGTAATGGCAGAGCTTTGAGTTTGGTGGAGCACTGACAGCTAATTAACTTTCCCTACGGGTATATGCGTGGTTAAGGCAGTCAGTGTTCTATCTGTGTGAGCAGATAGGCAGGGAGAGGAACAGGAAGGATCGCGGCAGGAAGCAGGAACAGGACGTGGCTTGGTTAGTTGGACTGGGGGGAGGTGGGGGCATGTTTTAGGAGTGGGGCAGTTTTCAGGGCTCAGGGCGGGGGGGATTGTGTTGGGGTAGTTTTATGGACAGTGGGAGGGATTTTAGGGCTCAGGGCAGGGGGGAATGGGCAGTGTTTAGGGCTCAGAGTGGGGGTGCTGGGGTCAGGATTGTTTTTTTTTAGCTGGGGGGCCGAGGTTTAGGGTTGGTTAATAGAGCTGGGGTGGGTAGATTACAATGCACAAAGGCTGCTTGAATTGTAGCGCTCAGGGCAAGGGGGCTTGGGTGGAATCTTTACCTTTACCAGTCATGCCTTTACAACGTAATTTGTTGTAAAGGCATGCATGGTAAAAGCTTGCGTGGTAAAGACGTGGCATTATAAAAACTGCATGGTTAAGGCATGCATGGTTTAGGCATGTGTGGTTGTGTCATACATTCGTAAAACTTAGTTGCAAATTTCTCATCTCCTTCGTTTGGAGGTTCTGCCAATAGAGTTAGACAGTGTACAATGCATACAATAAACTAATGTTGAAAGCAATAGAATTAAAAGTAAGGTTGCCAATTTGCTTTTGCCATTTTTACTAGAATCTTTTTACGAATATGAATAATCAGTTCTTATTAACATGCCACATGCTTAAGGGCCCAACAACAAATCTTTAAAGGGGACTTGAATTGGCCCGTCTGCGGGGACAAACATCATATTATATCACTTCCTGTGATATCATTGTCACTTACACTACTCTTATGATTTCCATTAAACAATAGCACTGATGGCGGGTATCCAGAAGTGGACATGGGGTTAATTTATGAATGATAAAAACGGTCATAAAAATATGATATTCATGAATTTGTTTCCAGCTGTTTTAATTGATTCATCCAACACCAGTACATCTGAGCTAGGTAGACACTCTCGATAACTGAGCGCTTAGAGGCACCCAACATCTTTTGAACCCCATAAGCGCAGGGCCACCAGGAGCCAGACAACTGCATTTGTGACACTGGAGCATAAGTTCTTCTCGTCATACAAGGAAATCATGGGCATTGCGAAAAACCGGAGTCAAAAATCAAGATATTTTCCTTAGCAAGTCAAGCATTCTACGGGATCTTTCCATAACCCCTGGATAAACCTGGTTACAATGTCAGTCTTTCTCCTCTTTCGTTTGTTGAAAGGACTTCTGCCGATGCTGTATGACTCCCAGAAAATCACCCTAATCCTAGCGATAGTCTTTTGCCTCGGGGACTGTTGAGACAGTTTATATAATGGCCTACTGATCACTTCCCACTCTGAACTCAAGAGAGTTCAATATTTTGCAGCTTGCCTATTGTTTGCATTGAAACACCATGAACACATCAACTTGACCTTGAAATTCCCTCTACTGGTTGCCTGTAAATGACAAAGCAACCTTGAAAACACGTTGCCTAGAACACAAACAGAGAAAGTGAGCACCTTAAATTCAAAATATAGTTAAGAAAACCATCTATTCACCCAGGCATTTGGATTTTAACTGGACCTCACTTCTGTCCTTTCCAGATGGATTTTTTGCCCTGGCTGGTCAGGTGCCTAGAACACGCTTGCCTCCTCCAACTGACCGCAGGACTTTGTCTCTGGAAGGCTTTGCTATGTTCTTGGAACCATGTGACATAAGCAACTTGGCTTATTGAGTGGCTTGGGGCCTCCTGCATTGACCTATGACACTTGACCCCAACCAAAGCACTCTTAGGCCACCATTTGGCGGTTAGTAGAGCTTTACAAAAAGTCCAAATATATACATAAGCACATTTCTTAAGGGGTAATTCTTGATATGGGTATAGTGAGGGGTTGTCCAACTAATAACTCATAAAAGAAATGGGTAAGCAATGGGCTTTATATAGAATTCCAGATCTATTAAGCACAAATCCCTAGACAACATGAGGGGCTGATGTGCATGTAAACACGGTATGCTGGATTGGGTGATCCTTGGGCAGGGGAAGTGAGTAGTTTGGGGCAAATGGACAGCCAATGCTAGGGCAGACATTAGCCTCTGTCAATCACCTTTGTGTCTAACTACAACTGAGGAGCCTAGAGGCGATTCACAGTACAGTGTGAACTATAAAAAATATATATATAAGTACATGCAGTACTATATACAATCTGCACTAAAGGCCGTTCATTGCGAACACCGTGGTAAAGATACTTTATGAACCACACTTTGGGGTTAACACTTGGCGGCTTAGCCTGCCCAACACCCTGCGTATCTCAATGTTTTTCATAAAACAATTGTTCAGCAGGAAAAGAGTTTTTACTCTTTGTCCGCGCGTGTAGAAATGAAGCATGAGCAGTTCAACGTCTGAGATCAGTGCTTGCTCTTTGGAGAGTCCACGGAAAACAATGAGCAAATGAAAGGGGGGGGGGGGGTGAGTGGGGGGGGAGCCTGTCATATATAGAAGGCGCACATGCGGAAGTGTATCTGTAAGAAAATAGGGCTCAAGTTAGCTTTGAATGCAGAGTCTGACAGTGAAACCTTATGCACTGTGCAACGTTTGCCTTTACATGTTCAGCTGGACTATTTGACAGCTAAATTGGACAAACACACCCTGCTGCGTTTCTTCGCTCGACACAAAGCACCCCCAGTGTAGGCCGAAGTTAACGGGGCGTAAGTATCTCTTCAACAGAGAAACGCAGGGGTTTGCTGCTCCCGCGGATGGAGCCAGCACACCAGCTTCTCGTTCTCGCGACGGCTTCTAGCAACGAATGGACCGTTAAAGTGAAAAATTCAATCTCCTTTTTTTGTTTCATTTCTTCTGCTTCCAAATTAGGTTTGCGCGTGAACGTGGAGCGTTTAAAGCGGCCCATTGTCGGTTCACAAATGAAATAAACCCCAAACAGCTGCCCTCGCCGCTTCCGCCTCGCTTTGAGCCGCGCTTGTTGCTGGCTGCAGCCCGCCATATTGGGAGAATGTAAGCATTTAAATCCGATTGCTTTTCCAGACTGAAGCTCTGAAGACCAGATGCTTATTCATTGTGCCCACAGGGTGCAGGGCTGTGTACAAATGTTCTCTGTGGGCACTGCTTGTGGCATACGCAGTGGGTACTTATGTCTCTGTTGGCATAAAACACCACTCGATGGGCCTCGGCTTTCTAGGCAATCAAGACTGATAGTCTCTGTATAATCACTTTTATTTGCTTGCCATTTGAAGGCCGAACAGGGGAAATTGGAGTGAATGTCCAAAAACTGAATACAATTATTCCGTGAAGGAAGGAATCTTACTTATAAACAGAATAACACAATACTTGTAAGACGAGAGGCCACAACCTTAGAAATTCAACTCACACTATTTTTCTTCAAAGGATGCTATAGGTTTTTAGTTGTCCTTTCATCTAACTCACCAAACAGCAATATCTCAGTAGTTATCCATTTTGCTTATATTTTATGTTGGTTTTTTTATGGTGCCTGCGAGATGCGATTCCTTCAGTATGATGAAATATGGTAAACAGGGAGGAGCCACTGAGACTAAAGCGGCCTTCTCAGAGGATGAGCTGTTGTGTGATGTTGATTTTAGTTGCGAGGCTTCGTACTTTTTTGATTTGTTTAATGTTGATTTGTGACCATTAATGTGCAGTTTGCGGTGTTGTTATATGTGTCTGTAGTTTTGATTTTGAATGAGTGGTGCTCTTTCTTGTACCCGAGTCTTATCTGTCCTTCTCACACCTTGTTTCCAATATTCGAGGTCAATTTTCCCTGTGTCATTTTGTCTAAAGTTGGCCTGGCCTGGTAGAAAGTAAACCTGTCCCTGGATCTCTCCTGCTCCCTGATCTCCTATCTGAGTCTGTGTGCCCCTATGTTCGTTGTTTAGCAGGGTTAGGTTTCTGACTAACAGGGTCTCCCCAAAGGGGGAGAGGCTACTGCTGTTTACCCCAGGCCCACCTCTTTTTGGTGGCCATCGCTGCCCTTACTAAATCTAATTTTACCTCATGAAAGCAGGACATGCATGTATTTTTGATATATTCTTAACATTCTTAAAGCATATAAATTCAGCCACCACTAGGTGATGCCATATACTGGAACTGCATCCACTTGTGTCCGGGGTAGGCCGGAATGGCTAGTTGGCCATGCCACTCTGGCATTTTCCCAGTGGATTGCAGGCTTGGGGCTGCTTTCAGAGAAGAGTGGGTTACTATGATCCAATCACGCCCCAAGTCTGCTTTCTAGCCGTGCCGGTTGCAGTACGGGTCTGGTTTGACCATTTTTGCTAGGGCTGATTTTCATTTCCAGTCTCGCTTTGGTTTCAGGACACTCTTATTTTAAAGAGGTGCTCAAGCTACCAGAAAACCAGAGCAGGGCGGCACATGATGTGTGTGACCTGTGCCCCACAGAATTTTCTGAAAGGCCTGCAGACCAATAGACTTAGTAGTGCCTGTACAGTATATTGTTGCTGATGGAAGAGCTTCTTGTGTTTAGGCAACTGTGATGAGGCAAGAGAAATGTTTGGGAAGAGGGTTTTGTCCGGTGTCATTTGGTGTAAAATGTTGTGGTGTAATGCTGTTTGCAGTTTTTGCATATGTTAACATATGTGATAAAGATACATTGTGGTATGGTGATGCATTGTATGGTCTGGAGTGGTGTTAGATGGTGCAGGGGCAGATTGTTAGACAGCATGGTGTTATGAAGTGTGATTTGCAGTGGCATGGGGGTGTGATGTAATATGTTGTTTGATGTGATGGGAGGTGAGGTTTTGTGAAGTGGGCTGTTGTACAGTTGAAGGTATGGTGGAGTGTGCAGCATGGATCTAAATCTTTTATGAGCAGTTACCTGAAGAGTTGTATTACAGTTTTGTATGCTGTGGCGTGGAGTCTTACTAAATGGTACAGGAGTATGCTGGAGTTTGGGGAGGTGTGGTTTTGTGAATAATGCTGTGATGTTTCGGGGTATGATGTAGTCTGATGTACTCTTATGATGGGAATGCAGTTATGTGGGAATTTGCGACAGGCAATTTTTTAAAGATGGGTAGGTGGCGTGTGGCCCTACTCCCAGAGCTGTAATACGGCCCCAGGGACCCCATCTCCCAGGGCCTGCATGCTTCTTTTTTTGTGAGAGGCGGGGGCATGTTGCCCGCCTCCCAAACAGATTTCAGCCCTGGTGCCCGAAAGGCTCCTATCTCCACAGGAACACTATTGCTCCACTGGGCAGAGTAACCATTTTCTTTTTTCCGGGGCCCACAGCGTGGCAGGGAAAAATGTTTGCTCCTGCTGTGGGAGCAGAATCTAAATATGCTTCCACAAGACAGGAGTATGCTTGCAGCTGGCTCCTGCCAGCTCCCAAAAAGGGTGCTGGCCGGGGAGTCAGCAGTGGCCAGGGTAGTCCAGGAAGTTCCCTGTGGCCCTTAAAGAATTTCATGGATGATGTGGGTGCCACAGGTGGGCACTGGGACACCACCCCCTTTCCCAAAAATGGAGGCTGGATCTCACCAAAGGAGCCAACAGGAGCTGCAGGAGCTTTGGGGCTTTCACGGAGCCCACAACATATTGAAAAGATGTGGGTGCCCTGGGTCGGCACACACATTGACAAAAAGTGGCCAGCATCCCTTTACCCTTTGTTTTTTTCCATTGGAGGAAAAACAAATATGGATGTCATAAATGATGTAATAGAACATGTCATGAGTGATTGAGTTATGTATTATATGAGGTCATAAGCAGTGCATGTTGGGGCACAAGTTATAGTTATCTGTGCTAAATATAACTGGTGAATTTCAGTGTTTTCTTTTATGATGTCACTGAGATATTCACCTAACTATAACGTCACTTTAACCTTTCTTTTTTTCAGTGAATTTCTAACTTTAAAAAAAAAAAGATCTTTGTATCACACCTATAATGTTGCTGTGACCTTTGATTTTTTTCTGTTAATTTCTAGGGTTTTTTAACGTAAAGTAATATTTTATTACCATATGTAAAGTTAACCTTCACTAATCCCCTCTTTGGCTGTGCGCAGTGGGAGTTGGCCGAGAGCTTGACCTGCTGCCAGGCTCTGTGACCAAACCCCCAGCAGGCAGCCAACCCACGTCGTGCACAGGCTTTGGTGTGCGTGGCGTAGGATTGGCCTTCGAGCCCACGGGACCCGATTCGCCAGGGCCAAAACATTATATTACATTATGGACTGTGCGGAAGCTTGAGCTGCAGTATTGGGCCTCATATCCTTGTTTTGCATGGCGAGTGCTTTTTTGGGATGTTCCGTGCCCATGATGAGGCCGCCCTGAAGAGTCCTGGGCTCCAGAAACGGAAGATTGTTTTTGGATGTTAAGTGAGGAGCCTGACTCACTCACGCCCCCAACCTACGAAGGATATGCTAATGAGCAAAAATGGGATGCGTGTGGAAGGGATTCGAGCAGGATGATTCCTGCTACGATCGTGCTGCAACAGATAGTTTCTGCTGGTCGCACGCAGAATGGAAACACTGCGGCATTTCACCTGACTGCTTTTATACTTAAACCACTTGAACATCAGTGCAGGTATTGAGCATCAATGTCCAACAAGGCTCAAATATAAGGACTTCCAGTTTTAACATCTCTAATTGCACTGCACTGTGGGAGTTGATGTTTTCAAGTCGTCACGTGATTAAAAATCTTTTAAATAGCACGCCCAAGCGCACGTTGGTGTCTCCTTCCTCCTGTGATCAAGGCTATACAGCCGAAACGTTAGGAAAAGGGAAGTAGGCGCTGCTGGACTGTGCGGAAGCTTGAGCTGCAGAATTGGGCCTCATATCCTTGTTTTGCATGGCGAGTGCTTTTTTGGGATGTTCCGTGCCCATGATGAGGCCGCCCTGAAGAGTCCTGGGCTCCAGAAACGGAAGATTGTTTTTGGATGTTAAGTGAGGAGCCTGACTCACTCACGCCCCCAACCTACGAAGGATATGCTAATGAGCAAAAATGGGATGCGTGTGGAAGGGATTCGAGCAGGATGATTCCTGCTACGATCGTGCTGCAACAGATAGTTTCTGCTGGTCGCACGCAGAATGGAAACACTGCGGCATTTCACCTGACTGCTTTTATACTTAAACCACTTGAACATCAGTGCAGGTATTGAGCATCAATGTCCAACAAGGCTCAAATATAAGGACTTCCAGTTTTAACATCTCTAATTGCACTGCACTGTGGGAGTTGATGTTTTCAAGTCGTCACGTGATTAAAAATCTTTTAAATAGCACGCCCAAGCGCACGTTGGTGTCTCCTTCCTCCTGTGATCAAGGCTATACAGCCGAAACGTTAGGAAAAGGGAAGTAGGCGCTGCTGGACTGTGCGGAAGCTTGAGCTGCAGTATTGGGCCTCATATCCTTGTTTTGCATGGCGAGTGCTTTTTTGGGATGTTCCGTGCCCATGATGAGGCCGCCCTGAAGAGTCCTGGGCTCCAGAAACGGAAGATTGTTTTTGGATGTTAAGTGAGGAGCCTGACTCACTCACGCCCCCAACCTACGAAGGATATGCTAATGAGCAAAAATGGGATGCGTGTGGAAGGGATTCGAGCAGGATGATTCCTGCTACGATCGTGCTGCAACAGATAGTTTCTGCTGGTCGCACGCAGAATGGAAACACTGCGGCATTTCACCTGACTGCTTTTATACTTAAACCACTTGAACATCAGTGCAGGTATTGAGCATCAATGTCCAACAAGGCTCAAATATAAGGACTTCCAGTTTTAACATCTCTAATTGCACTGCACTGTGGGAGTTGATGTTTTCAAGTCGTCACGTGATTAAAAATCTTTTAAATAGCACGCCCAAGCGCACGTTGGTGTCTCCTTCCTCCTGTGATCAAGGCTATACAGCCGAAACGTTAGGAAAAGGTAAGTAGGCGCTGCTGGACTGTGCGGAAGCTTGAGCTGCAGTATTGGGCCTCATATCCTTGTTTTGCATGGCGAGTGCTTTTTTGGGATGTTCCGTGCCCATGATGAGGCCGCCCTGAAGAGTCCTGGGCTCCAGAAACGGAAGATTGTTTTTGGATGTTAAGTGAGGAGCCTGACTCACTCACGCCCCCAACCTACGAAGGATATGCTAATGAGCAAAAATGGGATGCATGTGGAAGGGATTCGAGCAGGATGATTCCTGCTACGATCGTGCTGCAACAGATAGTTTCTGCTGGTCGCACGCAGAATGGAAACACTGCGGCATTTCACCTGACTGCTTTTATACTTAAACCACTTGAACATCAGTGCAGGTATTGAGCATCAATGTCCAACAAGGCTCAAATATAAGGACTTCCAGTTTTAACATCTCTAATTGCACTGCACTGTGGGAGTTGATGTTTTCAAGTCGTCACGTGATTAAAAATCTTTTAAATAGCACGCCCAAGCGCACGTTGGTGTCTCCTTCCTCCTGTGATCAAGGCTATACAGCCGAAACGTTAGGAAAAGGGAAGTAGGCGCTGCTGGACTGTGCGGAAGCTTGAGCTGCAGTATTGGGCCTCATATCCTTGTTTTGCATGGCGAGTGCTTTTTTGGGATGTTCCGTGCCCATGATGAGGCCGCCCTGAAGAGTCCTGGGCTCCAGAAACGGAAGATTGTTTTTGGATGTTAAGTGAGGAGCCTGACTCACTCACGCCCCCAACCTACGAAGGATATGCTAATGAGCAAAAATGGGATGCGTGTGGAAGGGATTCGAGCAGGATGATTCCTGCTACGATCGTGCTGCAACAGATAGTTTCTGCTGGTCGCACGCAGAATGGAAACACTGCGGCATTTCACCTGACTGCTTTTATACTTAAACCACTTGAACATCAGTGCAGGTATTGAGCATCAATGTCCAACAAGGCTCAAATATAAGGACTTCCAGTTTTAACATCTCTAATTGCACTGCACTGTGGGAGTTGATGTTTTCAAGTCGTCACGTGATTCAAAATCTTTTAAATAGCACGCCCAAGCGCACGTTGGTGTCTCCTTCCTCCTGTGATCAAGGCTATACAGCCGAAACGTTAGGAAAAGGGAAGTAGGCGCTGCTGGACTGTGCGGAAGCTTGAGCTGCAGTATTGGGCCTCATATCCTTGTTTTGCATGGCAAGTGCTTTTTTGGGATGTTCCGTGCCCATGATGAGGCCGCCCTGAAGAGTCCTGGGCTCCAGAAACGGAAGATTGTTTTTGGATGTTAAGTGAGGAGCCTGACTCACTCATGCCTCCAACCTACGAAGGATATGCTAATGAGCAAAAATGGGATGCGTGTGGAAGGGATTCGAGCAGGATGATTCCTGCTACGATCGTGCTGCAACAGATAGTTTCTGCTGGTCGCACGCAGAATGGAAACACTGCGGCATTTCACCTGACTGCTTTTATACTTAAACCACTTGAACATCAGTGCAGGTATTGAGCATCAATGTCCAACAAGGCTCAAATATAAGGACTTCCAGTTTTAACATCTCTAATTGCACTGCACTGTGGGAGTTGATGTTTTCAAGTCGTCACGTGATTAAAAATCTTTTAAATAGCACGCCCAAGCGCACATTGGTGTCTCCTTCCTCCTGTGATCAAGGCTATACAGCCGAAACGTTAGGAAAAGGGAAGTAGGCGCTGCTGGACTGTGCGGAAGCTTGAGCTGCAGTATTGGGCCTCATATCCTTGTTTTGCATGGCGAGTGCTTTTTTGGGATGTTCCGTGCCCATGATGAGGCCGCCCTGAAGAGTCCTGGGCTCCAGAAACGGAAGATTGTTTTTGGATGTTAAGTGAGGAGCCTGACTCACTCACGCCCCCAACCTACGAAGGATATGCTAATGAGCAAAAATGGGATGCGTGTGGAAGGGA
Organism: Triturus cristatus; assembly: GCF_964204655.1. Lineage (NCBI taxonomy): Eukaryota > Metazoa > Chordata > Amphibia > Caudata > Salamandridae > Triturus > Triturus cristatus. The sequence goes on along the minus strand of NC_140580.1, from coordinate 132,875,902 downwards.
TTCGAGCAGGATGATTCCTGCTACGATCGTGCTGCAACAGATAGTTTCTGCTGGTCGCACGCAGAATGGAAACACTGCGGCATTTCACCTGACTGCTTTTATACTTAAACCTCTTGAACATCAGTGCAGGTATTGAGCATCAATGTCCAACAAGGCTCAAATATAAGGACTTCCAGTTTTAACATCTCTAATTGCACTGCACTGTGGGAGTTGATGTTTTCAAGTCGTCACGTGATTAAAAATCTTTTAAATAGCACGCCCAAGCGCACGTTGGTGTCTCCTTCCTCCTGTGATCAAGGCTATACAGCCGAAACGTTAGGAAAAGGGAAGTAGGCGCTGCTGGACTGTGCGGAAGCTTGAGCTGCAGTATTGGGCCTCATATCCTTGTTTTGCATGGCGAGTGCTTTTTTGGGATGTTCCGTGCCCATGATGAGGCCGCCCTGAAGAGTCCTGGGCTCCAGAAACGGAAGATTGTTTTTGGATGTTAAGTGAGGAGCCTGACTCACTCACGCCCCCAACCTACGAAGGATATGCTAATGAGCAAAAATGGGATGCGTGTGGAAGGGATTCGAGCAGGATGATTCCTGCTACGATCGTGCTGCAACAGATAGTTTCTGCTGGTCGCACGCAGAATGGAAACACTGCGGCATTTCACCTGACTGCTTTTATACTTAAACCACTTGAACATCAGTGCAGGTATTGAGCATCAATGTCCAACAAGGCTCAAATATAAGGACTTCCAGTTTTAACATCTCTAATTGCACTGCACTGTGGGAGTTGATGTTTTCAAGTCGTCACGTGATTAAAAATCTTTTAAATAGCACGCCCAAGCGCACGTTGGTGTCTCCTTCCTCCTGTGATCAAGGCTATACAGCCGAAACGTTAGGAAAAGGGAAGTAGGCGCTGCTGGACTGTGCGGAAGCTTGAGCTGCAGTATTGGGCCTCATATCCTTGTTTTGCATGGCGAGTGCTTTTTTGGGATGTTCCGTGCCCATGATGAGGCCGCCCTGAAGAGTCCTGGGCTCCAGAAACGGAAGATTGTTTTTGGATATATATATATATATATATATATATATATATATATATATATATATATATATATATATTCACTGAAAAAACCATAGGTTTCACACATGATATAGGTATATAGGTATCTGGACATTTCACTCGTAAAAAACCATTGAAATTCCCCCGTTATAGTTAGTTCAGCTAACTATAACTTGCGCGACCGCAATCCACTGCTGATGACGTCAGATATTACATCACTGATGACATATGTGTCTTTCTGAAAAAAAAATATTTGTAATATATGTATAGCTAAAAATTAATGGAAGAAGACATGGGTAAATAAGTGTCTAAATACAGTGATGTAATATCTGACGTCATCAGCAGAGGATTGCGGTCGCGTGAGTTATAGTTGCCTGCACTAACTATAACGGGGGAATTTCAATGGTTTTTCACGAGTGAAATGTCCAGCTAACTATAACATGTGTGAAACCTATGGTTTTTTAAGTGAATATATATATATATATATATATATATATATATATTGATGGGAGGGGGCGTGAAACCTCCATCCTCGAGCCTTAATTAGCTCCGGGGACTCAATTATTGTTATTATTATTATTAAATTGAGTTTGTAGGGCGTGCAGCTACCCCAAAGGTTTTCCTGGCGCCAAGCCGGGAAAGAAGGAAATGTAGTAAGTGAAAGGGATTAGTATTAAAAGTTAAAATAACCAAGCCTTTAAACCCTTGCGGAAGGCACCAAGCACGGTTTCCTTTTGCAGGGAAGCAGGTAAAGAGTTCCATAGGGTTGGTGCCAAGTTGGAGAAAGACATGCCTCGCATACGAATACGTCTGATTTTTGGGACAACCAACCTAGTCTGCTGGGTGGATCGCAGGGAACGGCAGGGCTGGTATCGCTGAACCAGATCTTGAAGATATTGCGGGGCCACTCCTGTTATAATTTTAAACATCTAGCACAAAACTTTATATTTCACCTGTTTCTCCATCATCAGCCAGTGTAGGTCATGAAGAAATCCCGAGACAGAGGAGAACCTAGGCAGGCGACAAAGCAGTCCAGCAGCTGCATTTTGTACTACTTGAAGACTCTGGATCGTCGCTTTGTTGGTTCCTAGGTAAAGAACATTACCGTAGTCCAGTCTAGAAGTGATCAGGGCATGAACGAATAGTTTCTTACCTGTCGGTGTAGTTTTGCAGCTTGAAGATCTTTCTGGATTCACTATGCTGTGCATTATTCCGCGATCTTGTGGTTGGGTCCGGATTCGTAGTCTTTTCTTTGTTTTTTTTTTTTTTTTTTCGTAGCCCAGGTGGGCGTCGACGTCCACCATTTGGTGCACCTCCCGTGACGTCGTCGTGCTTCCTGCGGAAGTCCCACCTTTGGGGCGCCATCTTCGGGTTCTTTTTTCCTTTTTTTTCTTTTTTTTTTTTTTCTTTTTAACCCTAGGCGATTGATTAATCCTTCTTGTCCATTTTTCTGTATGTTTTCATTTCTTTGATCTTTTCCATTTTACCCCCTCTTCCTCCAGCCTCATCTTCCTGGCGGAGGTGGGTGGGTTCGCTAGTGAATCCAGAAAGATCTTCAAGCTGCAAAACTACACCGACAGGTAAGAAACTATTCGTTTTGCAGCGTGAATCTTTCTGGATTCACTATGCTGTGCATAGACTTTGTAGCGGTTTTCCTAATTCTGTGGCGGCTGGGTGGTAGATGAGCGTTGGTCGTTGAAAATGTGCTGAAGCACCTTCTGTCCAACCTGTGCTTCCTTGTTCATCTGAATGTCCACGCAGTAGTGTTTTGTGAACGTGTGCACAGATGCCCAAGTTGCCGCGAGGCATATGTCCTGGATGGGCGTGTTCGCCAGGAAGGCCACGGTGGCCCCCTTCTTCCTTGTGGAGTGAGCCTGCGGCCCCTCCGCTAGCTCCTGTCCTGCCTGTTTGTGGCAGAATTGAATAGTGAGGGCAATCCACCTCGCGATGGTGCCCTTAGTCACTGGCCTACCCATGAAGCTAGTAGCAAAGGACACAAACAGCTGTTTCGACTTCCTGAGTTCCTTGGTTCTCTCAATGTAGTGCATCACCGCTCTTCTTGCGTCGAGGGTGTGCAGGGCTTTTTCTGCGTTTGAAGTCGGGTTTTGGAAGAAACTTGGTATCTGAATACTCTGATTCATGTGGAACGCCGACACCACCTTGGGCATGAAGTGTGGGTCCGTTCTCAGGACTATCCTATCCTTGTGAATCTGAATGTAGGGTTCCTGCAGCGTTAGTGCTTGAAGCTCGCTCACCCTGCGTAGTGAGGTTATGGCCACCAGAAAGGCCGTTTTCATGGTCAGCATCTGCAGTGTGGCCTTGTGAATGGGTTCAAACGGTGCCTTCATGAGCTCCGTCAGGACCACATTCAGATTCCATGCCGGCGGCGGCAACCTTTTCGGGGGGGGCCATCCTTTTGGCTCCTTCCATGAATCTCCTCACCACCTGCGAGCTGAAGAAACTTCCACCCTTTTCACCTCTGGTGTAGGCCACGATTGCCGCTAGGTGTACCCTTAGTGAGCTCGAGCAGAGGTTACTCTTTAGAAGGTGTGTGAGGTACCTCAGTACTGTTGAGTCTCTTGTCATTCTGTTTTGCAGGCCCTTTTTCCGGCACCACACAGTGAACCTCTTCCATTTTGCGCTGTAGTATTTTCGTGTAGTTGGTTTCCTCGCCTCCCGTAGCACTCGCATCGTGCTTGGAGGCAATCTTAGGTGTGCGAACTCTAGGTCTTCAGGAGCCATGCCGCCAGGTTGAGGGTCTCTGGCTCTGGGTGCAGGACCTCTCCGTTTTGCATTGAGAGCAGGTCCTTCCTCCTCTCGAACCTGTATGGGTTGCCTTGTGCCATTTCTTGAATTTGTGAGAACCATGTCTGTCTCGCCCACTGCGGAGCCACTAGGATCAGAGTCATGTTGCTGGTTCTGCACTTGTCGAGCACTCTGTGCAACAGGGGTATCGGTGGAAAGGCGTAGGCAAATGTCCTCGACCAGCTTATCCATAGGGCATTTCCCTTGGATTGCTGATCTGGTTGCCTGGACGCGAAGCTTTGGCATTTTGCATTGTGGCGTGTTGCAAATAGGTCTATTGTGGGAGTCCCCCATCTCCGGAAGAGTTTCTCCGTTTCCTGGGCATTGAGCTCCCACTCGTGCGATGCTGAGGTCTGCCTGCTTAGCCAGTCTGCCTCCACATTGTCCTTCCCCGGTAGGTGAATTGCCAGTAGATCTATCCTGAGAGGTATGGCCCATCTCCAAATCTCCTGAGCTAGGGATGAGAGTGGGAACGACTGTGTCCCCCCTTGTTTGTTGATGTAGAACATTGCCGTGGTGTTGTCTGTTTGGACCAACACCCTCTGGTTGAACAGGTGTCTCTGGAATGCCTTCAGGGCTAGCAGGATTGTTTTCAACTCGAGGTAGTTGATATGGCGGACCGCATCTGCTGGAGCCCATAGACCCCTCACTCTGAGGTTGTCCATGTGCGCTCCCCATCCCCTCTGCGATGCGTCCGTGGTAATGGTCACTGTTGGGATTGGTGGTGTCAGGCTTCTCCCTGTTGTTATGTTGTCTCTGTTCCACCAAGTTATCTCCTCCTGCACTGCGTGCGTAACAACCACTAGATCCTCCCAACTTCCGTTTGCTTGTGACCATTGCTGTTGTAGCCATTCCTGGAATGGTCTCATGTGCAGGCGTACATTCGGCACCAGCTGGATACAGGACGCCATCATCCCCATCGTCTTGCTCACAGCCCTCACTGTCAGAGCTCGCCCCTTCTGGTAGAGCTTCGTCTCCTTCAGTAGAGCATCTGTCCTCCTGTCGCTGGGCACTACTGTACTGTTGCGGGAGTTGATCTTTGCCCCCAGGAAAATCTTCACCTGTTCCGGTTCCAGCGATGATTTTCCCCAGTGGATCGAGAATCCCAGATTCGTGAGGGTGTCTGTTACGCGTTTTGCGTGCCTCTCGCACTTTTCGCGTGAGTTTGCCTTGACCAGCCAGTCGTCCAAGTAGGGGTAGACATGTATTCCCTGCCTTCGTAGGTGTGCCGCTAGGCATTTTGTAAAGACCCTTGGTGCTGATTTTAATCCGAAGGCCAGGGTTGTGAACTGGTAGTGTTCCTGTTCGATGTTGAATCTTAGAAGGCCCTTGTGCCTTCTGTTTATTGGGATGTGAAGGTAGGCATCCTTGAGGTCCACGGTGACCATGAAGTCCCCTTCTCTTATTTGTGGCAGAACCTCCTGCAGTGAAGTCATTTTGAACCTTTGCGTTCTGATGAACTTGTTTAGGTAACGGAGGTCCAGTATGGGCCTGAGGTCTCCGTCTACCTTCGGGACCACGAAGTAGTTTGAGTAGACCCCTTTGTTGCGTTCTCTGAACGGCACTGTCTCTATGGCTCCCTTTTGTAGGAGTTTCCGCGTTTCTTCTCTGAGTATTGCCAGTTCTTGGGCCGATCTCAGTCTTCCCTTCGGTTTCCTGTTTGGCGGTCTTTTCTCCAAATCTACGCAGTATCCGTACTGCACGACGTTCCGTATCCACTTGTCTGTGGTTATACGCCGCCACTCCTGAAGGTAGAACCTCAGTCTTCCGCCTACAGGTGTTGTATGCTCGTAGGCTCTTGAATCTTCTCTTCCCCCTGATGACACTTTTTTGCGCCTCACCCTTGGGGTCCTGACGAGGGTAGGCGTCCTCTTGCGTGCTGAGTCACTTCGACGAGGGCTGTTCGCCCCCTCTCCTCCTTTGGCCACGTCCGTTCCCTCTCCCGCGAAAGGACTGTCCCCGAGCTTGATATTGCCAGTTTTGCTTCTGCTGACCTTGTCCGTGACCTTCACCCTGCTGACCTTGTTGGAACGCCTGGTGCGACGTCCCCTGCTGGCTTCCTCCCCTACCGTAGGGTCTCCTCGAGGGATTTCCTCGCCTCATTCCCCTAAGCTGTAGGGCCCCCATGGACCTCGCCGTCTCGTTTTCTTTTTTCAGCTGGGTGAGCTTCTCGTCCACTGTTGCTCCGAACAGTGTCTCTCCGTTGAAGGGGGTGCCAAGGATGTTGTTCTGCACTTCCTGTTTGAATCCCGAGATTCTTAGCCATGCATGCCTCCTCTCTGTGACCCCTATGGCCATGAGTCTTGCTGAAGTCTCTGCCCCATCCAACGCCGTCTTTATACAGGAGTTGGCGATGTTCTTGCCTTCGTCTATCAGGTGAGAGGCTCTCTGGCGGTATTCTTCGGGGAGGTGCTTTACTAGCTCCCCCATCTCATCCCAGTGCTGGTATTGGTGTCTATTGAGGAGTGCATTCGAATTCGCCATGCGCCAGTGCATTGCGGCGTTCCTCTCGACCTTTCTTCCTGTGAGGTCAATCCTCCTGCTCTCCTTATCCGGAGGTGGGCCCGAAGTTGCTGGTACGTTGGCCCTTCTCCTGGCCGTGGAGGCTATGATGGAGTCCGCGGTCACGCTACCCTTGATGTAAGGGGGGTCCAGGGAGGAGTGCTTATATTTCTTCTCTGTCCTGGGCGTGATCGACCGGCAGGTCGCAGGTTCCTTGAAGGCTTCTCTCCCCTGATTCATCACGCTTTGTAGCATGGGGAGGAACTGGCTCCTTGTCTGGATGGGGAGCAGTGTCTCGACGAGAAAAACGGCTTTCGGTTTCTCCTCGTCGAGTTTGACGCCGAAGGCCATTGCTGCGCTCCTGACCACCATATTGTAGACCCCGATGTCGTCGGGTGGCGAAGGCCTCGAAGGGTACGTGTCCACGGGCTCCTCCGGGTTTTCGGTGTCAAGATCGTGCCATTCGACGTCGTTGCTGGTAGATGCCGCCGATTCGTAGAACGACCGTTGGTCTTCTTCCTCGGCTTCTCCCTCATAATAGGGCTCTTCTTCCTCTTCGAGATCCCTTGTCAGCCCTTCGGCGTCGAACTCGTCTTCGACCTCACCGACGTCCGCCGATGAAACCGTTGGAATCTTGAATTCCTTCATCCTGGCGTCGAACTCCTTCTTCCTTTGAAGGATGTTCTCCATTTCGGCCTCGAGCCGCCTCTTCTTTTTCTCCATCTCGGAGATGCTTTCGGCGTCGACCGCAGGTCTTTTCGATGAAACTTGCGTCGACGTCGAACGTTCTTTCTGCGTCAATCGGCCCGTTTCATGGGATGTTTTCGACGACCCTTGCCTTTCGGCGTCTTTCGGCACCAGGGAGTCCTTTTCTAAGGATCCGCTCGGCCTCTTGTCTGTGGTTCCCCCTTTGGACGTCGAAGTTTTCGGCGCCGGGGCTCCCTTCGTGGACTTTGACTCAGTTTTTCTCGAGTCACCCTCGTGTTGTCGAGGTACTTTCTGTTTTGCGCTCGACGATTCTCTTACCTCGTCTTCTTTTTTCTTGTCGGTCTCTACGACCGTGAAGTTTTCGGCTGTCTCGGCGACGTTGTCCTCGTCGTCCGTGGAGAGGCCCAGATCGTAGAGCGTCGGGGGCTTCCCCTTGCCATCCATGTTGGCGTTGGCTCTTCTCTGCCGCTCTCTCACCCTGAGTGTCTTCGGCGCGAAGGCTGAGCAGGCGTTGCAGTCGATACTCTGGTGATCGACCGGTAGGCAGAGGTTGCAGACCGGATGCTGGTCTTTCTGCGCGAACTTGTGGTGGCAGTTTGGGCAGAACTTGAATGGCGTCTTGTCCATTGCGCTCAGGGTCTCTGAGCGTGCATTCTCCAAGGCCGTCGAAGAAAAAGGGCGCTGGTCCTCTTTTCTTCGCGCTCCTGATGAAATCTCTTCCTTTCCTGATATCTTCTAGTGATTCTATCGACGAAACTCGCTTTTCTTCCTTCTTCCTCCGAGTGTAATTCTGGAGCTTCCCGATGACGATCCAGACCCAACGGCGGAAAAAAGAATCTGAAGATGGCGCCCCAAAGGTGGGACTTCCGCAGGAAGCACGACGACGTCACGGGAGGTGCACCAAATGGTGGACGTCGACGCCCACCTGGGATACGAAAAAAAAAAAAAAAAAACAAAGAAAAGACTACGAATCCGGACCCAACCACAAGATCGCGGAATAATGCACAGCATAGTGAATCCAGAAAGATTCACGCTGCAAAACTACTGTTCTCTGTGTTGAGAGGGGAATCAGCCATAAGAACTTCTTTAGCCATTTCAAAACAGGAAAACAGGTGGAAGACACCTTGGCTACTTGTTGTTTCATCGACAGATGTTCATCTATGATGAAACCCAAATTCCGAACATGGTTCACCAGCGTGGGTGGAGTTCCCAGTTCAGAGGGCCAATGTTGCAGTCCCCAAAGCACCTGTCTTTTACCTAAAATCATGACTTCAATCTTGTCCCCGTTTAATTTGAGCAGGTATCAACTTGACTCAGTCCTAACTGAAGGACTGAGGGTTCAGATCCCTTAGAAGAAGAAAGGGAAAAAATGATCTGGGGATTGTCAGCATAGGAATAAAATGACAAACCTGCCTCTTCACCAACCTCCGCTAATGGCCGGACATATACATTAAAATAGAAGTGGGCTCAGCACCGAGCCCTGTGGAACTCCGTCTGGAGAAAGGATAGGAGTAAGAGCTTGCCGATGCAGAGAAGACCTGGAAGGCTCAGGTCTTAACAAAAGTACAGAGCCACCCCAAGGCCGTTCCCACCAAGCCCACGGACTGTAAGGCTTTCACCAGAAAGTGATGCGACACCGTGTCGAAAGCAGCGCTGAGATCCAGCAAAACTAGTGCAGCTGTTTCACCCTCATCTTACCGGTGCCTTAACATTTCGGTCATCCCTAGGAGAGTGGATTCAGTGGAGAAACTGGCTCTAAAAACGGATTGAGAAGTATGAAGGAAGTCCTGAGATTCAATAAAGGAGGTCAACTGGCCATTAACGCGCTTTTCAATTTTTTTTAAAAAGATAGGGAGCAGCGAAATGGGGTGGTAGTTTTGCGGAGTGACAGGGTTGGAATTTGCTTTCTTCAAGAGAGGGAGTACCATGACCTGTTTCCATTCATGCGGAACTATAACGTCCTGTAGAGATGCAATAAGAGTTCCATTATTGTCAAAAGTATGGAAGTGTCAAGCTGTTTCAACACATGAGAAGGAAGTAAATCGCGGAGGGAATCCCTCAGGGCTAGTTCCAATAAAAAGAGAGGGGGGCTTTGTACCCCCCTCCCCAAGTCTTAAAAGGTCCCAGTGACCCCATCCCAAGGGGCCAAATACAATTAAACTGAAGATGGGGGCATGCAGCCTCCTCCCTAAGCCTTAATAGGAGCAGGGGTCCCCATCCCCAACGGCCTAAGACAGCAAAAGGGGGAGGTGACTGTCCAATCTCCCTCGCTGAGCCTTCTTGGGCTCTGGAGACCCCATCCCTCAGTGCCAAAATATATGGGAGAGAGGCGTACAGACCCCTTCATGAGCCTTTCTAGGCCCTGGAGAACCCATCCCCAGGAGTGAAATACAATTAAATAGCAGAAGGGGACCTTATATAGCCCCCTTCCCGACTCTTAATAGTCCCTGGGGACTCCATCCCCTGGGCAAAATGCTATAAAAAAGGGGAGGGGTCCCCCTCTCTAAGCCATATTAGGCCCCCAAGTACTCCATCTCTTAGGCCGTGCATTTTTAAACAAGCATTGGCATAGCCAATAGGTCTCGCTTTTGGGACCTTATAAGTGTTTAGCCATGCAACAGTTGATGTTGTTGCACCAAGGATATTGTGCTGCATAACTAAATACTTATAAGGTCCCAAAAGCGAGACCTATTGGCTATGCCAATGCTTGTTTTATAAAAGCTTAGTCACCCCAACATCTCTTAATAACTTGCTACTTGGAGCTACAATATTGATCAACATTGCTCATCAGCATAATTGAAGACCTCAGCTCCCATAATCATTTGGACTAACTTAAACTCATCTTGCTTAACTATAAAAATTCACATTTAATGGCAGCTACAATTGATCGCTATACCTGCTTCAAAAATTAGCGTAAGACTGATGATTCATTTTCGACAAAGCCCATGGGTGTGGGTGAAACCTTGGTTGGAAAAGTTGCCACCTGCCCATCAATTTTACACTTTTTTTTTTTAACTCAGCTGATATAATATACAAGCATTTGTAATGCAATAGGTCTCGCGTTTACGTGAGATTGAGCTATTGACATTGCAAATGACAATGCCTTTTATTTTTGTTTTTAAAACATAAATAAAAGGCATTATCATTTACAATGACAATATCTTAAACTTGTGTAAATGCGAGACCTATTGCATTGCAAATGCTTGTTTTCTGTGGTGCCCAGGCCCATATTCTGTTCCAGTGCGAATCCGGGCACATAATACCAATGGCAATTCTTTTACAGGATGTATGTGTGTCTGATTGAATTTAACACTTAATGCAATTTATGCATTGTTTACAGTTTGTGTCTAACTTCAAAACATATGATAGAACTAATGCAGTGTTATAGTTTGCATGTGTGTGTCAGGTTGCACCATGTACATGATAAACATCTTCATTGGTTGGAGCCTGTCTACATGTCCCTTTAGCACATCATACACGCAGTGCAGTATTTATCGGTTATGTTCGGGTGTCTGGCTGCATTGTGCATATGATGCTCAAATTGCAGTGTGTATTATTTGTGTGTCTAAACTAGGCACATTATAAAATAGTGCAGTTTTTACAGTGCATATGTCTGGTAACCCTGCACAGGCAACACCTAGTGAAATGTTTGCTGCCTCTGTCTGTCTGCACTGAGCATATCATGAACATAGAGCGCTATTTACAGAGGTCTTTTTGTGTCTGCACTAAACAAGATACAAACAGTGCAGTATTTAGGCGTATGTCTTGTGCTCGAAGCGTGACAGATAGTCCAGTGTGTGCAGTCTATGTCTGACAGCACTAAGGGAAAACTATAAACGATTGCTTGTTTACAGTTGTGTCTGGTTGCACTGAGCACATGATGCTGCGCAGGAGTCAGTATCCACGTGGCTACACTATGCACATAACGCTTATTACCATCATACGCATACAGAGTGACCTACTGTCTCCTTTGTAAACGTAAATACAATGAAAGGTGGAGGTGGTACATGTAACGTCGTGAAATGTTTGCAGTCGCAGTTTCAGTGTTGTGAAGAGAAAGAAGGGGTGGGTATATTGTGAAAGTAACATGGGGAAGTAGTGACGTGTGGGAGGAAAAGTGAAGGAGCGGAGAGAAGCATTCCCCGTTTGTGTGCTTAGAAATGCCACGATGGGCAGAGCCAGGCAGCACATAGGGCAATTTGTGTGAGCCCGGTACCGAATATGCTATCAGGATCTGCACCGAGCGGCATAAGACAATGCCAGGGAAGAGGCAGAAGGAACAGAGGCATTTCCAGCATTGTGGTCGGTGTCACAATAACGCACACCGTGTGACTAGCGTCGCACGGCACAGGATGAGGAACGTGATCTCACTGGAGTAGACTCTGTAGGGGATCGTGGCCACTTACTGCTTGGTGGTTCCACAAAATGCTTGTATGGCGTGCCGTGCAGGCTGTTGTGGAAAGATAGCTCACTGGGTCGATGGTCGCGCTGCAGCGATCAGTGAGTAAACTACATCATAGTTTCCAACTCCATCCGAAACCTTGTATGCTTCCGAGGTCGGTAAAATGCGCCCAGAAGCGCCTGTTGTTACACTACTTGCGTATGTACCCTAGAGTCTGGCTATTAAATGAACAAGCATTGGCCGCGCGGCAGTAAAAGTAACGCCAAGCAGCCGTAAAAGCAAAAGTCATCGCGATCACTCTGAAAGCAAAGTGATAGTGATCGCGATGACGTGCTAAAGCACGCTAGGGATGTGCGCGCAGCAGCGGGGGGAGGGGCGGAGATGGCGCTGAAGGTTGGCGCAGGAAAGGCAGATGGCTGGGCGAGAAGGGAGGGGGGAATGCGGGGAACAGCTGTGCGCGTGCACGCCATCGTGCACTCAAGCTTGTAGCCAGCCACAAAAATGTGGGTAGCACTTTCAAAACCCACCTATTAAATGTCTCACCAGACCAGCGCATGCGCTGAGTCAGGCGAGACCTAAAAAAGGTAGAGGGCCATAAGGCCCCCCTGCTCAAGCCTTCCCAGGCCACAGGGACCCATCCCTTGGGGATAGGGGTGAGTTCCTCGGTGGCCACTCAGGGCACCCACATACCAGCCCCAACCGGCTCACCACATGGTGCAGGAGCCAGCATTGCTCCCGTCCACAGGGAGCAACTACTTATGCTTGTTTCCTCCAGGGAGGGGCAATTTGTGTTAATTTTCCCTGTTCAAATCAGTGCAGGCAGGGAAATCTGCTCCCAACCAGCAAGAGCATTTTTAAAGCTCTCGCTGGCTGGGAGCTGACTTAGTGTTTGTTCCGGTTTGGCAGAAGATTTAAAAATACCCCCGCCAGATGGGTGGACTCCCTGGGACACAGTACGTGAGACGGCCCTGGGGCATAGGGTCCCCAGGGCTATTAAAGGCTCAAGGAGAGGTGCTGTGTGGCCCTCTCCCTTTTCATTTAAGTTGATGCCCTGGAAAATGGGTTCTCCAAGGCAATAGAGGCTCAGGGAGGGGGGCTTCACGGCCCACTCTCCCCTTTTATTGATATTTTGGCCCAGGGGGTTGGGGTCCCCAGGAATACATATGGTTTGGGAGGGGGGGGGGCGCCTGACTCCCTCCCGTTAATTTATTACTTGTCCCAGGGGATGGGGTCCCATTATAGGCTCAGGAAGGGGGACTCATGGCCCCTCCCCTTTTTCTGCACATTTTCGCCCTGGGGATGGGGTCCCCGGGGCCAACATCTTGTAGGGGAGAGGGCTGTGCTCCCCCCACCACTTAAATAATATATCAGGCCCCAGGGAATGGGATTCCCGGAGCCCAAATTGGGCTTGAGGAGGGGTCCATACTGATTATATATATATATATTAATAATAATAATAACTCCACTTGCCTCGCCAAAAGCCGGAACACAACAGCTAGGGTGCACGCCGGGGTCCGAGGACACCCTGTAATAGGCTCAGTTCACTGCGCAACTTGGTTGCAGGCGCACACTCCTTGCCACAAAATAAAGGCACAGTCCAATAGTGCTTGGGGTAAATTTATTCGTGGTACCAAGCTGAATAACCCAACGCGTTTCGGTGTAAACACGCCTTGATCAAGGTTGGGTTGGGTTAATTTTTGAAAGATGTATATGTATGTATATATATATATGTATATATATATTACCTACTGGCGGTCGCCAGTAGGTAGTTATAGTTAGGACCACGTTTCCATAGGAAAACCTCAACATTCTATTTTGAATAACTTTGGCGCCGGTCGACGAATCCTCGCGAATTTCTCAAAATAGGTGGGGCGCTACGCTCCGCTCCTACCCTGAAAGTCTCAGGGGGATCCGTCAAGCTGGGGCTGAGATAAAAGGGGGGTCCCAAAACGCGTTTTTCCCATGCATTTTTCCATAGGACCTTTAGAACGAGCTACAGCCCGAACGGCTGAACAGAATTACTCAAAATTTGGCAGAGAGGTAGTCCCTAGGTCAAGGAAGTGCCTTTTGTAGGTTTGGTGTAAATCTGTTCAGTAGATTCTGAGAAAATAGCCTTTAAATCAATATATATATCTGAGCCCGCTTACGGTACGCTTACCGTACGCTTACGGTAAGCGTACGGTGGCGTGCGCGAGCGCGATTCTGATTGGCTCTTAGATCTTAGTAAACATTCGAATCGGTCGAAACCAGGAAGCGGCGGCCGCCATTTTGTGTATTTCACTCTGAAAAAAAAGAGTGAAAACAAGGAAAGGGGGCAATGAGGAGAGTTACAGACCCCCTAACATTTGTAAGGGGGTCAAAGAAGGACAGAAAAGTACAAAAAAAACATTTATTGATTTTAAAAAAAATCACGGGGTACGCGTACGGTAAGCTTACGGTAAGCGTACGGTAAAAAAAATTAAAATAAATAAATGAAAAGCAGATTTAAGAGTTTAGATATTAGGGAGCTCTAAAAAGAGCTGTTGTGTTTATGAAGTCATTTTTTTAGTGGTACCTACAAGTAAGTACCGATGCAGAGTCTAAGGTTCAAGAGGAAGACTCTGTTCCCTTCATCATTGAAGTGCACACCATCTCCTCTATAAATGTCTTGCATGTCATAACGCAAGTTGTTGTGGTAAATGGCACCCATACCATAGTCACGGAGGAAAGCAGAAACAGATTTGTTGACGTGCTTTCTTGCTTTGTCAATCTGTGGACAGAAATGATTGGACCAGTTCCATTTTTGCCTTTGGCATATGTTAGAAAACACAAAGGCAGTTTTAGGGAAAAGTGAAAACAGTTGTGCAAAGGTGTCCTTCATAAGCATTTCCAGACCTACCCCAGTCAAAGTGCCTAGGTCATTGCCACCACAGTGCACTATTATGAGGTCAGGGTGTTGGATTTGAATGAAGGATTTCACCAATGGCATCAATTGGTGCCACTTTAACCCTCTCTGACCAATCCATTTAATGTCTACATTTGGCAAATCAAGGTCTCTCACCATACCTGTTTTCTCTGCAAACTTTTCACTCCAGAAGACATAGCTGTGCCCTACAATCCACACTGTGAACATCTTCAAAGGAGAACTGGATGCACTCAGGAGGTGTAATTCAGTAGAATGGTAAAAAGAAATGAAAGACAGTTTGGAAATGGAGGCATACATATTTTTTTCATAAAAAAAAGAACTGATTGGCTGTTTCATACCATTCTAGAATAAAAACTAGGCTGTATGTGTAAATTAATAGAAGCATGTTTTGTATTGGTACAGAAAAATGTGTTACCAAAGAACAGTACTATGGATTTGCTGTTAGGTTTGAAAAGTCAAGCACTCTTGCTCTGTGGAATTGAAACATTGTTTGGCGAACTTCTGACCTAACTCAACACAGCAGTGTTCCATGAGCTGTTGCTATGGTAGCAGGCAGAAGTCAAGTTGCGTTCATGGCCCATCTAGCGTAACGTGGGCACGCGGTGCGCGAAGCGCACCGCGTGCTCAATGTACGCGCACGGTGCGCAAAGCGCACCGTGCGCGCACGGAACGAACTGCGTTAAGTGGGCGCGCACGCCACAAATGGCGTAAAGTAACTTAGCATTTAAAAAACCGTACAAATTCACTGAAAAAACCATAGGTTTCACACACGTTATAGTTAGGAATTAGCATTTAAAAAACCTTGCAAATTCACTGAAAAAACCATAGGTTTCACACATGTTATAGTTAGCTGGACATTTTACTGATAAAAAACCAATGAAATTCCCCCGTTATAGTTACTATAGGCAACTATAACTCACGCGACCGTAATCCTCTGCTGATGACATATGTGTCTTTATGAAAAAAAAATATTTGTAATATATGTATAGCTAAAATTTAATGGAAGAAGACATGGGCAAATAAGTGTCTAAATACAGTATTAGCATCAGCAGAGGATTACGGTCGCGTGAGTTATAGTTGCCTACAGTAACTATAACGGGGGAATTTCATTGGTTTTTTATCAGTAAAATGTCCAGCTAACTATAACATGTGTGAAACCTATGGTTTTTTCAGTGAATATATATATATATATATATATATATAACCTACTGGCGGTCGCCAGTAGGTAGTTATAGTTAGGACCACGTTTCCATAGGAAAACCTCAACATTCTATTTTGAATAACTTTGGCGCCGGTCGACGAATCCTCGCGAATTTCTCAAAATAGGTGGGGCGCTACGCTCCGCTCCTACCCTGAAAGTCTCGGGGGGATCCGTCAAGCGGGGGCTGAGATAAAAGGGGGGTCCCAAAACGCGTTTTTCCCATGCATTTTTCCATAGGACCTTTAGAACGAGCTACAGCCCGAACGGCTGAACAGAATTACTCAAAATTTGGCAGAGAGGTAGTCCCTAGGTCAAGGAAGTGCCTTTTGTAGGTTTGGTGTAAATCTGTTCAGTAGATTCTGAGAAAATAGCCTTTAAATCAATATATATATCTGAGCCCGCTTACGGTACGCTTACCGTACGCTTACGGTAAGCGTACGGTGGCGTGCGCGAGCGCGATTCTGATTGGCTCTTAGATCTTAGTAAACATTCGAATCGGCCGAAACCAGGAAGCGGCGGCCGCCATTTTGTGTATTTCACTCTGAAAAAAAAGAGTGAAAACAAGGAAAGGGGGCAATGAGGAGAGTTACAGACCCCCTAACATTTGTAAGGGGGTCAAAGAAGGACAGAAAAGTACAAAAAAAACATTTATTGATTTTAAAAAAAATCACGGGGTACGCGTACGGTAAGCTTACGGTAAGCGTACGGTAGAAAAAAAAAAAAAAAAAAAATGAAAATCAGATTTAAGTGTTTAGATATTAGGGGGCTCTAAAAAGAGCCAGACCCCCTAACATTTGTAAGGGGGTCAAAGAAGGACAGAAAAGTACAAAAAAAACATTTATTGATTTTAAAAAAAATCACGGGGTACGCGTACGGTAAGCTTACGGTAAGCGTACGGTAGAAAAAAAAAAAAAAAAAAAATGAAAATCAGATTTAAGTGTTTAGATATTAGGGGGCTCTAAAAAGAGCCGTTGTGTTTATGAAATGATTTTTTAGTGGTACCTACAAGTAAGTACCGATGCAGAGTCTAAGGTTCAAGAGGAAGACTCTGTTCCCTTCATCATTGAAGTGCACACCATCTCCTCTATAAATGTCTTGCATGTCATAACGCAAGTTGTTGTGGTAAATGGCACCCATACCATAGTCACGGAGGAAAGCAGAAACAGATTTGTTGACGTGCTTTCTTGCTTTGTCATCGCACCGCGTGCCCACCGTGCGTGCACGGCACTAACTGCGTAAAGTGGGCGCGCGGTGCGCGAAGCGCAACGCGTGCTCACTGTGCGCGCACGGTGCGCGAAGCGCACCGTGCGCACACGGAACGAACTGCGTTAAGTGGGCGCGCACGCCACGAATGGCGTAAAGTAACTTAGCATTTAAAAAACCGTACAAATTCACTGAAAAAACCATAGGTTTCACACACGTTATAGTTAGGAATTAGCATTTAAAAAACCTTGCAAATTCACTGAAAAAACCATAGGTTTCACACATGTTATAGTTAGCGGAAATTTTACTGATAAAAAACCAATGAAATTCCCCCGTTATAGTTAGTGCAGGCAACTATAACTCACGCGACCGCAATCTTCTGCTGATGACATATGTGTCTTTATGAAAAAAAAATATTTGTAATATATGTATAGCTAAAAATGTATGGAAGAAGACATGGGCAAATAAGTGTCTAAATACAGTATTAGCATCAGCAGAGGATTGCGGTCGCGTGAGTTATAGTTGCCTGCACTAACTATAACGGGGGAATTTCATTGGTTTTTTATCAGTAAAATTTCCGCTAACTATAACATGTGTGAAACCTATGGTTTTTTCAGTGAATATATATATATATATATATATAATTTTCTTGTGCAATGTGATGTGCTGGTGCAGTATGTGGTATGGTATGAAGTAAAAAGGATGGAAAGTGAAAAGGCTAAACCTTCTTTGGTTCACAGGGGCCCAAGAGGTTTGGGACTGTGTGGAACTGTAAGGTGATATGTTGTATGAAATGATGTGTAGGAAAGTAAAAGAGTACAGAATAATGAGGTGTTGGGTATGTAGTTCTTTATGTGCGTTGTGGTCTAGTGCATTGCTTTTAGGTATGGTGTGGATTGGTACCATGTGCTGTTATTTAAAGCAGTCTAGAATGCTGTGGCATAGTACAGTATGAATGGTTTGGTAGATGTAGCATGGTGTGGTGTGATGTATAATGGTGTTGCCATCCTACAGACTGGATCATGGTATGAACCCTCTATGAACAGATTCAAGAGAAGGGTACCTTTTGAATACCTAGGAGACAATTTTCATAACTACATGAACATCCACACCTTCTAGTGGCTCCGATACCCACAAAACAGTTTCTTTTTTCATATTAAATGAATTCAAAAACATTTGTTTCTACAAATCTGACTGATTCGGAGACTGGCAAAGGGCCCAGTGTTTTATGTTTCACTAAATGTTATACGTTTGGCGTGAAACGAGTGCTTTTGTTTTATGTTCATTAAATGAGATCTTGGCTGTGAGCCTGGAAGGCAGCAGGCCTCCTGTTTGTTTGTAATACCTCAAGCCGAGTTTAAACATATCGTGATCTGGACTAGCTCAAATTGAGCCTTGCACATGCAGAATGTACGTCTAGCCCAACTTGCTGCTGGACCCTTAAGAACCCCCTTTACAGCCCCCTACAGGGGTCATCATCATGAGGTAACCCCTAAACGCAGAGTTCATACTCCCACCTCAACCATTCTGCCACTTCACCTCTGCCACTCCCTTCCTTTCCTCGACCCTTTTTGGAAGGGTCAAAGAAGAGCCCTTTCCCGCCCATCCTTGATGCTCTGTTACCTGTTCTCTCCCTCCCCCCCCCCCCCCCCCCCCACTGCTTCTGTACTGTCCACTGTATCACCCCAGAGCTAGCAGTGCTCCTTTGAGTTGTACAATGTTATGATTTGCTTCTGCTGGCATTGGGCTCCGCAGGGGCCTGGTTTTAAGCTACTGGTTCTGAATAGCCCCATTTCAAGGCAATCCCGCAGATCATCCAAAGAAATTGTTAAATATTTTGAAGGTTGTCAAATGCCATGTTTGGGCCTAGTGGGATATGTGTTAATTCACATCCCATCGCCATTCGGGGCCAATTGCAAGCCAAAGATCACACAACTTCAGCGGTTGAAACAAGAAGTGGGCTTCAAGTGGACTTATTTAAGCTGTGGTCTAGTACTCACACCATAGCTCTTCGCATTCGGACTTCAACTCTCTCCACTTTTGGGAAACTTATCCTAGGAGAAAAAATAATTTACATAACTTTGGTATCCCGGCAAGCCTCTCTGCCAGAGACAAGGTATTTTGGCACTGGCTCATAGACCAGAGATTTCAGTGGCAGTGGGACTGAGACACGGGGTGTTTCCGGAACATGTGGTAAATTCAGAAAGGCCTTAAAGTTGACTAGGATCCTCAAAATCGGTATCCAACCCAGTCACGCTTGATAGTAGTTGAATGTTTTAGGAAGGTCATATCGTACTAATTCCAGGGCGCTTGTTTCAGTTTCCGGGATGTTGCATCTGCAACAGGGAGACCGGAGGTCATGTCAGAGCCGGGGTCGTTGCTGTCCAATGAGAGAGCTGCGCCGACAATGATTCGTGCTCTTTGACGCCATGGATGCTGTCTTAACCCTCATACAGGCATGGAGGGGTTGAAGGCGGGTCCTTATGTCTTATTTTCGCAAAATGAACCACGGTCAACTGCCACTTTTCAAGCAGCTCTCCCCTGGCGATATTTGAGCCGGGCAGCAGATGTGCCCGTGAAACGCACCAAACCATTCGGGACAGCGGCCGAGCCCACCCCCCAACCGCGTGCATAATTTGCCCTTTGTGTCTGGCTTCCTTTGCATCGGGTGCCCTTTAATAAAGGCTTATTAACAGCAGCCGCGTGCCAGGCCCTCCCTAGATGTCTGCTAATGCCCCGCACTGCCTTTATTTCAGCAGCTGGGGTTCAAGAGAATCACACAAAGGCTTTCCTGGCACCACAGACCCTTCGAGACTGGCCTCTGTGCCCTCGCTACTCATCTTACATGCCAGTCAGCGCCGCACCAGCTACGCATAGAGTAGACTCACACACACTGAGGCACAAAAACACACTTTGTCGTCAATTTGGATCAGTTGGTAAGATTGTTAACAATGCACAGATTACAGCTTTGAGGGTTTATTAAATGTGGTATCCTGGGGGCGATAGACACGCAGGATTGCCCCACCCGCCTCCCCCTACTTGGGGGCGTTACTTTCCATGCACACAATCCAGTGATGTAATGTAATGTAATGTAAATGTAAATGTAAATGTAAATTGATACTTGTATAGCGCACTACTCACCCGCAAGGGTCTCAAGGCGCTTGTACGAATACCGCTGTGGAACCCATCCTGGCTTTCCCTGTGAGGCGTCCACTCCTGGGCACCTCCAAGGTGGAGGCCAGGCATCCTTAGCGTTGTGGGGGCCGTTGTGGAGATTAAGCAAGCTATTGCCCAGAGTTGCAGAGTGGGACTCCATGATTGGAATGGCACCGAGGTGAGAATTATCAGGTCCATGGTGATGTCGCTGCTGTACCGACGGTTAAATACTGAAAGTCTCTAAAGCCCCTCCTCGCCCAGGCCTCCTTTGGGAAGTCACTAAAGAGCGTCCAGCTCCAGAAAATCTGACCTTTGTACCCCGGAAGCAAACAGAGGCAGCCGGTGTAAAAGAGGGAGTCACTGCTTCAGGTGACACTCTGCTCTGTGCAAACAAGCCCAGCACAAAACATTATTACTATCCCAATCAATTATTGTTATTATAATATTTTTATTGCGACAGGGATACTACTAATAATGGAAAATGCCGTTCGTTACGTAGCGCTGCGCTTCTGACCATATTCCCGAAGTTTCTAAGCGCTGTTAATCCCCACTGTAATTGGTACTCAGTTTCATGGCGCTCCATTTGCCGACCTCGGAAGGGTGGACGGCTGAGTTGTCCCTGCAGGCATGAGACTTTGTAACCCACAGATCACAGATGATGTCACAGGAAAGAGCTACCTCCTTATCGTCTTGCTGCTGCATTGCATGCTGGGTGTTATTGGTCTCTGTCGGTAGCTGGAAATTGGCGAAAATGATCCAGTCAGGGTGATGCAAAAACATATGGTAGAAACGTCAGGAGGTTTTAGAGACGGTGACAACTTTTATCTGCTGACATTCAGGTTTTGTATTAAAATGGTCTGGTTTCAGGTTGCCCTGGCGAAAACATTCCCGAATGCCATCCGTTTTACATGAATAAACTGTCGGCAGTGGCTGTTTTCTCCTCAAGAATACTATGCAGACACTAACGAAAATAAATGATAGGCTTGTAAAGTAGTCCCTGGGTCATCTCGGAGGCGTCTGCGCACTTGTGTTACATCACTCCACTTCTGGCAAGTCCCTGTAGCTAAAGCTCTGGCGACGGTGCACACACATATCTACCTGCCCTACGTCCAAGGGTGCAGCTTGGTCAGTAGGGGGAAGGGGGGGGGGGGGGGGGAAGGGGGGGGGGCTTCTGATTTCCCAACAATCAAGCTTGGTTTATCATGATAACTTAAAACACCTCACCATACCCAACTGAAAGCAGCTGTTCCCAACTATTGTCTACAAAATATATTTATTAAGGGGGTTGGGTGGGGGGATAGCACTTTAAACACTTCCCCTGAAGCTACACACGTGCCTATGTTCCCTTCCAAATGGTTCCTAAACCCCGTATTCCCTTTGTATTCTGGTAGTTCAAGTGTCTTTTCACTCCTAAGGGCAGGACTGCAAATCGATTTCAAGAAACACGCTGGATAAATGACTCACACTTAACAGGGGACCACGTGATATCTGTTTGTGTCCACTTCTTACGAGTCCATTGGCAGGCAGCACCACTTGTAAAACTTCCGGAACCAGGCCCTGTAACAGGAACAGCAACGTTCTATCTTGTGTGCCCCATGTCGCGGGTAATACCTGCAGCTTTTTCTGCCGCCTAACAGCACTTTAGAAATTGTACCTTGCTTCTAAGCGCTTGAATTCCACTGCAACGAATGGTAAATGGAGAGCTCCGCGGTCTACGTTTCTTGTGTTCGTGTTAAACTGACCACGTCGAGAGGTCAAGTACAAGAGTAATATGTTTTTTGTTTGTTTTCTTGTTTATAGCGCTGCACGTCACGAGTGCAGTAACACTGAGGGGCTGATTTACGAGCCCCGTGCGCCACATTTGCGCTGTCGTTGCGCAGCGGCGGCGTAAACCATGCGCCACGTTGCGCCCTATTTACAATGTGACGCATCTAGGGAGATGCGTTACGTTGTAGAGCCCTGCGCCACATGAAACCTGCATCAGGTTTCATGTGGGTGTTCTGGCGCAGGAACGCCTCGGAAAAGTGCCTGAGTGAAATCTACAAGATTTCACTCAGTCACTTTTCCGACGCCGCTGCGTCAAAACCTTGCGCCTGCGTGAAGGCGTGACGCACAATGTTGAGGATAGGCCAGGTTGGAACAGTGCTGGAGTTGCATCGCCCCCGCGACACAACTCCAGCACTGCGCCAACCTTACGGCGGCAGATGCGACACGCATCTGTTTATCCTTGCGCCATGATGCGCCACATCTGTGGTGGCGCAAGGGTAAACTTGCATCATGCATCTTTCCTGGCGCATCCTTGCTGATTTGCAGGGATGCGCCAGGAAACGTAAATCTGCACCCGAGTGTGGAACAGCTAAGTCCTAAGCCTCTTCCATGCCTTCTCTGTTAACACAGCAAGGACTTCCAACACACACTCATGTGACCGAGGATGAGGTGCCAGGCAAGGGCACGTCCCGGAGCTTCGATGCGCATATTTCATGAGCTGAGCATTGAAAGAGGAAAGCTCCCCTTTAATGTTTTCTACAGAATGGCGATCGTATGCGCGTGCAGCGTTCACGTCAGCGCATCACGAGAGGTAAAGGTAGGCTGTCACGCTGACGTATGGCGCCTTGCAGCAAGAGCCAGTTTCGAGTACATGAGAAATCTGTAGACGCACCTTTGTTCAGTTGACTTGGTCCAGGAATAGTCGGAATGCCCCATTTTGTACAACTTGAACTTGTTTCTTTTATTCTTCGGGGCGCATAAGCACGTGGCAGTACATTAGGCCAGAAGTAGATATTTGACTAGTGTTGCTGTGGGGTCAGGGCTGAAGAGCACGAGCTGTAAGTAGGTACTGTATATGATGCTTTGATTGGGCCTCTGCAGTGATGGCCACTGGTTACTGGGGCCGAGAGGGCTTGGATCCTGGGATGCGGAGGTTGATGCATTTCAGGAGACGATGCTTCGGTGCTTCCATCCTTGCCTGTGTGCGGGCATTCTGGGATGCAGAGCTTGTCTAGCACCCAAAGATTCCCACATGGGTTGCTTGTTGGTGTTACTGGTGTAAGATAGAAATGTAAGAGCCTTGCGCTTTACATCAGACACACATGCTCTTCACTTGATTCCAGGAACATCTTACCAGAAGGGCCCCTGGAACAGGCCAAGATTTTACAAACAACCACCGAAAGTATACCAACCAAAAATTAATTTGCAAGAGAAACATTACTTTGAATGAGCCACACAACGTAGGGCAACACATACATTTTAAATAGAACTGATCAGCATTTAATTATCTTAAATAATCAACAGTAGGATTTGAAATTACTTATAATCGCTGTGACCCTTGACACCTCTTCCTTGTTTAGTAGGATGCCAGACATCACTGTGACGAAAAGTCCTGCCCACCCCTCTCAGCCTGCCCTGGAAACAGAACAAATAATGCACCCACTCTGCACCAAATACAAATCAACTTATTTATTTATATGGTAAAGTGCATAGGTCTGACATTGGCTGTTAGTCTTTTGCCTTTGTCAATGCATGTTTGTTATGTCATGGTTGTTGCAAAACTTTATAGTAGGGGAGTTACCTGACCATGTCAATGTAAAAAAAAAAAAAACCTGGTTAAAGGCTAAAATATTGTTGTGGGGTAAAAAAAAAACACACATTGACATAATAGTTTCTGTCACTGAAGATAATTACTCTACGTGGGTTGCCCTTGTGAAAGAGCAGAAAGATGTCACTCACAGTGAAGTTAGCCAATGGCTGAAGTGGACGGACCCACTACCTCATGCTGTAGCAGGCAGAAGAAACATGTGAATGACACAATAACAGACAAATAGACGAAGAGGGCTGGCTGAAAGCCCATGCAAGTAAACATATTATACATATAATTTTAGTACAATCAAAAGGTCTTCGCTAACACTAGACCTAAAAATCACATGATGTATGAACTCTGTGCGTTCATAAAAAACACATAATTATGGAGAGTTTGAGTTTACAGAAAACAGAAAAGTTTACTTTTTTGTTTTTAACAGCAGTGGTACTCCTGAAACGGATCATTTCTTGATGACTAGCCCTTGCTGGTTTAACTTAAGGCTACAGTTAAGCAACAATGACCTTGAATTACCCTTAGTTGGTGTAATCAAGAAACATGGAAAGAATGTTTTTTTCCGCTTAGATCTTCATTTTCTGTGGCCTCCTCTATCAACAGAAAATGAGAGGCAGAGAGGCAATAGGTTTAGGAATAATCTTTTTGTACACTAGGGCCTTCAATTGTTCCCCCTAACTGCACAGACTGGGGAAAAGGCACGTCCACAGAGCGCACGAGACTGAAAGCATACGGATGCCCCACATACAACATTTTCATCAGGAGTATGCCAAGCGGTGTGGTAAGCACGTATCAGTCCCTTAGAGACGTGCCAATCTGTGCACTCTTCCCGGACTCACTTCCCTGCATACATTTTGACCTGGCACAGGATTGCTATAGCGGAATGTGCAGTACAGACCAGATACAAATGTGTCTCAAACTGCATTGTGTAAACCCATAGAATTTGGATTTTATTGATCATTGCATTTTTGACTGGCTTCTCCACCCCTCCTTCCAAATAGCCTTTGGTAGGCAAATTGTGGGGCGATATAATTGTAGAAAAAATTTGCCAGCTCTCCGGCCAATCCTGATGCTGCTTTCATGCAGCGTCAGGATTGGCCACCGTGCAGTCTGCGAGCTGTGCCCAGAAGAAGGAAGAGCATGATGCGGTAAGCAGTGACAAAGGCGTTCAAAGTAAGTTATTTTTATATTTTATTTTTTTTTGTCCCCCGAACCTTATCCCCTACCCAGTCTCCATCCTCCGGTCCGCCCCGTCACTTTGGCAGGGGACGGGCCACTACTGATAGCGTAACTTCTCCATGTTGCTTGTATTATAATGTGTTACTGGGTAAGCACCCTAAAGATTTTTCGGGCGATATCTGTCATGCAATGCCCTTGAAAATGTTGCTTTTTAGGTCTCGCCCGAGCCAGCACTTTAGCGCTGCTCTCGCAAGAGCTTTAGTAAACGGGGGATGTGGAAATGCAAACTAGTGCTTTCAGGCCTGAGGCAACAGTGCATGTGCGCCGGGCGCGCGCACCATTTGGCAGCCTGCGTGATCATTTTGCGGCCGCTTTGATGTTCTCAGTGAGCCGCGCGGCCACTGAGAACATCAAAGCGGCCGCGAAAGTGCTCACCATTTGCCACCCCCTCCCTTATCCCACTTCCTGCTTGTTTTTGTCCTGTTGCTGCTGTCAAACACCAGCTTCTGCACCGTGTGGCTATGCAGTGCTTTGTCTGACTCACCACTCTGTCCCCAGGATATACACTCGCCTCACCGTGTGCTCTCCCTTTCATACTCTGCAGTCTCTCGCACTGTGCAGATCTGTCGGCATGTGCTCCTCCTGTCTGACACTCACTCGGCGCAGTTCTCTCACACTATTTACAAGTCAATGAGGGCTGCTCTCTTTTAACTTATTTCGATGGCAGTCCGTATTCCACGTGCTGTATCAGGCGCACTGCCTTATTTTACTCTCTTTATCGTACCGTCTCTCCCGAGCAAGCAGCGCAATTGCTGCATGCCTTCAGTTGATCACAATGGGTCTAGTTTTTTCCTCTCGAAGCACCTGGTCCATTAACAGTTGCCCGCGTTTTTCTCAAGATCGATGGGATAGATACCTCAATGCTTTAAACGCTCGAGATTGCACTACGCTGTGGTCTGCAGGTCATGAAATGTTGATCCCAATAAGACAGCTCTGCTTTTCATTCTTGTTTGGTCAGCGTGTCGAGTAGCATCCCAAGGCCATAGTAACCCCTCCAAGAAACGGAAAAAGTGGCTTTTGAAGATAATCCGTTATATTTAAACCGCTGCTCCCTGCCGGCGCTTCGGTCTTCTACCGTGTCCCGCGCTGTGCCAGTCTCTTCTGCTTATCTTTACGTTCTTATTGTGTGTCTCACCTGACGTTTTCACCCTGTACGGCAATCTTCACTGTGCGCCTGCTGTCACGGTCATCAACACACTTGCCTCCTCTGCAATCTCTCTGTGTTTTTATTGTGCATTTATACGTTTCCAGCTTTACTACGGCCCAAGGTCCCATTACCGTTTATTCAACAACGCTTAAACGTAGTCTGCGCCCTCCTTCCAATTAAGTTTCACTTCTGTTGGCCATGGACAGCGTCACCCCTTGCGTATTAACAAGTATTGGCATAGCCAATAGGTCTCACTTTTGGGACCTTATAAGTGTTTAGCCATGCAACACTTGATGTTGTTGTACCAAGGATACTGTGTTGGATAACTAAACACTTATAAGGTCCCAAAGGCGAGACCTATTGGCTATGCCAATGCTTGTTGTTTGTTTGTGGTTAATCATTTAACAGGTTGCATTTCTTACATGTGAATAAAGTTACACATTGGATATAATGTGTGTCATAATCTATGTGAGTTCCAAACAGACTGCCGTCTGCAACAGTAAGCCGTGACTGCTCGACCTAGCTACCTTTGGAGTCTCAAATGGACATGCGGAATAACTCATTTATGAAATATGAGTGCAGAAGTACTTGAGGCCGAATGACATAAGTGGTAAACACCAGTACCCACCACACATACTGACCAGTAACCACCGACTGCCCCAGGTTCTCGGAAAAGGCAATACGAATAATAAAAATTATTACTGTGACTGAACGATACTAATGGTAATAACTTGCAAGCATTATTCTGTAGTTATTAATGCAGTGATTCCTACTAGTGTGTTGCTTTTTGGTAGGTCTCCATTCCGAAGCAGTTGAGGTTACCCAACGTTTTGGATCTTAATGTATCAATCTCAGAAGGCAACAAACTCCCCAAGCCAATGCTGTTGGACCATGGAACCCAGAAGTCACCCACAGATGGCAGCAGCGAGCACTTAGCTCAAAGAGCTGCACCTTCTTCCTTAATAGGGCGCACCCCAGGGCATGTTGAGAAGTTGTTCTTTCTCTTCTCTCAACCACTTCTTCCTAACCCATAAACAAAAACCCTATTTCCATTGTCAATGCATATTTAAAAAAATCATGACTTCCACAAGTTTGCAAAATTCCTAGATAGACACTTTCCCCCACCCCCTGCTCTTCAACTTTGAGCTATTGAAAAAAAAGGGCTCTAAAGCAGGCTCAGTCTAGAAGACAGGGAAAAAACACAAGGTTTGGCAAAGCCAATAGTTCCAACTTTTGAGACCTATTGCTGTGTGATTATGTTTTTTTACAGCATAGGATAAAAAACATTCTTTTTGCAGATGCTGTGCAACAACAAGTGGAAAAATAATTGGAGCAATGATGCACCCACTACTGGCAGACGTGTAATTTCATAGGTACACACACACGCATCATCAAGCAGGAGTGCACAAGCTTCACCGCGTATGTTTGTGTGAAAGGATGCAGGCACCATTATTTGTATTTACAAATCCAAAATGGATCAGTACACAGAAAAGATTAAATTGGAGAATGGGGAAATCACCAACCAAAGTTAAATATTTTACTGAAAAATAAAAAAAGGACCGGCGGGGGTAAGGAGGAGCAGATGTGGGAGAAGCAATCAGGAGTGGGCAGGCGGGACTAAAAAAAGAAATAAAGCTGAGTGGTGGAGTAGGAGAAAAAACAGCACTTGAGATGGAGAGAAACATGGGCGGAGGGGAGAAGCACAAGGGGGGCGAGAGCAAAATGGAGCATGAGCAAGAACCATATTACAACGCCTGCCCAGCACACAAGGGAGAGAGCAACACATAGCGTGGCTGGGCGAGTATTTGGAGGGGAAAGAGAAGCACCCAGGGAGAGAGCGGAAAAACGCATGCCATCTCATGAAGTGCTTAACTAAACGAAAAAGTTGTTCTCTAATAGCGAGAAGTGGTAGAGTAAGAATCAGCCAATTAAAAGGATGGTAAAGAGGCTATACTCCAAGGGAGGAGCGAATACAAGATGGACGACATGGTAGAAGGACAGCTACTGAATAAGAAGCAAGCACATAAGAGTGACAAAAAAGGCAAGCAATTGGAGGGCTGTACGCCTACTCTAAGTTCTTGGTAAGTCCACAATAGGTCTCTCACAAACAGATAGCTTTTGCTCTCTTTTTAGGAAAGACCCAGAAACCCAAAACATTTACTTTAAAACATTGCAATTGCCCCCTATATATTTGCCTTTGTAGATGAGAACTCTGTGGTACTTACTTGTGGGGAAACTAGTGAGACAGCACACAGCAGCTTGTCTGCATGGAGCCTTCTTCAGCATTGAGCTCCAACTGCTGTTAACTTATAATATCAGCCCCTTGAGCCTTTGGTGATTTACCACTGTAAGGAAGATAGGACTTCATTGCAGCACATGTATGTAAAGTAGCCCAGGACACTACCGGTCCTTGACATATATAGAGGGGGTACAGGAGCTGGAAGCGCGCGAGCAGCCGCATGTCCTGGGTTTCTGTCTAGGGATTGATATGTGTATTTGATTGGGTGCATTTGTTTGTTTATTGGGTAGGTTTCCTACCCTAACAGAAATGTTGTGCCTACTTACATACAATAAGAAGTGCGTAAGGGCAGTTTCAAATGGGTGCACAACATTCAGATGACCAAGTTATATGTTTGGTAGTGGTGGCGATACATACATAGAACTCTTCAGTGCTGACCTCCATGCCAGTAGTTGCGCACATGGAATGACAGACATTCACATATAACAATAGCATGTGGGTATTTACATCTTTTTATCATGCATTTAGCTATTTCCAATGAGACATGTTTCGGACTGTGGGGCATTAAGCAGATGAAGGCGGGTGGCTGTAGTGCTGGTGGTGCTGATGATTAGAGATGCAGGACTCATGCTGCAATTAAACCGCATCTTATCCCTTAGAATGAGACTAAGGGGAGATGAAGGCATGGCAGAGGGAAGAATGGGCATATGTTTGTCCAGTAAAATGTAAGTATTGGAGTCACAGCGAGAGCTGTGAGTGGCTGGAAAGGGTGCTGAAGGGGGCACTCACTAAGGGGCATATCATCAAGGCGCCACGATAAAATTATTGCCGCTTCAGCATCCGTTTTCAGGCAAAAAGTGATGATCATTTTATTGCAAGGTCACGCTATCGCGAGAATCCTTGCCTTAGCGCCCTTTCCCTCAACTTCCAGCTTTGCATCTCTAATGAGATGCAAAGTGGGCGTTCCGCACTAAAATAACGTGAGAAATGTCGCTAACCGACATTTCTCCTATCAACAAACCTCCCGCTAACTTGCACGGCGATAAGAACAGTAGCGCTAACCGCGCTTATCGCTACTTTTCTTACGCCTGCTTTCAATCTGACTTAGCCATTATATCCAATGGAAGGTGGATATAATTGCTAGGTCTGCCCTGCCCTATCAACAATGTATTGCCAATCATTGTGCGATTATTGCTGGATTTCCAGCGATAATCCCACAATTGGCAGCTAACTCTGGAATTTTTATCGCTTTGGAGATAAGCGTCGCTGATAGCGCGCGATCGCCACGATAAAATCCAGCGATAGCCGGCAATTATTATCCTAGCGCTAAGCGCGCTTAACGATAATTATCGCCGGTTGTTGCTGATATGTCCCTAAGGTACCTAGAGGAGCAGAGAAAGTAGAGATCTGAGTGTGTGGGATAATTCCTGGGGGTTCAGGTGAGATTACATACCTGCAATATAGCAAGCATTAGAGGGATACTCGTGTTGCAGGGAAACCAATTTGTTGGTCCGAGTCACGCACTGGGCGAGATCTTGGAGGAGACTTCCAGTCAGGCTTTCCACCACAAAGCATCTCAACTGTTTCTGCACTATGGATGAGGAAGTGACGTTTCATAATGTTTGGGTTGCCATCACTATATAATATGTTACATCCAATGAATCATCTACACTGATGGC
This sequence comes from Triturus cristatus, assembly GCF_964204655.1. NCBI lineage: Eukaryota > Metazoa > Chordata > Amphibia > Caudata > Salamandridae > Triturus > Triturus cristatus. Next base: position 132,846,080 of record NC_140580.1, on the reverse strand, counting down.
TAAATCATAATTACATGGGATGCTTAGTAGTTTTTAAAGGGCACCGTTGGAGTCGGTCTACGTATATATGTCGTATGTATCTATGCTCTATTTGGGCGCTCAGCTCACTTCCATAATAAAAGCTATGAAACTGCAAGCGGACTTAACTACTGGTTTTGCTAAATGCAAACTAATATTAGCTGTATGGATGTATGATGATTATAGTTATTAAGCATAATTATAACAACTCAGGTAGTTGGTGCAGCTAGATACTGAACGTTCAAGGCGACCCCTCCCTGATCACCAGCTGAAAGCCACCGCTGGGAAGTATGAGGATGTATATGGAGCACCTCTAGCTATGAAGCAATGGAGCGATGTACGCAAGCCGGGGCTTAAGAGATGATCCACGATCATATGCATATACAAATGGAAGGCGAGACAGGGGTTGCTTCCCCCTGTGAGCTCGCGAGGCAGTGATTGGAACTTCCTTAGTGGTGACCAATGAGATGCAGTGGAGCAGTGCATACTGAGCTCGGTCTGTAGTGGCATGCTGTTCCACAGTCTGGGTACATAGCTTTAGATGCCTTGACTTTTCTGGCCCTATTATGGCTGTGACCTGAAAAGTGCCACAGGTGTTTTGCCTGATTTTTGCATCCTCAAGTGCTTTTATTTTACACGGGAGGGCAGATACACATTTTATTTACTCTCGGGTCCATGCAAAGGAGGGAACTCCTTCACCCCTGCATCGCCCCAGGGTTGCAGGGCGAACAAGGGCGTAGTCAGTTCATTCACCATCTCCCACATGGAAGGTCTAGCAGATTCCCTCTGTGCGTCCTTTTACGAGTGTTCACATTGGTTCCATAGATAGATCCTCCAGGTATCCCCCCACAGGTGGGTGCAGCCGGAAACTACATCTGCCTGTGGGGGATCCCAGTGCCCCGCCTCAAAATCAGACTGGTCACCCTGAAGTGAAAGACCGCCCAGCCGACTGAAACAACGGGTGATTCGGTCACTGAAGTGCAGCTGCTGCGCTGTCCCAAAACCCACGCCTGCACTGGGGACAGAGAATTTTCCTGAAAATGAGTCACGCTTTAACATACTAAGCTGGGCGGGATACGATGGGTGGCTGAATTAAAGCAATACACCCCAGGTCTTGCTCTTCCTGCAGCTCTTGATCTCAAGACTGCTAGTGTAGTCCCCTTGTGCCGCATTCGCAGACCTGCCAACTCACCACAGTACCTCCGTTTGTCACGCATTTCTAGCAAGCCTCACAGACGGTGAACATGCATATTCACACAACGCACTGTATGATGTGCTATAAACTCGTCAACGCAGTCGGGACCCCAACTCTTTTCTAAGAGAATCTGCAGTGTTCGAGTTTATTTGGTCTTTTGCCTCCTCCTCAAGACAGGGCAGTCAGCTCCATGTGGCTGTGTTGTGGATGGTAGGTAGAGCTGTTCACCTACCCAGTCACTACACTCGCACCCAAAGCGCTGTTAAACGTGCTTTGTTCGAGCCGGTGGTTACAGGTGGAGCCCACAAGCCGTTATTTTTAGGGACTAGGACTTATTTTTTTCATCATCAGAATTTGACCCAAAGCAAGACAGAGAAATGTACATAAAGTGAGGAGGAAGAAAGAAAAACAGTGACAAAGGGAGAGCGCAGGTGTGAAAAAGAACCTGCACGAGTGAGAGAAATAGGCAGGGAGTGTTTGGGGTGGATTAAAGAGGCAGGAGGTGGAATAAAGACTAGACAGTCTTGGTATTCAGCAGCCCTGCCATTTGGCAGCAGCTGCTGAGAAAAAGTATTGGTCCCAGCACTAATTCTTTTACAAATTAAGCACTCCCTGTCCCTCTCTATGGCCATGCCGAGCCCCAGCACTTTCGTCTCCTTCTCTGTTGTGCTGCTCTGTGGAATAACATGATGGCTGGCCTGCGGTGGGTAAGTGAGGTGAGTTTTTGCAGCTAGTGAGGAGTGTTGAGTGTTACTACCTTGTCAGTGATGAAACCGGAATTAAAGATGATATGGGCCTGCATCAGTAACTTGCCATCATTGTTGGCTTCTTCTGAAGCTATCAGTAATGTTGACATGCCAGTTGGCCAAATCAGAAGACCACAAAAAGTGCACAACACCTCCAGGCAATAGCTGAGGTCACAACTCTAGAAAGGGTTCCCTACACATTCATTCTCAAAACCCTCCGCTTCCTGTAATTCAGGGTGCACCTAAAAGAACATTTTCTGAGTTTGTCTTCTGCTCTAAGCCCGACACTGAGCTGGAACCGGGACCTGGGGCTAAGCAGGCCACATTAGCAACTTCTGTTCCATATGGCAGCTTGCTTGCTTGCATGCCTACAATCACTGCATATGTTGCGTTGTAAAGCCTGTACCCTCATACGTGTCTTGGATATCCATTTTATGCATTGACAAATGATCCGCAACGTGCAAGAGGGTTATCTTTAACAACTATCTTCTGCCACACATCACTGGGAACAAGACCCCTCGACTGGGGAAGCTCCAGGAATCAACTGGGATGCAGCTGGTGCTAATACAAATTCAGGGGCTCAAAGGGCGCGGAAAGATCCTGGCCCATGTCAAATACTGACCATCAGCCTGGCTTTCTTGGTGTTGTCACCAGTATCGATGAGTTTGGAGATATTATATATGTTAATTTGTGGGAAGTTTATGCCAAAGCAATGTACATAGTAAGATGAGGAGGCGTAAAAGAATAGGTAAATCGTGGATTCAGTTAATGGCAACACTATACAAGCACGTCACAGATTTGTTCAGCGTGTTGACCTATGCCTTTGAAAGCTATAGGGAGATTAATAATAATTACGTCTCTTTTAAGGGGATTTAATACCAAAACCTGGGAAACTTTAACCAATGAGGAAGCTCATTCAAGTTTAGGGAGATTTGCGAGTTTAGGGAGACCTGGTAGATCATTTTATTAAAGTGAATTAAAACCATTCGGATGCTGCATGAATCATGGATCCATGATGCACAGACACCTGCTCTAAGAAGCGTTGAAACCCCAAGTCAGATCTGTGTTTGTTCACGTCTGTTGCCCGATGACTAGGAAATGTCTCCTGCTGGACACAAGCTGGAAGCTTTTTCGGGAGCCATGGTAACCAAATAATTCTCCAGCTCGCTCTAATCCGCTAAAAGGTCTTAAAATCCCCCAGGATGGGGACACAGGCAATCCCTCCAACCTAAGTGTTGCAGAAATGAAGCCAGCTTATTCGGAAGAACGCGACAGGTTTGCAGGCCAAGTAGCGACCTGCTATTTTTCAATCCATAAATTCCCAAATACGCCTTTACTTTTAAATGCGCAGGGCACAAACAAAGTGCTCATAAGGGAAGAGCTTAAAGATGAAAGGAGGAACAGATTAACCTTGCGTTACAGTAAATAATGAGCTTGCAGACCTACAAAAAACGACGAGACTCCAGAGATGATGTATTGCGTTATAGCAGAGGCTGCGGGCAAAAAAGCAAAAATAATAATCATTTTCCTTTTTTCATCAACCAAGATTCTAACAATGGGATAGGAAATGATACAAGAGGTTCACTACCTTAGTTCAACAACATTACCTCAGAGCTTCTAGGGTGATCATGATATTAATGACAGAAATAAGCATTTATTTAGTGTCTCCCACAAATGGAGCCGTCTCTTGGTTCATAAAGAAATGGACGTTTCCTATCGAACTCAATGTCACTTGTTGTTTTTACCTCAGAAGAAAGAGAGGCTGACCCAGCGCACTCAGGATTTGAGGGCTTGTAGGTTACAGACGTTTGGACAATAGGCGCTCAACCCACTAGGCTATTTTGCTTTCATTTGTTTTACCTTCATTGTTGACATCTGTGTCCATTTCAGAGAGGTTTGGGCACTCGTGCCTCACGGGGTTTGTGCCTAACACTTCTGCTCTGGATAAGACTTCTGTTCCGTGTCAGCGTGGTTGCCGGCAGAATGTGCCCACCTCTTGCCCACAGCCACGACAGTCACGGGCGCCATATGCAAAACTGAGATTGGTGGTTAACTTGGTTTTGTATTTTTGCAGACTTTGCATCATAAGTCCGAGGAGCCAATCCAGGGACCTCCTCAACGTTCTCCTGGTTTGGCCACGAGTCTCAGTCACTCTCAACCGATTTCAGGGACAGAAACCAATAATCAAGAGACGGGCACATGTTTCCACACTGCATGTGAATAAGCTTGTGTCTTGCATTTATATCATCAGTAAATTAATGATTGAATGCCTAGAAATCATAAAGTGAAAATCGTGACCTCGACATGGTATCCCGGGGTTAACCGGTTAGAAAATGTTGCACAGTTGCAGCATGGATGAATGTCTTAAATTTGACTTGAAAAGTAACATTTTGAAGGATAGGTTCTCGTTTGGGGTGCGCGACTTGACCCCGCCCCTTTGTGAGCCTAGCTCAAACGTGTCAAGTGCATTGGCTGTGCTCTGTTGCCATTAAATCGCTGATGGTTGCTAACCCAGGGGTTCCCGGGTAAGCGTAGACTGGGGTACCTGGATGGTGGTAGGTGCTTCTTCTCTACACTGGCACAGAGTGGGCCATCCCTGGGCAATGGCTCTACTCTCCAAGGAGAGCTCAAGTAACTTTTGGCCAACGGGGGGAATCCCATGAGTTACTGATAGGTCAGTAGGGCTGGAAAAGCAGTTTAGAGTCACCGGCCTAACAGGAAAACTTCCAACTGCTCAGTCAGCCAGCCGTCTCCAGCACTGGGCAGCTTTGGCACGAAGATATTCCTGTGGCAGTGGTTGATCCACATCGGAGTGGATAACACTACACTCACCCCACTTGTGCCCAAACAGCTCACCCTGTCATAAAAGCCGACAGCTCACGCCACTAGTTCTACTCATTCCCTTGCTCTACAAGAGACGGGCCTCCTCTCTCATGATGCACAGAGTTTAGACGTGGCTCCCTAGTTAGCTCCCTCAGAGTGAACGCGAAGGGCAAAGGCATCCCCATGTCCTTGGCCCTGGACCGAGCAAGCAGACATCAGCATAAGGCTTGCATACTGTATCTGTGACCTACTGAAGGGTCAAGAGCTCTATACACACAGACGGCACTCAGATATTACAAGCCAGAGGGACTCTCCTAAAGCTCAGTGCGGACAGTTCTGGTCTTGTTGTCTCAGTCCAATTATGTGGAAATCCACGCATGTCAGAGACGGGAATAATGAAGTAGGTGAAGCGATAGGAGAAGGCGACCAAAGCACGTTGAAACACAGGTGTCAGGATTTCGCAGACATTTGTTGACTATGAATTGCTAGTACGGTGGCTCTGAAGGCCACGCCTCAAGACGGGCTGATTTTGGCCCGTCCTTCTGTTCCACTGGAGGCAGCAGCCTCGTTTCCTTACAGGCAAGCGCGCCTCAGTATACGCGGACTATAGAAGAGCAGTCGTCGTCAGTAGGCTGGTACTCTTTTGAAGTTTCTTGTCAGATTAGCTAGCCCTAAGCCAGGGTGTAGCCGCCATCAGTGAAGCAGGTGCAGTGGCACTGGAGCCTAAGAGGGCGTCAGCTCAGTCCACCCCAAGTATGTCTACCTTTTACCATCCAACCACGTGGCAGGAAGTTCCTAGTTTTCCTGTTCTTGCTCCCATTGCACCTCGGGAAGCCCCGGAGCCCAGAGTGGCTTCTTCAGCCATGTCCTAGGTAAGCTGGGGACGGTCACGAGCCAATATCTGCTCGCGCAGCGCAGACAGCGGAAACAGGGAAGACGAGGTGGGCCTGGCGGCAGTCAGCTGCTGTCACAGTCTGTGATTTTACGACCTCTCCCCTCCGTTTGTAATTAACCTCATGTCCCATCTGCACAATGTTCCAGACTTCTCCGCACACACGCACAGCAATTGCGGGGAAGGCTGTTGTTTAATCTTTTTTCGACTAATGGCCCTGGAATTGAAATCGGATAGAAAAGCGCAGTATTTAATTTGGAGACACAGACACTGGTGGTGCTTTCCCCTTACCTCCCTCCCTCATTAGCATGACAGATCACGCCTAGCGCAGCAGCCGCTCTCTCCGACATAATCAGCCCGCAGTGGGATCCGGCCGCCCTGACCCTAACCCATCCCCGTCTTATTGTTTCAAGTTTCAACACATGCGCAGTAAGACAATATATGCACTGGGAGGTAAGTGCAGCACACAATTTTATTTCAGCTTTCACATGATATCAGAGTGCACAAAAACAAGATGCGTGCCACCCATGGGAGTAGATTTACTAAAATGCCAAGGTTAGTGGAAGTGACATCACATACCCTTTGAACTTAATGACATCACAGGAAAGTGACACCATATGGTTCTTGACACTGAATGTTTTTTCCAGGAAGACCTAACATCACACTAATTGACATTGCTGAAGTTCCACAATAACTGCATGATTATTATGACAGCATAACACCGACTAATGTCTATTTGAGATGTCACCTATGTTATGGTGTTGATTTGATCATTGAAAGTTCTGGCGGGTTGAACCCCGAAAGAAAAATGTGAGAACGGGGTGAAATAGTGCGTTTAAAGCACAGTTTTCACATAATTTTGCTAAAATGCAATAGGCACTTAAATGGCACTCATTAAACATTCAAATCCTTTCATGGTGTGCCAACCCAATGAAACCAGGTCTGCTCCAGGAGTTGACCCTATTTTTTATAAATGTGGTTATGGGTGCCCCCATAAGTGAAAAACAACATCCTTTTTGCCAGGGCTAGCCAACATTTTGTCATGTGTGCCTTTATATTCTGTGGGTGCCCCCTTAGATAAAAAAAATGACATAATATATGCAGGTGCTAGAATCTTGCACCTTATGACCCTCCATATACAATAGGTGGCCACTGGCATAACGAAAATTGAGGGGGCCTCCCTGCAAGATACGTGGAGGGGCCCCCTCCGGGCTCAATCAGGAGCTCTCCGGCCAGAGTGCTGTGCTGAGGGGGCCCCCTGGAGCTTGGGCCCCCCGCACTGCAGGGGCTGCGTGGGCCTATGTTACGCCCCTGTAGGTGGTGTCTGTTATGCTAAGTATTGGTGCAAGTATGCCAGTGCCAGTGTTTTGCCCTGGGTGTCTCTACAAGAAAATAATCACCTTCAGTGTGCCAGGGCCAACAACAAACTCGCAAGCACCATATCACATTCTCGCTCATACTCACAATTACTTACTTTCACTCATTACTTTTATGAAGCAAACCCAGTGCAAAGCATTAAAGTGGGATTTACTATTCAGCGCAAATCAGGATTTGCATTTGATAGTATTGTAAAGTAAGGCAATGTTGCACTATGCGCTGCTTTGCTTCAAAGGGGTGTTCCCATGCAACCATCCATTGGTATTGATGCATATCCGTATCTACAAACATTGATAGACAGGAAGTTGCACCAAAATCTTATGCCTCCTCCACAAGGCAGGCGTAACAACAACAACAACAACAAAAAATTCTCCTCATTTTTCCAACTTTTCATGAGTGCTACGTTGTACAGCACTCATACAAAGTGGGAAAATCCTTAAAGAGTAGTTTTTGTACTGGAAGGGGCCTCGTCCCATGCACGTGCTTCAGAGAACGTACACACCCTTGCAATATGGCGCAAGGGTGTGTGCATTGGTACATGGCTGCCATAAGTGCACCAGTGCACGGAGAAAAATGCACCATAGACATGGCACATTTTGTCTCTCTCCCTTTGATGCAAAAGTGTGCAGCAACTTAGGTGCAACGTTGCCTTGCATCAAGGAATAGTAAATCTGCACCTCAATCTCACACCGTCTTACTCACTCTCGGTCTCTCGGTCTCTCTCTTGGTCTCTCTCGGTCTCTCTCCCTCTCTCTCACACATTCTCACCTGCCAGCAAGCACACAACATACATTTTTAAACAGGTTACTTACCACAGATGCCACCAAAGCTCTCGCTCCAGTTGAATGTGCTCCATGTATTATTTACTCCAACAGTGAATAATAAAATATTATTCACTATTAGTATAATAAACAAGCATTGGCATAGCCAATAGGTCTCGCCTTTGGGACCTTATAAGTGTTTAGCCATGCAACAGTTGCATAACTAAACACTTATAAGGTCCCAAAAGCGAGACCTATTGGCTATGCCAATGCTTGTTTTAACTGCTGAAATCTATTGAAGCCTCCCGGAGAACATCAAAGCGGCCGTGCGGCCGCGAAAGTGATCGCGATCAAACATCAAAGCGGCCGTGCGCCGTGAAAGTAATCGCGGTAAAGCGCGACACGCACGCCCACACACATGCACTGCAGGTCTAGGCTGGCCTGGTAGCACTTTTTGGAGCCCTCACAAAATGTCTCCCCAGACCCGCGCATGCGCTGGGTCAGGCAAGACCTAAAAATGGATAGAAAATAAGGAAAGCTGAGCTGCCGTTGTGTTCTTGGCCCTGCATTTGCCACCTCTGAGGCCAGGGGGCTCACAGGCAGTGCCAGGGGTCTCAGCTGTGACCCCTGGTGACTATAAATGCTGTCCATGGTGCCACCACCTCTGGCATTTCAATGTCCATGAATATGTGAAGGAAGGAGAAGATGGCCATCAACAGAGATCACTGAGAGTTTCTATGAAATCACGTATGAGAGCTTAGAACACCATCCTGAACATACCAAAGTGACAAATCCAGTTGAACAAATTTATATGTGAAATAGCTTTGTCAAGGCCGGCTCCAGCAGACTCCAACCTTTTTCTTTGAACCTTATTATTCAGTGCCACCTCCCTTTTTAATATTTTTTGCTAACTGGGACAATAGTCCCGACCCTTGCTCTTTCCTCTCACATTTGTTGTCCTTCGTTTTCTTTCACCTCATTATCTCCGTTCTTGTTTTTGTAGTATGTACTGTGGTTTCATTCCCTCTTTCCCTCATGCTCCCAGCCCCACTTAGAACTGCTCTTTGTTTTTGCTCCCTTTCCCCATTTTATTCTCTTCTGCCCTCTTCTATGTATATCCTTTTCCCTTGTTCCTCCTTTCTACGAGGATTGAGGCAGAAACAGAAAACAGAAAAATGCTCCATCACCCCTAATTATATTACCATTTTGCCGTTTTCCTTTTAGATCTGGTGTTAGTCACAATCTTTTACAAAATGTATATGTTTACGATACTTGTTGACTGGACTACGGCAACACACTCTACACAGGCACCACCGCCGAACTCATGCAAAGACGTTAGACCATCCAGAACGCAGTCGCCAGACTGTTCCTCTACCAGCCCAAGAGAACCAACATCACCCAGCACCACCCAGCACCTCAAAGACCTCCACTGGTTCCCGGTCCAAAAGAGATGCCATTTCAAGCTCCTGACCCCGCCTACAAAGCCCGCATGACCAAGGACCTGCCTATATGAACCACCGCCTACATTTCCACTGACCCTCCAGGAACCTCCTCTCCGCACACCTTGCCCTCCCACAGATCACTTGCACACGATGATGCAGTGCCCGAGGACGCTCCTTCTCCCACCTCGACACCTAAGCCTGGAACTACCTCTACCTTTGCACCCTCGCTGACCCACTTCAGAAAGGTGCTCAAAATCTGGCAAAATCTTCGACTAAGGCCTGCTGCAAGCACCTGGATACCCTTTCGGGTGACAAGCCGCACTCTACAAGTACAACCTGATTGATTGGTTGATTACAGGGGCAGTCAGCAAACCCTCTTCATTCATTGGTCTGTTATTTTGTCGTTCACCTTTTTCTTCACCCGCTACAGCATGCAGCAATGGGTCAGTTCACTTCATCGCTGGTAGTGGTTAATGAACCACTTAAGGCTTGAGCTGGTTAGCTCAAGCTCCTGTTGGACACTGAAGCCCAAAACGTGCCGAGCTTTAATGGGGTTTCTGCCATCATGCGCCAAGAATTTAAAAAAAGCCATGCATAAACATTTGGGTGCACATGCATCAAAATAGACAATTGTAATTTTTAAGGAATCGCAATTAAAGAATCGCAATTGCCTATGCATGTAGGAACCGCAAAACAAAATTGCGATTCCTACATATTCCTTAATTGCTTCCAATTCATTCCTTTGGGCCTAGAGGCCCATAGGAATGAATGAATGGGAATTGCATGCGCAATTTGCGAGTACCCACTAGGTACTCGCAAATTGCCATGCAATTTCAAGGGTGCAAGGGGGCCAAAAGAACACCCTGTTGCACGCCTGAAATTTCAATTTTACCACATGTTGCACACACATGCCCCAAGGGCATGTGTGTGTAACATGAGACTTTTAAAAATGCACTTTAGTGCATTTTTCACAGAAAATGCAAATTACCATCAACTTGAGATTGATGGTATTTTGGGATTCCTATTTGCGAAATTGCTATTTTTTTTGGGTTACTGCATTGCATTTAAGGATTCACAAATTTTGCGATTCCTTGAATTGCGATTTTGCATTTGGGATGATGCATCCCAAATGCAAAAATACCGGTCGCAAAGGGGCAGATTTGTGAATCTGCCCGTTTGCAACAGTTTTTTTCATTGATGCATGTGGCCCCTTGTGTTATAAAGTGGAGAAAGAGTCAGCCACCTAGTGGTTGTATTGCATATTGTAAAACCAAAACAGCTGTGACCAATCCTGGCTTCTGTGCTTGACCACATTGTGTGAGCCTAGGCAAATATTCTCTTTTTTCTACGTTACCACATATTAGAGCGCCTTTCAATCTGTGAGTTCAACGTGTGTAATGTGCAAAAATAATCTTATATATTAGGGCGAAAAAAGAAACCCTTTTACATTTGAGAGAGATTATCATATGGTTCCATGACATTTGAGGCATGATTTAGATGCCAACTATTTTCAGGGCTTCTCTCCTGCATGGACTGTTGAGCTCAGCCAGACCCTTGGCTCGGCTCTGGCTTGTCTGTTCCTGCCAATTAGTAGTTACGCCTACTTTAGTCACTGTCTAACTTCATGCAGAGTAATGGTATTGTTCCCTTTGACAAGGAGCACATCCTTACACAAAGAAGTCCCCTCAGTGCTAGAAACGTGAAGCACAACGTGTGCTTTCTGAGCACAAATTACTTTTTTGCTTTTACCCAATGATTTTAGTTAGACAGACGAGGGCTCCACAGCTTTGCTAACAATAAAGCTGTGCAAAAAGCATGACAAAAAAGCACTGACAAATCCAAAAACTGGCTGCCAATGCCAGACCTATTGCCAATGCTTATTTTGTATTAGCACACACTTCCAATTCCTCTTTTTTAGGTGCTATTCGAAGTTATATGCTTTTATTTTTAAATCTAGACAAAGGATTCTACACCCACCTATGATTCTATTTGACCATTTTCTATCATCAAAGTGACTACTCATCAATTTGCCTTTTACCGGAGGTCTCGTTTTTGTCAACATGGTTTAGGCAACCTTTTTTCCGCAAGTGCACCCTCGATATCCTGTGGTCTTCTGAAAACCTGAGAGCCATCCCATGCCAGACCCAAGCCCACAAACGACTTCTGGCAATAGTCTGGACTCTCAGCTATGGAAAACCAGAAAAAAGATTGCTTCTTTTTTCTGAAATATGCAGAGGCCAGCACTGGTGCACAGGTCCATTCAGCTCCCTTGTATCTGTATGGACCACCCAGATTCTCTGTTCGTCACTGTAAGGACCACCAGCAGAACAAAAATATGCTTTGTTGTGTCAAAGGGAAACATATCTGCCAAAATCAGTGAGACAACTGATGTAATTGAGGCACCCTTGGTCCATCACTGATGTAACTGAGGCACCCTTGGTCCATCACTGATGTAACTGAGGCACCCTTGGTCCATCACTGATGTAACTGAGGCACCCTTGGTCCATCACTGATGTAACTGAGGCACCCTTGGTCCATCACTGATGTAAATGAGGCACCCTTGGTCCATCACTGATGTAAATGAGGCACCCTTGGTCCATCACTGATGTAACTGAGGCACCCTTGGTCCATCACTGATGTAACTGAGGCACCCTTGGTCCATCACTGATGTAATTGAGGCACCCTTGGTCCATCACTGATGTAACTGAGGCACCCTTGGTCCATCACTGATGTAACTGAGGCACCCTTGGTCCATCACTGATGTAATTGAGGCACCCTTGGTCCATCACTGATGTAACTGAGGCACCCTTGGTCTATCACTGATGTAACGAGGCGCCCACGGTCCATTGCAGAGTGTATTTGAAGGGCTTGGGATGGTGGATTAGGATTCCCAGTAAACCTCTTGAGACAGGCATACTATGAGCACTCCGCTGGGTTTGGGAAATGGCTGCATTGTTTCAGGATTTGACAGGCCAGGCAGTAAGTGACCTAGCAGCCAATTCCGGCAGCCAAGTTGTGCTCCAGCTACTGTCTGAGCGATTGAGACCAGGTGATGGTTGCAGGGACAGACTGGGAACGCAAACCGGCCCTGGCAATTAAGTCTGATGGGGCGTGGGTGGGATGGGGGGGTAGTGCTGGTGGGAAACACTGCCGCTACTTTTGGTACAGGGGGACGATATTGGAGCACTGCTGCAAAACCACCCCTCTGTACCAAAAACGGCCCCCACTGGTCCAAAACTGCCCCCACCCCTCCGGCCCACCGGGGAAAAGCCCGGTGCCTGCTATGGCCAGTCCGGCCATGGCTGGTTGGAAGGAGTAGCTGGGAGCACTTAGGCAATGCAGGAAGGTTTTTTTTTTTAGCAGAGAAAGCAAGGCAAGGAGGAACGGAGCTGTGGGAGTGTGGGGGTGTCAGCAGCTTCCCGGAGGAGGGCTTAAGAAATGGAAGTGAAGAAAATGATTCTACACATTGGGGAAATAACAGGGCGAGCTTGGTCAAACACAGGGGTTTTTATGAGGAAGGTGAGCGGCTTAGAGAGCAGCTGTCATAAAGTTCAAGGCCTGGGGCCAAATAGTGGCACGTGCTCAAAAAAAAGGTTGTCAGTAGGTATTGGCTAATAACACCCAGCCTGGCCTTTGGTTCTGTTTTTCTATTTCTGTCGCAGCATGCCAGTAGTTTTGAGAGCTTATGAAGGGTTAAGGGGTGAGATAGGCCCTGAGAGCAGCACGTTGTGTAGAAGTCAAAACGGTGTGAAAAGGAACGTCAATCTCGGTAATCTCTCGTCGCCAAAAATCCTAAAAGGGTGCGTGGCAGTGGAGCATGTCAATACCAATAACATTAAATACATTTCATAAATGAAATACAGTTCAATCTAGTTGTAAACACTTGGGGCTGTATAACACTTGGGGCCCCGGGGGCACAATGTGCATGTGCACCCTCTTTCTGTCCCTCTAGGGAACTTTGGTATTACAGGAGGGGCAGCAGACACAGGTGAAGCCTCCCTCTGCAATACAGATCATGCTAACACAAGATGTGTGCATGCGTGATCTCCAGGGGGGTGACCTCATTTGTGTAAATTAGAAAACACTTTGCCTAAGCACACGCGTCGTATTACAGAAACTAGTGCAGATGTAATGTAGCTCCCGGGGGTGCACCGACTGTGGACCACATTCAGGTGGTGAATTCAGTGTACCTCGGGGGGCCAGTCGTTCAATAGGGGGAGAGGGTCCTACGTACGTGCAAGACATTCCCAGTGAAAGGAGGACCTGCGAGCAGAGTTGATGTTCTACTGTGAGCAGTGCATCATTGTATTAGGGCGCAATGGCCCGGTCTGCACCTGGCACGCTTAGTTAAAGGTCTGCCTTGGTGGAGACCAGGGAAACGCGCCCCATCAGTCATTTGGGTCTTGACATTCATAGTTTGACACATATATAACAGTATGCGTCAAAATCAGGTAGTGAATCTCCTATGGTCCTTTATACAGACTCCGAGGGTCCAATCTTGACCTATGATGAGCTCAGATGCCTACTGCTGGTGCATTCAATACAGCAGAGTACTGTGGTGAATATAGAACTCACTTTAATAGTATGCACCAGCAGTAGACAATAGAGCTCAATACTGCCAGGTTTAGACCCCACTGAGTCTGTACAAATGACCGTAGGGGACACAACTATTGACTTTGACGCACAGTGACATGCAGAAGGGGTTTTGTGCAATGACATTAATGTGAGTGGGGATACATCCATCCACTCTGGCTCCCCCTCGGACCCATGCCCCCATCATATCTTCCAGAAAACAAGAACGGTGCCAATGCTGCACTTTACTCTAATAGAGAATTGGACCGTGAACTGAATGAAACAGTTTCACTCTTAACCACTTTTTCCGTTGGGTTTAAGCCACAATATTTTCATACAATGCATTTGTTTTTTAATTTGCACGGTTTCAGTATAACACTTATCACATATCCAAGTAGAAAAAACAATGCAACATTAATATCCACATTTACATATACTGATTTTTACGACACCCTCACTTACATATAACAATCACTCATACATGCTAAACAGACAAAATCATCAAACATACTCAATGGACACTGTTTATAACAAGAAGTAATTGAATGTAGTAAATATACATAAGGCCATCAACAGGTATAACTTGTCACAATTATAATACACTGTATTTGATTGTTTTCTAAATGATTGGCCAAAAGCGAAGAAAGGTCTACGCGTTTCGAATCCCTTGCGTATGTAGGGATTCTCATCAGGACCAACACTTTCTGAAACAAAACAGAAACAGAACTGAATATTACTAAATGGCTCAAGAACAACTGAATTCCGGACCGCACACCTTATTCTGGCGTCTTACCTGCGACTGAATGTGTGCAGAAGAGACTTTCAAACTTAATTCTAAATCCGTAAAATGCCCTAAAAAAAGTTAAGAATAACAAAGTTGTTACCTCCAAAACACAACCTTTTTAATGAATGAGCCAACTAAGGGGGCATTCTTACTTGTCAAGCTGTTATGGTGTCAGGATAGTGGTTCTCTCCTATGGCGTCAAAGTCTGAGTTTTAAAACTGCTGTGTTCCCAGGAACGTGTGTGTGCTGTGAGTCAACTATGGAAGGCAATCACTTCACCCACAGGGTAATTCATTGGAAACATGACACCTTTTCCAACTGTAAAACGAAATTCGTGGTGTATGGAATCCTATGTCCATGTAACAAACTGTACATTGGGAAAACAAATCAGGAGAGGAGGCTTAGAATTCAACAACATAAATCCAGAATTCGTAAGAATGTGCAAAACGCCCCGCTGGTGAATCATTGGTATCTCAACAATCATACGGAGAAGGATGTAAAATGGACTATTATCTCCAAAGTTGAACAAGACAGCCACGGTGGTGACCTTGATGCCAAACTATTGAAAAGGGAAGCAATGCTCATCATAAAATTTAACACGTCAGTTGACGGCCTGAATGAAATCTCTGAGATTTACAACTTAATAACTGCCCCCAGTTCTGCTCTGGATAATACCGCATCCAGTTTGTGTTGTTTCATAAATGAAAACATCGTGCGCAGACGCGATTTCTTACTTGACCATGCCATTAGATCTCTGACGTGTTACTATCTGATACAGATCACTTGTCCCATGTGGACAATTATACCATTTGTTTTATAATGATGTCCGTTTTGTTTTGAATAACTCAAATAAACCCTATGCCTTATGAGTCTGCCAAGGCATTGGTGTTAGTTCCTACTCATACACCATGGTGTCTCATCTTTTGAATAAAGTTTTGTTTACATATTCTGATAAAAAAACGTTTCAACAAGACTACAGTTCCCATGAACACTGTTTCATCTTGACACCTCTACCCTGGCCAACAAGGAGCGAATAAGGCTCCCCCATATGACAGCTACGGGACCCTACCAGTCCAAATTAACCATCACACGCCCACTCAGAGCAGGCTTCAATCCGTTTGTTGCTGCGAGTAGTAAACGCGCAGGACAAACGGCAAAAATCAACCTTTAAACCACAACTCCCAGGAACCAACTCTGGCGGAAGTGTCTGCATTCAAATAGATGTCATTTCCACCTGAATTCTATTCTAATTACAATGGCGTCACACGCACGGATTGAGGAGTTTTTGATGACCTTTCATGACCGTCTTTAGGTAAGAGCCTCAGCCTTACGCAGCTCCGCGAAAACAGGTAGAATGCCATACACGCCAAGGAGGACGATCAACTAAGTGCTCTCCTGATATTTTCTATATTTTCTGTTTCACCAGAATCTATACAAACAATTGTAAAGGTCAATTCCTGCACTAAAGTCTTGGCGACTGCTGAACTGGGAACACAGCAGTTTTAAAACTCAGACTTTGACGCCATAGGAGAGAACCACTATCCTGACACCATAACAGCTTGACAAGTAAGAATGCCCCCTTAGTTGGCTCATTCATTAAAAAGGTTGTGTTTTGGAGGTAACAACTTTGTTATTCTTAACTTTTTTTAGGGCATTTTACGGATTTAGAATGAAGTTTGAAAGTCTCTTCTGCACACATTCAGTCGCAGGTAAGACGCCAGAATAAGGTGTGCGGTCCGGAATTCAGTTGTTCTTGGGTCATTTAGTAAAATTCAGTTCTGTTTCTGTTTTGTTTCAGAAAGTGTTGGTCCTGATGAGAATCCCTACATACGCAAGTGATTCGAAACGCGTAGATCTTTCTTTGCTTTTGGCCAATCATTTAGAAAACAATCAAATACCGTGTATTATAATTGTGACAAGTTTACCTGTTGATGGCCTTATGTATATTTACTACATTCAATTACTTCTTGTTATAAACAGTGTCCACTGAGTATGTTTGATGATTTTGTCTGTTTAGCATGTATGAGTGATTGTTATATGTAAGTGAGGGTGTCGTAAAAATCAGTATATGTAAATGTGGATATTAATGTTGTATTGTTTTTTCTACTTGGATATGTGATAAGTGTTATACTGAAACTGTGCAAATTAAAAAACAAATGCATTGTATGAAAATATTGTGGCTTAAACCCAACGGAAAAAGTGGTTAAGAGTGAAACTGTTTCATTCAGTTCACGGTCCAATTCTCTATTAGAGTAAAGTGCAGCATTGGCACCGTTCTTGTTTTCTGGATGATATGTGGCTTGGCCTTGCTGCTATAGAGCCAAAACCAGAGTTTGTTCTTCAGCCCATCATATCTTCAACAAAGCGGACACCATCATCGCACCCCATCTCCGAAACGTCATAAACATCTCGCTCGCGTCAGCCGCCTTCCCCGAGAGCTGGAAGCACGCAGAACTCAACGTCCTTCTGAAGAAACCCACAGCGGACCCCAAAGACCTCAAGAACTTCAGCCCCATCTCTCTTCTCCCCTTCCCGGCCAAAGTCATCGAGAAGACCGTCAATAAACAGCTGACTGCTTTCCTCGAGGCAAACAACTCACTCGACCCATCCCAATCCGGATTCCGAGCCAACCACAGCACCGACACTGCCCTCATCGCAGCCACCGACGACATCAGGGCCCTGATGGACAACGGAGAAACAACCGTCCTCATCCTCCTGGACCTCTCGGCAGCTTTCGATACCGTATGCCATCGCACCCTAATAACCCACCTCTTCAACACTGGGATCCAAGGAAAGGCCCTGGACTGGATCACCTCGTTCCTCTCCGACAGAACCCAGAGAGTCTGCCTCCCTCCCTTCCGCTCAGAAGCCACCAAGATCATCTGCGGCGTACCCCAAGGCTCATCGCTCAGCCCTACCCTCTTCAATATCTACATGAGCCCCCTCGCCGCCATCGTACGCAAACACAACATCATCTCCTACGCCGACGACACCCAGCTGATACTCTCCCTCACCAAAGACCCAGCCACCGCCAAAACCAACCTACAGGAAGGAATGAAAGACGTCGCAGAATGGATGAAGCTCAGCCGCCTGAAGCGGAACTCAGACAAGACGGAGGTCCTCATCCTCGGACAATCCCCAGCCACCTGGGACGACTCCTGGTGGCCCTCAGCACTGGGCTCCGCACCCACACCCTCGGACCACGAATGCAACCTGGGATTCATCCTGTACTCCTCCCTCACGATGACCAAGCAAGTCAACGCCGTCTCGTCATCATGTTTCAACACCCTGCTCCGAAAGATCTTCCGGTGGATCCACACCGAAACCAGAAAGACGGTCACCCAGGCCCTCGTCACTAGCCGACTGGACTACGGAAACGCCCTATAGGCAGGAACCACCGCCAAACTTCAGAAACGACTACAACGCATACAGAACGCCTCCGCACGACTCATCCTCGACATCCCTCGCCACAGCCACATATCCGCCCACCTGACAAAACTGCACTGGCTTCCCGTCAACAAGAGAATCACATTCAGGCTCCTCGCCCACGCACACAAAGCGCTCCACGACATAGGCCCTGAATACCTCAACAACCGCCTCTCACTCTACACTCCCACCCGCCAGCTCCGCTCCACCAGCCTCGCCCTCGCCACCGTTCCACGGATACGCAGAACCACCACTGGAGGAAGATCGTTCTCCTACCTGGCAGCCAAAACATGGAACACCCTCCCCGCACACCTACGAACAACCCAGGACCATCGCACCTTCAGGAAACTCCTCAAGACCTGGCTTTTCGAGCAGTAGCAGCGCCTTGAGACCCTCACGGGTGAGTAGCGCGCTCTATAAATGTTTGATTGATTGATTGATCCCTTCAATGCTATCCCTCCTACTTTGGAGGCTAAAGAGAAGCATACCAGGAACAGGGAATGGAAAAATAAGACAGTGGTCTCGCTAAGCCGCTTCATGCATTACTGAACTCCATTTATTGTACTAGGGCATGTATGAGCGTAGCCACATATGTTCCCTTCACTACCGCTCAGTGATAAAGGGAATATTGCATTTCAAAGAGTGACCAAATAAGAATAATCCTCTGATATAAGCTTTTACCACCCATCTAGAAGGTGCCTATTGGCATGAACAAGGCTTCTGGCTTTCCGCCCATGCGGGTATCGGGATCCAGTGATTGGCTAAATGATAGACGAGCATCTGACACCTATCAGTAATGCATCGCCTGCCCTCAACCAATCCCTCGAAACACAGGTCTATTTTGTCAGTCTGTGTCCTGGGACTTGGGTGTTGTGACATCACAGCCATAAGGATAATGTACACACTGTGCTTTGTGAGTTAGGCCCTGGATATGGGTATGGAGAGAACGATCGCAAGTTGTTCGGTGAGAGGCGCAGGAGGATAATTATTTCCTTTTATGGCTGTTTGTGTTCAGATGCTCATGGACATAGGTTTGTGACGTGGAAACAAAACTACAATCACCAGAAGATAAAGAAAGCACACGACTGGTTGAGCTGCTTACACTTGACGCGGGACACACTGCCATCACTGTGGCTCGCACAGGGACTCCGCATCAACCACCAGGAAACACAGCCAAGCACCAAACCTAATTGTCAATTGTCTCTGTTCACTACTCAACAGCCACAGGCTACAGACCCCGGTGCAGCTGCACTTGCTGCACAAAGGGTAGCCATGAGCCTGGGTTCGATGGCTAGGCCAAAAGGCAGAAGCAATAGCCACGCACCAAGGCGGCAGGGGCCATTGTACACCTGCGTGGCTACAGGATGTGGGCGATATTACTAGATTTGTCAGCCCCGTTTGTATCCATGCCTTCGTATTTCAAGAAAAGACAAAAGGGACATGAAACGCCTCACATGAATAAAGATAACGTGTGATTCCTGCTAACTCACTGCTATCTGCTGAGTGCTTTAAATGGGAATCAGATTTTTCTTGTCTTTTTGGGTTTATTTTGCTGCTATTAATCACCTGGCTGCCACGGATCAGTCAATTTCCATTTGCCTCCAGATTAACCTTCCCAGATCGCCCTTCTCCTTAAATATCCATTTATTTTAAGGAATAAAGGACTTTACGCTGTCCTCGCCTACAAGCGTAGATTCTTGAAATCAATATTCTGACAGCAGTGTGGACTGGCAATGAAGTGTTGCTATGAATTTCAGATGTATACAAGGCTTGAGTGTGTGCATACGTGTGCACGGTTAAGCCATATTATGGTGTGCGTTTGTAAATAGAGGGCCATCTTTGTCAGCGCATGTACATTAATAGCCCACATTAAGGTGTCTGTGTGTTTAACCGTCATCAAGAGTGCATGTGTGTGTGCATGAACAATCCACTGTGTGTGTATGGGTGATCATCTCTGTGTGTACCCCAATAACCTACTTTATGGTGTGTCTGTGAGTATGTAAATAATCCACTACACAGCGTGTTTGTCTGTGAATGGGTATGCATCCTTGTCTGTACACGAATAAGCCACATTCTGGCGTGCGTGTATAACTCGCATCAGGAGTATGTGTGCATGTTGTCTGTATGAATAATCCATATCATGCTGTGTTTGAATATCTATGGGTGTCAATCGGTGCTGCTGTGTGTAATAACCCACAGAATGTGTGAGTGCGCACATATAGTCCACGTTATGGTCTTCATATAATTCACATTAGGAAGTGTGTGGATATATTTAGTTTAAGTGGTTGTGTCTGGTTGTTATTTAGCTTGCAAAAGTGATGCTTTGTCCCAAAATAAGATCATTCCTTTGAATTATAATTATCAGATAGAAGCTTAAGAAATAGTTCCTAATCTAATTCTCACCACTAGGTCACACGAATAAGAATGCCTTTGCATAATCAAAACACACTTCAAACTTAATTAATACCGTTCAAACAACATTAACTTCACAAAATGTATAGGAAACACTGAACATTGTCTGCTATCACCTGGCCACTGCTAGAGGAACCATGCAAACAGCATGGAGTCCTCCATGTGCATTGCTGTTTTCCTCCAGTAAAAATATTGAAAACATACAAAAGTTTCCTCATGTTACATAAACAATGCATAATGAACGGTCTGGGTTACTTATAGCCCCATGACAGCATCTTGGGGCTCTGTTACAGCCTCAGTTAAAGACAAACATTGACAAAGTCAATAGATATGGGTTTAATATGCCAACGCCTGAAGTGTTAGCATATTAGAGCAAGACACACAGGAGGAAGCAGTCAGGGACAGGCAGAGAACATGGACCTCATTTGAAGGTAGTCGGGGGTCTCAGCTGTGACCTCTAGCTTGCTCCCTGCTACTCCTAGCACTTCCTTCGCGACCTCAGAGGAGGCAGAGGTTTTGCCCCCTCTAAGGACAGAGGTTGCAAAGCAAGTGCCAGGAGTAGTAGGGAGCAAGCTAGAGGTCACAGGTGCGACCCCTGGCTACCTCCAAATGATGTCCATGGCAGTAAGGGCAATATTTCCAAACAAGTCCTCACGCATTGAAGGTAGTCAGGGGTCTCAGCTGTGACCTCTAGCTTGCTCCCTGCTACTCCTAGTACTTCCTTTGTGACCTCTGACCTCAGAGGAGGCAGAGGTTTTGCCCCCTCTAAGGGCAGAGGTTGCAAAGCAAGTGCCAGGAGTAGTAGGGAGCAAGCTAGAGGTCACAGGTGCGACCCCTGGCTACCTCCAAATGATGTCCATTGCAGTAAGGGCAATATTTCCAAACAAGTCCTCACGCATTGAAGGTAGTCAGGGGTCTCAGCTGTGACCTCTAGCTTGCTCCCTGCTACTCCTAGTACTTCCTTTGTGACCTCTGACCTCAGAGGAGGCAGAGGTTTTGCCCCCTCTAAGGGCAGAGGTTGCAAAGCAAGTGCCAGGAGTAGTAGGGAGCAAGCTAGAGGTCACAGCTGCGACCCCTGGCTACCTCCAAATGATGTCCATTGCAGTAAGGGCTATATTTCCAAACAAGTCCTCACGCATTGAAGGTAGTCAGGGGTCTCAGCTGTGACCTCTAGCTTGCTCCCTGCTACTCCTAGCACTTCCTTCGCGACCTCAGAGGAGGCAGAGGTTTTGCCCCCTCTAAGGACAGAGGTTGCAAAGCAAGTGCCAGGAGCAGTAGGGAGCAAGCTAGAGGTCACAGCTGCGACCCCTGGCTACCTCCAAATGATGTCCATGGCAGTAAGGGCTATATTTGCAAACAAGTCCTCACACAGTTTGCATTTTGCTTACTACTCCTGACAAGGCGTCAAAGTTGAATCTCAGCGTTTGATTAGAGGTAGACGGATGCATTAATAAAACTGATAACACCAGGTGAGAGATGAATACTCGACTGCTCTGAAACAAGACGTGATTGACAAAGTCTCAAGCCATAGTCTGAAAGAAGCTGGTCAAAGAAAGCCAATAGCTGATAGAGGCAGACCCAAAGCCCAATCTAAGTGTATTGTTAGCGAAAGGTCTGGCAGCGCTCTAACAAAACCCAGACATTAAAAATAAAAAACACTGATAATAATGGCCTGCTGAGTACTGATTTGCTGCTCTCCCTCTAGAACATTACAACACGTATACCCACCTATGCACATAAGCCTTCTAGTACTTTGTCACACAGTACATTCATGTTTCTGTCGTCCAGGTTGACACAACGCATAAGAATGGCTGTTTTTGCCTGACTGATAACTTTAACCAACCACTCTGAATTGGAATTTGATGTATACATTTATAGGCATAAACCTAGTACTGTAACTCTGCACCCACATATCCATATTTACATTAAGAACAATGTAATGCCATTTAAGTAAATAAAACGATGGCGCCGGAAGAGATCGGGGAGCAGGCTGGATTTTTAAATTCTATTGCTTCATTCACAGATTCTGATCTGTCGATGCACACCAGTAGTAGATAAAACTGGGCATAGGTTACCAACAGCTAAGACTCGCTGAAAGAGAATTATTCATCTGAAAGGTCATTTGTTGGTAATAATGCATATTTTATCATGAAATCGGAAAACTTGTTATTTTTATATAATTTTCCTGGTACGCCTGTCAAATGATTTACTTCATAACATTTGTTAGTGTGGCCGAGGGGAGACTTACAAATGTGAGCAGTTTTCACACATCCTCGCTAGCGTCTGTGGTAAGTTACGGAGAAACCTCTTCCTCATCCGTGGATAGATTTGACTCATTAATACACCCAAGACAGGATAAGAGACGCAGGAAGGTTTCTCATTTACCTTACATTCTCAAGCCTGGCGTCTCGCGTTCTACCTTCTTGGAAAAATCCAGGTTGGAAACAAGAAACTTCTGCAGCAAAAGTGTGCACAACCTCAATGTAAAAGATCTGTTGTTTCATTGGGCACATAACCCTAGGGATCAACACGTGTCGAGGTGCTTCAAATGGAGATACATAAAAGTAACTGGGCCGGTAGGTTAAGTGACTCTCCCAGGCACACACTATTTGGTTGTAAGGAAGAGCCTGAAAGCGATTTAGGACTTGGGTGTCCCAGTTGCATGGCACACTACTTCACTGAGGAGATATACAAGTTATATGGAGCCTAAAGATTTCTTGGACTACAGCTGCTCTCTTTCATAAGTTGCCAGCCATAGGGAATTTCATTCTCTTGTCTTAGGGTATCAATAGCTTGAAAAGTTCCAGACATGAAACGGATTGGTTAATTTTCACACGCTGAGATAGGTGATCAATAGGCCAGACTGATGGTCTGTTAGTGTGCCACCACTTGAGGTATCCTGCATTGATGACTTTATGTATCTGACACCAGTCCGTTAATGACACCAGGCCTGTTTTCACCCATTTCCATTTTAGGGTATACTCCATGGCGGGATCTGTAATCTTCTATGGTTATTCTGCTTCCGGTTAAGAAGAACTGGACAGCCTATATCATTGGACTCTCAATGCCCACCTAACATGTAAACTATAGAAAAAGTTTCCTGTCTCTCTCATTTTTTTTTTTTTAAACATTATTTTGCCGGGGCAGGACTCTATGGGACACCCGCACCCTCCCCCACCAAGAGGCCTAGGGGGTCAGGATATTCCTACCGAGCCCCTTTCTCACCTTTTAACGTTTTTTGTGGGACTCGGCTCAAGCCAAGTCCCAAGATGTCTGCCAACACTTCCTGATTTGAAGTGTTGGCAACAAATCAGATCTCAGCATGAGATCGGGAGGGTTCGCAGAGCCTTTGTGTCCCTATATACACACATTTTGGTTTTCATTAACATTGCAAAAACAACTGAACAAATTTCACCAATTTACAAGAAGGTTGCTTTCTGGACCAACAGCTACATTTCTGCCAAATTTGGTGTAATTCCATTGGAGCAGTTCGGGCTGTAGTCATGTCTAAAATCTCTATAGGAATTAACTTGGGGAAAACGCGTTTTGGGACCCCCCTTTTCCTCGGCCCCTGCTTGACGGGTCACCAAGAAACTTTGAAGACAGCAGTTGGAGTGATCATCATATTAGTTTTTTTAATTTCGCAGATTCGTCAAACTACGCCAAAGTTATTGCCAAAACAAAAGACACTCTTCCTATAGAAACTAGGCCTTAACTATAACTACCTAATGTTACTGTTAGTTTTTCATCTATATGCTACATTTTTTAATTGAGCTTTCGGTTGGTTCAGTGGTGAAACATGATTCTTATTTTTGACACTGTAACGCCCTGAACGTCTCAGGATCGTTTAACAGACACGATAAAGAGGACGCAACCACTTGTGAAGGGTTAGTTATTTTAATGAAGGCAAAAATAATACAAGGAATAAACAAAAGTTATAGTCACTGGAATCCTCCAGGCTAAGTACGTTACCAGCCCACAGCACGGATGGTCCTAACCGTCCTCTGCATATACGCCGATCCCGGCGTATGCCAACAGAGGGCAGAAATGAAATGGCCGACAATGCCAATCGGTAGGCTGTGAGGGGCACGAAGAGTGTTGGGGAGAATCGAGGAGTCAGGGAAACACCCAGCCGGGGTCTCTACCTGAAGGGAGCAGCCGCTCAACCTCTTCCTCAGACTGCACCGGGACGCGGAGTCACCTCCTGGTGATGCGTCACCGATACCCCAATCAAAAGCAAGAAGACTGAACCGAGAGCAGCCGCTCGATCGATCCTGTGGACTTCCGAGTCTGTAACGCGGCAAACACCTCCTGGTGTGCGTTGCAGCTGGCAGTCCCTGTATCTCTGGTCGGGCTGGGAGTTACGACTCCAACCAGCAAAAGCGCCACTGCGCTTTGACTCAGCCGAGTCAAAAAAGCGAAGCTCAATGATTGACCGGTAGAGCTTCCGGGTCCTTCACAGGTGACGATGGGGCAAGACACGGCCCAGGGAGTAACGACTCGACCTACCTCCGTTCTTGCCTTACTGGAGCACCACTCCGGAACACTGCTCTTCACGAAGCAGGTACGTCGGTGTAAACACAATATCCGACAGCGTTGTACCTCCCGGTTCCTCCCTTTATAGGGCGTGTTTTCCTTGAGTTATGTAACAGCTCTCCTGTTTACATAAGGGCGTGTTTTCCTTGAGTTATGTAACAGCTCTCCTGTTTACATAACATCTCAACCGCTAAGCATCCTGGGAGATGTAGTCCGTTTTCGCTGGTTACCGTTTTCCTCCCCTCGCATGACAGGAATTCTTGACAGTACATCCTCCCTCTCAGCGGCTCCCCACGGGTCCAGCGCTGGCAGGAAAACGCCGATGGAACAAGGAGACCAAGCGCGGAGCATGAACCCCTTCAGCCGGTTCCCATGATTGCTCCTCCGGGCCATAGCCTTTCCACGCAACCAGGTACCACAGCTTCCCCCTGCGCCATTTGGACGCCCGTATGCCCGACACTTCATACTCCACCTCCGACTCCACGCATACCGGCCTAGGTGTCCCAGACGGCTTGGAGGGTGCTGGTTTGAGCAATGATACATGAAAGACAGGGTGTATCCGCAACGACTGGGGCAAGCACACCTTCACGTTCACGGGACCCATACACTTGGTAATTCGATAGGGGCCTATGTACTTGGGATGGAACACACTGTTCTTTCGAAACCTCATGTTTCTTGTGGATATCCAGACGTAGTCTCCAGTGCGGTACAGTGGCCCGGGCCTTCTCTTCCTGTCTGCTGCAGCCTTGTATCTTCTCTTGGCCTCTATTAGGACAGCCCTTGAGCGCATCAACGTGTCTTTTATGTGTGCCACCCTGTCCGCTGTGGCGGGAATCCTGTCCTCTCTGAACGGATGTAGAAATGGCAAGAACCTGGGATGTTGGCCATAGTTGCTATAGAACGGAGATGACTGTGTGGAGCTGTGAGTGGCGTTGTTATAGGCTATCTCTGCAACCCATAGTAAGTCGACCCATTCTTCCCTGCCCTGGTCCACAAAACATCGCAGATACTGTTTGAGCGTTTGGTTCAGGCGCTCGGTTTGGCCGTCCGTTTGAGGGTGGTAGCTGGTGGACAGGGCGGTTTTAACATGCAGCGCAGTGCACCAAGTCTTCCAGAATTGCGCAGTAAACTGCGACCCCCGGTCCGACACGATCACCCCAGGTAATCCATGCAGTCGTACCACATTCTTTAGGAGTAGTGACGCCAATTCCCCGGCCGTAGGGACTCTCTTGCAGGGGATGAAGTGCCCCATTTTCGTCAAGTAATCCACCACCACCAGTATTGCCGTCATCCCCTGGTCTACCGGTAGGCCCACCACGAAGTCCAGTGATATGCTATCCCATGGTCTATCCGGGGTCAGAAGTGGATGTAAGAGCCCTTGGGTTCGGCCATGGTCGGCCTTCATGGTAGCACACGTAGGACACTCCTGTCCCCACCTCCTGACATCCACTCTCATGGTTGGCCACCAGAAATGCCGTCCCATGCTAGCCACCGTTTTTTCAAAGCCCAAATGACCTGCGCATGGAGAGTCATGGCACCAGATGAATGCTTGTTTCCTTAGCCTAGGCGTGGGTATCAATAGGCACCTGCCCTTCAGGGGTATCCCGTCCTTCAGCTGCCATTCTCTGTGCCAGAGGAGCCACCTCCGCCATGCGAATGACCTGATCCCTCTCTTTATTCCCCTCAGGAAAGTATCCGGTTGGATAACCCCCAATACCATCCTCGGGGAAATGATGGAACGCTCGGTCGCAGGCAATGGTTCCTTAACTGCAGATTGACGGGACAGGGCGTCCGCCTTCCGGTTTTCTGTCCCCGGCCGATATGTGATGCGGAAGTTGAACCCCGCAAAGAAGATCATCCACCGCAGCTGCCTGGGAGAAAGGTGTCTTGTGGCCGTCATGAACTGTAGGTTCCGATGGTCCGTGTACACCGATACCACATGTCTTGCCCCCATCAACCAATGCCTCCATTCGGTGAAGGCGTCCTTGATTGCGAGAAGCTCCTTCTCCGCAATATGGTAGTTGCGTTCGGCGTCGTTGAGTTTGCGGGACATGTACGCAACGGGATGAAGCACCCCTGTGTCGTGGTTGCGTTGGGACAAGATAGCCCCCAGCGCCACATCCGATGCGTCCGCTTCCACCACGTAGGGGAGGTCCGGATCGGGGTGAGCCAACACCGGCGCCTTACCAAAGGCGCTTTTCAGGGCCTCAAAGGCTTTGTTCGCTTCAGGGGACGAGACAAACTCCTTGGACTTCCTCAGTAGCTGTGTGATTGGGGCCACCAATCCTGAAAATCCATCTATAAACCGCCTGTAAAAGTTGGCGAAGCCAATGAAACTTTGGACGTCCTTCACGCTTTGGGGCACCGGCCATTCTTTCACCGCCTTGATCTTTCGTTCTGCCATCTCCTGTCCCTCTGGACTCAGCATCACTCCGAGGAATTCCACGGATGTGACGTGGAAGTCACACTTGCTGAGTTTACAAAACAGCATGTTTTCCCTCAGCTTTTGGAGCACAGCTTTGACGTGGTGTACGTGCTCCTCCACACTGGACGAATAGATGAGGATGTCGTCGATATATACGACCACGTAGATATCCAACTCCTCTCTGAATACCTCATTCAAAAAGTACTGAAAGGCTGCCGGGGCGTTCCACAGACCGAACGGCATGACGAGGTACTCAAAAAGGCCGAACCTGGTCTTAAAGGCGGTCTTCCACTCGTCTCCGTCCCTCATGCGCACCAGATGGTATGCCCCTTTCAAATCCAACTTGGTGTAGATACGAGCTTTCTTGACCTGTTCCAGAAGTACACTGATGAGAGGCAAGGGGTACCGATTTTTTATGGTTATCGCATTCAATGCCCTAAAGTCCACACAGGCTCTCAGCTCCCCATTAGCCTTCGGGATGAAGAAGAGTGGCGAGGCGGCCGGAGACTTGGACGGGCGGATGAATCCTAGCTTGAGGAGTTTATCCAGGTACCCCCGGAGATGCACGTTTTCAGGCTCCGTCAGGGCATACAGCCTGCCGCTGGGAACGCTGGCCCCTGGCACCAGGTCGATCTGGCAGTCAAACTGTCTATGTGGTGGTAGCACTTCCGCCTTCACCTCATCAAATACATCCTCAAAACTGTGATAAGCCTGGGGGAGAGCCACATCTTTTTCTGCCGCTGTAGCCACCGTCTGACTCCCGCTCTCATCTGCGTCAAGGGATTCCGTTCTTATTCCACAATGCAGGATGCAATACGGTGACGTCATTTCGATGCGATGTGTTGGCCAATCCACAGAGGGGTTGTGTTTCTGTAGCCACGGCAATCCCAATATGACGCCATATTGGGGCGCTCGGATGATGTTAAAATCGATTTGTTCCAAATGGTTCCTCCCATATCTCATCGGAAGGACCCCCGTGTGCTGCCCGATGGGCCCCGTCACCAATCGCCTTCCGTCTACAGCATAGACGTCTTCGGGTACAGCTTTGGGAAGAAGCACTAGCCCTAGCCTGCATGCCTCGTTGTGGTCCATAAACATGCCAGTGGCCCCTGAATCCACCATGGCCACAACGGGTATCCACTGGTCATGCACTCCCACGTGCACCGTGAGAAACAGGTGTCGTTGTCCCTTAGTGACCGAGTTGGAAAGTGAAGGGATGGATGAGTGACTCCGAGATGCCCCTTCTTTGGTCTGGGAGTCCTCTAGTTTTCCGCCGGTATGTCCACCACGGCTGTTACCGACCGGTTGGCCCGATAACGTGACGTCTTCGGTTTGGCAGGGCATTCACGTACGTAGTGGCCTTTTTTGCCACAATATAGGCACAATCCTTGTTTACGGCGTGACTCTTTCTCCATGGCTGTGAGGCTCGCTCGTATTGCGCCGATGTCCATGGGTTCTCCCTTGGATGCGGTGGAAGTTTCAGGACTTCCCACCGTCACATAGGATGGAAGGGATTTTCCTTTTCTCCCATGATCCCCCTTTCTTTCACTTAGCCTATGTTCCATCCGTAATACCAGGTTGATAAGGCCCTCACATGTCTTGGGTTGAGGGTCAATATGAGCCACGGCGTCCTTGAGCTCATCGCACAGCCCTTGATGGAAGAGCGCCGTCTGTTTAGCAACAGGCCACTTGGTTTCCGCAACCAGCCTTCGGAACGCGTTGAGATACTGCACCAGGTCGTTGGATCCCTGTCTCAACTCAAGCATTTCACGGTCCGCCGTGTACGAGTCAGCCCTTCTGTCGAATACCTTCAGGAATTCCTCGCGAAAAGCACCCCAATCACATAAGATGGGGTCGTCCCTGCTCACCAGAGGTACGGCCCATTGTGCCGCGTTTCCAGCCAAATAGGAAATAAGGAAAGCCACACGAGCCTGACTCGTGGGGAACGCCTTTGGTTTGCACGATAAATGTAGCGCCACTTGTCTGAGGAATACCTGCACTGTGTTAGGATCCCCACTGTACCTCTCTGGTGTTGCCAAGGGGATGGCTACCGGCATTTCCACTACTACCGCAGGGGTCTGGTTCGTGAGGGAGGTGCTGGGCGTGAGCGGTCCAATTGGATAGCATCCAGTCTGGCTTTTACATCGGCTGTTTCTTGCCTAGAGGCAGCCACTTCAACTTGCACGGTCGCTAAAGCAGCCAGCACATCATCAAGTGTTGCCATGTCTGTTATCGACCGGGAGACAGTTAGTGTTATTAAGGTCGGATATTTTGTAACGCCCTGAACGTCTCAGGATCGTTTAACAGACACGATAATGAGGACGCAACCACTTGTGAAGGGTTAGTTATTTTAATGAAGGCAAAAATAATACAAGGAATAAACAAAAGTTATAGTCACTGGAATCCTCCAGGCTAAGTACGTTACCAGCCCACAGCACGGATGGTCCTAACCGTCCTCTGCATATACGCCGATCCCGGCGTATGCCAACAGAGGGCAGAAATGAAATGGCCGACAATGCCAATCGGTAGGCTGTGAGGGGCACGAAGAGTGTTGGGGAGAATCGAGGAGTCAGGGAAACACCCAGCCGGGGTCTCTACCTGAAGGGAGCAGCCGCTCAACCTCTTCCTCAGACTGCACCGGGACGCGGAGTCACCTCCTGGTGATGCGTCACCGATACCCCAATCAAAAGCAAGAAGACTGAACCGAGAGCAGCCGCTCGATCGATCCTGTGGACTTCCGAGTCTGTAACGCGGCAAACACCTCCTGGTGTGCGTTACAGCTGGCAGTCCCTGTATCTCTGGTCGGGCTGGGAGTTACGACTCCAACCAGCAAAAGCGCCACTGCGCTTTGACTCAGCCGAGTCAAAAAAGCGAAGCTCAATGGTTGACCGGTAGAGCTTCCGGGTCCTTCACAGGTGACGATGGGGCAAGACACGGCCCAGGGAGTAACGACTCGACCTACCTCCGTTCTTGCCTTACTGGAGCACCACTCCGGAACACTGCTCTTCACGAAGCAGGTACGTCGGTGTAAACACAATATCCGACAGCGTTGTACCTCCCGGTTCCTCCCTTTATAGGGCGTGTTTTCCTTGAGTTATGTAACAGCTCTCCTGTTTACATAAGGGCGTGTTTTCCTTGAGTTATGTAACAGCTCTCCTGTTTACATAACCTCTCAACCGCTAAGCATCCTGGGAGATGTAGTCCGTTTTCGGTGGTTACCGTTTTCCTCCCCTCGCATGACAGGAATTCTTGACAGACACTCTAAGATTCCGAAAAAATATCTAAAGAGTACATTCTAGGAGATTGTGTTATAACTTGTTAAGTGTGAGAAAAAAATGACGGGATAGGTATAGACCAGTAATTGTGGTGCACATAGGATTATCCTTGCGTAAAAATAGCATGGGTTTCTCTTCATCTTCGCTCATCATGAGCTCATGATATCCTGAGGGAGGCCATCAGACGGTAAACTGAAAATGGATTTACAGTATTAGAAGGAGTTGTGCAAGCACCGGAGAGGTGTACCGTGGCAGCTCCCCCTTCGCGGTTATCCACACGCTGTCAGGGAGACACAAGGAAGATGACGAATAGCAGGATGGCGTCTGATGCCGCTCCTAGGTGCCAATTATCGATGACATTGAGGAAGTGCCGCTGAAGGCAGCAGAAGTAATAGGCGCATTGACAGGAGGATCTTGGAGGAGAAATGAGATTTGCTGCAAATGCTCAGCCTGGGATCTGGAGGCCTGTGGGTGCCATGACGGCAGGCTTGAAGGCCCTTGAGACGTGAGAAAGAGGAGGCCACACTTGCTTGTCGAGGCACACTGTGGTAGGGTCACAGGCAGGGCCGGCACAAGGCAAGGGCAGTGTGGGCAGCTGCCCAGAGCCTCATAACAATTGGGCCCCTTGGGAGGCCCCCTCCCTGCCCTCTCCCCTTCCCTCTGCATCTCGGGATGGTGTGGGAAGGCCTAGGGGAGGGAGACTCTTCTTCTTGTCCCAGTTGCAACAAAAAAAAATTGCAGATTTGTCCTGCAATTAGGCCTCCTGCTGGCTGCCCAGTCAGAGACACTCCGGGACGCCCATTGTCCAGCACTTTAGAACCCCACAGTTTTAACTCTCAGCCGACAAGCAATTCTCACACCTTCAGCCCGATACGAGCTGTTGAAGAGGTGCCTGTAGGAGGCTGAGAGGAGGAGCCGCGGCCCAGGAGAAGACTCCACAAAGCCAGCTTATGGAGCCCTGAAGGTGTCACTTATGTAAATTAAAGGGTCCTCGCACATCCCCTTTCACCCGGGGCCCCAAAAATCCTAGAACCGGCCCTGGTCACAGGACTGCACTATAGCTAAAAGCTCAGAGGGCGACTGTGAAAATGTGGAAGACTTTCAAAGGCCGATCAGACGGAGAATTGCCTAAAGCAGGGGGTTTTCATCATAGGTCCAGCAGGGACGGATCCATGACAGGTATTCAGAACAACCAGTGGCCGTCTAAACGGAACTCATCTATGTAAACTGTATTCATATACATTGTATGTGAATATCCTGAAAACCTGGCTGGCTCCTATCTGACCTATGGACACAGAAGACAGGCAGTAAGCATGGCAGGGTGGCAAGTCACCTGCGAGCAGGCCCGAGTCTCAAAGACAAACACATACTGCGGAGTGACGAAGACGAGATGACCTCATGAGTGAGCGGGTAAGAGTGCCATGCGTGCTGACACATCTAATGTAAGGAGCCTTTTTGTGTAACGGGTTCACATGCATGGATGGATGCCTCTGACACGGGAAAAGCAGTTCGGTTACAAACATTGTATAGTGCGCCTATAATGTTCAGGTGCAACACAGAGCGCTTCAGAGCACTTTTGCTATCAGAAATCTGCTTATCTGAAACACACAATGCTGGAAACACAGGATGGGAACCGAGACTCGCGAAAGCCGTGTGCGTCCTAGGAGAACAGAAGGCCGAGTTCACCCCATGTTTTTCCCCAATCTTCTGAAATATAACACGGTGCACCATCTGGATGCCTACGTTGTTTACAGCGTCAGTCGCAAACTCCAACCACCGACTGGCTCAGCTTTTTCATGCAAAGGAGAAATGGGGGTCCATCTGTCACCATTTGTCAGCCTCCGATGCCTAAGCTGAGCCTTGCAGGTGGGGGCCACCAACAATGGTTTTTGGGGACAGTCACTTATTTTCCTTTGATCCAGAGCAAGAAAGAGAAGCAGAAAAAGAGAAAAGAAGGAGGAAATGGAAGACGGAGAAACTGTTACAAAGAAAGGAAGCAGGGATGAAAAAGAGTATTCGAGAGTGACCCAAAGGAGGAAAGAGTGTCTGGCGGTGGATTAAAGAGGCATGAGGTGGAATCAAGTCTACCAGCCTAGGTATTCAGCACAACTTTGCGCCCCAGCACGTATTCGTTTACAAATGAAGCACTGCCTGCCTGCAAGTCAAAAGTAGGGAGGTGTGAGGAGCTTCCGGTGAGCAGTGACCCCCTTCTTCCGAACTTGCAGTCTGAAACTCATCTCATGCGGACACTTTCTGGGATAGGTGGAGGCGCTTTGACACTACAAAGTCTTGAAGACAAGCGCACAGCTCTGCTCTCTGCTGTCACACATGGTCATGATCAAGACTGCACTTTTTGTTTTTTTTGTTTTAGTTTGGGGTCAGGGTGCAACGTCATTACTAATTAGACCTCTTTATTGTGTGTGGTTTTTTTTTAGAATTATGGAGCGTGCCTGAGGTGATTAAATACCTGAAGGACATACTTCATGGGCATTGCAGGTATTAATAGCTCTGTGTTTAGACCTCTTTTCATTCTGTCTCCACTCATTCATTTGTAAGATGGCATTTAGTTGTCCCCTCCTGTCGTGTAGCTTTGGATCTGTCATATTGTAAGTGATTGATTGTTAATTATTGGAAGGCAGCATGAGTGCAAAGGTTGAAAATAATTACAAACAAGTGACCTCTCATGGTGGGTAAGTTACTCTTGGAGAGGAAAATTCAATTAGCAATACTTTGGTTGGAAATTAACATAGGGTATGTTGTGCATAAGGAACACAAGAGGTTTCACTGTTGTAACTGGACTGGTGACGTAAAGGGATAGTGAAGAGTATTAGGTTTGAAAAGTTCATAGTCCTACTCCAGTTTAGGGAGAGAACAACGGATGAATTATCCAGAAAGAATTACGGAAAGGGCTCTGCTATGTATGGAGAAGGTTGGTCCTGTTTACAAGCAGCCAGAATGGAGACGTCCCTTCCATGGCTGAAGTCATTTAAATGGCACGCTGGTCACCTGTGCATGAAAGAATACAATGTAGAGTGCTGGCTCCAACTCAAAGCGTTGTACCAAACTGAAGAACTCTCCTAAGCTCTATAAACCCCCCTAGAGCATCGCAAGCCAATGTCAGACTCAGCGTACCCTTAGGGAAACGTCTTGGTGTAGGCTATTCAGCGTACATGTGTGTAAGCTCTGGAACACTCTACCAGAATCCACTCAAGATATTAACCCAATAACCCAAGTTTATTTTTCCTCAAATATCACTGTTCATGATCATATTCCCTCATCTGAACCAATTCTAAGCTCAATGATGCCCGACTTAGTTTTATAAGACTACGTGAGTGAACTGGAGACGATGACAATGTTAAGGGTTGGGATTTTGGGCTTTACCATTAAGCGGTAGGATTACACACATAGGTTATTAATAGGGATTCCAGTATAGGCAAGTTATGTTTTTGCTCTTTTATATATTCAGAATTTGGGAAGCTGGATGCAACAGACCATTCCTAACACTGATTTTAGGAAACTAAAGTAAGGGCAGCCATTGTGTGAAGCCACTCTGCCATAAAATAATTTATTAAAATAAAAACACGAACAGAGGGATGACTGTAAAAAAGAAACACGGAAGTTATAAAAACACAAGGTAGAAACATTCTCTAGGACACGTGTTACGTTTCAATAAAACAAGCCAAGGCGGTGGAATCAAGTCATATCACTGACGAATAAAGAAATAGGACCAAGAAAACGAACACTGGAGCAGGAGAGACAGCCAGGGGCAAAAATCAAAGATATTGACCAAATGAAGCAATAAATCCAAAGGTAAGAAAGACAACAAAGCGTTTTGAAGCAACGTGTCTAAGCCCGATCAGCTTTTATTGAGGAAAACTGTGAGCAACAGAAGAGGGAAGTATACCCTAATGAATTAGAGACAATGGACGATTGATAAAATGTGCAGACATTTTTATAAGGAATGAAAAGTGAATGTCAAACATGTGCCCTTACAGATATATCCTCCTAAAATCGTGAGGCGATGCTCTTTGTTGCCCTTAACAACTCACCCACCCACGTGCCAGCACCATGGGTGCTTACCAGGAATGCACGCTAACCCTCACCTGAACATCAGAAGGATTCTATGGCATCCAAGTTAGGAGGGTGCAGAACCGGTGAACTTCCTCAGCATTGGCAAGTGGCATCCGCTAATGGAGGAATAGCAGGAAAAGGTAGCTGGCATCACCATACATGTTAAACATTGGCAGGACGTAACTTTAAGACAGCAGAAAGGCCAGTGGCAAGGCATGGACAATGACTTCTCCTTGCCAAGAGCCCATTGGGCAGGTCTAAGGGGGAGTAGAGGGCCTCCATGATTTAAAGTGGGAACGGGTACATTGGAAAGGAACTGAATCTGTATAGGTTTAAGGAAACTAGCCCTGTTGGGAACAACCATTTTATATGACCACAGATTAACATAGGAATAACACACTAACCATGAAAGATGCTCAAAGGTGAGATGTAGGGCTCAAATCCAATCAGACAGACCTTTAAAATGAAGAGAGTGGCGTTTACAGACACTAACAAAGACATATGAATAGAATGTACCATGCATGAATCCTGGAACGCATGGCCTTGGCAAGCTCCATGGCTCGAGTCACAGAAGAAAGCTGTGAAATCCCAGCTGAACCAGACTGATCCAAGGCTGAGCAGCAGGAAGGATTAGCGCGCTTCCACCGCCTGCCAAGTCTGCCACATCATCACGCACTCGCCGCTGAGTGTAAAATGACAGCAGAGGATGTGATCTAGCTGCTGTAAATGCCACAAGGGTTCCCGTCTCATTATCCTGCGTGCATATTCAGGGTTTGAGTAGGAAAAAAATGCTGTGCATCTACATTTTTAGTCCCTGCGCATCATCGTCCTAATTAATGGTAAGTAAACTGTTTCTGGCACTTTGTGGGCAGAAGCTGGGCCCGGAAAGGAAAGATGACATTTTGTGGAATGAAGGGAAGAAATGTTCCCCTGCAAGCATTCTAATGAGACATTAGCGCCGGCTCAAACTTACATTGGCAGCCCCTTTAATCGCTGCTGAGACGCACAGTGGAAGAATGGTAGGTCTCATGTAGGTCACGGCTGAAGGTAGAGCAGGCCTACAAACCCACAGAGTGCCACATGTGCCACACGCTATGGCTCCCTTCACACGTTCTCCCACTATCATATGGTGGAACACAGGGTGAGCTGGAACCGATGCTTAAAAAATAACTCCAGCTTTTCCCAAGCTATTAAATAACGTGTGCACCGCAGCTTACATGGTGCACACGGATTATTGTTTGAGCGAGACCCCCTCTATTGCGCACCATTATGGGGTATATGCTAGATGTCCTACACCATCACGACCTGTTTAGTTGTTTTGTATAAGTTGACATGGTTGGTGTTTTCATTTCTCCTTCTTTTGGAGCCACCCTGGCCTTCGGAAAGCCCCTGACACTGCATCTTTGCATGCATGGTGGGGAATACTTGGGAGCAGGCACCTCATCAGTAACATAATTGGGATTTAGGTTAGCATGCGCCATGACAATGCCAACATGGGGACACATGCATATCACATTTACTGCTACAGATCATGGCTCAGGACCTCCTGCCCTACATGGTTTGATACCCCAGGGGCCCCTTTACTATGTGAGCAATGATTCTATTTACACAGCCAGCCCGAAGTGGTTGTAGGCGACTTGCTCCCGGGCTCAATACCTGGGTGTCGTTCTTAGTGTTTACGCTGCCGGCCCGGCCACGCTCTGTTCAATGCTTATTGTTTTTTCTAAAGGTTTTTAAAAATAAATAAATAAATGAGTGCCTGGCCCCTTGTCAGGAGGCCACTGCAGCCTGCACCAAACATTGCCCTTGCCAGCACTGCCAATGACAGCACCAACACAACTACTAACCATCACACTCCTACAAGCATGACAATACAAACTATATACAGGTCCTCAATGCTTTTAGAATGGCACGGGAGACAGGTATTAGTCATCTTACATGTAGAATGAATTAATAAATAGCTGTTGTTGTGCTCAACAGTAAACTACACAAACAGCACCACCATGTGGCAGACTGTTATAAGTGCCGGTGCTAAGCACTGGAAACCACCCGCTCAATTTAAGCACTGGCTGGACCTCATCCCCACCGCCCCCGTGAAAACAGTGGGTTTCCACCTAATGAGTGGGGGCTATGCATAGCCAAAGTCCATTACAGCTTTTGAACCACCCACAGAACATCATCTGCTGCCTTAGAAGCTTTTGATGTTTGCCTGATTGGAGGCTTTGGTGGGTAGAATGGGGTGGGCTGTACT
Source organism: Triturus cristatus (assembly GCF_964204655.1). Classification (NCBI taxonomy): domain Eukaryota; kingdom Metazoa; phylum Chordata; class Amphibia; order Caudata; family Salamandridae; genus Triturus; species Triturus cristatus. The sequence goes on along the minus strand of NC_140580.1, from coordinate 132,809,074 downwards.
TTGTACAAAGCTCCATGCCCTCAAAGGCCCCACAGCACCTCCTCTCACACACTGAAACGCTTTTGCAAGTTGGCAGGTCTGGTAGAGCCCTGAACAATCTCAGATAGGAAGCATGCATTGGCACTCTCGACTCCACCTCCTCGAATGCAAGGCAACCCACTTTTCCAACACTAACTCCTCTACCTTGTGCCCCTTATGTTCACTCCCTCGCCCGCACCCTCACTTCCATTTCATTCATGCACCCAGTGTCTCAGTGTCTCAATGTTGACAGAGTAATGTAGCAGGAAGAGGCAAATTATGCAGCATGATGGACCTCATTCTGTTCCATTATTACGTTGCTATTTTTTATATTTTAAGACACATTATGTTGGAGCAGATGTTCCACCTGATTAAGGCAAATGTTTCACCTTATTAGTGTCAATTGAACAACTGAATATTCAATTCAGCAACTGAACAATGACTAGATAACCTTTGCAAAGATTCTGCCTTGGTGTTTTTTATTTTTTTTAAAATAACTTTTGTTTTGTCTGAGCCAGAAATTTCACTTTTGTTGAAATTTCAAATTATGCATTGAAAGGTGAATTATGTGACAAGTGCAGTAAATTCATGCCGAACACGCAATTTCAAAATATTTGCATAAATCCATAATATATATGTTCATGTTTCTACCATCTTTGCTTTGCTGACCTCCACATTCCAGAATACCTTTAAAGTTACAGCTATACATAACCAGTGAGGCAAGATGTCTCTATGTATTACTTTTTAATTCTATGTTGTTGCTCCTCAATAAATAACCAAAAGCATGACCGCCTAAAAAGATTTTCTTATAGTGATACTGAGATATCTCGACTCTTCTAAAATACTGGGATGGCTTAGGGGAGTCAGTCCAATTTCAGGGACGGAAGACATGCGTACGACTCTGCCCGAGACTTGTCAACCTCTTAAAGGCACTGGCAGCCACGCCACAGGCATCACACTACATGTACCAAACTTATCCTCAGCCCCTTGTCTCTAATACTTCCATTCATTCAATCTCTGGACTCAGTCTACCTTACATGAGCGGATCAATTTACCACACACCTCAAATCCCCGTTAGAATTCCCTTTTCTTCAGGTACCGTGAAAGTTCCCAGCCAATAAGATTTCTTAAACCCCTTTTGAGTCATCTTATCAAATGTATAATTTACAAGCTACCCTACTGCTGGATGGATAAACCACACCACTGATCATTACTAGACATTGCTTCTTCACACAAAAGGTGGAAACAGCCCATTTGGTCAATGTAATACAGGTTGATTGCCGCTGCTACCCTGAAGCTGGTTTCCCAGCAGTCCCTCTTGCATGGAGTGGTTAGACGCCACCGCAGAACGAAGGGGCGTGACACTGCTATTTCCACCCTGGAGAAGGGTGAAGCATAGTGTGCTCAAATGAATGGGAATTTAGAAACATTTAAATGGTCAGATTTATATGACACTTAACACAAGGGGTCAACAAATTCTTAAGTAAGGTATATATTGGTGGATAAAGGACCAGAGGCACAAAGAGACGGAAAGCTTGGTCCTTGCACAAAAGGATATCTCTGGTAGCACTCAGGTTTGTCTGCCTTACCTTGCTGCACTCAGCCATTGACTGAACCACCCACTCACCTCCAGATCCTAGTGGGGCCGTGGGCTGACAGAATTCAACTAAAATGCACTTGTAATTGCCTTGCCAATCGCTGAGCCCACTGCCTGCGGTAAACAAACTTTGTGAACCCGTTAAGTGCCAGCATAGCGCTGCGTCTTTGTCCCCTCTCGGTAAATATGGGCATGAAAGCCGCCTATTAAGAGGAAAGGCTGAGCTCTCCGGGACAGGGTGGGAGTTTCTCAGCTTATAATGGCATCTGATCGCTGTTGAGAGTGGCTGCGGCCGCGCTTCTGTGGGCGGAGCCGCGCGAAGGCCAATTACAGGCCCTCAATGGCACCGAATATTGTTCCCTAAAGTCGCCAAAGCCACAGCTACAATGTACCTTATGATTAAACCGTTAACTCCTTGCAATCAAAAGCAATTCCATTTGCATAAGAGCACTTACACCTGTGTATGCATTTACAGACCCAGTCCCGGTGGGCTGATCTAGGAAAGAGCGGCTTCGGTGGGGCTTCAGGGCAATGATCGCTGGAAGGCGGCGCACCAATATTTCGCTTCCAAATGTCCATGCTTTGTGTGTAGCAGTGCCTTGTCATAGGTATGTCATTTCTGACCCTGGGAGCTGTCCCCTTCTATGGCTTCCCTACAATCACGCAATGTGGTCAAATGGGACGCTATTATTAGAACGTAGGGGGCTCATTATGATACCATAACGGTGATGGGACTGCCTGTCAGACGTGCGGCGGTCCCACCGGCCCAATTAGCATGCGCCCACCATACTGGCAGGCGCATCCTGGACTTTTACCATTGCGGATGGTGCTGCTAGCTTTAGCATCGCCCGCAATGATAAAAGGGCATGCACAGCATTTCCCTGCATCACGCGGTGCCTGCCACTTGGTGCAGGGAGGTGCAGGGAACTGCAGGGGGGTACCATGGGTACCCCCTCAGTGCACCCCCACCCTCCCCAGAGGGGGTCCACAATGGACCCCCAAAGCCAATCCCCACCAGCCTATCCATGGCGGCATCGCCGCCATGGAAAGGCCCATTCCCCACCCTGATCCTAATATGGCGGACGGTGCCTGCTAGGCACCGCCACCATATTAGAGGCCCAGCTCCACCCGCCCGGCAATCGTGACGATTGCCACCGGCGGAAAAGCAGCGGACTTTGTATCCGCCACGATACCAACCACCATCCTAATATGGCATTGGGTAAATCTCCTTACGATGACGGAACGATCGCGGATCGTTCTGCCTTCGTAATGAGCCCCCAAGTTTTGGAAACAATTTGCACCGTATGTACTAGATCACATCTTTCTGAAAGAAACACGTTTCTGTGGGAAACGGTCTTTAGACCTCTGGCTAAGCCACGCGTGCCGTTTCCCCAAAAATGCAACCACGCTTGCCTTAACCACGCACATGCGTGGTTAAGGCATATGCGAGGTCTAGATGCTGGTGGTAGTTAGGGTGAGGTCTGTATACATAGACAGGCTTTCAAAAGGTAGTTCTGAATGGTGTTATCTAGCGTAGGTGATATACCGTGGAAGAAAAACAAATTCTTGTCCAAGCCGTGCTATTTTGCATAAGGCGCTCTAGGATGGGTGTCTGCATGATGAGGCTATAGGTATGCTGGCCTCCCCAATGCAGTTTTCACAAATAGAGGGACAAAGGGCTTTTATACATGAGGTCCAGCGCAGTTGCCCAAATGCAATATGAAAATTAAAGTTGTGCTGTTCCTGAATGATCTAGAATTCAGCAATATACAAATGACAGTAGGCTACAGAGTCAAAGAGATGGCAATCCATTTCTTTGGAATGTAATTCCCTTACACACCCAGTTGGATGTCATGCTTCATCATCGGGCTTCTCCTCGTCTGGCCGGCGCTGCAGTGCCTGACGGGCTCCCGATGAGGGGCACTTTGGCGGAGATCTTTTTCCAAATAGCCGTTTGGTGCCGTGGGGGTGAAAGATTTAGTGAGTGTAGATGAATAAGTGGTGTGTGATGTTTCTGTGAGTTAAAACAGGATTGGGAGTACCAGCAACAATAACTTTAATTGTGGTGTCTCCTATCCTGATTAAAATAAAGAGGGAAGGCGCAATGTTAAGTTAATATCTTAGGTGTGGCGCTATTCCGTGTGGTTGGTCAACATGTTTCTTTGCAATTCTACAAGTCTAGAGGCGATTCGTCAGGACCTAAAGTTAAAAAACTATCTACACTAAGGTGGAATGGAAAACAATAATGAATTAATGTTTAGGATTTAAGCCACCATGACTTACACTGTCTAAAGGCTGGTAGTACTGGTTCTACCTATTATGGAGATAAAATCACATATTAATGTACGATGTCAAACAAATATCACAAGTATGAAACACTGCTGTCCTATTCCCTGTGTGTCTAAATCACAGCACACAGTGGTGAGGTTTTACAGGCATATAAACACCAGGTGCCAAATATTGAAGTGGTCACATTATTGCTCATGTGTGTAGTGACCAAATCTGTGTATTAAAAACCAAAAACTGCAGAAAAAGCACGAGACTCACCCTAATTGGGATATACTTCTACTTCATCAATCCCTGGAAGGTCAATGCCATACAAGCACAGAGGATTCACCCCTGAGATGGATCTTGTTGGTGAGCATTTTCACAGTGTTAGTGTTGCCAGTGTAGAGAAATCATCTGACTTTGTGTAGCCTTTTTGGCTAAACCCTGCTGGGAGCCTCTGTTGTACAGGAAAATATGAAGCAAGGTGGTGGGGCTATGTGCATTGATCAACTGAGCTACCACAATGGCAAGACTTACTTACAGGTGGGAAATTTACCAACCACAATCTCCCATCAGCTACGCCTTTCACCAGACAGACAGATTAGCAGCTGCTATGTTCACCAAGTAATGAAACGCACCAAAGATAACCACTTCTGACTCATGAATAACTAAGATGTGCCACTTTTCAGCCCTAAAAGTGGTGCTTGAAGGTTCTGAGATATCAGCAAGTTTATATGTAAAGTCCATGAACTAACACATTGAGTTGCGTGCCAAGGCGTAGATTTAAAGATGCCTCAATAAGTAACCGTTGCTCACTAAAAGGTGTAATTGCATTGCATGCATTAGCAAGGTGAATCTCTTACTGGAGCCAACTGGAGTACTCAATTGTAGATACTTGTAACTGGTTCATTAACCAACTGAACTATCCAACCTACGGTGACTACAGTTCAATAATGAACAAGAGACTTATTGGAGATTCCAGCCAAACTTCTAACCAACTAAGCTCTTTAATACCATATCAGATAGTGGCGGGGGCCTTCCATAGGGCTTCACCTGAATAGGGTTCAGTAATCACCCAAACTGCCCCAGTGGCTAGGCCTGCCTATTAAACTAACTATTCGACCAGTCCAAATGACTATACTACGGGGGGGTGCCATAACCAAACGTGGTATTCCATTTGCTACACGTACAACCAATGTATGGTCCACACCGGGGCTATTTCAGCCGCAGCTACATTAACCATCTGAGATAGCCGAAGATCATACTCAGATACTTGCTCCACTGGATGAGCCTCCCATCCTAGGCATATGCAGGTAGTGCCTAGAAGCCAGTGCTTTTCTGAATGAAGGTTCAGAAGCAAACCCAGAGCACAGGAGAACCATTTTTTCCATACAAATGCAAGGCCTCTCGTGAAAGTGCATAGTGTTCCTTACCGCTAAAAGGCGATGATTTTTTCGCACGTCCTTTAAGTATCAGAGTAATTTTAATTTCTGGGGAAATTGCAACACTGTGAGCCTTCTCTGGTGACAGCCTACTGAGAGGTGTTTGTTCAAAACTGCTCTGCCTATCATTTAGTCAGCAACAAAAGTGGCACACTGCTTATACTTCAAGTCCATTATCAGAATCTATAATAGATTCACAGTGTCAGATCTCAAAAAGGCCTCCTACCCGCGCAATCACCATAAAAGCACATATTTTCTCATGTTCCTCTCGGAGTGTTACATTTCACACAATATGTCGCCTGGGTGCACATGCATTATTAAGAATTGAAGAGCGTTCTATTTATAATTCCACTTTAAAGAAATATTGCTGAGCTATTCTCCCCTTTGTGTTTGAGTTGGTCACGATCCCTGCTGGTGGCTCTCTTCGACTCCCATGTTTCCGTGCAGCAATGCATTGAAGCTTACAATGTCCCCCTCTGAAAGTTTCAGAGTTGAGACTGGCCTTCTCTGTCCTCTCAGTGATATATAGGGCCATATTTACTAGGAAGTAGCGGATCATGGCGTTAGCCACCTTGGCTCAACGCAGCACTCCACCACTTCCAAAATGGAGAACTGCACCGTATTTACAAGGATATGGTGCAGCCCTGTGTTCCTCCAGTGCTGGCGCTAATTTTAGCTGCCTAGCGCCAATGCAGACACCCTTCCACAATAGTGCAAGGGTGCCTGAATTGTGGGGGAAGATTATTTATGTGCAGGAAGATGTCCCTTATTGCACATAAACAAAATAAAATGGCATTTTGAAACTTCTATGTGTGCTGCTTTACGCAGCACACATAAAAGTTGCAAATCATAAATTTTTTAAGTTGATTGTTTATGTGCAGGAAGGGTCACCTTCCTACACATAAACAGTTTCTGTTTGTATGTGTGCTGCACAACGCAACATGCATGGAAACAGCAAAACTAGGAGAAATGAACCATTTCTCCTCGTTGCTCCTTTTTAAGATCAGGCTTTCCCTGGTCTTAATTTTGGTGCACATGGGGCAGCGTCAAAACCAATGGGTGTTGCGGTGGAACGCCCAAGCAACACCCTGTGCCCAATCCTTTCACGCTAAGTATAGCGTGAAAGGGTGCCTTATTTGCAAGGCAGCATTAATCCACGTTAATAAGGTGAAGCTCCTATCGCCACAGACGTTCCTGAGATGATAGGGGCTTGTAAATATGCCTCATAGATCCACAGGGCACATGTGTGTGTGTATACGTGTTATGCAGGCATAGCCATTCTTGAAAGCAGAGTTCCCTAGTTTAAAAAAAACGCATACACACACTAAACTGATGTTTTTTATTTGTAATAAAAGTTTTTATCACAGTGCTTGCTACAATTCGCAACCTTAGGACCACATTTGGAATCGGGATTATAACTCTGGCACTAATAGTGTAATTTGAGGGTTAAGATTGCACACCTGTCACTAACTAAAACATGGCTCAAAGCACGTGGGCTGCCGGTATGTCATCAAACTTGGAAGCGTGGTTGAAAATGCGTTTTTAGCACATTATTCCCTATTCCAAAATTCATAATGATGTGTAATTCGCAGACGTGGTAAATACTACACAGGGTGGCATCGATATTTACTGGCTGGTAATAGTGCATTGACCAGACAGGTGCAATCACACCAAGATACGCCAACCCTTCTACGCAGAGGTATAGCTTCGTAGAGCCTCTCATCAAACAAGCGCACAGAGGGCGTTGTGTCTCTTGTGTGCAGTGACCCACACTGCGCATTTCATAATAAAATGTGAAGCATTTCTGAAGACTAGTACTACAGAACGCTCACGTGGCACATGTGCTTGTTATGATGCATTTGTATAAGTTTGTGTTTTCTAAGGGTACCATGAGATATTCCGTATACGGTGTAGGCACATGGTTTGTTCCATGTCAGCACTCAGGTGTGAAAAACAAACTGGTATCACCACAGCACAGTGGTGGGGGGGGGTTTACACTGAATTGGTATCACAGGGGCCGAACGGGGGATTTAAAAGCAGTCCTGTCAAACATGCTCAAACCAGCCCCATTCCCTTAGCCTCCTTGCATTATGTTTCTCTTTTCATCCATCCATCCATCCTTCCATCCATTCTTTTTCCCCCCTTCTCTCCTGTCTTTCCCCCCCCTTTCTTTCTTGAAGCCTCTTGGTGCCTGCTGCTATTAATCTCAGGGAGCTGGGGAAAGTGATAGAGGCACCAGGGGCTTTCAAAAGCAGGCTACAAGGGCTCCAGCCCACGGAGGAATTGCCCGGTGGAATAAGAGGCCTGTCCGGCCCTGGAAGCACAACTATGGTTCCTGAGGAGGAAGAGGATTTTGAGGGCCTTCCATCACAGAGATGAACACACTCCAGCCCAGGTGTTTTCTCAGGTAGAAGGTGAAGTGTTGTAGGCTCTCCAAGATCAGGCACTGAGCTGCAGAATAGAAACGTGGAAATGGATTTTACTTACTGGAATTCTTTTATTGACCAAGAGTTGGACCCTTGTATGTACAGAGATGGTGAGATATATGATGGAGTGGACACCCCTGTATGATCAGCCTAGCATCTTTCCCTATATGTGTGTGTAAGGCATCCTAAATGTTGGTGGCCAGAGTATCACCAAGAAACAGTGTCAGGATGGAGGGGGCTCTGGATACCACGTGCGTACGTACGCTTCACACTTGAGCTTACTCCTACCTAGAATCATATCCAGTAGGGACGAGTAACCGTTCTGGTACAGAGGGGTCCACGCCGAAGAAGGCATTACACTCTATGGAAGGCTTTGTCTTCCTGGCGTTACTTGACTTGTAAAACGTACAAAGAGGAGAGTCAGGGCCATGATCCAGTGAGGAGCATAAATGTTTATTAATGATGCATGGCTATGTGCACAGTGTGTTAGGTGCCAGGGAAGTAATGAGGGTGGGCCCATGCAGGGCTGCACCCCTTCTGCTGTCCTCGTAAGGCATGCTAAGGTCCACAGTTCTGTAGAACACCACATTCTTCAATAGCAGGGTTCTTCTTGGGGTCTTGAGTGCCTACTGTGGTCTGGTGGATCTGGGCCTCAAAAGGTCAGTGACTCTGTAGTGGAGGAGCAGGTCTTGAGATGTTCCACCAACCCTGTGCGAGTCACATCAGAGGGACTGGTGTTTCAGTTACGGTGTGGTTGTCAGTGTCTCACGGTGCTTGGTGTGCAGACTGCTGTCTGATGGTTGTTGTTTCTCAATTATCAGGGGTGTCTCTCTCTCTAGAGGCATCATATGATGTGGCCTTTTAAATAAAATTAATTTGATTGCAATCAATGTCTTATATGTGTGCACATCAGTGTCCCGCTGTCCTTCCTTTGACGACAGCTGTCCTAGGATTGTCGGTTTTCAGCAGTGCTTAATTTGTTAAAATATAATTGCCAGGGCCCAAAGTATTCCACTGTAGCCAGCACCATTCACAGCTCCTTCCACTTCTAGCCGAATGGCAGTTCCAGCATTACCTACTAACCACCACACTTCAACAAGTGTGAATATCTGTATTATTGCACGTCACCCCTAGCTGTGGGATGATGCGAAAGTGCAATTTTGTTTTTAATACACTATATTGTTAATCTTTCGTCCTGTACTAATAAAAGTAGGCTAGTAGCACCACCATGTGCCAGTGTTTAAAAATAACTTCTGGTGATGGGCACTGGGAGAAATTAAGCGCTTGTTTTCCAAATGGAGCGATCTTTCTAGGGAGCGTTAGGCCATTCAACCTTCCAACAAACCCTGTGTGTGTGTGTTTCAATTATGAGCAACTGGGTCCTGTTCCTGTGTGTGATGCTGCCCCCCCCCACCCCCCACGCCCACGGGTGTGAGTCCTGGTGGTTCTGGCTTCAGCATATGGAAGTATATCACAGTGATTGGTTGATACGCAGCCATTTCCTTTCCTAAAAGATGTTTATTGAAATGACTATTGGTATAATGGCTGCCAAAGCCCTGTGAATAATTATGTTGGCGATGCCTATTCAGACCGCTTGAAGTGGACTCATTAAATTACTCCATTTAACTTCAAGCAGAAGCACAGAACACAAAGGCTGCCAGCTGGGTACAGTTTTGTACCCTCAGAACAGCCTCGGCACTGCAGTAGTAACAACCTGCGTTCATTATCAAGCAATGCTCTGCCCAGTTTACACTGACAAGTTGCATTATTTTGAAACAGGGCCATATTCACATTCACCCCTCAAACTTTCAGTAGCCCCCGCACACACTGGTGATAGAGTGGCTTGTGCAAAGGAAGCCAGCCCCTAGGCCCATGCAGAAGAACCCAGCCCTAGCTAGGTCTTTGCCGAGCAGCTCGGGTCTCCCAGAAAACTCGGAGTATACCAGCAATTCCAACACCCACAGATACGCCACTCGCTCCAGATACATAGCACTGTCATGGCCGCCAGCTCGCCAGCGCCTGCTCGGTAGTGATGGCAAGAACGCCTGTGTAGCCAACGTAATCCACCACAGTGGCACTATCTCTAGTGAGAAAAGCTACTGCCCATGGTCACTGACCTCCCCAGGCTAAGGTCAAAAATGTGTTAACATACCATTAAACCCTCTGTGTGCAATGATCACTACTCGCAAGGCAGGTGCACTGTAGCATCCGTAGTGTATAGGGTTCGAAGAGGTATAGCAACAAAAGCCCCCCACAGCCTCCACAACAAGATGGCAGCAGTGACCCCTCCTCCAAGGACCGTGCATGCACTGCGCCCTCCCTTGAAGGGATACAGTGAGATCAGCCATCGTCCCCTAAGAAAGATGGGAAACCTGCCCATTAAAGCCATATAACAACAGCAATCACACAATCACTGAACAACAAGAAGGCAGCAGCAAAGAAGACAGTAGGCACAGAGGAGCGCTCATAAATCTCCTCGAAAGGAGACAGTAGAAAGGAATCAGGCGCCAGCAATCCCTCCTCCTAAACAAGAGAAGGAAGGATCTAGGTAGGGGAGCAGCCGCCTCTTCACAAAGAAGGTAGAAGAAAGATGATCCACACCGAACGCCTTCCGACCAGGTCAAATGCTGTCGCTGGTGACGTCATTGCAATGGACACAGCAGCAGAACATAGCAGAGGCAGAGCCTCAGGCTTGCATCAGCACTTTTTATTGTAGAGAAACATCTATCACCCACTTAAACAGGCACCATGACAAGTTACAACAACTAAGAGTTGAGGGAAGCCACAAAAACAATCCACAACATAACAAGGCACAGAACTACTAAAGAACGAGAAAAAGAAAAACCATGTAATAAGAGAGTGACTTGTTCTCAGAAAATCAAAAATCTAAATCTATTAGTCTATGTAAAACACGTCACATTGACATAGTGCCCACTAATCTCCCCCCCTCCCCCGAGCGCGACTAACTCTTAGCAGGACCACAGTCCCATCAGATCAGCGTGGGTGTCAGGCTCATCAGAGAAGCTTTGATAAGAACGAAGCACCCCAGGCTGGAGGAGGGAGAGTTCAAGGCTGGCCACATTCGTGTTCTTGGCTTTCTGACCACAGCCCTCTGCCGAGCCGTGCGGATTTGCCAGGAGTGAATATGTTACCAGTTTGGGTTAACAGGGCAATACATTTACTGGGGTTAGGGTAGAATTCCATTCGATGATGGCGGCCATGATCTCCACCCTCCTGGCCAGCAGTGCAATATTTTAGGCTTTAACATCAGTTGTCAAGCTTCTACCGCAACAGGGGTCTGCTGGCAGGTGAGCAATTGTGAGCCAGAGTTCCGTTCCAGCTGCAGCAGCGGTGTCATGGTGTACAAAGCGTATTCTTTCCTACCACCCATCCACATAGGGGTCCTGTGTAGCTCTCAAGTGGTCAAAAGTTCCGCTTCGTAGCCCCAAGAAGGAACACCTTGTTGGTTCAGGCTTCTCACTACTTGGTACCAGGAGAGCAGGTGGCATGCGCTAGTTGGGAGTGTGGTGAACGGTAAATGGGCAGAGGTTATACAGCCCATTTTGGAGTGAGGGAGGCATAATTATTGGGTCTACACTCATGAGAAGCAGAGTGACCATTAACCTCGTCACTGAACTCAATGCAGCACACACGTGACGCTGTCGTCTGCAGTGGATGGGGACTGAGCTACAGTGATTGGAGGACCAGTTTCGCGTGATAGCGGTAGGTGCCTCGGGATGTCTCTGCTACCTAGCGGCATAGCAGTCCTCAGCCCCTCTCCACTAACCTCCATTATTTACCAGGACACAAGATGTGATCTGTAGGTGGGTGAGCCCGGCATGTAGAGGACGGGGTTAGGTGCAGAAATATGAACCACAGCACTAAAATGTTTATATTTCTGTTTGTTGATTAGGCAGTCTGATATGTTACCTCAGTGCTTTAGATTAATTGCAAGTTATTTCATTTTTATGGCATGTTTCGTAGATTTTTTTTAAAGCTACAGTGCATAATGTTATATTAGTTTTTGTGTTTATTTCAGTCCATCACAATTTCACTTAAAATGTATAACGCATATATGTTTCACATCATCCCCATTTTCAGTAATGTGTCTCACCCGGTCTTTGGTCATCACTAGATCGGATCGTTTTTCTTGCCCTTGGTGAATCTACAAAATAAAAGATTATTAAACAAATTTAATATAAAATATTAACTAACATATCAACAAACAATACTATGAAAATCTGCACATTCAAGACAATTCATTAAAAAAATTAAAGAAATGAAAAGATACCAACGTTTACGTAAAATATGACTTTTTTGATACAATTACTAAATTTAAAAAAAAATCACACCACGTTTAGAAATACTTATCTGATGGCTGTTGCGGAGTCAGTGGGTTTTATTTATAAGCAAAGACTGTTGTCAATGACCCTGTCGCGGGTACACTGAAGGTGTCATCTCTTGACCATGGCTCCATAAGACAGAGGAAGAAAGTGACCATAAGAAAAAGAGAGGCAATGATGGTCTTGAATGTGCCTCAGAAAAGAAAAACCTTTTAGGGAAAAAAGAGAACAACTGGAAGAAGAGACAGTTAAGTTAATGTGCGATCAACGCAGCAGACAAACTATAGAGGAAAGGTGGAAAGTGACAGGTCAACAGCTGGCAGAGAAAGAGAAAGGTGGAAAACCCCTTATCAAGTTGGGTAGGTTTGCAGGCAAGTGCTAACTCTGCATTTTAAGGCAGAAAATGGTGTGCTTGAGTTGCAACTCAAGTTCCTAACTTTGTGTGCACTTGAATGCAAATTTCCGGATTTCATTGCACATCAATTTACTGTAAATTTGAAATTGATAGAAGCAAGGAAGATTTCCACGCCGAGCATGCACAACATTGTGGACAAATCCCGCACAGTAGAGACAATATACATTCATCTGGCACACAGAGACTTATATAGAACAGCTATATAGCAATAATTTAATCTTCAGTTGTGGTTTCTTCTGTCTTGTTGTCAACAACTTGTTTATTGTAATTCCAATGGCTCTTCACGTTAGCCTTCACAGTAGCCGTGGCAATCACGACTTCATCAGGGCTCCTTATCTCAGGTTTCTGTATTACGTGCGGATTCATAGATGCTATATAACTGTTATATATAAGTCTCTAAGTGTGCCAGGTGAATGTATAAGGAACCTCTGAGAGGGGTGAACATTCATCCATCATGTGCACGTACCTACTGGGTTTGTGCAGCAATATTTTGGTGGTGATCCCAAGTGAACGCAATCAGTGATCGAAGGTCGTGGATTGGAAGGGCTTTAACAGCAGCAAACAGAGGGGAGCAAGGAATGGAAGGACCATAGAACACTGAGCTGTGAAATATCTTGTGCAAGATAAACTACACAGGTAAATAAAGAAGTGAGGGTCGGAGGAGAACAGGGTTACTTATGCATAGTTTTTGATAGCCTTCTGTGATGGGAAATGGCCTTTACAACACGCAAGCGAAACCATGCTTGCCTTAACCATGTACATGCCTTAACCACGCATATGCGCGGTCAAGGCAGTGCGTGGTCTAGATGCGTGGATGGGCAGGCACAGGAAGAGTAAGGATCGAAACAGTTAGCTCCCGGATGTGGGCTGGTAAGTGGGGCTGTGGCCGGGTTTTTGGGGGCTGGGATAGGTTTTAGGGGTGGGGATAGTTTTGAGGGCTCAGGGGGGCTTGGGTTGTTTTCAGAGCTCAGGGGTTGGGCTTGTTTTTAGGGCTTAGGGTTGTTTTTAGGGATCGGGGGTCGAAGTTTTTATGGCTCGAGGGGGTTGGGTTGTTTTTAGGGCTCTGGGTTGTTTTAAGGGCTCGGGGTCAGGGTTGTTTTTAGGGCTCGGGGAGGGGAGGGGGGGGTGGGCTTGTTTTTAAGGCTTTGGTTTTTAGGGCTCGTGTTTCAGGTTGTTTTTAGGGTTTGGGGGGGTTGGGGGGGTTGGGCTGTTTTCAGGGCTCCAGGATGTTTTAAGGGCTCGCAGGTGGTGGGCGGTTGTTTTTAGGGATCAGGGCAGGGGGGCCGGGGTGTGATCTTTACCACACAATTCTCTTTACCAGTCATGCCTTTACCACGAAATTGTGAGGTAAAGGCAAGTGTTGTAAAGGAATGTATTGTTAAGATGTATTTGTTGTTCGGGCAGCATTGTAGAGGCACACGTGGTTTAGCCATGCATGTCTTTGTCATACAGCCTTCATGTGATCAGTATTAGAAAACTATGTGAAAGGAGGAGGGACGACATGTAAGTCATTTAAAGGCAGTGTGTTTGAGAGTCAGAGCTCTTGTCCTACTTGGGGTACAGAGGGCTCCAATTCACAACTCCCTTCTAACAAGGCATGACCCGACCTGCCACATCCAGTAGCTCTCCGCTTCACTGCCTGGGCGCTACACATCTATAGTCTGAGGATTATAGCCTCATCATAACAAAAGTCTCTACGTTCCCTCAACTCTTGGATATGACGTCACAGTCTTCTAGAACAGATGAGTTGATTGCAGAAATGATTAACAAGGCCTGTCCAGAGCAATGAAAGCTTACTAAAATAGTGTTTTTTTAACTGCATTGGGACGATCTTAAAAAGAGTTTATTGCAATAGATTATTAAACAAAAGGCTTTTTAAGTACATTGAGGCTTACGCACACTTGCGATCACAGATGTTCCTCTAGCAGATAGAGTCAGAGCTGAGAATGTCCTCCACTGGTCTATGCAACAATCCAGAAGATAATTCAACTGTTGCAGTGTCCATGGGTGACTCTGGCGTGTGCATTGTGTATCAGGCACCAACGCGGTGCTCCCCAGAGATACCGCAGGACATATCCAATACTGCGATTTGCTGGTAATACCTCACCTTTCTAGAGCCCACGCCCTCCTCCCTCCTCAGATCAAGCAGACCCTTCCTGCAGATGTAAGCAGAGTATCGGGAACTCTTTCATAGTCTAGATTTAGTTAGAAGGTTCCTTCAGCTTCACCAAGACGGTGGACTGCACAGTAATTACTCAATGCTTTATACAACAGGGAAATACCTAATAGCTTCACATTGAGGACATTCATAAATCAATCAGTAAGGAGCAGGGGTGTATCGGTTTAATTAGGACAGGAGGGACTCAGAGGCGGTAGAGGAGGTGGGGAGGGCCGCAGACATGCGGCGGGGCCTGGGGTTGTTGCAGGAAGGAGGCTCGGCTTTGAAAAGCACTGTCTTCACAACATGGCGGAAGGAAAAGTGGTCAAGGCGGTGAGGGTTGCAGGAAGACACTGAAATACGTGGTTGTACACAGTGAGTTATTTTCCATGTCTAATCTGGATCCAGAACCATATACCGAAGCACTTAGCAACAGAAAACATCAAACGGCACAGAACACCTGAGGAAGCACGCACAGTGCATACAGATTAACCCTTCCACTCTCTCTCCCCCCCCATGGCAGCCAGGAAATGCCATTGGGTTAATTACGAACGGTTGTGGCAGCGGCAAAATAAATAGTAACATGCAGTGAAAAGCGCTGCAGCAATGCTGTTTAATTAAAATAACCGACACGGCTATTAAACATATGATATTCCAGTTCAGGCGCCCGCATTAAACTCACTTACAGTGCCTGTTGCGGTTGACCTACATGAGAGACGCGGAGTCCATGCATCTAAATACCATAAAACACCATTAGTTTCTCCTTCAGACTTAGAAAAGTGTAGGCCTAGGAGATCAAAGGCAGGTTTGTCTGTCTTTTCAAAGCATAGCTGTTTGTTGCGCGTCATTCTTCATTTTGTAGAGGGCCCCTTGGCCTGGACAAAGAGGCCAAATGTAATGGTAGTTCAGTACATTCTATTGTGGGGATGTGTAGCTCCTTTCTTCCAGCATAAGCAGGTTAAAATGAGGAGGCATTCGTAGGCACACCTATTACTCACAAGTATGAAGATGGCTCACAAGTAATCAAACGTTTAGCGTCAGTTTCACAAGTAGACCCATGCTCAGCCCACTACGTCATCTCAGAGGGCATCTACATTGAGGTTCCAGTGGAAGGCAAGATTGATGGTCCCGGGAGAAAGCTCAAAGCATGGAAGAGATACAGACAGGCAGGCCCAGGTAAAATGTTACACTGCTTAAATCAATTGAATCCAGCCACATTGAATGATAAAACCTCTGCACTCTCTTAATGTAACAGCTTCAAAAACAATATGCTGTGTAAGTTTGAAGTTATTTTCAGTGCTAGGAGGAAGGCGGCACAAAGTGAGGGGCAAGCTGAACCTGGCACCAGTCTCTGCAAAGGTTCTGACCCGTCCTTGGGTTGGCAATCTGGGGATCTTTCCGTGAAGCAGCAGACCTCCAGGTAGTTTTTGGGTGGGACCAGTGGGGGCCGAGAGAGCCGAACCACCAACTATGGTCTACCACATGTTTTTTTTTTTTAATGGGATAGGAGCCTTTATGTCTTGCACAGGTCTTCCTAAAAGCTCTGCAATTGTAGTTCTGATTCTTGATTTCTGGCTGGTGGTGGAGCGTGTGTCGAGTGTAAGTGTGTGCATTGGTATATTGCTCTTTTTTTTGTTTCTGGTGGGGAGCTGTATGTTGCTGTGCGTGATTATGTTTCTTTCACTTTTTTCTCTATATAGTAATTTCTTGTTGCAAATGTTCTGTGTCCTTCTACGTCTAGTGTCTCTTGCTGCAACATAGTGTTGAAAGAAATGCTTGAATTAATCACAGCCACTGGCGATCACTCATGGGTTTGAAACAACCATCCTTTGTTGCTGTATTGACTTTTGTGCGTGTAGTGTTGTGTTGTTTCTGCATGTGCTGTCCTTCTCTATCTACGTATCTTATGTAAGAGAGATTTATGTAGCTAACATTCTGTAATTTGGAACGCCATGCAGTGCTCATAGCTTCTTTTATCATTATGCACTTATCCACCCACTGAACAAATGGTGGGTGAGCATTTGCACTTATTCATGCCTATGTTAAAATATACACGAATAAATCAAGTCTACTTTTGACGTATCCCAGTGTCATGTCTTCCAACATATACATTCAAGCAGATTCCATTTTACAACCCAAATAGTAGATGGAAGAAATGCTTCAATATTCAATGATCAATAATCACTGCAGAAAATGGACCAATGACTGCACATGCACATATGGACAAGCGCCGACATGCGTTACGCAACACTAACCACCATCTGCACCAGAGGTCAATCACTATCCCGCACCCTTTGCTGTGGAGCTGGAAGTGCCATCAACCAAACGTATCATTGGCTGGTCTGCCGTTGTTTGGTTGAGTATCACAAGTGATGAGCAATGTTACGTTTGAAGTAAATGTGTGTGAGTTATATTTAAACTTGAGTAAGTCTGATCTAGAAAGATATTCATGGTGTCATATGTATATGGATGGGTGTGGTGAAGGAATTTGTGTGTCTGTCACAGCCACAACTACAATCGAATCCATCTGTTCCTCGCGATTTCCCCTCAAAGACCGTCTGCATGCATGGGTTTGGCTGTTTACTAAATCAAGCTATTAATAGGTTATCAACCTGAAGCAGGCTTAAAGCTTCTGCTCCATAGAGCCAGATATGGCGGAGGGAGGGGTTCAGACGTCCCTGCAGTCGTGGCGGTCTGTCTGTAAGGTGACGGGAGAAATCTGTCCCACACTGTGGCTGGGCTCCGAAGAAAACCGAAGAATCCAGCCCTGGACTCTTTGCAATGGATGAATGAATGAGGCATTTATGTCGCGTGCAGCTGTCTGGCAGACGTCATGGCGCTCCATGGACGGACCTGAATCAATCTGCTCTTGTAGTATTTCCCCTCCAATAAAACCAACAATGGAGAGTAGGGATATTATTGTATTGATTGTGCCATGGCCCTTCCACGGCTATTAAGGTGGGCAGCACGGACGGCAGGGGAGCAAAGGATCTTTGGTGAGAGCCTCCTCATTTTGGGAGTTGAAGAGACTGGGTCTATTAAGAATAAATGAGCCCTTACTCCCCTTGACTGGAGCCCTTGCTCGCCCCACACCTGATTCAGTGAGCGTCAGTAGCTCAAGCACTGACAGTAATGGATGGCGAAATGGCCTCAACATGGCCGCCCTGCTGCTGTTCTCCTGTGCATGAGGCATGCGCTTAGGCAGGCATCAATACGGATGACTAGCCTGTGTGGGACTGTTTAAAAGATATTACATGTGGATGTAACCGTACAGTTGGCAGTGGTGCTAGCCCACGCTTGGTATTCTTTATGAAGATGCAATGCCATCCTCTGAGGGCTCCATCTTTTAACTTCACTCTTATGTTTCCCAATCACATCTCTCTTCTTTCTAACACCTAGTACCCCTCCAGCCCCACAGATAAAACCAGAAGTGGCAGATTATGACTTTGCAGTTAACCAAGACTTGGAACTCCAAACTGAAATTATGACGTACTCCAAAGAGAGCGGCTCTCACAACCAGCAGAGGACACCATCTAACAGACAGGCAGAAACATGGACTACTAATCAGAGTTTCATGCAGGAAGTGACCAAAAAGGAAATGAGCGGTCCAGAGCAATTACTTCTAAAGGGAGTAATAGGACCTTATGTTGTAGGTAAAAGGGTCTAGTGTTTTGCACTCACCATCATAGCGGACCAGTCTTGTTGCATGAAAAATTGTAGGGTTTCAAGTAAGAGCTGTGTCATATGTGTTCTCCTAAGGCCATGCAAAGTCGTTGTTCAGGATTTCAGAGGGATGAACTTTTATTAGAAATGACAAGCGAGTCATTATGAACCTACCAGTGAAGTTGCTACTACATTCCATATTCTTTGATACTTTGTTGCTCTCATACAGAGACTCTGACCACAACAAGGGGCTAATTCAGTTTCAGGTGCACACTGACATATGTCCCAAAATGGAGTTCCACCCTGGGTGGTATTTTCCCATGTGGTAACTGCATGTGTGCAATAAGTGGCCAGGGGACAAATAGAAATCCCTGCAGTGAATGCATGAGGCCCATCGTCCCAGGCCAATACATTAGCCAACAACTGATTGCTTGTAGTTCTCTACCTATTTTCATATTTCCAATGTAAAACTAGCATTCCAAAAGCCAATATGTCCGACATTAGTCTCCAGATGTTTGACTTTCTCAGTGCTTCTTTAGCCCTGGTCTTTCCAAACTATCTTGTTGTGGAAGCTGCTGGGACCTCATCAATCCCAAAAAAACATTGACCAAAAACAAAAATATCTTTTGTTTAAAACAAAATCACACATTGTCCCTGGCACGTAAGGGAACTACTTTGTGTGTGGATGTGCTCAGTGGCGGTTCCTCCATTAGGGCAGAGGTTCACCCCTCCTGCCCATCCGTCCCCACTGCAAACACAGCAGAGGTGAACAATGAAATGGTAATAAAATGATTATATTCCATTTTTTTTTTACTGCTCCCAGCCCAAGCCATGTGTGAGGGAGAGGCCATTGCTGCTGATGGGCAGCAAGGGAGGATTTGGGCCAACTCCAGTTTAAAGTGTGCATGTTGGTTTGGCTACTTGTCTTGTGAAGGCCAGCCCAACATGCGCACTTTTAACCTTTCCAATCCAAGCCTTGTTAGACAGAAGGGTGGGGAGCAGGCACAGACTCCCATTGTTTGATTGACAGCTTAACTGGCCCGCTCTAACCAATCCTTGTGCTTCGATCATGCTGGTTAATATTACCATATGGATTGGTTAGGAGATTTGGCTCTGGGACCCACGGACTGGAGAAGAACACAGAGGACGAGCAGCCAGTGAGTAAGTAAACATTTTATTTTTTTACTTTAATACCTTTTTTAATTTGACCCACAAACAGGCACGGTGAGAAACTCACACCGCCTTCAGCCTCAACTCTGAAGCCATCAGTCGAGGGCCATTATAAACACTGTTTATAACGGGCCACGTTTAATATAAATACTGTTTATAATGAGCCACGAATAAGAGCTTTGACGTTGACCCTAAAGGCATTGCTGGTTTCTCATAGTGACTGTCAGTGGGTTGAAATATTTACTTCCCTTGGCCCACCACTGTCAAATGTCAGCAGCCACCACTGGATGTGCTATTTGTTTGTGAAAGGGCAGAATGCTGGCACTTACAGAGTAGTCAGACAAGGCTGTTGTATTTTGACCCACGGCCCCATGCTGTATGTTGCAGTGGAAGGAAGAAAAATGTAAATGACGCAATGATAGACCAATAGATGAAAAGGGCTGCCTGAAAGTACCTAAAAATAAGCATATTGGGCGTACATTTATTTTGTAACCGTAAAAGGTCCTCGATAACCGTGTAATGTAATAATGTAAAATAAATTAATACATAAATAGATACAAAAAAGCCTGTAGTTATGTACCCTTCTCCAATTACCTCCCTACATCACAAAGCACCCTCTCTCTTCTAGATTCCATCACTCAAGCAATGAATCGATTCCTTTTGCCCAAGTTTGAACATTTCATGGGGGAGCTACTTTTCGGGCGGCACACCTCCGAGCCCCGCACTTGATCTGACCTCATCGCGTGCGTGGATTCCTGTAATGTGATAAACATCCCGCGCAGCAGTAGCCTCCTGCACGCGCGCAGCAAGCGCTTCCACTGACTTTAATTAGCAATGTATTTCCTGATCGTTTTGTCGAGAGGCACTAATTAGAGCCCTTCCAATTATTCATCTGGAGTGAGCATTTTAACATTTCTGCAAGAATTTCATTTTCATACACAATCAGTCATTTCCTCCTTCCCATTCATTCCAAACTGTCGAGGTCAAACTATCAGTCGTTGCCCAGATGCGAATACCACATTGCGCCTTCATTATTTTATTTCTTCTGAGAGAAATGGTTTGTTGGTTCCCTGCAGATTTTGGACGTTGGGGAAGTTTCCCGCATATGGTGCCTTTTCTTTAATGTTAAATGAAGGGTAAGTTTTTTTTACCTCTCTGCTGCCATGCAAAGAAGTGAAAGTGTGCCGAAGCATCAGAATCGTGCCTGCAGACGTCGCCCTGGCACGGGGCGGCAGCCATGTTAGCAAGGGCTGATGAACAGACATCTTGTAATAGAAGCTAATGTAAGTTGGAAGGTGGGCGGAGCACTGGGCACCTGCACGAAGAGCTTTGCTATGGGCTACCAAATCAGTCATAGAGAAGTCACCCCGAGGAGAGTCTTTCTTTTATGCCGCGCATACGTGTGCTCTCAGGGGCCAGAGCAGAGCGGCTGGCACCTTGGCATCAGAAGGGTAGCCAGCGTGTCATGGGCCTTAGTGAAAGAATGAACACAGGCACCCTGGCTGCTGTTTGAATTCGAAAATAAAGCACTAATCAGGGTTCAGGGGGTCCCTGGGGCTTCAGGACCCTGTGTCACTGCACCTACTGCACCAGTGGAAGCCACAGAAGCGACACCCCTGCATGGCACATGGAGGCTAGGCTGAACCCGGAAGAGGGTATGCAAGAAACACCCACACCTCGATGTGTGTGAGAGGGCCCGGGCTCTGAATATTTCAATAACTTTGCTGTTAAAATTTCAGAATATTGAAAATAAATACAGCAAGTGCTGTCAAGTGTACTTTGTTCCGTTATTTTCTGGGACTATATTCAAAAGCATTAATCTACATGTTCACGGTTGTTTGCGCAGATGAACTATTTTGGCACACGACATGTGAGACAATTTCTGAATGTTTTCACATGTTTTTCTAAATATTTGTCCGGCTTCTGTTCATTATCTAACCAGAAAGCACTCTCTCCCCGCCAAAACAGGCTTGATATTTGCAGGCTGGTCTTTACATTCCCACCTTCCAAAGAAGGCCTATTGGGACATGCAGGCCGCTGCCAGGAAGGAGGTGATCCCAGTCAGGCCCCGCCCATTTCATAAAGACACAAGCAGCAGGGCGTGGAAAGAAGTGCCTGGATGCCACTGCTGAAGCTCACTGTCCTCAGACTCCAATCTAGTAGCAAAACATTTAATATTGGGGTCCCCCTGCAAAAAGAGAAGAGGGGACTCTAAGATTCAAGCATCTCACAGATAAACATAGGCCTTAGGCTGAACGAGGGTGCCCCACTCTGCACTTTAGCAGTTGTAAACGCCCACATCATGCACCTGCAGATCACCACTAAATAACGCAGACGTGGTCCATTACCGACCTCTGTTGCAGAGAGACTGCTTCTCCTTTCATACAACTAGCAGTTTCGAAGCACAAGTGGCCATTTCATTTTTTTATATTTTACTTTGTGGGTGTCCCAAAAAAGCAGTTTCTTACTTTGCGCAATAACAATGATTTGAAAGATTGTTTCTAAATAAGCACACATTTAGAAATTACATTTTTTGCAGTTGAATCACTTTATCCTGGATAGTGCAACCATGGAGCTGAAATCAGAACAGCCCCGCATTGATTTCAAGCGCTGGTGTCAGGAACGAAAAAATAAAGCGCACACAACTGGTTTTAATGGCAATTATTATCACAGAACCATTCAATAAACCAAGACAATTAGACCAGGTGTGCCCTTCTTTGCTCACCCGACTGAATTCTAGTGATGGATTATTCTTAGGGCGCAATGAGGAAGGAACATTAGCGCTGTGGTCTCCAGACAACAAATGCCATCATTGCCCAGAGGGCTGGTGCTTAAAAGGGCCTTTTTGTTGCAGTGTTTCTGGAAATCTGTGATAGCAAAGCCCCTCTGATCTGAAGGGTCTGTACAATAATGTGCTTGGATGCTGGAGACAGAGGCTACCTTTGCTGGTGCCCACAGGCAGGCGCTAGACAGAGCCGCTAATGCAACGTCTAAAGGGCGCGCTCTGCAAAGATTATAAACACTTTTTTCCTCTACAGGACTGGCTGCCATCCTTTTCATTTTGTAGCATTGTATACAATAGTTGTTGCTATTCTTCAGTTTATACCCCCTCAATTTAGTGATCTTGGGTTGATGAAAGTCACATTGGGCCCTGACAGGATTCAAGTTTATGATTAGGCCCTGGCAAAATTTTCATTACACTTGCATAGTTATGTGTAATTTCTGGCATTTCGCGTTATGCTCGTTACTCACAATTCCTGAAATTAGGCCATTATACCACATCGCGTAATTTTGAGCAAGTCCAGGTAAGAATCCGACTGAGGGCACAGGAATAATGTGAACCAACAGAACGATAGAACGCCAGATGGGCAATTCACGTACTTTTGCTGCATATTTGTGTAGTTATGAAATGGGAAATTATGGAAATTTCGCACACACCTGCTTATGACCTGGAAGTTACCCGTAGTAAGCATGGCTTCCATTACTGGGAAAAGGCAATGGCATGTCCACATGGATGCCACTGTGTCTCTCTCACCGTGGCTCACAGTAGGTAAAACAACGGCAGCCCCCCATCCTCATCATCCTTTTTTCCCAATCCTGAGACCCTCACCCTGGTACTTGCGGAACAGTGAAGGAGCTCAGCACACCGCTGCCAATCCCGCCTCTACCCTACAAGGGAAACATCTCTGCTGCATCACAGGGCAACTTTTTTTGCCTTTTTTATTGAATCACCAGCTTTGTAGTTATTAAGGCTGGTGATTTTTCAAATAATTGCACATTGTTGGCACTGTCAAGACTCACAATTTCACATGACGCTATTGAATATGCTTAACTCTAATTGACGCAACATCACCAGTGGAAAGGTTTAATGGTGGCATGGGAGGTGAGGACACCGGAGGGCAGACCACAGACGACTGCACAGGGTTTTCATTCAAATAGTCTGGGAAGGCTAGATCTCACTCTTTGTCACACCTGATTCAACGAGCAAAGATTTAAATACCAGACATAGGAGTTTAAAAATTGACCTTTTCCTAATGGGCAGCCAATGCAATTGACGCAGTAGAGGTAATGATGGAGTTCGAGCTGCCTTGTTGAGGACAAGGCGCCCTGCCTTATTCTGGACAACTTGCAGCCTTGATAACAGATCTTCTCTAATCCATACCAGAAGAGAGTTCCCATAGTCTAGTCTACTGAGTAGAAGCGGCTGAATGAGAACTTTCCTGCTATAAAGGGGAATCCATTGGAAGACCTTTCTCAGCATGCACATCATGCCGAAGCACTTGCCCGAAGTGATTTTTACATGCTCCTCCATGGAAAGTTTGTCATCAATCACCACGCCCAGGTTCTTCGCACATTTGTTAGGAATGGGGGCTTCCCCCAATTCATCCGGCCACCACTCCGTAGACCATAACTCCTCAGCTTTCCCAAATAACTAGATCTCAGTTTTACTAGAGTTCAATTGTAAAACATTCTTGCTCATCCAAGTTGCTATTTTTAGCATGCAGCTCTTGAAATTTTTCTCTAGTCAGAGCGGGGTCCTTTCCTATGGGGACTATCACCTGGGTGTCGTCTGCATAGGAGATCGTCTGGAACCCACACAATCTAATAATTGGGGCCAGAGCGGAGACATATATGTTAAACAAGGTGGGACTTAGGATGGAACCCTGTGGTACCCCCTTGTCCACCATTGTAGTTTGAGACACAAATGTGTCCAATTGAACACATTGTGTTCTGTCTGTCAAGAAACTATGCATCCAGTTTAAGGCCGAGCCTCTGACACCAATCTCTCGCAGGCTACCCAAAAGGATACTATGAGAGATGGTGTCAAAGGCTGCAGACAGATCCAAAAGGACTAGCATAGTGGGTGTTCCCTCATCCAACAACATACTTATTGAGTCTGTTACCTCTGTCAGTGCATATTCCGTGCTGTGACCAGCACGGAAGCCTGACTACGAAGGATCGAGCAAATTAAATTGTTCTAGATAACCCGACAGTTGTTGATTAATCAGGGTCTCCATAATTTTAGAACAACATGGGAGTAGAGAAATTGGCCTATAGTTTTGTAAGTCTGCAGGATCTGCTAGTTCTTTCTTGAGCAGTGGCCTTATGTAGGCCTTTTTCCATTTTGAGGGAAACACGGCTGTGTCTAGAGCTAAATTACAGACTTCCATAATTGGGTTCGATAAGGCCAGAGCCATGTCTGAAGTGATGTGGGGGGGGCCACATCTAACAGCGAGCCTGATTTAGTGTGTACCAACTAGGCACGCACTTGCTGGGCGGTGATGGCTGAGAAGGACACTAAGCTGGGGGAGAGAGGATCTTCCACGGGAGGAGTTGAGGTCTGCACAGCCTCATCCAAATCAAACATGTTATACATTTTTATCGATCTTCAGTTTAAAATATGTGGCAAGTTCGTCACATAGCCCCTGCGTGGGTGGAAGGGTGGAGTCATTGGCACTAGGATTGGTGAACTCTTTAAGAATCTTAAAGAGCTCTTTAGATGAGTTACTAGCTTCAGCAATTCGCCTACCCAGATGCGCTCTCCTGGCTCTATTGCAATCCCTTAGATAGGTTCTATGTAAAGATTTATATGCCAGTTTATCTCTCTTTCCAACTTTGATTTCCTCCATTTCCGCTCTGTAATTCTGCAGTTGGCTTTTTCTGCCTTAAGGCTTTCTGAATACCAAGGTGCTGGGGCAGCCCTGACCCTCACTGTAACTGTCTTGACTGGCGCAATAGTATCAAGGGCTGCCGTTATTGAAGTCTCCAGCATACAAAGAGCTGAATTACTATCAGTCCCGTTGCTGAATAACGGGGGAGAGAATTCTGAGGTGAATGCTGCTAACATCACTTTTCTCCATGATCTACGGGAGCTCTTCCGCCCTTGTGCCTGGCTTAATGGAATCGGAACTACCAAGGAGAATCCTATAGCCATATGGTCCGTCCAGTTTAATGCTAGCGGAGGTTCTACTAGGAGGTCCTTAATGTTCGTGAATATGTTATCCAGCGTATGTCCCACTGTGTGTGTTGGGCTATGTATTCTGGGAAAAAAGCCTAAAGACTCCATGGCTGCTAATAAGCGTAATGAATCTGTATTAGAGCTAATGTCTAAATGATGATTGAAATCACCTAAAAAATTATCACCTTGTATGGTATAAGGGGCCAGATTCTCCAATAATGACACACAGGGTGGTATACTACAGCTCCCATCAGCCTCATGCCTTGGGCCGGCTCCATTTTACATACCATTAGTTCCATACTGGGAGTGGAAATAGTATCTAGGATTTTTATCTGATGGGCTAGGCGGGTAGCTATGGCCAGCCCTCCTCCCCTCTTGCCTGTTCTGTCTGATCTAGCTAACGTATATTCTGCCGGAAAGGCTATCGCTAAGGAAGGAACAGAATGAGTATGCAACCAGGTTTTGGTACAAAAACAGATATCTGGTTTCAGATCATCCAGGAGGTCCCAGACTTCCCCCGCATGCTTAGGGATAGATCTGGCGTTGAGGTATAAGCCTTGAAAGGTAACCTCTTGCCCTCCCTTCCTCTGCTTTTTCTCCCTGGAGGTCTGCTCACTGGCTACTCGCCCATCTACTGGATAGGGGCTTGAAGGGTCTGTGGTAATTTGGTGACCTATGAACCAGTCACATTGCAGACAGTTGCTGGTCATCCCGTAATTGTCTACTGCTTTCCCCCACACCCCGTCATGAAGACCTTATCCCTAATATGCAGTGGCGACTGTTTAGAATATGTTATTAAAGGCATTTGTAGTTCTGCAAAGCTCAACAGGTTTGCCCTGGGTGAGAATGGGCAGCGTATCCTGTCAGCTGCCAGCGTTCAGGCGCGGACGGCGTAGACAGGCTTGTCTTCGGCGCACCCGCTGCGCGTCCGCAAATGCGGTAGCTTTATGCCCTGAATACTGGTAGACGCTAGAGCGCTAACCTCGGCAAAGAAAACACCTGTTTGCGGTCCCCTGGAATCGGCTAGCTCTCTCCACTCAATCGGTCATAGGGTAGACCGTGGTGGACCGGAGAGTTGCCGGGAAGTGGCGTGGTGAGATGAAACAAATGGTACGACCCTTATTCACACAATTGCAATGTGACAGTTGTGGCAGTAATAAAATACAGTTTTTAAAAGTACGGTGATTTAAGAGCAGTAATTGCCCCACGGCACAAGAGGAGCAGAATAATAGTACCTGCAACTACGCTGCGCGTCGGCAAATGCGGTAGCTTTATGCCCTGAATGCTGGTAGACGCTGGAGTGCTAACCACGGCAAAGATGACGCCTGTTTGCGGCTCCCTGGAATCGGCTAGCTCTCTCCACTCAGTCGGTCATAGGGTAGACCGTGGTGGACCGAAGAGATGCCGGGAAGTGGTGAGGTGAGATGAAACAAGTGGTACGACCCTTATTCACACAATCGCAACGTGACAGTTGTGGCAGTAATAAAATACGTTTTTTAAAAGTACGGCGATTTAAAAGCAGTAATTGCCCCATGGCACAAGAGGAGCAGAATAATAGTACCTGCAACTAATGAGCCCAGCTTTCCAGTTGCTCCTGACAGCAGCTCACCCTCTACTCAGGATGAGGCATTACAGCCAGAGCTGCAGACTTTGGAACTGGGGAACCAGGTTGGAGTCTCGGTGTTGACTCAACATCCTTTGATTCTGGACAAATCACTTGATCTCCCTGTGGGTGTAAAAATGAATGTGACCTGGTGTAATGTAACTGATGCTCAAGTAGAGCTCTCCAATACCTTCGGGTCGAGTTCTCGCCATCTAAAAACTGTGCTAAGAGTTTGAAAAAAAAGCTCTATGCAAAAAAAAGGAAAGTCCAAAAGATACCCATTTAGTGGCTGATTTGTACAAAGTGAAAGCTAGAATTTTAGGATTTCAGTTCTGTGAAACAAAGAAACTTAGCAAGGCAAATCACACTTATACAAAAGCAATATAACTTAAATGTGTTGCTGAATTTCTTGATCATAAATACATGAAAACTGATGTTTTTTAATTAAAACTTTGCCTCTGTGCTGTGCAAGAGTAATAGGGCCAGATGAAGCAAGCCAAATTGCGATCGCAAATGCTGAAATTCGCAGAATTTCAGCGTTTGCGATCGCAATTCAGCTGTGTGCAATGTAGGAAGACAAATACCTACTCGCAAGCATTCAGAGAATCACAATTTGCGATTCCCTAAATGCTATGCTAGTAGGCATCGCAAATTGCGATATTGCCTTATGGAATTGCAAATTACCACCAACTTCAAGTTGGTGGTAATTTGCGATTTCCTTTAAAAAATCACTTTTTTTCAAAGTGCCATGTGGCACACATACATTCCCTTAGGGCATGTATGTGCGCCATATGTGCACACATGCACATTTCAGGGGTGCAACAGGGTGTCCATTTGGAACCCTTGCACCCTTGAAATTACGCACACAATTTGCGAGTACCTATTGGGTACTCGCAAATTGTGTGCGCAATTCCCATTCATTCCTATGGACCTGCAGGCCAATAGGAATGAATGGGAAGGTATTCCTTGATTGCGAACCGCAATTTGCAATTCGCAATTAAGGAATATTAAGGAATCGCAATTATTATTGCGATTCCTACATACATTCCATTTTGCGAGTCTTTAATAGCGATTCGCTAAAAATCGCTACTAAGGACTCGCAAAACTGATTTTACCTACATCTGGCCCATCGTTTTTAACAAGTGATCATAATCAAAATGTGGAATAATAAACCAATAAATAGTTCATATTCAATAAATGGCCAATAAGAATTAATACTACGATATCGTCACTATTATTTTTTACAATTTTTTTTTGTGCATCTTCCTGTAATTTACCAAAACATTTTATCTTTGAGGTTAGCGCTAGGGCAGTCATTAAATCATGACACTTTCTGGTCTGTGGTGCATAGAGTGGAGTCACATAGAGTGGAGTGGCGTAGGGTAGAGTTGACTGGTGTAGAGTGTATTGGCATAGAGTGTTGCAGAGTGTAGGGTCGTAGAGTACAGTAGAATAGAATTCAGAGTCGTAAAATGCAGCATCGTAGAATTAAGTGGTATAGGTTAGACTGTTGCATAGGAGAGTGCAGTGGCGTAGAGTGCAGTGGTGCAGAGTGGAGTGGTGTAGAGTGCTGTGGTATAGAGTGGCATAGAGTACAGTAGAGTAGAGTAGCATAGAGTGCAATGGTGTAGAGTGGTGCAAAGTAGAGTTGCGTAGAGTGGTGCAGAGTGCAGTGGCATAGATTGCAGAGGCATAGAGTGGAGTGATGCAGAGTGCAGTAACAGACAGTGATGCAGAGTAGTGGTGTAGAGTGCAATGTTGAAGAGTAGAGTGGCGTAGAGTCGATTGACAGAGTAGAATGGTGAGGAGATCAGTGATGCAGAGAGCAGTGGTGTAGAGGGCAGTGGCGCAGAGTAGAGTAAAGTGGTGTAGAGTGTAGTGGTATAGAGTGCAGTGATGCAGAGTAGATTACAATGGCTTACAGTTTATTGCCGAAGAGTGCAGGGACCTAGAGCAAGCAGTCAAGTGGCGTAAAGTGGAGTGGAGTTGTGCAAATGGAGTGGTGTAATGTAGAGTGGAGTGGCGTCCGGTGGAGTAGACTATTCATGGTGTAGAAGCACACTGACATTACAGATAACACATTTTCAATTGAAATGGCCATTACATTTGCACCGACATACAGTTTTACTAATAAAACTATACAGCACACAAACCATGTGTGCAGATGGCATCACCTTAAGGTTTTGATCATATTAAAGTTTTTGTTTCAAGCACACATCAGAATTAACAAAAACTGAGCTTCATTTGTTCTTTCGTAATTCTGATATATTTTGAAATGTAAGCACAGTTTATTTAAATGTTGTGTGATAGAAAAAAAGAAAAAAACGTTCCTACACCCAGTTTCTGGGAAGAATGTCATATAAATCCTTTCACTTTGAAGTCTGAGAAAGAAAGAAAATTAAACACTGAGGTCCCTCGGAAGACAGAGAGTGACATTTGACTTCTGTCTTTAAAAGCAAAGCAATGTATAGGTTAGACTGTTGCATAGGTGAGTGCAGTGGCGTAGAGTGCAGTGGTGCAGAGTGGAGTGGTGTAGAGTGCTGCGGTGCAGAGTGGCATAGAGTATAGTAGAGTAGAGTGGCATAGAGTGCAATGGTGTAGAGTGGTGCAAAGTAGAGTGGCGTAGAGTGCTGCAGAGTGCAGTGGCATAGATTGCAGTGGTAGAGTAGAATACAATGGCATACAGTTTATTGCCGAAAAGGGCAGGGACCTAGAGCAAGCGGTAGAGAGTAGAGTGAAGTGGCGTAAAGTGGAATGTGTGGAGTTGTGCAAACTGCAGTGGTGTAGTGTACAGTGGAGTGGCGTACCTGATTGCCGAGTGAATCTCTGTACTCTTTGCCACTGTGCTCTACACCCTTGCACCCTATGCCACTCTACTCTGTGCCACCCTACCCTGCACCACTCCACACCACTGCACTCTATGCCACTGCACTTTACTATGCACCAATCTAATCTACGCCACTTTTTTCTACAACATTGCAATGTACTCCGCTGTACTCTATGCCACTGCACTCTGTGCCACTATACTCTGCAACACTGTACACTAATGCACTCTACACCAGTCCACTTTGCCACTCCATGCCACTCTATGCCACTGTACTCTACTCTGCACCACTGTACTCAATGCCACTGCACTCTATGCCACTCTACTCAACACTACTCTACTCTACACCTCTGTACCAATACTTTACCAATGGTAAGCAAGAGGTGGAATGCATTCCCAGGGAAGCTTTCTAAATGTACCCAAGATGCCTTTAGCAAACCAGACAGCTGCGTGCCCTGGTAGGCTTCGACCTGAAAAACATGGGGGTGCACCACTATTCAGAAAGGTCAGGAGACTGACACATCACAAGGGGAATAGCGTGGGGCCAGCATATTACATGTTCGCCATCAGTCAAAGCCGGTCCTTAACTTCATGAAAGCAAAATAGTGCATTACAAGAACCCAAGTTAGCCCCCTCGCCCCCCTGAGCAGGACTGATGATTGGGGAATATGAGGTGGAAGGTTCCCGCCTCAACTCCACAAACAGATGTCCTTCAGTGTCTTTCACTTCCTGACTCTGGTGGAATTGACCCAGCTCGTGTGCGCGCGCTGGATCAAGCACCGGCACTCGGCGGCTCGCCTACCTGCCAGAGGGGCAGCCCTACGTACTTTGCGGCCTGTTAGCAGTGCACGGCATACATTTTTTATGATCAAGAGGCCAGCAATGACTCAGAGAAATACTGGGACTGTAAACAAGCCTGTCTGCTGTTATTCTCCCGGACGGGCTTCCCTCACAAGGTAAGAGGAAACCCCATTATCTGCTGCACCATCCGCCGCTGAGTCATGGCCACTGGCACGAGCCCCATGGCATGAAAGTGCAGGGTCACGCTCACAGCGCGGGGCGTTTTAAGGACAGGTGCCACACACCAGAGGAGAGATTTCCCGGCGAACAGATACCGAGGCACGTGACTGCTTGTCAGCTAGCACTGACGCACTCTTCTCATAGGCTCCAGAGTGAAATGTGCTTTAGGCGTTTTATTGACGCATAAGAGGCTTTACAAGCTAAAAATCAACCATCAAGTCCTAATCTAGTCTAAAAAAAAAAACCTGCTCAACACTCGACTGGGATTTTTTTAAACTCCATGTTGTTACTTCATGATTCTGCTGTTTCATATAGACCTTGAACAGCATCACTCTAAAATTCGTCATTTAGTTATAGCATTTTTTGACAAAGTTTGGACTATACTCCGAAATAAGTGCTATTTGAGGTCAAATTGTGTACATTTTGTGGTTTCATTTTTTTTCTAGTCTGCTGTCAACTGACATTAAAATATAAAAAAAACTTTAAAAAAAAAGAAAAACGCATGAACTTGGCCCTTGAAACAAAAAAACATGTTAGGCGCCAAACTGTAAGATTAACTACAATTAAAAACATTACATTAAAAAGTGATATCATTTAGCTGCACAACTAATTGGTCGGCATAGCCGTAGGAGAGCAGAAGGACTAATCAAACTAAGAGGTACAAAAGACAGGCATTGACACCAGAGCGCTCCCACCAGTGGAGGACAAACAGGGCAGGGAGGGAGTCTGAAATATGTGCCAGTAGCTGCAGGGAGAAATATTGGTGGTCTATGGCAGGCTTCTCGCTAGCTCTGGTATGATCTTGTACACATGGCTTTTAGCAGTTTAGGTCACAGAAACATGATAGTAGGTAGAGCAAGGGGCAGCTGGAAGACATTCCTTCCTTACAAATCACATTTTACTTGTCATTCTACAGTGGCATCCATGCAAACTCCCTTTCACTGCAATAACGTAAAACTGTACTCCTTACAAGGCAGTAGCTGAAACCAAAGTAGTGGCCTGGAAGGCTGACCCTACAAAAAGCACATACGGGTTGCAGTTGTGCAGGTGAAAATGGATTAGCAAAAATAATAGTGAAAAAAGGGGCAAAGACTTCAATAATTTACCAATCGTTGCTTTGAAACGTAACCTTTTATCTTACCTCTAGTTTACACATATCACTTCTAAACTACTCCTTGAACAAACTCTTTGCTAGCCACACACAACCAACCAATCACCTATAAACAATAAAAAACAATTATTTGACTGCATGTCAAGTCCACTAGAAAGGATGCCCAGACAGACACTGCACTACGGCGCCGAATAATAGTTGTGACAGTCATACAATTGGCAATACAATAGCAATAAGAACCCAAGAATTCCCATGACCATACCACTGTGTATGGAGATTCAAGGTAATCCCAGCCACATTTTGGATCAAAGAAGTGTCAGCAACTGTATCTGAATTTTTAAGATTTTTGCTGATGTTATCAAGGAATGAGAATGTGCCTCACAGACCCGGGTGGCATGGAGCTTCCCATGGCATTTGAGACCGCCAGCTTTTTCTAGCGCCTTGAGTACTTTAAAAAAACATGGAATTAAATTGGCCGCGTTCTGCAGCATGTGTCCTCCAGCAAACCCTGAACTTGCCTCCAATGTGTCGCCAGCTTTTTACGTGCCTAGACAACCGAGCATCATCGAAGCAGCAGTGCCACCACCGGCAGGTAACACTGACACAAACACACTCCACATCCCAAAAAACATAAATCCATTGACACAACACACATTCACCTGGACATGCTGGCACGGGCTAGGGAGAACTGGCAAGACCAGACCTTCATGGATGCTTTGGTGGTTCTCAGCCAAAGGTTAGCAGTCAGGCCTATAGTGCGCTCCTGCATTAAACAATAGGAGCAAGTTATGCACTAGCAGAAAAAAACACTCCAAACCGTACAACATAAAACTAAGGATACAAACACACAGATAGCGGTTTGAGGCTGAGGGTCGTGATATCTCACCCCCAAAACGAGCATCCTCATTTTGGGCCAATCCATCACCATGCTCAAAACCCATAAAGAGGAGGCCACTGAAAAGAGTGGCCTCTGCATTACATGAAAACTGCAGAACCCAGCAGAGACTGATGTAACTTCATCTTGAGTTTGGCACGTCGCTATCCCGCTGACGCCCACTGCGATGTCCAAGTTATTACTAATAGTAGAAAGAATGATCAAGAACAATCAATAGGACCATTAGCATCCAGCATGTAGACCATACATATGTTAAGGTCAAGAAATACACCGTAAAGGCTTTCTGTATACATTCCCTCCTTCACAAGTAAGCACTAGGATGGTGCTGTGCAGAGTTTTTGTTATGCAGGCTTAGCTGGCAGAAGATGGGAACATTTTGGTTATGTTAATTAACCAGTTCTTTTGACTATGCTTGTGAAAGGACTTTCGTTTTCCTGTTTCAAGGCATCCTGGGACAGGAAATGGACAGGAGAAAGCCACACCCTCAATGCATACTGGTACTTTGCGGGAATGGCAAGCAGGCAGTGTCAAAAGGTGGTTAAGCTGGACTTAGGGGTGTTAATAAGAGTACTGGTAATATGGGAAGCAAACAGGGTGTAGCAGGGCTGATTGAGCGGGCGGGCCAGGCAGTAATTTGGTTGGTCGGGATTTGGACGGCTGGTGCAGAGGCTCGAATCTCTCGGGTAGCCCAAGGGTTTAACAACAGGAGTTAGTTTGGCCTTCTGACTAGATGGAACAAGTTGCCCTCTCTTCTCGATGAAAAGAGACACACTTTTCATTGCTGTTCTTAGTTTAAAAAATAAGCTGCATTTGTGGGCGTAAGATAACAAAACTTTGCATACACTAAGAAGAAGTGAGAGATGTAACTAATGAAAAAATATTGTATGGGTGTAAGATTTACGGAAACAGCATTCTAGCGTAGTTCATGCAGATCAGCAGTGATATCTGAACCTTGGAAAACACTTAAAGTTGAACGGCTGAAATAAAAAAATGAGATGTGAGTCACAAAAACCAACAGAGAAGTGAGAGCCGTGCAAACCAACACTGAGATGTGAACCATAGCAAACTAACATTGAGATGATAACCAAGCACACCAACACTAAGGAACTAAGCATAAATAAGAACACTGAGAGGAAAGCCTTGAAAACCAACCCTGAGCTGAAAACCATCATTGAGATGTGAGCCATAAATACTAATATTGAGAGCAAAATTAATCACTGAGGTGAGAAACATGCAATCCAGCACCGAGGTGTGAACCATCATGAAAAACGAGTATAGGTTGCTGTATGGGTGGAAAGTTCTGGACTTGCGACGCTGCAGTTGTTAGGGCCCAATTTTATATGTGGCACAGTCCTTGTAAATGGCTACACCCAAGAGCCATTGAAAAGTTTAGGTTAAGAAAACGATGGACGGTAGTGCCTTCTTAATTGGTCCAGGTCAGTGGATAATCAATATCAGAGACATTGCTCGAATGAAGATCATTTGTGTTGTTTTTATTTATCTTTTTATCAAAGGAGCGCAAAAATTTCAAATTGTGAAGAGAAAAACAAAAGCCAACACGTGTTTCGCCCTAGTGGCCCATTGGCCGTGGGCTTTTTCAAGGCGGTGAATATTAATCAACACAGTCTTCCTGTGAGAGTAGAAAAGACGTCTCTGCGGTCCTCGGGAAAGTCGACTAGTGAAAGGAGCTGTCAGATGTAATCACAGCTCCTTTCACTAGCAAAAGACAACACTGAGGTGTGAGCCATAAAAAACGAACATTGAGATGATAACCATGCAAACCAACACTGAGATGTCAATCATAAATAATAACACTGATGTGGAAGTGATGAAAACCAATAACGAGGGGAGAACAAACAATGACAAGTGAGCCATAAATACTAATATGGAGGTTAAAAATCATCATTAAAATGAGAAACAAGCAACCTAGTACTTAGGTGTGCGTCATGAAAACCAACAGAGTTGAGAAGCTAAATACTAATCCAATGGTTAAAAATCAACACTTACGTGAGAAACATGCAACTCAGCTTAAAGGTGTGAGCCATGAGAAACAACTCTGAGTTGAGAGCTATACAATTCTGATGTGATAACTAGGCAAACCAGAACTGAGATGTGAATCAAGAAAACAAAGCTGAGCTGAAACCAAGTAAAACCAACACTGAAATGCACTGTTGCCAACAGTGAGATGTAAGACTATGTAAACAACATCACTAAGATTTGAACAGTGGAAAGAACCACTGGGATGTCAACAAAGCCACCACTGGTGGAACCACGACCACTAATACCAAAGGGTGTATCATGGAAACTGACACGAACATGTGAGTGAGTGGACTGCAGACATTTACAGGCACATGCATCAATATTGGCTTTTGCGATTCCTTAATTGCGATTTTTAAGGAATCGCAGTTAAGGAATCGCAAAAGCCTATGCATGTAGAAATCGCTGGAAAAATAGCGATTTCTAAACATTCCTTAATTGCGACTCCCAAATTGTGAGTCGCAATTAAGGAATACCTCCCCATTCATTCCTATGGGCCAAGAGGCCCATAGGAATCAATGGGAAGACATTCTCAATTTGCGATTCTCAATTAGAGAATCGCAAATCGAGAATGCATTTTCAAGGGTGTCAAGACGACACCCCGTTGCACCCCAGAAATCGATCTGTGCACAAATGTTGCGCACACACATGTCCAAAGGACATGTGTGTGTGTAACCTCCGACTTTGAAAAATGCACTTTAGTGCATTTTTTAAAGTTTTCGCTATTTACCATGTGGTATGATTCCACGGTAAATAGCGGGCCCAAATAGCGAAATCGCTTTTTTTAAAGGCATCTTGCATTGCAGTTAAGGAATCGCAATTTGCGATTCATTAAATGCAATCGCAATTTAAGAAATCACAAAAATTTGCGATTTCTTAAATTGCGAGTGGCAAGTTGTGTCATGCATCGCAAAAGCTATTTTTGCGATCGCAAACAGCCGATTTTTGCGATTCGCTCCGTTTGCGATCGCAAAAAGCTTTGATGCATGTGCCTGTTAATTTGTGTGCAAAATAAAGGAAAAGCCACCCCCCCCCCCCTCCCCAAAAAAAAATGGTTCAGAAGGAGTACCTGCAAAGGTTGCTCAGTCGGTTAATCGACCGGGTGTGGACAGGCAGTTTGCAAATTTCCTGTTAAAGGTTTGCGTCCTAGATAGTCACACAGTGCACGTCCTTCCTATGATATTACAAAATTAGTACTTTTTTTGATATTAGTGATCTGTTATTTACAGCACCATGAAGCTGCAAGATGCAGCCTATAAATTCTATTTCACAAAAGAGATGGAAAGTTCTATATGAAAATATAAGATATTATTCCTATTTTAAACTGCCGTTTCTAATTCGATTTCCCATTTTGCATATGAATCACTGAGTACAGAAGTTCCACATTTAATCATTTTTCCACCGAATTGTCTAATCATATGTTTATCCATCTGCTTTTTGAGTAGTACGATTACGTTTAGTTACAGCCCGCACGCTATTGACATTGTTAAAAAATAACCATAAACCTGCAGATGTTTCTTTCAAAGTCCTCGTGGGCCCATATTGGGCCTGTAACTGCAAAACGGCTTTAAATCCTCCTGGATGAAAGAGCTGCCCGACACACACTGCAAGCGCTCGTCCAATCGATGCAATATTGGTCTGAGAAGACAGCATCAACTGCAGCCAAAGAACCCAGGTTATACACACCGCACACATGCATCCCCAGAGAGTCCAGGCGCTTCACAAACAAAGGCCCTGATTGCGATTGCCTGGAATCAAGCACACAATTACAAGATGATCAGAGTTAACCACACCCAGTAACAGGATGAAGTAAAGTCTGCATACCTGGATAAAGTAGAAAAAGGCCTGGTAAATACCAGGACATGCAGCTTTGAGTGAGTAAAGCACCAAAAGCTGCAGGCCAGGCATCTTTTTAGGGCTAATCTTGAAATAGGTGCTATATTTTGCACCGATTTAATTACCAACCCCAGATTATCGGTTTTTACAGGTGCAATAGAGATCACCTACCGCTCCGGGGCATCATAATCAAGGCCTAAGTAGAGCTTTGCACTCATCAATAGATTCATCAGTAGATTCCTGCCAGTCTGGGTTCTAAGCCAGAATAGGAAGGACATTCAGCCTCATCAAATCTCTTCAGGCCAGCATTACACTGTGCAATGCAAACGTGCGTGGTGAAGAATAGAGCCCGGACCCCCTAGGAAGTTCCCCGCCCGCCCTCAAGAGATCGATCCCACAATCAATACTTGATACTTTAAGAGTGTGGGTATAAACGGCCATGTTTAATTACATCAACACACAAAAACATGACAAAATGCAATTACATATTGTACATTTATAAAAATGTATATTTACACTTTTAATAATCGACAATCGTAATCAAATATCATAACCATCGGTTATGAGGTATTAACTTGCTCCAGCACCAAGGGGCCCTCTGGCTCGCATCTCCTAATCTGAGAACCATGCAAGGCGCAACCCACCTGCGTCCTTGAGTGGTGAGCCCCAGCCCTCTGGTCCTTGTCCGCCACTTATGGGGCCCACCCCTCTACCACCAGGCTGCCAAGGAGGCTCGTAGGGAATAACCAGGGGCCGCTGCCCCATGCCCTAGTTCGTGACCTGGCGCCCTTGCCTCCCCAGCCGGTGTCCCCATTCTCCCTGCAGAGAGCTTACTGTCTCTCCCCTCAGTTCTGGCCTAGGGAGTATGTAAGGAGGACTCTCGTTAACCCTGCGAGTCAATGTTCTGTGGCCTCTTTTCCGCCACTCTCCCCTCCTATCCTCCCCCAAACACATAATCTGAGGGACAGGTGGGTGGGAGATTGTTCGGTCGACTATCAGTCCTGGGGCCCGGAGCGGGAAAAAGTAGGCCATCGGCTCCACCCCTCCCCGCGCCGGCCCCCTGCCAGAAACGCATCATGGGTGACCTGAAAGTAATCCCTACGGCCGGTCGCCAATCGGGCTAACACGGCAGAGCTATGGGGGTGTGACGCGCTCTACAAATCTCGCGCTTTTCCAGAGTGATCCCCTCCAGGCGGGCTTGGAAGGAATGGAGGGTTCTTTACTCGCCCCACCATGAAAAAATGTGGAAAGAGTGGCCCGGATAGTGCATGCTACAGTACACTTTTCATAAAAGGTAACTAACAAGTCATGGAATTGACAGATAGTTCATGTAAGCGCCACCATGGAGATTATGTGTGAAATACAAATGCCACAGTAGATGCAGAGTGGGTAAATATTTGTCATCCAGCTAGAATGCCTAGCTGATACAGTGTGCCCCAATGAACAAATGCCCCTTGGAAAATCATATCCCTTTGTGTCGACAGAGAGCGTTTCTGTGCCAGTTAGAATCCATCAAATTGTTTAAGCTATTAGTGGCATGGGTTTATTATTATTATTATTATTATTAATTATTTCTTAATGTGTTGTGATTTATGAATTTATTAATGGTATTTTGCACATTTTATGAATCGGCTGATTT